>NC_064642.1:205911897-206546215 GCF_023864345.2 Schistocerca serialis cubense
GAAACAGGAGTCGATTTAGAAGAGATAGGGGATCCAGTATTAGAATCGGAATTTAAAAGAGCTTTGGAGGACTTACGGTCAAATAAGGCAGAAGGGATAGATAACATTCCATCAGAATTTCTAAAATCATTGGGGAAAGTGGCAACAAAACGACTATTCACCTTGGTGTGTAGAATGTATGAGTCTGGCGATATACCAACTGACTGTCGGAAAAGCATCATCCACACAATTCCGAAGACGGCAAGAGCTGACAAGTGCGAGAATTATCGCACAATCAGCTTAACAGCTCATGCATCGAAGCTGCTTACAAGAATAATATACAGAAGAATGGAAAAGAAAATTGAGAATGCGCTAGGTGACGATCAGTTTGGCTTTAGGAAAAGTAAAGGGACGAGAGAGGCAATTCTGACGTTACGGCTAATAATGGAAGCAAGGCTAAAGAAAAATCAAGACACTTTCATAGGATTTGTCGACCTGTAAAAAGCGTTCCACAATATAAAATGGTGCAAGCTGTTCGAGATTCTGAAAACAGTAGGGGTAAGCTATAGGGAGAGACGGGTCATATACAATATGTACAACAACCAAGAGGGAATAATAAGAGTGGACGATCAAGAACGAAGTGCTCGTATTAAGAAGGGTGTAAGACAAGGCTGTAGCCTTTCGCCCCTACTCTTCAATCTGTACATCGAGGAAGCAATGGTGGAAATAAAAGAAAGGTTCAGGAGTGGAATTAAAATACAGGGTGAAAGGATACGATTCGCTGATGACATTGCTATCCTGAGTGAAAGTGAAGAAGAATTAAATGATCTGCTGAACGGAATGAACAGTCTAATGAGTACACAGTATGGTTTGAGAGTAAATCGGAGAAAGACGAAGGTAATGAGAAGTAGTAGAAATGAGAACAGCGAGAAACTTAACATCAGGATTGACGGTCACGAAGTCAATGAAGTTAAGGAATTCTGCTACCTAGGCAGCAAAATAACCAATGATGGACGGAGCAAGGAGGACATCAAATGCAGACTCGCTATGGCAAAAAAGGCATTTCTGGCCAAGAGAAGTCTACTAATATCAAATGCCGGCCTTAATTTGAGGAAGAAATTTCTGAGGATGTACGTCTAGAGTACAGCATTGTATGGTAGTGAAACATGGACTGTAGGAAAACCGGAACAGAAGAGAATCGAAGCATTTGAGATGTGATGCTATAGACGAATGTTGAAAATTAGGTGGGCTGAAAAGGTAAGGAATGAGGAGGTTCTACGTAGAATCGGAGAGGAAAGGAATATGTGGAAAACACTGTTATGGAGAAGGGACAGGATGATAGGTCATCTGCTAAGACATGAGGGAATGACTTCCATGGTAGTAGAGGGAGCTGTAGAGGGCAAAAACTGTAGAGGAAGACAGAGATTGGAATACGTCAAGCAAATAATTGAGGACGTAGGTTGCAAGTGCTACTCTGAGATGAAGAGGTTAGCACAGGAAAGGAATTCGTGGCGGGCCGCATCAAACCAATCAGTAGACTGAAAAAAAAAGAAAAAAAAAGGAAATGCTTCATCAAATCTCTGATAGGTGTTGTTGTGTCCTAACTAGAGCTTCTTACATAGTGTTATGCGGGTAACAGAGGCAGGTTGGTTTGCACCTTTCTTACACCTTTCCGCTAAGCTCGCATTTACTCGCACACAGAAGTGCTGATGTCCCATTCTTTGTGAACGACTATCTGTGTCGAAATGCTTACTCCTAGCGGGTGGATAGTGTTGATACTTCCCTGTACTTTAGCAATGATGAGCTGGAGTTAGAAAAAATTTCTCTCTCCTCTTCCACCACTTTCTTGATGCGTAACAGTACACACAAAGGGGGAAACAATCACGTTAATTTAGCTTGAGAATTCATTGTGAACAGCCTCTTCATACGTTTGGGATGCACTAACATGAGGATTCCATAGAGATGTAAATTAACAAGAAAGGACAGCCCCTCATCCCAAACCACAGTAAATTCCAGGAATACACACAGTATACCTTCACTACTGGGGTTCGATAGACTAGTGGGTTCAAATGGCTCTGAGCACTATGGGACTCAACTGCTGAGGTCATTAGTCCCCTAGAACTTAGAATTAGTTAAACCTAACTAACCTAAGGACATCACAAACATCCATGCCCGAGGTAGGATTCGAACCTGCGACCGTAGCGGTCTTGCGGTTCCAGACTGTAGCGCCTTTAACCGCACGGCCACTCCGGCCGGCAGACTAGTGGGCCTGAGATTCTTCCAGCTAGGGAGATTAAATCAAAGTTGGAATGGTCAGTAACCACGTGGAGTCTGACACCATGATGGGAGAAAAATTATCAGATTCGCTCAGAACTGAGTCCAAGTCACTTATTACAATGCCAAGCAACAACTCGAATTCGTGATTCTAAGTTCCACAGAAAAGAATTAAACTTCATAAGTGACAACTAGTGCAATGAGTCGCTCCCAAAACGACCAGGTAAATTACAAAAACTCAACCCGACTTAATATTTAACACTAAATTCCACCAGAAACGTGTGTACTCACCTGCAGCCCATGTCTCGAAAAAAATTTTATAACGGTTGGCAGAGTTACTTCATTACGAAGGAACTGCGACTGACCAATCCCAGATGCCTGTTATCCATTCGCATAAGATGGCCGAGGGTTGCCGTCATAGCAGTTCCGTGTATTGCCGTACATTGCCGGGTACATGCGTCGCAGCATTATAGACGCAATGTGCGACTTTTCTGTAGCTCGCTGCTTTCTGTAATAGTTCTGCAGCTACACCATTAGTTATACGTTTGGGCAATTGAGGGATTAATTCGAGTTTACATGCATTTTGTCTGTATTTCGTAAGCTCAGTGAGTGATAACTTGGCTCGCGGCTAACAAGCAGAAGGTGAGAGAGTCCAACTTTTTTCTGGAACTACGTGGATATAGTCATTTGATTATGCTGCGCCGACAGTGCAAGCAAGGCACAATCAAGCGATGAAAACAGTAGCATTTTGGGCGAAAGGGAAACTGGAAGTATGGAAGAACGCGCGAGGAGGCAATAAACGAGAACAAGTGATGTGGATTTCTGAGACGTTAGTCAAGGAGCATGAGAAGATAATTATACTTCTATCTCTCGGACATGGCAATGGGAAATGCAAGTGTAATTTACCACATACTGAACCAATGGCGTAGGGAACATAACTGGCACCCGGGGCAAGAAACTTTATTGTCCCCACCCCCATTCCTCGGTACCTGGGACTCTACACTTCATTGGTGCTCCCCCGCCCCCATCTCCAGACGCACAAGAGACACTTACAGTAATATAATAAATAGAATTTATTCTAATAATTATACATCTTCTGAAAAATCTTGTTTACCTTGGATACCATTTGGCGCTCCTCTGAAAATGGAGCATTATAGACAACCTTGCCCTCCCCCTCCGCATCCCCCCTCCGCTCCCCTCGCTACGCTCTACGCCACTATACTGAACCTTTGTCAACAATGTTCCGATTCAACGCGGTAGAGCAGCTCTTGAAGAAAGTAACTGTAAGGGATGACCAAGCAATACAGAAAATCCACAAATGGTTCGAGACAGAAGTTAGTGCCATTTTCCATCGAAAATAACGCCGACTCTGAAGAAAACTGCTCTCTCTAGAAGGTGTAAAGATTATTGTCATCGAGTGCATCGTGGGGAATCCTGTTTTGAATGTAACATATGTTAAGTTACCCTTCATGCGGAAAAATGTTTCACAGCACACACAAGTAAGGTATGTGTGAGCTTTATGACGAATGAGAAACGATTAATAGTATATCATAAACAGTGGAAGTATGTTTAAATGATTATAGTGTTTAAGTCTTTAGAACAAGTATATTTCTGCACGTTCAGTAAATAATCGTATATATGTGAAAAACAAAAGTACACCGTAAAAGCCGGCCGTTGTGACTGAGCGGTTGAAGGAGCTTCAGTCTGGAACCGCGCGACCGCTACGGTCGCAGGTTTGAATCCTCCCTCGGGCGTGGATGTGTGTGATGTCCTTAGATTAATGAGGTTTAAGTAGTTCTAACTTCTAGGGGACTGATGACCTCAAGAGTTAAGTCACATAGTGCTCAGAGCAATTTTTTTGAACACCATAAAAACAATTGCATTGCTGTGACAAATCTCTTCTCAAAAACTGTATGCGAATGGGTTAAAAAGCTTGGAGCGCTAAGCGCACGTTGTCGTTGTCCACAGGCACTTTCTGAACAAAGAAAAGTTGCAGTAAGATCTAGAAGGATCCGAGTGGAATTCTACAGGATCAACCAAAGTGTTGTTGTTGTTGTGGTCTTCAGTCCTGAGACTGGTTTGATGCAGCTCTCCATGCTACTCCATCCTGTGCAAGCTTCTTCATCTCCCACTACCTACTGCAGCCTACATCCTTCTGAATCTGCTTAGTGTATTCATCTCTTGGTCTCCCTCTACGATTTTTACCCTCCATGCTGCCCTCCAATACTAAATTGGTGATCCCTCGATGTCTCAGAACATGTCCTACCAACCGGTCCCTTCTTCTAGTCAAGTTGTGCCACAAGCTCCTCTTCTCCCCAATTCTATTCAATACCTCCTCATTAGTGATGTTATCTACCCAGCTAATCTTCAGCATTCTTCTGTAGCACCACATTTCAAAAGCTTCTATTCTCTTCTTGTCTAAACTATTTATCGTCCACGTTTCACTTCCATACATGGCTACACTCCATACAAATACTTTCAGAAACGACTTCCTAACACTTAAATCTATACTCGATGTTAACAAATTTTTCTTCTTCGAAACGCTTTCCTTGCCATTGCCAGTCTACATTTTATATCCTCTCTACTTCGACCATCATCAGTTATTTTGCTACCCAAATATCAAAACTCCTTTACTACTTTAAGTGTCTCATTTCCTAATCTAATTCCCTCAGCACCACCTGACTTAATTCCACTACATTCCATTATCCTCGTTTTGCTTTTGTTGATGTTCATCTTATACCCTCCTTTCAAGACACTGTCCATTCCGTTCAACTGCTCTTCCAAGTCCTTTGCTGTCTCTGACAGAATTACAATTTTAAAAACGGAGGGATGTTTGGCTACTGTTGTTGGGACTTGTTCCAGCCAGGTACGCATGAAGATAGCTCAAATGGCTCTGAGCACTATGGGACTTAACATGTGAGGTCATCAGTCTCCTAGAACTTAGAACTACTTAGACATAACTAACCTAATAACATCACACACATACATGCCCGAGGCAGGATTCGAACCTGCGACGGTAGCAGTCGCGCGCTTCCGGACTGAAGCGCCTAGAACCGCTCGGTCACAGCAGCCGGCACGCATGAAGAAAACCAACGAACTTTCCCTGGCAACTTCCTCTAACTTGAAGCTACGTTGCCTTGTTCTTATCTCATGCACGTAACTTACTGGGACTTGGTATATGAAGAAGTGGGACTCTTGGTTCTCGTAACAGGGTAGAACAAATTGAATCAAGTATCCAAACATCAACATGTGACAGTCAAGAAATGTATCTGTCAGAAATAATGAATTTTAGAAATTGAAGTGTTGGCAGAAGAGCCAACACCATGTTGCTAGAGGAGGCCGAAATGCACGCTTTTAAGCTCACGCAGATTGGCGTGAGGTCTGGAACAGTTAAGGGAATTAATAGTAGCAAATAAAGTACGTAGTTGATGTAATACTTAACTTTAATCCACAATTGGAGAACATCGCTCTTGTTTAGACATTATTACAATATAAACTGGTAATGGCGCCTTGCTAGGTCGTAGCAAATGACGTAGCTGAAGGCTATGCTAACTATCGTCTCGGCAAATGAGAGCGTATTTGTCAGTGTAGCATCGGTAACAAAGTCGGCTGTACAACTGGGGCGAGTGCTAGTAAGTCTCTCTAGACCTGCCGTGTGGTGGCGCTCGGTCTGCAATCACTGACAGTGGCGACACGCGGGTCCGACGTATACTAACGGACCGCGGCCGATTTAAAGGCTACCACCTAGCAAGTGTGGTGTCTGGCGGTGACACCACAGAAATGAGTAAGAGAAAGATAAATATCGAGAGGCGGTGTGAAAATAACGGACCCCTTTGAACAAGTTACCGTCATAATGTAGGAATTTTATGACCAATAAAACTGCCGACCATGCAGTGTACATGATTAATGCTGGTGGTTAGTTAACATTACTGCGTAGCACGCCAGTGAACCGTAGCCAACAGTGGTCCGCAAGGCTGATCATGAGCGGCGAGCAGCGACCGCTACAGGTGTCGGAGCAGGCAGCGGGCAGCAGTCAGAGACAGGTGGCAGAGGACGCTGGCTGAGTTCCAGCTCTGTGTCAGCTCCCCCCCCCCCCCCCCCCCCCCCCATCCGACAACAGCTGGGCGGCCTCCGGACCAACACGCTGCCTGCCGCCGGCCAACCGCGTGTCACGTGGATCTGCCACAAATTGTGGGCCCCCTGTTCCCGCCCGTTGTCGCTAGCGAGGCTGCTACTGTGCTGCTCACGTGAGGCGCTCAAGCGGAACACTCCACTAGATCAGGCCCGCTCTTGCGAGCTGGCTCGCGCTCACGTCTCGCCAGTGAGCAACCGGCCATCTCACGGCGCGTAGTGAGGGATGGAGGGGAGGGCGACGAGCAATCGGAACAGTGCAGCTGGCACGAACAACTGTTGTCGGATTTGTATTCACCGGCCGTTAATTCTACAGAGATTTATCGCTTCGCGGTGGCTAATTAATGCCTTTCATGGCAAATTTATTTCCTACAAGTGTTATGCTGGAGATAAATGACAGTGAAATGAAACTTACAATTCTCACTGAAACCTTCCCGTCTCCTCTATATCGCTTTTGTTACGCAACCTTCCCTTTCACAATAACCTATGAAACGTTCCCTTAGGATTTTGCATAATAACAAATGAAATCTTCCCTTTGAAATCAATTCTCTTTCTCAATCTTCGCATACAAATTTAAATGCTGCTTATTAAAAGTTATTTTCTGATTATTTCGACGAAACATAGAATGTGTCGTTACCTGCAATAACCCAAAACTGTTCCTTACCTTTTTTACTGTTACTGGATCGCCATCTGACTGCTACATCGAACTGCGACATGAATTACTTACTCTGTTCCACTATACTCTATTAGCTGCTAGTGGGCTGTCATAATAAGTGGCTGTATTTATTACCAAAGCAGACGTTATTCTTTAATAGCAAAGCTGTAATTATTCTTTAATAGCAAAGCTGACGTTATTCTTTAACTAATTTGACTGAAGTTACGTAATTCATAGTTAAACTTTTTCTTGACACCAATAAAATTTTGCGAAGTTTTACGTTGATGGTTTTTGGGATGGATTATAATCAGTAGTGCAATATTGCTGGCAAAAATTAATTATATTCTGAATGAAATGATTTTACAAACGTTCAAATGGGACTTACCTTTTACAATAATCTTACAACTAGCAATGCGTAAACATACCTTCAGTAGTCTTGAGTTTCTCAAAAGATTAATTCAATAATATTAGTTCCTCTTATGAGAATAATTAGTTGATGTCTCTGTACATTCGTTTATAACCTCTTGTAAATCATAGCTAGTGGCTGGCAGGCACGCCGCTCCTCTCAACCTCTCGCTTCAGACCTGCTACCAACTCGCTCCACATCTCGCTTACTACTGACTTCCAAGAACGCTAAAGTGCTATTTCTCCTGCCAACAATGCTTTCTGGTGCAGACAATCCCTGCTACCATTACAAAATCTATCAATGCGCGGCCTTTCCCGCTCTTTTCTTAAAATGTATCCATACGCTGTCTCTCCCGCCCTTTTTAAAATTATATCAATGTGCGGTCTCTCTTGCCAACAAGAACAACTGTTTGCTAATTTGTATTCACCGGTCGTTAATTCTACAGAGATTTAGCGCTTCGCAGTAGCTACTTAATGCCTTTCATGGCAAATTTATTTGTTACAAGTGTTATACTGATGATAAATGACAGTGAAATGAAACTTACAATTCTCACAGTTGATGAGGCGAATTAACTGCTGCGGCTATGCACGAAACATTATATATGTTACGACTGATGCAGCCTCATGATGAATGCTGTTTTCGGACGATGTTCAAATTGACATCAACTTGTATTTCATGACTACTTTGTCCTGTATTTAAACATAAAAAGAGTGGATGTCAATGAATAATTCTACTTATTTTGTTTTTCTTTAAAGCATCAATGTGCGGTACCGCTTTCTGAGTACTGCCAATTCGAAGATAAGTCTTTACGTTGCAGGCTCTGAGTGAACTTCTGTGGGTAGATTTCTTTCTCTTAAATGTCAAAAAAAAATTACTCACACAAATATATGGGACTGGAAGCAAAAACGAAACAGATCGAAAAAATTTATAAACTTTTTACTTATGAAGGTGGTATCTGTCCTTTCGGACATGTCCGAAAGAGCAGATACAAACGGTGACCATGCAGCTCGTTAGAATGACATTACAGTGAAATGAATATTCCTTGCTGCATACAGGCGTTGATGTAAGTCAACGGGGTCAGTTGAAAATGTGTGCCCCGACCGGGACTCTCCCGCTTACATGGCAGACGCTCTATCTTTTTTTTTTTTTTATCGTCAGGTTTGGTCGTTGCGGACGTCACATGTCATCCGTTAAAGATCGTTTGTTAATCCTTCCACTCAGTTTTTTGTTACAGAGGCCAACCAGCTCTCGGACAAAACACGCTGAACTACCTTGCCGGAATTCTTCTGAGCCATCGAGGACACACGATAGTGCAACTGCAGGGACTTATCTCTGCCCGCATCTCGTGGTCGTGCGGTAGCGTTCTCGCTTCCCATGCCCGGGTTCCCGGGTTCGATTCCCGGCGGGGTCAGGGATTTTCCCTGCCTCGTGATGGCTGGTTGTTTTGTGCTGTCCTTAGGTTAGTTAGGTTTAAGTAGTTCTAAGTTCTAGGGGACTTATGACCACAGCAGTTGAGTCCCATAGTGCTCAGAGCCATTTGAACCATTTGGACTTATCTCTGGCGCGCCTCCCGTGAGACCCACATATATATAGTTAAGGCTCATCGACCACTTGACCATCTTATCAGTTTATATACTTTTTTTCCACCTGTCTCATCTCCATTTGATTTCTCCTTATACAATGACGGGAAAAAAGGAACAGCACAAAAAATAATTGATGTGCAGTAATGAAATTTCTGGAATAAATTTCTCTAGGTAACGTATCTAAGTCTTGAAAGTCTCTTCGGGTTTGCTGCCGGATCCTAAAATCAACTCGATTCGATATTTCGGTGATCCAACTGGTCGTGATCTTGAGCAGAAGCAGGTTTCTCCTGAAGATGGCGACCAGTAGGATCGCCGAAATATCGAATCAAGTTGATTTTAGGATTTGGCAACAAACCCGAATAGATTTTCAAGACTTATTACGATGTCAACATATTTAAGTGATTAAGATTGCAAGACCACAAGTTAATATAAGCGCGAGGTACGCCATTGCTAATGTGAAATGCTTGTGCGTTGAAAACTGGTCTCCTTTTAACGAACACACGGCCATCATTGGCACCGACGCAGAACCACCGTTCATCAGAAAACACAACAGATCTGCAAAGTGCGCTCCAATGAGCTCTCGCTTGATACCAATTAAGCTGCAAATGGCGGTGGCTTGGTGTCAGTGGGCTGCGCGCTATAAGGCGTGTGGATCGTAGTAGCTGCCTTTGAAGCAACCGATTTGTAACAGTTAGTTCTGTCACTATGATGCCAGCTGGGGCTCTAATTGCTCCTGCAGACGCAGTACGATGCGCCGGAGTATACACTGAACACGATGATCTTCCTTCTAACAAGAAAAACACCCCATGACACTCCCCTCAGATTTAGTGATGAGATGGCCCAGTGGATAGTCCATCAAAAAGTGAACACAGATCACGCAAGAAAACAGAGAGAAGGTGTGCTGAACTGAAAAAAAACCTAAATAGAAATAGTGAACGTTCCAAGCACAAGGTATGTAACATCGAGTGAGTTTGTACAGCGACAGCGTATTGGTTATGTGGTCATGGTGTTGTATTGCCCAGACCTCTCCATGACCCATTTCTTTTTCCATAAAATTATAAACTTTCTGTCCGGTCATTGTTTTCAAACTTGTGTCTGTGCCGTGGCGTAACGTCCGTTTTGCAACAGCGAGGTGTAAGGAAGGAACCCAAAGACATACATACCTTCTGTTCTATATATGTACCCGATGTTATGATTCCTGCATTCCGTTCTGGAACTACCGGTTCTTGAATTCTTTTGTTGTACGTTGTTCACACCTGCTTATTTGTTGTTTTCATTTCTGTGAGGGATTTATACGGTCATCTCGTCTGTTCCCACTATTCATCGCATTTACTGGCGACGGTAATATATTCTTACCACGTGACTTAGAGAGTGAGTCAAATAAAAGCCTTAAATTTGTAATAACAAATCGAAATTTCGCGCCCTTATCCTGTAAGTTGGTAAGCATGCTACAAACAGCGTGCAGAATAGCCTGTAGGTGGCAGCATAGTGCAGATGCACACATACCGTCGCAGTATCAGTATAAAGATAGCCGCCCTACTTGCGACTTGCGCCAGGGAAGAACAGCGTTCTGTTGTTCGGTTTTGTGCATAGTGAAGGTGTGGAACCTATTGAAATTCATCGACGAATGAAGATTCAGTACGGTGATGCATGTTCGTCATAGCAGCAAGTCTACGAATGGAGTACGAAGTTCGCAAATCGTGTGACTTCAGTGGAAGGTGCTCCTCGTCCAGGTCAGGGACAACGAGTTGTGACTCCACAGAACATTGCAGTAGCTGAAGCCATAGTGAAGGAAAACAGCCGAGTGACACTGAATGACATTGCAGCATGTTTACAGATTAGTCATGGGTCAGCACACCACTTTGTGCATAATGTGCTCCAGTTTCACAAAGTGTCTGCAAGATGGGTGCCACGGCAGCTGACTCCTGAAATGAGAGAACGACGTGTTGATGCTTGTGAAGAACTTCTTCGGCGCTTTGAACGAGAAGCTGATGGCTTCCTTGCAAGAATCATTACTGGGGATGAAACCTGGGTTCACTTCTACCAACCAGAAACCAAGAGAGCGAGTAAGGAATGGCGCCATTCCTCATCAACAAAACCAAAGAAGTTTCGAACAGAACCATCAGCAGGAAAGGTTATTCTGACTGTCTTTTGGGACGAAAAAGGCCTCATTTTGGAACATTACATGCCTAGAGGGGCCACTGTCTCAATGCATCATGCACAGATCTCCTAAAAAATCATCTGCGGCCTGCAATCAAATCAAAGCGCCGTGGACTGCTGTCAGCAGGTGTCCTTTTGCAACATGACAATGCAAGGTCCCACACTGGCCGTACAACAGTTGCAACAATCACAGACCTGCATTTTGAGTGTCTTCCTCAACCACTATACTCACCAGACCTTGCCCCAGGTGATTTCCATATGTTTGGACTAGTCAAAGACGCAATGGGAGGAAAGAAGTTGCGTTCTGATGAAGAGGTACGCCACGCGGTGCATGAGTGGTTGCGCGGACTACCAAAAGATTTTTTTTCTTAAGGAAGTTATGCACTTTGTAAGGTCTGGAGGACTTGAATTGAGCGTGGGGGAGATTATGTTGAAAAGTGATACAGCTTTGTACCAGTTCCCGCAAAATAAATAATATTTAAAAAATATTTAAAGTTTTCATTTGATTCACCCTCGTATGTTCTGTAATCACTGTGTAGTACTACAATCGTCAAGACTACATAAGGGGAACAGAAACGTCAACGAACGGACCGAAAATTCACAATTTTATGAAAAAAGAGGTGCACGAAGGGGATTTGTTCACGAATTGCCCGCTCCGCACTCCAACACAGTGAGCATATAACCACGACGGCGCGGTTCTTGCTGTTCGCTCGATGTTGCACACCTTGATCTTGGACCGTTCACTGTTTCTATTTATCATTTTTTTTCAAAGCTCAGTACACTTCCTTACGGTTTTCGTGCTTGGTCTGTGTTCAGTTTTGACGGGCCATCTTCCCACTAAATCTGTTGGAGGTGCGTTGGGGGGTTTCCCTTGTCAGTAGCGCCAAGTGTCCGTCCGGAGCCCGGTCTTCCTGCGACCGTACACTCTCGTAACCACCGCTGCCAGCAGTCGTGTTCAGTGGTTACATTTATGTCAAGTCTTTCTGCAGTATCGCAGAAGCAACATCCAACTTTTCGTAGCTCTGTTACACGGCCTCGTTCAAACTCAGTGAGGTGTTGATAACGGCTTCTTTGTCGCGTTAAAGCCATTCTTGACTCACATTATCTCACGACGTGCAGTCTCAAAGACAGTTAACGCTCACAACCGCTACTAACCCCACTCTTATGAGACGGCGCGAAATTTTATCTTTCAGATGCATGAACACGTCTACCAACTTTGGTTTGTGTCGCGAAATTATTCTAGATGTTGAGATTTTTTCCCGTCTTTACATGTAGGTCTAAATATCGATTTAATCGTAGGTGCAAACTTGTGAAGTAGTGGAAACTTAATTGAGAAACATTTTTGTGCGAGTGACAAGACTTGTTTTATTATTAAATTTGTCATGCAATTGCTTGTCACACTGTGGATCTACAGGTTGCAAATGTAGCCTGACATCCTGCATTGCCGTCTTGTAAATTGATGTTGACGTGTCTGACTTTCGTTCTATAGTTCCTAACCCGGCAATAACGCTTCTTTTCGTCTATTTAAAAACGGCTGCTCTCGTCTGCTGTACTTAAACGGCTGCTGTACTTAAAAGTATAGTAGTGCGCTATAAACTATGAACGTCTTACGTCATTCTTTAGACGGCAGCGAGCAGTTTGCAGTTTCTGTGCGCTATGTAACGACGCTGACCGCTTCATTTTACCGCGGGCGCTCGCCACCCAGGTGAGGGCTTGCTCTCCTAGCTGCCTTCTGAACAGGCCTGTACTGCATCACTGGCCACCGGCTGCTCTTCACTCCGTTTCTTCTGGTCCCTAGGAGCGTTTACATTAAGCGCCCTTTAGGGACGAAAAAAAGGGAATTTGAGACCACAAAGCCACAGGGGATAGTGGCAATGAACAGTCTTTCTCCTCCACTGGCCCCTCTGTATGTGGAAGAAGCAATGAAGCAAATAAAAGTAACGTTAAAACTCATTGTGAAAGGATGTTGGTGATAAGCTTCGCAGTCGATATTGCTATCCTATATGACAGGGAATTGGAATTACAGGATCTGTTGACAAGAATGCCCAGGGAACTGAGTACGAAAGATTGATTGAGCGTAAATCAAAGGAAAAAGGGACAGGCCTGATCTTTGTTTTCTGAAAATAGAAGTTGTGATGTAGTGTCTTGACATCCGCAGTCCTTATCATTTGGAACACCAGACGGGATTCCAATACACGATATTATTCCCCTGTCTTTTGGCTCTAACGTACTTTCCGTTCAGTGCGACGGCTTCCTTACTGGGAGGGCCTCTATGCCCGCATGGTACCACTCACAGGTCGACGTCGGAGTGAACGTTTTGCAGCATCAATAACCTCTCCATCATCCACGTACTACTTCCCTCTGAATGCATCCTTTCTTTGGCAAAAGAGATAGTAGTCGGAAGGTGCGAGATCCGGGCTGTAGGATGGATGAGGAACAAAAGCCCAATGAACTTTTGTGAGCTCCTGTGGGGTGCGCAGACTTGTGTGAGGTCTTGCGTTGTCATTGAGAAGGAGAAGTTCTTTTGCATTTCTATGCCAATGAACACGCTGATGTCCTTTCTTCAATTTCCTGAGGACAGCAGAACACACGTACAAAGTTGATCGTTGCCTGAGGGAGGACATTTAACAGACTAAGCCCTTCGGAGTCCCAGAAGACCATCGACATAACTTTACCGGCTGAAGATGCGGCTTTTAATTTCTCTTCGAAGGGGAGGTCGTGTGGCTCCACTCCATGGATTGCCATTTTGTTTCCAGTTGGAAGTGATGAGCCCATGTTTCATCGCCTGTGACAAAAAATTGTCGCGATCAGCCTCGTAACGTGCAAGCACATCCGCACAGATTTTCCTTCACTGTTTTTTATGGTCTTCTGTTAGGCGGCCTGTTCTTCTTTTTCTGAAAATACACGTTCTGACATAGTGTCTTGGGGTCCGCAGTCCTTATCATTTGATTTCCTAGCAGAAGCCCGACCGCCGTATCATCCTCTGCCAATAGCATCACTGGATGCGTTGTGGATATAGGCCTGAGGGGAGCACACGGCTCTCCCGGATGTTGTCAGACTTTCATGACCTTGAGCTGCTATTGTTTGGTCAAGTGGTTCCTCACTAGGCATCACAAGGCCGACTCCACCCCGCTCCAGTCCTCCAACCAAGGAACAAAAAATCACTGGTGGACCAGGAATCGAACCTGGGTCGTTCGCATGTTAGTCAGTCGCGCTGACCACGCAGCTACGGAGGCGGACTCATTGCTCGTCAGTTCATTTAATTTTCAACATTCATCTATAATTCTACATCTCAAACGCTTCAATTTTTTTCTGATTTTCCCTAGTCCATGATTCACATCCACACATTTTCAGTTATTTCCTCCTCAAATTAAAACCTATGCTTGATACTAGAAGATTTCTTTTGGCCGGGAATGCCTTTTTTTGCCTGAGATTGTCTGCTTTTTATGCCCTTGCTTCGTCCAAAATGTATTAGTTTTCTTCCAGACACAGGAAACTGTAATCCCATCTACTTCGTAGTCACTAACTTTGATGTTAAGTTTACCGCTAATTTCATTTCTGCTGCTCCTTGCTTTCAGATTCTGTGAATACTACATTAAAACTAAAATTTGTATATGTACGGATAGTAAAGGCCATTTTTCTCGTTGTTTGATAGAAACAAAATAAAAGAAAACATTGATGATGCTGTAACTTCACTGTGTGGTCTTGCCCATTCGTCGCTAGTAGGGTGCCTATAGGATGCAGCGTTCTCAGAACGCTATACAACAACTCAAACAAATAACATTAGTAGTTTTATTTCTAGAAATAAACTGACAATACTCAACTTTGGAGATTAACAAATAGTAACCGCAAACGAGGGGCGACTTGCAATATAATTTAGAGTCCTTGATATGTGAACTGTTCGGACAAGTTGACACACGTCACTGACCACTAACGTCCGCGATCTGAGCGGCAGAGCATCGTTTTTTTTTTCCTTTATTGTTATTTTCAAACCTTTACATAAAGGTCTATCTACGCCGCTCTTCAGCCATAGAAAAACATACATTAAACAGGAAGATACAAAAACGAACATATATGGAGGATAAAAGCAGGAGACATACGTATTAAAATAAAGGAAGGCGTTCACGGACGCACTGGTTGTATAAAATGGCCAGCACTATACACAAACGGAGACACAGACCTACACACGTGAACGTAAGAGCACTGAAGGAGAGACACTGATGAACTGATGGGAAGAGAAACAGTAGCACAGTGGCGACGAACTTCGGCGCACTAAAACATACTATTTGCACTAAAAAGTCGGAGGCTTGCCATAGGGAAGAGGGGAGAGGAGGAGGGAGGGGGGGAGGATGCCAGTGGGAGAGAAGAAGGGAGGGGGGAGAGAGTATGGTGTAGAAATCGTTGGAAGGGGGGGGAGGAGAGGAAGAGCGGAGAGGGGAGGAAGTGAGGAGGGAGAGAGGGGAAAAGAGGGAGCCCTGAGGGGAGGAAGGGGAGGATCAAAGCTGGTAGGAGGGGTAGATTCAGGGTACGAGGGCATCATCTGGGAGGGGAAGTTGGCGGAAGCCATCTTGGGCAAGGGTATGGAGTGTGGTAAGATGGAGAGCGGGTGGGATGCAGGTGTACAGGTGCGGCAGCGGACAGGGGTGGGAAAGGATGGGAGAGACAAGTGGGTGAGGGGGATCAAGTTTACGAGAGGTGTAAAGGATCCATATCCATTCAAGGAAGAGGAGGGGGTGTGGGAAAGGAATTAAGTCCTAGACGAGCCGCATGGCGGATTGGAGGCGGATACGATAGGCGAGGCGGAGCGCATGGCTTTCCTGGATTTGAAGGGACTTGTAGAAGGTAGGAAAGGCGGAGATCGAGGCGGGATAGGCATAACAGAGGTTGGGGCGGATGAGGGATTAATAGGTGTGGAGGATTGTGGAGGGGTCCAGACCCCATGTGCGGCCAGAAAGGAGCTTGAGGAGGCGGAGTCGAGAGTATGCCTTGGCTTGGATCGTCTGGAGATTTTTGGGGGGGGGGGGGGGGTCCAGGAGAGGCGACGGTCAAGGGTGACGCCATGGTACTTGAGGGTGGGGGTGACGTTCATAGGACGGCCGAAGACAGTGAGATAAAAATCTAGGAGACGGAAGGAAGGGGTGGTTTTGCCAATAATGATCGCCTGGCCGAGCCTTGCAGGAGCGTCGCTTATATTCCCTTCTTCCAGGTGTCGCTCTTGGCGCGACGCGGTCTAGTTCTGCGCACCATTGGCAGCCGTTTTCTCACCTCCTTCTCTGGTCTTGCATTCCGCATCTTTTCTCCGTCGCTTGTGGTTACGCCAGACCAATTCACCGAAACATGTCCCGATGGCCGAGCGGTTCTAGCCGCTTCAGCCCGGAACCGCGCAACTGCTACGGTCACAGGTTCGAATCCTGCCTAGGACATTGCTGTGTGTGATGTCCTTAGGTTAGTTAGGTTTAAGTAGTTCTAGGGGGTAATGAACTCAGATGTTAAGTCCCATAGTGCTCAGAGCCATTTGAACCATTTGTCTCAATACAAAATCAGAGTTATTTGTAAGCAAACGTGGACACAACAGCTTCAACTTCAAGATGAACAGTGGCTCTTCGTTCTCCATCTTGCGTATGTATATATAAAGAAGACTGTCCATTTGTAATTTATACAAATCTACTGTTTTGTTCCGATCTTGTTGAAATTTTGCAGACTTTACCTTCGAGATAAGAGGAACATCGTTTTCCACATAAAATTTCATAATCTGACTTGACACGTATATGTATGTAATACATTTAGGGGAAAGGTTGTTACAAAAATCTATAAATGTTCTTGGCCGATTTCCTGCATCGTTCTACATTCAGATGAGACAACGAAGAAAATTAATGAACATTAAGTGACTAACAAACGAAATATGACATGGTAAACTGACTGTAATTCCTATCACGAGAAGAAATTACAGCTGCATTACCTGTCTTGGACATGGTAGCATGAGACGTCACTAGATTGCGGACGAGGGAGATCTCGAGAATTTGAGGAAGCATGAGTGCAGATTCTTAGCTATGGATTAGTTTCCGTTGTCACAGATGCAACGGAATAGAGCTGCCCGTGTAGAATCTGTTGCCGAACGTAGTAGAGTCCACCGTCATCATGGGGTATGCTGCAAATGAAGACGTATTCATCCCTCGCATTCCGTTTTTACTCAGTGATTTAAATATGCCATTCAATTTAAAGCGATTGCAGTTTCTCATGCGGCTCCCATTCGGTTTGAGTATCAACAAACCACGCGACCAGTCACTTCGTATGGAAGATATTAAACATCCCGGGTAACTGCGGGCACTGCAGGTCGTACTAAATATTTAGCGACACCGAAATCTTCTGTAGTTTGTAGCTAATGAACGTTTGACTGGAACATATTTACGTCAGTTACGGGTGAAAACCATCAGGGTAAGGAAATCAGTGTTTCATAGCGTAACAAGCAAAATAATTATTAATTTATATCCAGTTTGGGCATATATTAATTGTATAAGGAAAACGTCCTGTTTCGTAAGAAAAGACAATTCTTTTCAATAACTGTCATCGTCATATCGTTGCATTATCACCATGTCACTACATTGTCATCATCATTGGCGTCGTCGTAGCCATAGTCATCGGTAATTTGGCCTCCACTGCAGGACAAAGGCCTGCTATAGACTTCAAGGTCTTCCCTGTGATCGATCCGTCAGGCTGCAAGCGCTGGCCAGCTGCGCTCCATTTTAATTGCTGCCAAATCACATCTTCCGTTCCAGTTACTTTCCGGATCTATTTATTTGCTTTTCTAACTCACTTTCTTCTTCTACATGTATATACACGTTTCGCAAACCACTTTTAAACGAATTTCAGAGTATATGTCCCGTAGTTTCATGTATTAGGGTCTCTTCCTGTTGCATTTGCAAATGACGCGCTGGAAGAGTACTAGTTAAATAGCTCAGTGCGTGCTGTAATAAGTACAATCTAATAATGCTGTACTAAGTGCAGTGTAGTTAACTGGAACCGAGCTGTGTGGCCCAATGATGAAAAGTTATATGCATGGGGCTCTAGTGTATTCTTAGGTTCTTAACTTAAAACTGGTTCCTGAAACTTTGTAAGTAGACTTTTGTGGGATAGTTGACATATATTCAGGCTTCTGCTTCAGGTGTTTATCACTTTTGACAAGAAGTCTCTTACGAGATATGCGATGATCTTTAGCACTGAATAGAAACTACACTAGCCTTGGTTACCAATATAGCTTTTATTAAAATCTCATAATTACATGTTTCAGGATATCTTCCATTCAAATCCGTGGTACAAACAAACCATACATTTTTTTTTTTTTTTTACACTACAGATCTGGCGATCGGGACATCTTGAAACATGCAATGATGAGGTGTTAATAAAAATTATGTTGGTAGACAAGGCTGATATATTTACCCTTGATGAGTCATGCAAAATTTCACCAATGTACTACAATATTACAAAAATAGCCAGATTGTGTTTCACTATGTCGTCGCGATAGGTGCGACTTAATATTGTTGCGATATTAGGTTTGCCTAATAGATTAAGATCAAGTATGTTGTTTATATGTTCATGATTTCCGCTGTGTTTTGTTATTAATCCATTAATATGTCCTACGTCTTTCACTAGCCCTGTGATGCACACACCGCTGTTCCCAAATAATAAACATGGAAAGCAGAAATGTGCATTGTGAATATTACACACACAGGTCCAACTCTTGTCATACATTATACCACATTTCCTCGTACACTCGCTTCCTTTACCATCAGTTGTAGCCTTGCGACTTACAAGCGCAGTAATTGTAACTAAATTGAATATATTGATTTCAGCTATATAAATTGACCTATTTTATTACACAGAAATTTTGTAGTTAATAGTTTCACATTACGAGGAATTAAATAACACGAGAAAAAAGAAAAATGTAGCAGCAACACTCGAACCTGAACCGACGAATTGCCAGTCTATTCGGTTGACCACTGCACTATGGCACCATCGCATCAGGTATTGCTAAAAGATTCCTCATATACAGCTCACAAATCTTTAGACAGCGTTTTACTTTTTGATACAGCCCACACAGGCGAAATATTCTAGAAACTTGAAAGTCTTAGTTACCGGCTTCTATTCATGTAGTTTGAGCCACGTCGACGAGCACCGTGCCATGCCCTCCTCTTGTATATTTACAGTAACAAAAGTCATGGGATAGCGATATGCACATATACAGGTAGCACTAGTATCGCGTACACAACACGTAGTCATTTCTACTCACGTGATTCATGTGAAAAGATTTCAGATGAAGATATGGCCGCACGACGGGATTTAACAGACTTTGAACACCGAGCTAGACGCATGCGACATTCCGTTTCGAAAGTCGTTAGGGAATGCAATATTCTGAGATACACCGTGTCAAAAGTGTTCCGAGAATACCAAGTTCTAGGCACTACCTCTCACCTTGGACAACGCAGTGGCCGATGTCATTCACTTAACGACCGAGAGCAGCATCGTCTGCATGGAGTTTTCAGTGCCAACAGACAAGTAACACTGCGTGAAATAAAACAGAAATCCACGTGGAACCTACGACGAAAGTATCCATTCGGATAGTGCGGCAAAATCTGGCGTTACCAGGCTATGGCAGCAGAAGATGGACACAAATGACTCTTTGCTAAAAGCTCATCACCGGCAGCGCCTCTCCTGCGCTCATGACCATGTTGGTTGGACCCTAGATGCCTGGAAGACCGTAGTCTGGTCAGTTGAGCCGCGATTTCAGTTGTTAGGAACTGTTGATAGGGTTTGAGTGTGGCGCAAACTCCATGAAGCCATGAATCCAAATTGTCAACAAGATACTGTGCAAGCTAGTGGAGTCTCCGTAATGGTATGAGATGTGTTTACATGTAATGTACTAGGTCCTCCAGTCCAACTGAACCAATCACTGATTGGAAATGGTTATGTTCGACTACCTGGCGACTATTTTCAGCCACTCGCGGACTTCATGTCCTCAAACAACGACGGACTTTTTATGGATGACAATGCACCGTGTAACCGGGCCACAATTGTGCGATTGGTTTGAAGAACATCCTGGCCAATTTGAGCGAATGGTTTGACAACACATACCGCCCGACATGAATCTCATCGAACATATATGGCAGATAATCGAGAGGTCGGTTCGTGCACAAAACTCTGCACCAGCAACACTTTCGCAATTATGGACGGCTATAGAGGCAGCGTGGCTTAGTGTTTCTGCAGAGGATTTCCAACGACTTATTGAATCCATGCCAAGTCGGGTTGTAGCACTATGCCAGGCAAAAGGAGGCCCGAGACGATATTATGAGGTACCAAATGGTTCAAATGGCTCTGAGCACTATGGGACTTAACATCTGTGTTCATCAGTCCCCTAGAACTTAGAACTAACCAAACTAAGGACATCACACACGTCCATGCCCGAGGGAGGATTCGAACCTGTGACCGTAGCAGTCGCGCGGTTCCTGACTGAAGCGCCTAGAACCGCTTGGCCACCGAGGCCGGCTAGGAGGCATCATATGAATTTTGTCAGCTCAGTGTAAATTACAAGTAGGTCTACGTAACTATTTAACTCCTACTTTCTCCTCTTTGAAGATGTACTGGAAAACGGTCTCTTTAGCAGATCATCTACAGAATTCGCAACGTTGCTTGCACAATAACTGACTCAATCTAAAAAGAAAAAAAAAAACTGACCAGGTGCTATGAGAATAGGAGCACCCTTAATGCTGGCAGGGAAGACGTCATATCAGAGCCAGCACAGTGGAAAACAGACAGCTGCGTCCCTTCCCTGAGTTGATAGTAACACGGCTGACCATTCCATTGCTGGATACTGGTTTCTATCGTCGAAAGGGTTCTACAAAACATGTTTTCGTCTGTTTCATTTGCATACCACCACGCATTAGAAGAGGAATGTAACTTTAGTGCGAATCCCATCTGGCATTCGAGGAGAAGTGGCATAATTTTAGTGCCATATTTACAGTGTGCTGCAGGACATTAGTACATGATCACTGGCTGCCGCTAGTATTTACATTCAGTACTAGAGGTTTCTCGGTATTTTTGTGATACTCTACATGTCACCACTCATGCTGTCCTTTTTTGTGTACATTCAAAATACACTTTTAAGCCATTTTGGTATGGATCCTGTGCACGTCAGCAGTAGTCTATGATGTATCCAACAAGTGTTTTTAAGCAATCTCCTTTCTGGACAGACCCAATGAACTGAAGTCTGTCTCCTGCTTTACATACATACGAGTGTATGTGATAATTTCACTTCATATTCCCATAACCATCTTTTCATTGCTCAGTAACTAGCCTTCAGTTGCTCAATGTTTTGCCGTGAAGGGTCCTTGTCTGGCAGCCATAAATCAAAGCTGATGATACACACTGATTGTAATCTAGCGTTTCCACACACGCCAAAAGCTTGGATTTGAAAACTCAGTAGTCTATAGAGAGCACAACAGGCCGTTCATCTTCTTCTCTTCATTTCTTTGTCTGTCTGTCCAGTTGTCAGCTAGTGTCCTATGATAAACACAGTTCAGCTGGATGTATGACTTAGTTGTTAATTTGTGAAGGTTTTTATTGATGAATTGCTTAAGCATTGTTTTAGTGATACATTAAGCGAGATTCGGTGCTTCTATTCATCCACCCATCTTTCATACATACATAAATTGAATCTTCGTGCCACACTTCCTGTCTGTATGTTTGGGCTAATTTGAGCGATTCTGATATGGTTTTGACTAATATCTGGAATGATTACCGAGGGGGGTCTATGTATTTAAATTGGCCGAACAACAATGAATTAAAGCCCTCACCAGTATGAAAATGATGATATTGCTCCCTAACAGTATAGCCGCTGCATCGACAGAGAACAGCGGTAAAGTGCGAGCATGGTAACTGAAAGGTCCCGGGGTGGAATCCCGGTCAGACTATGGAAACTCCTGTCCAACTTTTGTCGAACCGTTCACCTATCAATGATGTTTACCAGAAACGACTCATTGTTTGGATTCCAAGTTAAGCTATAGGTCCCCTTTCCCTGGTTGTACAACTGGTCATGCAAACGCAGGTTGCCGAAGTGACGCTCCATTGAAAAACTTGTACCAGGCACTTGAACCACACGAAATTATTATCACCAGAACCTATATACATCTTCTTTCTCTGTATATAGGTTTTATAAATTAAATCCACCACCATATTTTGCTGTTGTATGTGATCATTAACTAATCTCAGGAACTTCTATAGGAGCTGTGATGATCATGCCGGAATGGGTCTGGATTCGGCAAGTTGTAACGAAGCACGAATGTTATCTGCGTAACTCAATGTCCTGGTCCATAAACAAAATTACCACTACGGCATACAAACCATCCATAGTAAGTAGAAAAGGCAAAAGAACTGTCGGTGAAATTTAAAGCAAGGGCGGTGACATTAAGAGTGCAACGGGATTTCCACTATTAAATGCAGAGGAGAGAGCCGATAGGTGGAAAGTGTACACTATGACTCTATGACGGACAGGACTTGTCGGATGATGAGGTGAAAGAAGAAAGAGGAGTCAATAGGGAAGAGATAGGGGATGCAGTATTAGAGTCATAATTTAAAAGAGCTTTGGAAGACTTAAGATCGAATAAGGCAGAAGGGATAGATAATATTCCATCAGAACAAAACAACTATTCAAGTTGGTGTGTAGAATGCATGAGACTGAGGAGAAACCACCGGACTTTAGGAAAAACATGATCTACGCAATTCCGAAGATACCAGGAAGTGATAAGTGCAACAATTATCCCAAAGTCACCTTAGCAGCTCATGCATGAAATGATATACAGAAGAATATGAAAGAAAACTGAGGACGTGTTAGATGAAGATCATTTTGGCTTTAGGAAAGGTGGAGGTACCAGAGAGGCAATTTTGACGCTGCAGTTGATAATGGAAGCAAGACTGAAGAAAAATCAAGAGACGTTCATTGGATCTGTGGACCTGAAAGATGCGTTCGACAATGTAAAATGGTGCAAGATGCTCGATATTCTTAGAAAAATAGGGGAAAGATGGGTATAATATAATATGTATAAGAAACAAGAGAGAACAGTAAGAGTGGAAGATAAAGAACCAAGAGCTGGATTAAAAGAGGTGTAAGACAGGCATGTAGTCTTTCGCCCCTACTGTTCAATCTATGACAGAAAGAAGAGAAAGGTTCAAGAACGTAATTAAAACGCGATGTGAAATGAGATTCGCTGACGACATTACCATCCTCAGTGGAAGTGAAGAAAAATTACAGGATGTGTTGAATAGAATGAATAGTCTAAAGAGTTTGGGATATAAAAATTGTGCAAATGCCTCTGAGCACTATGGGACTTAACATCTGAAGATCTGAAGCCATCAGTCCCCTAGACTTAGAACCACTTAAACCTATCTAACCTAAGGACATCACACACATCCGTGCCCGAGGCAGGATTTGAACCTGCGACCGTAGCGGTCGCGCGGTTCCAGACTGTAGCGCCTAGAACCGCTCGGCCACACCGGCCGGCGAAAACACTGACAAGGAGAGGGACATGGTGATGGACATCTATTAAGACCTCAAGGAATAACTTTCATGGTACTCGAGTGAGCTGAGAGGGTAAAAACTGTAGAGGAAAACAGAGAATGGAATACGTTAAAACGGTGGCTCGTTTTTATTTTAGAGGTTACTATTCCTTGCTGTAGGGCCTGTGATTGTCTAAACCAGCAAGGTAAGACAGAGGCCACTACTTCCATCACATCAAGTGGATTTAGTGCTCACGTACTCACACTGAGCCGTGAACACTTCTCAGTTTATCAATGGGGAATAATTGAACATGATTACTACTGTTATCGGTGCCATGCGTGCAATGGTCGCGCGATATTGAATCTTTATACTATCGTTAATGGCGCGAGACCTGCACGACCTTATAGCAACCGTTATAGTTCTGCATTATTCTGTTACACTAGGGGTGAGTTCACGTAATGAAAGAGAGAGAATGTAAGATTAACGGACTCATTTATTAAACAGTTGAGAATTGCACAATAACACAACCAGATGGGGGTGGGGGAAGAAAGATTCGAGTTCAGCAGCCTGCCCCAAGTACGTTCATAACAAGCCACGATAGCAGGAGAAAAGGAATTTTTTGGAACGATCGCCCTATTATCAAACAAGGTCCAATTTACTAAAGGCAAGGGTTACAGGCATGCAACGACGACCACCAGGAATCAGCCAAAGACCAAGAAAGATGCTACTGTGCGTGAATCGCTAGGTAGCCTCCTGTACTGAAGGAATAAAACCCGCAAGACGCGAAACTATTCACAATGACCTGTAAGGTTCCTTCTGGGCCGCAAGGCGCGAGTCTACAGTGCACGTCGGCGCTCATGCTTACCGCACTTCATCTCCTGGAAGCGGCACCTCCGGTCTCCGGCACGGTCTCACTAGAACTGACCTTCTGGCCCTTTGTCCACTACCAATCCTCGGAAGGCGGTTGGCGCCCGCCCGCGAAAAACGGGCACGCACCTGAACTGGCCATTCATAGAGCCGGAATTTCACAGGGAGGCGACCTCGCGACGTTAAAATCGAGCAGAAATAGCGGTTAAAAGGCTGGTAAGGCAGGTTGGGGAAATGAGAACAGGAGAAACTTAGGCCACCACTGAATGTTCAAACGACACCACGTGCTACCCTGGCGATCGGAAAAGGAATGGGAAACGGGAAGCCATCATGGCTGCTAGGAAGACTGCTGCCTTCGCCCATAAATATAGAAAATTTCTAGCGTCAAGCTCCTCTCACAGATCAGTGTGAGACAAGCTGTAAAAATCGTCAAATAAATCAGGCAACCCATTGAAATTATTAATATTGACTGAATTATTATTTTACCGAATACCATATTGCTGGGATTAGAAATATGAAATACAAGCACTGAATGGTGAATGAAGTGCACGTCTTTCAACGTCCAGCAAATAATTGAGGATCTCTGTTCGCCTCTATGCTGAACCCGGCTATTGTTAACAGAAGTGTCAGCTATGTGTACTAACTTCGCCCTCCCCCCGTCCCCCTTTCGCATATCGTCAAATGACCTATAAATTTGATCTTATGTTCTTCTTGCTACAGTATATGTGCAGAATAGGGAAAATGCAATATTTTGCTGTCCTGCTTGGCACTGTGGTACTAATTGCCAGCAATGCACCAGCGTTTGGGGGTGCGGGAGCTGCCGGCGGGGTGCTCAGAACAGTTGGCGCCGGCTGAGCCTAGGGGAGGCGGACCAGCCGCGAACCCGCAGGTGGGTCGCGGCGGGTAATTGCATTCTGATGCCGCGGGATCAACTTCTCGGCGAAACTTGCTAATTAACCCGGGGCAAATAAGGCGCTCCGCAGTCTGCCAATCCCAGCCACGCGGCGGGAACGCGCTAATGAATTCTGAACGCCTTGCCGCCGCAGCTGGCTCACTTCTTTCCCACAACTCATACAGCGATGCGAAGAGATTCGTAGGAGTCTGGCCAACCACAACGCAAAAGTTGCAGAACTTAGACATTTAAGATGATGTATAACGTGTGACCTGCTTAGGATCTTTTCAGTACAATCACCCGATAATTCAGAACACTCTGATTTATTGATTTATCCTCGACGATTATTTCTAGACGTCTTGTAAGACCTTCTACGGTACATAATTGCACGATTTGATTTGTATCTATGTACTTTGACCTTCCAGTTGCAGAGAACCAGTTAACAACTTAAAAAACATTTTTATATTTCTAAGTATTCAAATTCTTCATTAGACTTGATTATAGTACTTACACAAGCGATAAAGTGTTGTATCTCAGCTTTTGACAGATGATGACACACCATTTATACACACACCAAGAAAAAAAGAACAAAAGCGGGGATGTCGATGCCGGTAGCGATTGTATCCCACTCTCACGATGATGTGTCGTTTTCTACACTCCGTGGATTTCTTAGTGTGAGCTTCATTGCCTGTTACTTCAGTAGCATTTGAGCCTTCTTCACGTAGATCGAGGAGAGTGGCTCCTAGCAAGATAGAGAAGGGTTTCTACTGATTTAATTTGCAAAGGAAGTTTTGTTCGCTGCTGTGTACCACCTTTTTCAAACACTCGTATGTAGACAGGAAGATTACATAAGATGGTCGAGGCAAATAAAATACCACGACTAGCCTGAATTCAGCATAGAAATGACTAGTGAATTAGAGAGTTAACTCCAGAAAGTTTACGTTTGGGGCCCAGAAACTTACGCATGTGAACGTGGCCTGCTCGAAAACCCGAGAAACAGGACCTGGAAGAGCACTAAATCTAGCATTACATAAAATGTAAACTATGAAATAAAGAATTAGTAAAGTAGACGAAAAATAGACTTTATTTAAATACACATCCGTCTAGTTCAGCACAATAGATCCCTTGATTTCTAGGCTGTTTGGACCCAGCTTTTGTCAGTGCATTTTCTCACATACTGTGAGTATTCAAAGTAATGCGATTTTTTTTAAGAAAAAGCGTGGGAATTACTTTCAAGGTTGGTAACAGTTTTTGATGCAATGCATTCTCAACAGCTTGGTCTGAAGAAGATCTGATATGCAGATCACAATTAGTAATCAATGCATTCCCAGTAATTTGATCTGAAGACGTTCTGATGTACAAATCGCACCTAGTAATCAATGCAATGTAATAAATTGTGGACACTTTACTGAATTACGTTTTCGAGCGCGTACTCTGCTTTAAAAATGGACTACGCCATTTTGTTTACGCTTCTCTAGCACCGTATTAGGTACTATGGTTTGGTGATTTCAATGTGCATCAGAACTGCAGACGGACAAAAAATTAATTAAGTGATTTTGTTTTTCGAGGTGATAGTGAAAAATTTATGACTACCTCTTCTTGTAAATAATTGAAAATCTTACATTATAAACGTGATAAGAACCAAAAGTAATGTTCTGAGCTGTAAAGAAAAATAAAAAAAATAATTTGCAACACTTACGAAATTCGCACGCATGTTTTTACACTCTTAAAAATTTATTACCATACAGGAAATCTAAATTATACTGCAAAGTGAGAGGAAACTGCATTGAATTGTCTAGAGAAATTAAATTACGAACCTGACAGCAAAAGGTTTCTTACACATTATCTCATTAGACTATATTGGCTAACTTAGGAGTGCTTACTCTGCCTTAAAAATCTCTTAGCCGAGATCATTATAAAAACTTTATTGTAGATAACTGGTTTCGGTAAAACTAAGTTACCACCTTCAGATCTTCATAAAGATTATTAGAAACACTTTGTGCCAGCTACATACAAAATTTTTACATTGAATTTGCAGGTACATAAACATGAAATAAACGATGCGTTGTCACATCAAAAATCAAAAAAATTAAAATTACTATGCAAATAATAATTCACCAAAACATGTTTCCCATAACACAAGACGTCATGCCTACTGGGGCACCAAAAGACTATTGATAGCCAATGAATGAGACGAACTCACGAGTACTTTCCTTTTGAAATCTGGAACGTGACTCTATGCACGATGGTACCAATGTTAGTAAACTTACACAAGAATCTTCCTTTTTTGCATTTGTAATAAAAGAAAAAAGAAAAAACTAAGAAATTTCTGTTGTGTGTTTTGATGAAAACAAGTCGAAACGTAGTGTCTCAATACTAACAACATTTCCCGCTTAGGCAGAGTAGTACTGACAATTTTTCCGATGCGTTCAGTTCTAAGATTAGTGTTGCAACCGAAAGACGGGTCGAAAGGACTTGTTCGAAGGGCGAAATGTTCTCTCTATAGGCGAATGAAACCTTTAGCGCGGCCGTTAACTTTCGATTGCTTACAGACACGTCTTTTCAGTACTTGGTCTGTTGTTCGGACTGAGGAACACGATAAAGTGTTCCGTTGCGCATACTTCGACCTTTAACAGAACCTAACTAACTTATTGCCTATTTCAACGACATGTGCTGTTTTGCACAACAACTTGCATTATATAATAGCAATCCTGCTTTCTTTTGCGAATTGTAGATCTATATTTTAATAAACTTAGAAAGTTTTCTACATAGTCTACTCAGTTCTCAGTTCTTCAGCACCTCACGTGATTTAATAACTCATGTAGGGAGAAACTGTAAGCAGCTGTGTGTACCTTCGCCACAACAATTCATTCATTTATACATTCATATCGGCTTAGCAATTAGTTTTTTTACACACATTTTCATGCAGCTTATTAAGGATTTGTGCTTTCCTTTACCCGCCACAACTTTATTTATAATATGATGCAAAAAGAGACTACCAGAGTTACATCTAAAATGGCTCCTCATTTAGTCGGTGACGGTTTTCAGACTACACCCGTTCTCAAACCAAACATTGTTTGCCGAACAAAATGTCAGTCAAAATAGCAGTAAACAAAGAGCGTACGTATGCGTGTGGTTCCAACTAATGTTCGATAACGTTTGATGTTGCATTACGATGTTCCATTCCTATTGCTTCCCCCTTTGAAAGAAAGGGTAGGTGAAAGTGTTGGTGGACTGTGCTTCTAAAGCATTGGCTTCTGGTCTTATTTCCGTCTACGGCTAGGGCAGTCTTGTCAATTTTGCGGTAGTCTTAGGGTCAGGCAAAGAAGTTTGCGTTTCTCTGGTCAGGACGCTATCGTGGTAGGTTTGGAACGTGCATGAAGCGGTCTCTCTGTTTCCACTACCTGTATGGATCCCGATTGTAGTGGGAGCTGAGAGGTTTACTGTTCGGCTGAGACTCGAAACGTGAAGGTGGTAAAAACGTGTCTGTAATAGCTTAGGTACGCTATTCACATTCTGCAAATTCCAGTCTCACTGAAGGTGTAACCTGGTTCTTGTGTAGCTTTTTTTTTTTTTTTTTTGTGTACAAAGCGGTGCTTGCTCTGGTCTAGTGCTCGTATTTTCTAGTTTGAATGTACTTGTGCGCGTGTTTCTTATGTTATAATTTCTTTCTTTTTGTGATTTTCATTTTTATTCTATGATTTTATGCTTATTTCATGTGGGTATCTTTGTCTACGAGTTCTACATGTTCCCTTAGTCTTCAACTATCTTGTTCTGTTCTCTTCTACTTACCTTCCGCTCTTACCCTTTCGTGTGAAAGAATCTAGAAACGGTATTATAAGTTTGATGCTTTTGCAGTGTGTAACGTGTACCACGGGCTTGGTAAACGGATGGGCATTCAGCGTCTCGTTTCTCATTTGCTTTCTCTGCCTTTAGACTTTCATTTTAATTGCATCCGAGGGATATATTAACTTTGATTTCATCCCTTTTAATCACTCGTAATTTCCCTGTTCTCTCATTGTGTAAATGTCTTGTGTATCTCTACAACCGATGTGGCTAGTGCACGCCTGAGCGAGCCCGTGATATATTTCTATGCTTGGGGTTTCCTCGAGTTTTTCATTTCTTGACGGTTCTACTAACATTATTGTAATTGTTGACTTCCCGTGTCTTTCCGCATGCCAAGATGTACGGTCACGTGGTTCCTTTGCGGTTATTTCGGTTGAACCTTGCACTGCTGTCAGTTTGGATCAGCATTCTATATCAATATTCTATCAGACGAAGTGCCTTCTTATTCAGTTATAGTGACTGAATTTTATATATTCCACTATTGATGCGTCTGGCCTTTGGAGCATGTCCTTGCTTACTGTTGATGCGTCTGGCCTTGGGAGCATGTCCTTGCTTACTGTGTGTGCTTATAATGTAGGTTTCTATTCTTCTCGTTCTTTTTCCCTATCTGTATTGTCCTAATGAGAATGACAAAATGCATGTGTGTTCCTATTCATTCTGCTGTCCTTATTTCTCGAACCATTCACTGTCCACAAGCTGTAAGGTTAGATATTTCGTGTTATTTCTGTTACTCATGTGTAATGAAGCAGACACTAGCAGGTGAGTGTAATTTTATGTTAATGTTCTTGTGCATATTGAATTTATCTCAGAAATAAAATGTTCAGTTCGTATTGAGTTGAATTTCTGTCATAGTATTAGAAATATCCCCTCCATTTGCTGATTTATGTGTGTACATGTTTCCATGTGCATGTTAAAACAGGCCTTTCATTCTTTTTATTAAGTTAGCCACACGCTGATTAATGTGCATGGCCAGTTAAGCACGCATTGCAATCCCACACACTCCCAAAAGCACACTGTTGTATTATGAATGTCATTTTATCGCTGGCTCAAGTTAACTTATTTACTTTTCTTAACTAATTTAAAATAATCACATTTGTATTTTACGCAACAAACCTTCTCGAATCCAACACTACTTAACCTGTCTCGTAAGTGAAGTTAAGAGTATTATTATATATAAAAATATCATCTGAGCTTAATCATGAGCAGTTGCTCACGAAGACATATCCATTATGAGCATCTCACTTCAGTTAAACCAAGAACCCTTCCATGACATAAGTGTGATACCTATTCGAAGTTACAATAATTCAGACATATATCTATTAGAATCAAACATAGCGGCTAGATCTGGAACGTCCCCACTAACGCAAACTGCATTATATAAGCCTGGAATCGGATTCAATGCATTTCTGAGAAACGGGAGTTACGGCTCTATCTAATGGCCTGAAGGAAAAATTCATGTAAACAGATTTTAAAGCATACAGTTGCACGGCGGATCTACCTGCGACAGCCGGCTCACAATGCCTTAAAGTGCGTACCTATTGCCTGATATACATACGTGCATGCATCACAAATACAGTTATACATAAAGGAAAGAAAATGCCATAACGAAAAAGGAGTGATGGAAACCTGGAAAAACAGTTTCTGCACAATGTTATGTCAAACATAAACGGTTTCTTTTCAGAGATGTGTATTCAAAGAAAAGCGTACTTACACTGGAAAACCCAACTGGAAAAAATATAGCAAAATTTAAGCAAGTGTTGCAGTGGTTGATGACTTACATTAATAGATCATTCATGCATTCACGTACCTATTTCGACTACGTGAACACAAGGTTCATACAGTTAATCCCAAAAGAAGTAAAATAATTGTTACGCATCTCAAAATACAAATGAAATGGTTATCATAGTAAGAAAAAGAACGATGCATCAAATGGGCTCTCTCACAAGATCAATATAGACCAAATATCACTCATATTTCATCATGATTGCGCTGTTCGTATTCACATGATCACAAGAAATGCAATTCGTTGCAGGAGTTCCTAAACGCGCACATGAGTATATGCGATGATTTTAAATGAAACTTCACTGCTTTGAAGGAATACATCGCTAGAAATAGCGCGTCTGAAACATCAAGTCAAAGAAAGCACACACGTGTGAAGTGAAGCAGGTCTGAGAAACGTAAATTACAATCCAATCTCGACAAATGAAATCAACTTTGAGCCAAGTGCAAAATGAGTTGAACTCTGTTCAGAGAGTCACTAAAATTAATCTGATTGATGAAGATTACCAGTCCTGCGATCTCGGGTTACAAACAACGCATATCTACAATCTATCTTCACACCCTGCAAACAGTGAAATGCATGGCAGACCATACGTCCCTCTGTATCAGTTATTAGGGCTACTACCCGATCCATTCGTGTATGGAGCGTGGGAAGAAAGATTGTTTAAATGCCTCTGTGCGCGTTGTATTTAGTCTAATGACATCTTTACGATCCCTACGGGAATCCCTAGGGGGTTGTAGTATATTCTTATATTCATCACTCACAGCTAGTTGTTGAGCAGTGGGCTTTATCATGATAGTTTGATTTTACCTTCAGATGTCTCCACTACAGTTTCTTCAGCATCTTCGTGACGCTCTCCCACGTATCCAAAGAAAGCCGGGATATTTGGTGCTGCTCTTCTTTGCACATGTTCAGTTTCCCGTGTTAGCCCTACCTGATACGGGTCCCACACACTTGAGCAATATTTTAGGATGGGTCGAACGAGAGTTTTGTAAGCAACATTCTGTGTACGCTGTTTGCATTTTCAGAGCATTCTATCAACGAAAGAAATCTGCCACCTGTTTTACCTGTGACTGACACTATGAGATCGTTCCATTTCATATCCCTGCAACTTGTTAGAACCTGGTATTTGTATGAGTTCAATAATTCCAATTATGTGTCATTGATATTGTAATCTTGAGTAACTATTACTTTTTTTATTTTGTTAAGTGAACAATTTCACATTCCTGAGCATTTAAAACAAGTTTCCAATATTTGAGCCAGTTTGAAAGCCTATAAGGGTCTGATTGCATGTCTGTGGAAAATTTTTCCGACAGTACTTCGTTTTAGATAACTGAATGAACTGAAAATACTATTAATATTGTCTGTAGGGTCGTTAATATACAACATGAATAGCAAGGGTCCCAACACACTTTTGTGGCATTCACCTGGAATTATTTCTACGTCTGTCGATGATTCTACATATAAGACGACATGCTGAGTCCTCCCTACTCAGAAATCCTCATCCAGTCGCACACTCCGCTTGACACTCCATAGGATCGTAGTTTCGACAATAAGCGTAGATGTGGTACTGAGTCAAAAGGTTTTCGGGAATCGACAAATACTACATCTACCTGACTGCCTTGATCCATGACTTTCAAATTCTCATGTGAGGAGAGTGCCAGTTGGGTTTCACATGATAGATATTTTCGAGATCCGTGCTGGTTGACATGGAGAAGATCATTCTGTTAGAGGTCACAGTAGTTTCAAAGATTCTACACCAAATGAAAGCCAAGGATAGTGGACAGCAGTTTCGGTAACTTTAGCTAGCTTTCTGGCAGGTGGGTGGGATCTGATGTTCCTTCCAACTATTAGGCACGGTAGAATCTACAGTAGATTATTGTTAAAAGAGAGCTGCATATTCGGTGTAGAATGAGATAGGGATTTCATCGGGTACTGGAGCTCTGTTCAAATTTTTCCAATTTTTTCTCGAACACCACTGACTCTAATATCTACATTAAAGAGGCTAGAATAAAATTGGGGCAATACTTTCACGCTTCCGTTTGTAAAAGAACATTTGAAAACGGTCTTAAGCATTTCTGCTTTCGCTTTGCTACACTCAATTTCAGTTCCTGTCTCAACAGCTTATCACCGAGTTTTGTGAAAGATGTTTCTACAGTATTCTGTTACAGTAGACGCTGAAGGCTTCATGCATTCCTCCCTTGTCAACTAAGCGTGTATCATTCAGTGCTTCTCTATTTATTGCCCTATGCTTTGTTTTAGACCTTGTTTAGAAGCTTCTTTACAGTGACTGTATTCCATGGAGAGTCCCTCCCATCATGAATTGTTCAACTGAGCACATATCTATCCAGTGCATGGTCAACTATCTTTAAACTTGAGCCATAGTCACCTCTTCATGCTCCTGTCCTGAGCTAAGTGTTTCAGGTCCTGATGGAGATAAGACGCTACTGCTTCTTTATCTAGTTTACTGTACATCTAAATCCTTGCACTTGTTTCAACTGCCCTTTGTACATTGGTAATCATTGTTCCTACAACTACCTCATAGTCACCTGATAAAAGTTTCAGTGTGGATATCCTCAAACAGATTAGGTCTATGCGATGTCAGTAGATCCAGTATTTTTCCATCATGAGGGTTTTGAGGGAAGAGACCAAACTACGAGGTCATTGGTCTCATCGGATTAGGGAAGGAAGTCGGCCGTGCCCTTTCAAAGGAACCATCCCGGCATTTGCCTGGAGCGATTTAGGGAAATCACGGAAAACCTAAATCAGGATGGCCGGACGCGGGATTGAACCGTCGTCCTCCCGAATGCGAGTCCAGTGTGCTAACCACTGCGCCACCTCGCTCGGTTTCCACCATGAGTGGTCTTCCAAAATATCTGCTCTAAGCAGTATGCAAAGAAGGCATTCGCTAATTTTTCGCAGAACATCTTGTAATGGCCAATTAATTTCGCAATTAATTATTGGACGATTACAATTTCATAACAGTATGACTGGTAACTAACGCACTAGCATAATGAGGTTTTCTCTAAAGTTTTCAGTAATATTGGCGGTTAGTCTGGAGTCCGATAAAAGAATCCTGTGAAGATTACACCAACCTTTGAAAATGGGCCCACCTAAACAACCTCGCATAATGCTTCAATTTCTTTCTCAGTGGACTGAGTTTCTTGTCTACTGCGACAAATACACCACCTGCATTTCCCACTAGCCTATCCTTTCAGTACACACTTAATTCTTCCCCTAAAAATCTCACTGCCGCTTTTCTCATTGCCTTCTAGATCCAGATTCATTTCCCTGTAACACCTCAGATATTTGTTTGTGATCGTACTAGGATTGCGTGCACTCAGCCTCGCGAGGGCAACTTATAACGTACATGTACAAAGAGGTAACAAAAGTCATGGGAGACCTCATAACATCGTGTCGGACCTCGTATTGCCGGGCGAAGTGCAGGTGCTCGATGTGGCATGGACGCAAGAAGCCGTTGGAAGTCCCCTGCAGAAATATTAAGCCATGCTCCCTCTATAGCTGTTCATAATTGAGAAGTGTTGCTGGGGTAGGATTTTGTGCGCGAACTGACCTCTTGATCAAGTCACAAAACTGTTCGATGGATTCATGTCGGGCGATCTGGTTGGCCAAATCATTGGCTCGAATTGTCCAGAATATTCTTCAAACCAATCGCCCGGCCCGATGACATGGTGCATTGTCATCCATAAAAAATTCCATCGTTATTTGGGAACATGAATTCCATGAATGGTTGCAAATGGTCTCCAGGTAATTGAACATAACCATTTCCAATAAATGATTGGTTCAGTTGAGCAGAGAACTTAGCCCATTCTAGATATGCACAGCCCACACCATTATGGAGCCACCACCAGCTTGCACAATTCCTTGTTGACAATATATGTATGGCATTGTCAAGTTAGGGGACTACCTAGATTAGTGCAGAAACAGAACTACAACTTCAAACAGCCAAGATCTCTACTGTACAGTATTTATTGTGATTACCGGTCCAGAAATCTATGCGTTGCCATAATCAAATCTTCTGCAGTGAAGTACAGAGAAATATACCGGATGATGGCAACGTCGTTTGCTGGAACCGGTCATCACAATAAATGCTGCCCAATAGTGATCTTTGCTGTCAGAAGTTTTACTTACGTCTCTGCCTTGTCAACAAAATGAGCCCACGGCTTCGTGAGGTCTGTGCCACTTCGAATCATACTATCAGCTCTTAACGTCTGAAATCGGGACTCATCTGCCTTCTAGGGTCCAGCCGATATGGTCACGAGCCCAGGAGAGGCACTGCAGGCGATGTCGTGCTGTTAGCAAAGGCACTCGCGTCGGTCGTCTGCTGCCATAGCCCATTAACCCCAGATTTCTCCATACTGTCCTGACGAATACGTTCGTCGTACGTCATACATTGATTTATGCGCCTATTTCAAGTAGTGTTGCTTGTCTGCCTGTCCTTACAACTCCACGCAAACGCCGCTGATCTTGGTAGTTAAGTGAAGGCCGTCGACCACTACGTTGTACATGGAGGGCGGTAATGCCTGGAATTTAGTATTATCTGCACACTCTTGACACTGTAGATTTTGGAATATTGAATTCCCTAACGATATCCCCAACGGAATGTCCCATACGTCTAGCTCCAACTACCATTCCGCGTTCAAAATCTGTTAATTCACGTCGTGTGGTCATAATCACTCTGGAAACCTTTTTCAAATGAATAGCCTGCGTTCAATGACGGCCCCGCTAATTCATCCTCCTTTTATACACTATTTGAGCAGAAGTATCCGGACACCTTACTGAAAATGCCTTAAAAGTTCCTGGCGTCCTCAAACGCTAACCCTGGAAACCAACATGGTGTTGGCCCACCCTTAGCATTGATGACACCTTCCACTCTCGCAGGCATACGTTCAATTAGGTGCTGGAAGGTTTCTTGGGGTATGGAACCCCATTCTCCACAGAGCACTCCACTGAGGAGAGGTATCGATATCGGTCGGTGAGGCCTGGCACGATGTCGGCGTTCCAAAACATCCCAAAGGGGTTCTGTAGGATTCGGGTCAGGACTCTGTACAGGACAGTCCATTACAGGGATGTTATTGTCGTGTAACTACTCCGCCACAGGCCGTGCATTATGAACAGGTGCTCGATCGTGTTGGAAGATGCAATTGCCATCCCCGAATTGCTCTTCAACAGTGGGAAGCTAGAAGGTGCTTAAAACATCAATGTAGGCCTGTGCTGTCACAGTGCCGCGCAAAACAACATGAAAAACACGACCACACCATAACACCACTGCTTCCGAATTTTACTGTTGGCACTATACACGCTGGCAGATGAAGTTCGCTAGCCATTCGCCATTCCCACACCCTGCCATTGGATCGCCAAATTGTGTACCGTGATTCGTCACGCAACACAACGTTTTTCCACTGTTTAATCGTCGAATGTTTACGCTCCTTACACCAAGAGAGGCGTCGTTTGGCATTTATCAACGTGATGTGTGGCTTCTGAGCAGCCGCTCGACCATGCAATCCAAGTTTTCTCACCTCCCACCTAACTGTCGTAGTACTTGCAGTGGATCTGATGCAGTTTGGAATTCCTGTGTGATGGTCTAGATCAGGGGTCTCCAAACTTACTTGTCCGCGGGCCACATTGACTCCTCCACGAAGTCATAAGGGCCAAGATCTACCTAGTGGGATTAAAGCACCCTAGCACTCCACGATCACCGTAATGTAAGGCTAAAGGAAAGATGAAATCGCAAAAATCTAAGGTTGTGGATAATTAGCACTGAAATGAACTACAATTTTTATTTAATTATATAATTTCGATTGGTGGACGTACCTGACTGAAATTCTGGCGTATTTTATTCTGGTGAATTTCACCGACAAAAAAAAATGTGTCACTGCACATTCTTCACGAAAGCGTCCTGCAAAGTTAACGAAATCTCAAAATGATTGTTAGCAACACTATTACTGCAAGACGTGACAGAGGTAGAGTATGTCAACGCATTGTTATTTCAAGCGGCGCAACAATAACTTTAGTTATGTAGTCTTGTAGCGAGTAGCAGAACCAATGTCGCGGTATATTGGTCGCGATAGGCCTCGAAACTCAATTGTTGGCAGTATAGCTACCACCTCAAGTATTTGGCGGGCCGGATACCGGGGATGTCCGGCCAGCTAACGCGGGCCGGCTTGCCGGACCTCGCGGGCCGGTTTCGGCCCGCGGGCCGTAGTTTGGAGACCCCTGGTCTACATAGATGTCTGCCTATTACACTTTACGACCCTCTTCAACTGTCGGCGGTCTCTGTCAGTCAACAGATGAGGTCGGCTTGTACGCTTTTGTGCTGTACGTGTCCCTTCAAGTTTCCATTTCACTATCACATCGGAAACAGTGGACCTAGGGATGTTTAGGAGTGTGATAATCTCGCGTAAACAGACGTATGACACAAGTGACACCCAAACACCTGACCACGTTCGGAGTCCGTGACTTCCGCGGAGCGCCCCATTCTGCTCTCTCATGATGTCTAATGACTACTAGGGTCGCTGATATGGAGTGCCTGACAGCAGGTGGCAGCACAATGCATCTAATATGACAAATATATGTTTTTGGGGATGTCCGGAGGCTTTTGATCACATAGAGTACCTTACGTACGGTATACTGTCGCCATCTGTACATGTGCATATCCCAAGACTTCTGTCAGCACAGTGGACTCTATGGTTAATGTCAGATTTTATTGTGTCGCGTGTACCTAGGTTTCCGCTGTCAGTGGAAACAAGGCATCCAATCCGAAGATCAATGATTACCGCTAGAATATAGAGTTACATTGTGATCGCTATCGCACGACGTTTTTAATGCGTACAACAACGATCGAAATATGAAAAAAGGTAATAAATTAAAGTGCCAGTGTAGTTGGTCGTAATTTTGAATGCCATAATTTAGTTTAAATGAATAGGTCCAAATCGAGGAAAAATTTAAATATAGTGTATTACTATTATGACTTTGAGAAAAAGCGAATGTCGTGTGACAAAGTCAAAGCAGCAACTTGAAAAAATGTACACGTGGTAGGTTACATGTAAGAGGCACTGTATCATGATCACCAAAACCGTTTATCTGTAATGCAATTATGTTAGTTGCCATAATGTTCACCAATAATAGTCAGCGGCTGGGAAAAGTTTATGGAAACTGTACTGTGATGAGTAACTCACGAGAATTCTGTCAGTTTGAAAGTAAGCTTAATCGTTACAAAAACTGTTTATCATTCTTTAGTTGTTACTTTGAAAATGATTTAGTCACAGATTAATGTCGTAATAACTTCCGTTCATAGCAAGAACCAATTTTCAGTACTAATGTTACATAGACATATGAACATAATATCATTTACAAAACTGAACATAAAATTCTAAAACTACTTTGACTACATGAAAAACCAGGAAGCTCTCGTCATAGAATATGAATTGAACTTTTAATCAGTTTTAATTTCAGCTGATTGTCTGCAGTAATTACAATAATCACTCGATTGAAAATGAAGTGTAAATTTAATTAGATTTATATTCTTTTGACTATTTCTTTCACTTGTGACTTTTTCTGAATTTATAGTGAAAGGGTAGGACTCTGCTGACGGTTAATGACTCAGGTCACTGAAGACTCTTTCGACAAGTCTATTCTTTGACTAAACGCACAATAATGTTGCAAGAAGCTACTAAGACGTTCTATTGCATAGCTACAATATAGTGATTGGATCTTACTTTGCGATGCATTGTTTGTGGTTCGAAGTAGTGCTCATTATGATATCCATTATTGGAAGCAGGCTCTTCTTGATTAGGGAGCAGCTGGAATAAATTAGGGCCACACAGTATTCTTCATTTCCTCTGCAATCTTCTTGTGACCAAACAGCTCGCCCACTTATAATTTACCTGGCCTCACATCACAACAACGTTTTCAACGCAAGACACTCTGAAATTTGCGAACCACCACAAACGTCTGTTACACGTCACAGATGTTTCGCAACTACTTCTCTGCCTTTCCCTCTACGACTGCGCGCATTCGAGCCAACGACGTTATTGTTACACGAAAGATATTCTCTTTTCTTTATACAATAAAAACGTCGCTGACATGGCCAGCATGTTTACTACAGTAATTTGACATATATGTTGTTTTTATCCTATCAACATAAATTACATTTTCATATACACTAATTACTGAAAAATTCATTAATACATGCACTTGCAAGGAAAAGTTATAAACTCAAGAAAGTGAGAGGCTCAAAATACATGAGGCACTGGTTTGTAGTTTTACAAACTGGGGAGATACTTGAATCAGAAGTAACGGTCTACGAGGTCTGAAGAGCACAAAACGGCTGGAAGAGTGGTGTGCTGACCCTATACTCTACTGTAACGCATCTGAATGACGCCATACGACAGAAGTGACGGGGTGGTTGGTGATCAGTGTGTAGTATTTTGTGTCTGGTCGCGGAGATACCTTTCACTCGTCGTCGCTGGTTTATTTATGTGCCACTGGTGCGTCATAGAATTGGTCAGCAATACGCAATGTAAGAGTCAAGAAGCAAATCGTACTTGGATAACTACTTGATACATTCCAGGACGCGTCATATCCCTTCCTCTCGAGTTCTTCTTAACTGAAGATGATTACAGTAACACTACAGAAATTCGCGCATCTCCAGAAGGGAACTGACAGTCGCCATCTCGCAGACCAATCGTTAATGGAATAGGAAGATAGAAAATGATATTGAAAATTTGCGTACCCTCCACTGGACACCATGCGGCAGTTTCGAGGTTTGCATTTAGACTCACAGCAAATGAATTACACGTAGCTACGGTGTAGGTGTGCCAGTCGAGGGCAGGAAGGGAAAAACATTGGCGGCTTATCACATCTGACAGCGACCAGCGCACGGGTAATAGATGCAATACTAGACTCCACCTTCGAAGTGGAACAGGTGTTGGTTCTGACAAATGACGCCATCTTCAGAGAGCATCCCTAGTACTCGATTTAGGGAAAGCCACATCCGATGGAGACAATAGCTGTCGACTATCGCTGATGACAACAGCGGATAGACGGTACACAGTGCGGCCAATCACTCATTAATTCAACGCTGGTCGGGAACAGCCTGTAAGTAGCCTCACTGTAGCCGTACTATCCAAATCCATTTCTCAAGGGATGCAAAAGTTACGATCCAACTCGTATAACTATGCTCACGGCATGTCATTACTGAAATATGGTGAACATCCCTCAGGTATTTAGTAGAGGGTACTTCGAGCGGCGCTGTCACTTCTCCCATTTCCTGTAAGATTCTCGAATGGTGCATGGAAAGAAAGACTACTGGTAAATCTTAGCATAAAATACTTGACAGGTAGGCAGAATACTTCCAAGAGTTACTGAACCCAGAAGTAGAAGGATTAGAACAAGAGGAACTGGTGGACTGGCTCTGAGCACTATGGCACTTGACATCTATGATCATCAGTCCCCTAGAACTTAGAACTACCTAAACCTAACTAACCTAAGGACAGCACACAACACCCAGCCATCACGAGGCAGAGAAAATCCCTGACCCCGCCGGGAATCGAACCCGGGAACCCGGGCGTGGGAAGCGAGAACGCTACCGCACGACCACGAGATGCGGGCAGGAACTGGTGGAACTAACTTGCTATGGACCAGAGGTTTTAACACCAGAACCTACACTGGGGGAAGTGATGCAAGCCATTAAGACCTTAAAAAACAATAAGGCGCCCGGAGAAGATCAGATCCAGGATGAACTTCTCGAATATGGTGGGGAAACGCTGTGGAAAACAATTCATAAAATAATGCTGAATATCTGGCAAGAGGAGAGCATGCCAAAGGAGTGGAAAACAGCTATAATGTGCCCCATACATAAAAAAGGAGATAAATGAAACTACCAGAACAACCGAGGAATCTCCCTACTAAATACTACATATAAAGTTTTCTTCAAGATTCTAACCAACAGGCTTATCCCATATGTGGAAGAGAGAGTTGGAGACTATCAGAGTGGCTTTAGAAGAAATAGGTCAACAACCGACCAGATATTCACATTGTGCATACTACTTGAAAAATGTTACGAACATCACATTAACATATACCAGCTTTATATTGACTTTAAACAAGCCTATGATAGCATCTCAAGAGTGGCATTGCGGAATGTGATGGAAGAGGCTGGAATACCTAAGCAGCTCATTAAACTTTCTATGATGACCCTCAGCGAAACCAACTGTAAAGTAAAAATACAGGACGAAATCCCCAGAGAAGTGGAAGTGAAGAAGGGACTTATACAAGGTGACAATATCTCCTCACTGCTATTCAATCTCTGCCTAGAAAAAGTCATAAGTCAGATAGAGTAAAATAAGGGAGGAACCTTCTTAAACCGTTCACTACAGTACCTAACCTACGCTGACGATGTAGCGTTACTCGCGCGAAACACTGCTGTGCTAGGCGAAACCTATCAACAACTGGAGAAAGATGCAAGGGAACTTCGCCTGACAGTCAATGTCGAAAAGACCGAGTATATGGCAATGACCAACCAACAAAACCTACCAAATCTCAGGATAGCCCCCAGGGAGTTTGAAAGGGTGAGATACTTCAAGTACTTTGGGTCGGCTATCACTGAGACAAATGACATTGGCAGTGCGGTGAAAGCCAGAATAACAGCAGGTAACAGATGCTACTTTGCCACATTACCCATGCTTAGGAGTTCGCTTCTATCACGAAAATCCAAAATCCTCATTTACAAAACAATTATAAGACCAGTTGTTATGTATGGTGCCGAAACTTGGACCATGACTGTAAATGAGGAAAGGATCCTTCACTTATGGGAGAGAAAGGTGCTACGTAAAATATGTTGTTGTTGTTGTGGTCTTCAGTCCTGAGACTGGTTTGATGCAGCTCTCCATATGGCCCAATATATGATCAAGAAGGTTGGCGCACTCGTACGAATGCAGAACTACAACACCTTTTTGAAGAACCTGACATTGTCACTACCATTAAACTAAGAAGACTGCGATGGGCAGGGCACGTGGTCAGAATGGAAGAAGACAGAGCATGTAAGAGCATTTTTGATGGCAAGGCTGGAGGCAGACGGCGGAGGGGGCGCCACAGAAAGAGATGGGTGGATGGAGTTGAAGAAGACATGAAAAAGTTGGGTGTCATAGGATGGAGACGGAAAGCCATGGATCGGATAGAATGGCCGGATATTGTGATGCAGGCCGAGGCCCTTCAAGGGCTGTACAGCCGAAGAGTAAGTAAGTAAGTAAATCTTAGCATGAGGTCGAATGCTTCTAATGTTCCCGTAATCGATGTATCATTGGTTGACATCATTGATCGGAAGATTTTCCGAATCTTCGTTGATTCGAAACAAATTTGATAGAAACAAATTTTTTGAAACAGTTTCATAGCTCCTATCAGTTTGTCGCTTGTAATGCATCACTTTTAACGAAGATGCCTGAATACCTTCTGTGTACTCTTGCGTGCAAAACTTAAGGACGAAAGTAACTTTCACTTGATGTGTCACTGTCAAGTGACAGAGCTTCATGAAAGTTGGACAATATATAGAAAGAACTACTGTAAAATGTAGCTGAAGGAGATATGCGATGAGACGCACAAAAACGACACTTTTATTGACAGACAGTAATTACACTGAAGTCATGACGGCACCTGGACACCACAAACGGCGGGACATGTTTCTTAGTAGGGTGTGTAATCAGCACGAACGGAAATCCATGCTCTGCAACGTGCTCCCATGGTGACCACAAGTATGGTAAGAAGTTTTCGTGGTAGGGCATTCCAGATTAGATTAGATTAGTTTTTCGTCCCATAGATCCGTGCTGAGGAGATTCTCGTGGATGTGGAACATGTCAATTTTTTTTAAGCTGGAATAACAATACTAATAGTATGAATATATACAATACATCATTTATTTCTATTAAAAAATTTGTCAGTGGAGTAGAAGGAGTTGGCCACTAGTAAGTCTTTCAGGCTCCTTTTAAACTGATCTTTATTTGTAACTAAATTTTTTATGTTTGCTGGCAAATTATTGAAGATGAGTGTTCCTGAGTAGTGGATCCCTGCAGCAGCGCGGTTGACAGTTTCTGGACGGTCATTGGGGGATATGGATATGTGCTGGATGAGCTTTAAGTAGGGGAAACGGGTACCGAATGCTCTCTAGTTCCAACAGCTCCTCTCCACCTGCGCTGTTGGATGTGATCGCCCGTTGCAGTCCATAACAACACATATATGGGGAAGGAGTACAGTGTCACGATAACGTTAACTGGTGAAGAGTAGTCTGTTCAGAGATTTGGAGGTCAGTACGCTAATGCAAAATTATGCCTTAAAGAATCCACAGTTATGGCGGGACGATTGTAGTTTCATCTGCTCGTAACATCTTACCCACAGCCTTATCTTTGCTGGAGATAAAAAAAATGTTATATGTGGGCTTAAATAAATAAGTCGAATCACAAACATAGCCTTGTACACTGAGATGAAAAAAGTCATGGGATACCTCCCAATATCGTGTCGGACATCCTGTTGCCCAGCGTAGTTCAGCAACTCGAAGTGGCATTGGCTCAACAAGTCGTTGGAAACCCACTGCAGAAATAGTGAGCCCTACTACCTGTACAGCAGTCAATAATTGCAAAACTCTTATCGGTGCAGAATTTTGTGCACAAAGAGACCTCTCATTGTCAGTTATGTCCCATAAATATTCGCTGTGTGACCAAATCTTCGCCCGGATTGTTCAGAATGATCTTCAAACCAATTGCAAACAATTGTTGCGCGGTGGCGTACCCCAGAGAGCTACAACACCAAGAAGAATCGTTTCTCGGCTTTTGGCAAGATCAATGTGTAGTTTCTTTGACTGACAAGGATTAAGGATAAGGAATGGTACTTTATTTAATTTCTGTAATAATGAGTCAGATCACCAACGAGTGCGATCTTTCTACAGTTGTCAACACCTTCACCCACACTGAGACAGATTCCGATTTATTTATTTTACGATGATTCCTGGTCCTGAGAACCAAAGGCATAGTCGACATGTAATACGATGAACCCTTACCTGTCTTGCAAACTTCACAACCACTTGATCTCACTCGTTGTAACAAGGCGGCCGGAGCACTAAATTCAAGTCTTCCGGTCAACACCCTTCCGCTTCCGCTGCCACTGCGCCGCAGCCCAGAAGTTGTGGTTTGATAACTGGCAGCTATATAAGTAATGAATCTGGAAAGACAGCGTCAGTCGTCGAGCAGCCGCACGTGCAGCAGCATCGAGACAGATTAGTCATGACGCGCTATTTTAGGCGTTCGCGTCTTACAGTTTTTAAAGCAATAGACAACATTTCTATTACTACCAATAATTAAGTCGGCGCCCAAGTCATCTTGCATGGGCCATCGGTGCTTTGCGGTGCAGTTTTGAACCTCACTCTCGCTAACAAGGATACGAATGAACACGGTAACGGCTGGCTCACCGTTGCCCTTGTACGTGGACCAAAAGTCGATAAAGTAAAAGGGCTAGATAATTTCAACGCACGTGATGTCATCGCTTATCGGACATTTCAGATATGTGAAGTTTACAACAGAGATAAGGGTTCGTCGTCTTACATGTCGACTATGCCTAACATCTGACCCGTTATTATAGAAATCCATAAAAATTCCATCGTCGTTTGGGAACATGAAGTGCATGAATAGGTGAAAATGGTCTCCAAGTAGTCGAACATTACCATTTACAGCCAGGGATCGGTTCAGTTGGACAGATAACCCAGTTCACACCATGTAAAAATAGCCCACAGCGTTATGGAACCACCACCAACGTGCCCAGTGCCTTGTTGACAACTTTGGCTCTATGGCTTCGTGCGGTCTGCGCCACACTCGAACCGTATCATCAGCTCTTACCAACTGAAATCGGGACTCATCTGACCAAGACATGGTCTTCCAGTCGTCTAGGGTCCAACCGATACGATCACGAGCCCGGGAGAGCCGCTGCAGGCGATGTCCTACTGTTAGCAAAGACACTCGAGTCGCTCATGTGCTGTCACAGCCCACTAACGTCAAATTTAACCTGCACAGACCTAATGGATAAGTTATACTTATATGGATATGGTGTCTGTTCTTTCGGACATGTCCCAAAGAACTGACACCATATCCATATAAGTATATCGTTCTGGCAATACCGGCCATGACCTTCTGTGTGGATGCACACATATTCCCCGAACTCTTAGGTGACTTGGTAAGATGTCTTCCACGAGTAATGAGTGTGTTAGGGTGGGACACTACGAATGTAGTGTGCGGACATACAAGGGGGGCGTGCGCGAGATAGTCCCTGCAGTCGCACTATCCTGTGTGTCCTCGGTGGCTCAGATGGATAGAGCGTCTGCCATGTAAGCAGGAGATCGCTGGTTCGAGTCCATTTTCACCTGCCCCCGTTGATATATATCAACCCCCGTAAGCAGCTGAAGGTATTAATATAATTCTAATGGATACGTTCGTCGTACGCCGCAAATAGATTTCCGCGGTTATTTCACGCATTGTTCCTTGTCTGGTTACAGGAAGCAGTAATTCTCGAGACCAGTACCTGTCCGACTCTTGGAATCATTGTTTGGAGTGTTATTGGATCTGTCAAAAGAAAGAAGGTGGAATGATGGCCAGAATATGACGAGAATGGTAAACTCTGTTCATATACCTTTAATGACTAGGATTCAAATGGCATATTCCAGCAGGATAATGCTTGACCTAGAATTGCAGTTCACACTACGAACCCCTTGAGGAGTGCACGGATCGTTAACTGGTCTTATCATTTCGCTGATTCGTCGCCCATAGAGCATGTCTTGGATGCTATGGGAAGATGTATACTTTCACACCAGCTTCTACATATACGAGGGTCACCCCAAAAGAAATGCACACTATTTTTGGAAAGCTACAGTTTTCATTCTGCGTGTGTGAAAGTATTACAGTGTGTAGATACATCCTCCCCGCTTGTTTTCGAACTTAGTTCAACCTGTTCCCGTGAGTGGCACCGTCACAGCTTGTCTTCAAGATGGCCGCTACACTTCACGTTCTTCAGAAGCAACGTGCTGTCATAGAATTCCTGTGCTGTGAATACGAGACAGTGGGAAACATCCACAAGAGGTTGAAAAAGGTGTACGGAGATGCTGCTGCCGATCGCAGTACAGTTAGTCGGTGAGCAAGCAGGTTACGTGATGAAAGCGGGCACGGCAATATTGAGGATTGTCCTCGCAGCGGCAGGCCTCGTAGTACACACACTCCAGACAATGTGCAGAGAGTTAACGAATTGATGACTGCTGACAGACGCATCGCAGTGAACGAATTGTCACGCTACGTTGGGATAGGGGAAGGAAGTGTTTGCAGAATACTGAAAGTGTTGGCGATAAAAAATGTTTATGCTAGGTGAGTTCCCAGGATGTTGACAGTGGCTCACAAAGAAACAAGAAAAACGGTATGCAGCGAACTTTTGGAACAGTACAAGAATGGTGGAAATGAATTTCTTGTAAGAAATGTGACAGGTGATGAAACATGGCTCCATCATTTTTCACCAGAGACGAAGAGGCAATCAATGGAGTGGCATCATGCAAATTCACCCACGAAAAAAAATTCAAAACCACACCTTCTGCTGGAAAAGTTATGGCTACAGTTTTTTTTCGATTCCGAAGGACTCCTGCTTGTGGACATCATGCCAAGTGGAACCACCATAAATTCTGATGCATATGTGACGACACGGAAGAAACTTCAAGCTCGACTGAGTCGTGTTCGACCACATCGGCAACAGCAGGATGTTCTGCTGTTGCCCGACAATGCACGGCCACATGTCAGTCCAAAAACCATGGAAGCGATCACAAAACTCGGATGGACAATACTGAAACACCCGCGTTACAGTCCTGACCTGGCTCCATGTGACTATCATCTCTTTGGGAAACTGAAAGACTCTCTTCGTGGAACAAGGTTTGAAGATGATGACTCCCTTGTCCACGCTGCCAAACAGTGGCTCCAACAGGTTGGTCCAGAATTTTACCGTGCGGGTATACAGACGCTGGTTCCAAGATCGCGTAAGGCAGTTGAGAGGGATGGCAATTATGTGTAGAAATGAAAATATTGTTCTTAAAGGATGTATCCACACACTGTAAAACTTTCAAACATGTAGAATAAAAGCTGGATTTAAAAAAAAAATAGTGTGCATTTCTTTTGGAATGGCCCTCGTATTATGTATACACTCCGCTCTACCAGACCTAGAAGCTTGGGACGGCAATTTTCAAACACCGTATATGTGCATATCGCTATCCAGTGACTTTTGTCACCTCAGTGTAATGCTGGATGAGCTTATTAACATCGAAATCTGTGAACGCGGTAAAGTCCCCAGTCAACCTCATTGTGACACGGTATTAGCTTGATGTCTCCTGCAAGTAATAATTTCTTTCCGTGGGATTCAATAAGTCACTGCAGGCACATGCGCCACATTATACAGCACAGAACTAAGAGCACCGGTGCGGTTAACCTGGTTTCATTGGAGACAGTGGCAAGTAACGTAAGTGAAGTATGGAGTATTGAATGGAAGGCAGGCGACCCACGTAGTGTCTTTTCGTGCTGTGCGCCTACGTCCTTTCGGTGCAGCTCTGTGACGTCGGTGACCCACGCAGAGTCGGCGGTGGTGCTTAATTCATGCGCGGTTGCAGCCTTCTCCAGCGGTGCCGGCCTCACGCGAGCCGCCGCGCCGCCAGGCTGCATGCGACCACCGAGCACAGGCCGGCGCCGCCGCTTCAATAATTCCCGCACCGCTCCACTCCGACGGCGGAACTGGGAATGGCGGTGTCACGTCAACCCCGCAGAGATTTAGCAGCCCTCCCTCTCTTTCCGCGTGGGCGGCGATCCACAGGGACTGAGTGTTTGTGTTCAACTGCTTACCGTTAAAATAGCATCTTTGTATGCGTTAACACTACCAGAAGAAAAACGTTCGTATCGGAGCACAAAGCTCCCCTAGCTGTCACTCACACCCACTAGCCCATCATTGTGATTCTCTCATACCCAACCACTCCCAGTTGCCCTTTCTCATTCACTCATTCAGCCCAAATTATTGTCGTCATCTCTTTGTGGCTCTCTGTGATTGACTCCTGTGTCACAGCCACAGTCCCATTCGTTCTGTCCAACTACTTCTGAATCCTTTCACTGTCACTGTCAGTCTCTTGCTCTCTCTTAGTGCTGCTGTCTCGTTCGTTCTTCCTACTGCTGGTGTCTCTTCTCACTATGACTAACTCTCTCTTCCTCGTTGTGATTATCATAGTCTCTGAATCTCATTAAAACTGGCGCTTACCCTCTTCCACTTCCTCCTTCTCTTTATTCCTCTCCCACTTGCACTGTCTCCTTCTGTGCCCTCTTTCTCTGACACTGCCATTGTCTCCTTCGCTCTTTCTGTAGCGTAACCACTGTCTACTCTCTTCCAGTACTTATTACAAGGGTGAATCAAATGAAAACCTTAAATTTGTAATAACAAATCGAAATTTCGCGCCGTTATCCTGTAACTTGGTAAGCGTGCTACAAGCAGCGTGCAGAATGGCCTGTAGGTGGCAGCATAGTGCAAATGCACACATACCGTCGCAGTATCAGTATAAAGATGGCCGCCCCACTTGCGACTTGCACAAGGGAACAACAGCGTTCTGTAATTCAAAATGGTTCAAATGGCTCTGAGCACTTTGGGACTCAACATCTTAGGTCATAAGTCCCCTAGAACTTAGAACTAAACCTAACTAACCTAAGGACATCACACACACCCATGGCCGAGGCAGGATTCGAACCTGCGACCGTAGCAGTCCCGCGGTGCCGGACTGCAGCGCCAGAACCGCACGGCCACCGCGGCCGGCATTCTGTAATTCGGTTTCTGCATAGTGAAGGTGTGAAACCTATTGAAATTCATCGACGAATGAAAGTTCAGTACGGTGATGCATGTTGGTCACAGCAGCAAGTCTACGAGTGGAGCAGGAAGTTCGCAAATGGTGCGACTGCAGTGGAAGATGCTGCTCGTCCAGGTCAGGCACAAGGAGTTGTGACTCTACAGAACATTGCAGCAGTTGAAGCCATAGTGAAGGAAAACCGCCGACTGACACTGAATGACATTGCAGCATGTTTACAGATTAGTCATGGGTCAGCACACAACACTGTGCATGATGTGTTCCAGTTTCACCAAGTGTCTGCAAGATGGGTGCCATGGCAGCTGACTCCTGAAATGAGAGAACGACGTGTTGATGCTTGTGAAGAACTTCTTCGGCGCTTTGAACGAGAACGTGATGGCTTCCTTGCAAGAATCGTTACTGGGGACGAAAACTGGGTTCTCTTCCACCAACCGGAAACGAAGAGAGCGAGCAAGGAATGGCGCCATTCCTCATCACCAAAACCAAAGAAGTTTCAAACAGAACCATCAGCAGGAAAGGTTATGCTGACTCTCTTTTGGGACGAAAAAGGCGTCATTTTGGAGCATTACATTCCTAGAGGGACCACTATCACCAGTGCATCATACACAGATCGCCTAAAAAATCATCTGCGGCCTGCAATCAAATCAAAGCGACGTGGATTGCTGTTAGCAGGTGTCCTTTTGCAACATGACAATGCAAGGCCCCACACTGCCCGTACAACAGTTGCAACAATCACAGATCTGCATTCTGAGTGTCTTCCTCATCCACCATACTCACCAGACCTTCCCCCAAGTGATTACCATATGTTTTGACCACTCAAAGACGCAATGGCAGGAAAGAAGTTCCGTCCTGATGAAGAGGTACGCCACGCGGTGCATAATTGGTTGCGCGGACTATCAAAAGAATTTTTTTCTAAAGGAATTTATGCACTTTATAGGCGATGGAGGACTTGCATTGAGCGTGGGGCAGATTATGTTGAAAAGTGATACAGCTTTGTACCACTTCTGCACAATAAATAATATTTAAAATTATTTAATGTTTTCATTTGACTCAGCCTCGTACTTTTCCGTCTCTTTCCCAGTGTCATTGTCTCCTTCTCTTTCGCAATAAAATAGAGCGAATGTGTTCGCGCACTAACATTTTGGAGAAACTTTTCAAACATGCTGAGATGTCCTAATGAGGGTGCTTGTATCTCACTTTTAATGAGAGACTTTTAAAAAGGAGCTTATTCGCCTTTTTTGGGCACCGATAGGAATAATTTCCCAGTGGTTCCCTTCTCATGTCACTCACATGAAAAGAAATATATGCACCAGTAAAATTATGATAGTTTACTTAGGTGAAACTGAGATAATGCAAAACTAATTTTACACCCCAGACCGAATTTTACGTTACCAAAAATTCTGCATGTGCTTCAGTGGTACAACATGGGGTTCTCAGAAACCAGAACGCTTCTGATGACAACGGAGACACTTTACAGCATATTTCTTCGTGCAACGGCGTCTTTAAACTACGTTTTCGCCTCGTAATGGATTCAACAAGCGTATTTTATGTCTACAAATAGGATAACTTTCAGCCTCTCTATTTCGGTTACGATAAAGATATAAGGACAATTTTCAAAGTTGTTCGAGATGTTGATCTTAGGAATATACATTAAAAATTTCAGCCGTTTCCTACGCACAGCCGTCTTGAAATCCCTGGCTGCTTCTTGGTCCGCTGGTGACGGCGAAAATGTAGTAAGCAAACTCTTTTTGTGGAGTTTTCCGGGGAACGGCTCATGAACTAACGGCGCCTCCATGCGTCCCATCAGAGTCACCGTAGGTCGCATCAAATTCAAAATCAGCCAACCTATTTTCTCCATTGGCCTTAGCAGGAGGCAGTTCTAATGTTTCTGGCCTTACAGCAATCATACGTATTCAGGCTACAAGAAGATCCTTTTAGAGCAGTTGAGAAGGCAGTAATGGCAAGATGACGTAACGTGCTGTCAGGAACCGGTGACAGATGGTTTGTTCGGTACGGGTATCGTGAGAACGGCCGCCTAAATTGTGTTCCTTCTCCGCGATTGGCTGCTGCATTCGGGAGTTATGCACCAAAACGATAATCTTCTGTTATTAATATCATACAAACTAAACAGCATATTTACATACATTTCTAATTAAAGCATCTCTCATTAGCGTGCTATCATTCCATTATTTCACAAGTATTATAACCGGCAGAATAATAAACAACTTCTAAACGAAAAGGCAGACGAAGCACTTCGTTGATCTTCGGATTGCACATAACTTGAATGGCGGGCGAAATGGTTCGGCTGTAGGATCGTATATGGTTCGGCAGTCTCGGAGGACAGACATGTTTCCTGCCGCGGTTGGCATCAATTTAAGACTTCATTGAGAACAGTGTGATACTAAGTACGGAAATACGCAGTTCATTACTTTGTTGAAGTATGGAAATTATTTGTGACTCTAAAGTGGAATGAAATTGTACAGTTTCTGCCAATGAAAAGCGAATGGCATCGCATATACACAAACTAATTTGAAATTTAATTATTCACATAATATCAATTCGTCGCTAAGAATTTCATAGTCTCAAATAAAGGAGCGATCGCGTACGTGCTGTTTTCTGCGCAGGGGACAACAGTAGAAGACTGGAGATTGGTGTACATTTATTAGAACGCACGCATTCCACTCAGGGCTGTGGAAGCAAATTGGCTTCTCGCTTATAGTGCAATCTCAGTGGGAACGAGACCAGTGACACGTCATCTGTGATAAGACGTAGGATGTATGAAGGAAATAAATTTCCGGGGCAAGGGGTTTCTCATATGCACTTATATATCACCCTATCAGTCTCTTTTTGAACTTGCCGTATAGTGTGTGTAATACTCAAACTTTGACCCTGTACTGTAGGATAGTGACACCACGACTATTCTTTTGTTATTTATACAAATGGTCCCTAGCCCAAGGGTTACCTTTAAAACACCTGAATCTACCTTTTTACCACCAATAGAACCCCAGGTATTAGCCCCGTGTAATATCGTTTTTATGCGCGACGTTTTGGAGCATAATTGGTACGCGTGCTGTCGCATTTATATCGATAGTAGTAAGAATGCATTACTAAATTTGTAGTACTGAGAGCCGCCATCCTTTACAGAAACAGGGGCTCTAACCTGGCCGGTCATCGAGCCGAACTGAGCTCTTTGATTACAGATTCGGATGGTCTTTCAGGTCTGTACCAAGGTTCATCAGTCGTAGCTCATCTACATCTACATCTACATCAATACTCCGCAAGCCACCTGGCGGTGTGTGGCGGAGGGCACTTTACGTGCCACGGTCATTACCTCCCTTTTCTGTTCCAGTCGCGTATGGTTCGCGGGAAGAACGACTGTCTGAAAGCCTCCGTACGCGCTCTAATCTCTCTAATTTTACATTCGTGATCTCCTCGGGAGGTATAAGTAGGGCGAAGCAATATATTCGATACCTCATCCAGAAACGCACCTTCTCGAAACCTGGTGAGCAAGCCACACCGCGATGCAGAGCGCCTCTCTTGCAGAGTCTGCCACTTGACTTTGCTAAACATCTCCGTGACGCTATCACAGTTACCAAATAACCCTGTGACGAAACGCGCCGCTCTTCTTTGGATCTTCTCTATCTTCTCCGTCAACCCGATCTGGTACGGATCCCACACTGATGAGCAATACTCAAGTATAGGTCGCACGAGTGTTTTGTAAGCCACCTCCTTTGTTGATTGACTACATTTTCTAAGGACTCTCCCAATGAATCTCAACCTGGCACCCGCCTTACCAACAATTAATTTTATATGATCATTCCACTTCAAATCGTTCCGCACGCATACTCCCAGATATTTTACAGAAGTTACTCCTACCAGTGTTTGTTCCGCTATCATATAATCATACAATAAATGATCCTTCTTTCTATGTATTCGCAATACATTACATTTGTCTATGTTAAGGGTTAGTTGCTACTCCCTACACCAAGTGCCTATCCGTTGCAGATCTTCCTGCATTTCGCTACAATTTTCTAATGCTGCAACTTCTATGTATACTACAGCATCATCCGCGAAAAGCCGCATGGAACTTCCGACACTATCTACTAGGCCATTTATATATGTTGTGAAAAGCAATGGTCCCATAACACTCCCCTGTGGCACGCCAGAGGTTACTTTAACGTCTGTAGACGTCTCCCCATTGATAACAACATGCTGTGTTCTGTTTGCTAAAAACTCTTCAATCCAGCCACACAGCTGGTCTGATATTCCGTAGGCTCTTACTTTGTTTATCAGGCGACAGTGCGGAACTGTATCGAACGCCTTCCGGAAGTCAAGGTTAATAGCATCTACCTGCGAGCCTGTATCTAATATTTTCTGGGTCTCATGAACAAATAACGCGAGTTGGGTCTCACACGATCGCTGTTTCCGGAATCAGTGTTGATTCCTACAGAGTAGATTCTGGGTTTCCAAAAACGACATGATACGCGAGCAAAAAATATGTTCTAAAATTCTACAACAGATCGACGTCAGAGATATAGGTCAATAGTTTTGCGCATCTGCTCGACGACCCTTTTTGAAGACTGGGACTACCTGTGCTCTTTTCCAATCATTTGGAACCTTCCGTTCCTCTAGAGACTTGCGGTACACGGCTGTTAGAAGGGGGGCAAGTTCTTTCGCGTACTCTGTGTAGAATCGAATTGGTATCCCGTCAGGTCCAGTGGACTTTCCTCTGTTGAGTGATTCCAGTTGCTTTTCTATTCCTTAGACACTTATTTCGATGTCAGCCATTTTTTTCGTTTGTGCGAGGATTTAGATAAGGAACTGCAGTGCGGTCTTCTTCTGTGAAACAGCTTTGGAAAAAGGTGTTTAGTATTTCAGCTTTACGCGTGTCATCCTCTGTTTCAATGCCATCATCATCCCGGAGTGTCTGGATATGCTGTTTCGAGCCACTTACTAATTTAACGTAAGACCAGAACTTCCTAGGATTTTCTGTCAAGTCGGTACATAGAATTTTACTTTCGAATTCACTGAACGCTTCACGCATAGCCCTCCTTACACTAACTTTGACATCGTTTAGCTTCTGTTTGTCTGAGAGGTTTTGGCTGCGTTTACACTTGGAGTGAAACTCTCTTTGCTTTCGCAGTTGTTTCCTAACTTTGTTGTTGAACCACGGTGGATTTTTCACGTCCCTCACAGTTTTACTCGGCACGTACCTGTCTAAAACGCATTTTACGATTGCCTTGAACTTTTTCAATAAAAACTCAACATTGTCAGTGTCAGAACAGAAATTTTCGTTTTGATCTGTTAGGTAGTCTGAAATCTGCCTTCTATTACTCTTGCTAAACAGATAAACCTTCCTCCCTTTTTTTATATTCCTATTAACTTCCATATTCAGGGATGCTGCAACGGCCTTATGATCACTGATTCCCTGTTCTGCACATACAGAGTCGAAAAGTTCGGGTCTGTTTGTTATCAGTAGGTCCAAGATGTTATCTCCACGAGTCGGTTCTCTGTTTAATTGCTCGAGGCAATTTTCGGATAGTGCACTCAGTATAATGTCACTCGATGCACTATCCCTACCACCCGTCCTAAACATTTGAGTGTCCCAGTCTGTATCTGGTAAATTGAAATCTCCACCTAAGACTATAACATGCTGAGAAAATTTATGTGAAATGTATTCCAAATTTTCTCTCAGTTGTTCTGCCACTAAAGCTGCTGAGTCGGGAGGTCGGTAAAAGGAGCCAACTATTAACCTAGCTCGGTTGTTGAGTGTAACCTCCACCCATAATAACTCACAGGAACTATCCACTTCTACTTCACTACAGGATAAACTATTACTAACAGCGACAAACACGCCACCACCGGTTGCATGCAATCTATCCTTTCTAAACACCGTCTGTGCCTTTGTAAAAATTTCGGAAGAATTTATCTCTGGCTTCAGCCAGCTTTCTGTACCTATAACGATTTCACCTTTGGTACTTTCTATCAGCACTTGAAGTTCCGGTACTTTAACAATGCAGCTTCGACAGTTTACAATTACAATACCGATTGCTGCTTGGTCCCCGCATGTCCTGACTTTGCCCCGCACCCTTTGAGGCTGCTGCCCTTTCTGTACTTGCCCGAGGCCATCTAACCTAAAAAACCGCCCAGTCCACGCCACACAACCCCTGCTACCCGTGTAGCCGCTTGCTGCGTGTAGTGGACTCCTGACCTATCCAGCGGAACCCGAAACCCCACCACCCTATGGCGCAAGTCGAGGAATCTGCAGCCCACACGGTCGCAGAACCGTCTCAGCCTCTGATTCAGACCCTCCACTCGGCTCTCTACCAAAGGTCCGCAGTCAGTACTGTCGACGATGCTGCAGATGGTGAGCTCTACTTTCATCCCGCTAGCGAGACTGGCAGTCTTCACCACATCAGATAGCCGCCGGAAGCCAGAGAGGATTTCCTCCGATCCATAGCGACACACATCATTGGTGCCGACATGAGCGACGACCTGCAGATGGGTGCACCCTGTACCCTTCATGGCATCCGGAAGGACCCTTTCCACATCTGGAATGACTCCCCCCGGTATGCACACAGAGTGCACATTGGTTTTCTTCCTCTCTCTGGCTGCCATATCCCTAAGGGGCCCCATTACGCGCCTGATGTTGGAGCTCCCAACTACCACCAGTAAGCCCACCCTCTGCGACCGCCCGGATCTTGTAGACTGAGGAGCAACCTCCTGATGACAGGCTAGTCTCTTTGTAACCCATGACCACGTGGTTTCAGTGGGGGAGAGATCTGGGGAATGTGCTGGCCATGGTAACAGTCCAACAACTTCTGTATCGAAGCAGGTCAAGACAACACAGGCAACATGCGACCTTGGTTGTCTACAGAAAACACAATGGGGACAATGAAGGTCAGGCAGAAGCACCAGAAGTGTAGTGGCTGCTGTTCACATTATCTGCTATATGAGGCACAGGTGATGGTGCTGTGCACCCAGCGCAAACCCATCCCAACACGAATGTGTGGGGTCTGTATGAGGATGATGGATGCTATCTGGCAACTTTCGCTCATCGGATCCACTACACACGGCTACGTCCATCGTCACACTGCACGCGGAAACGGGACTCATCTGAAAAGACGACTTGGTGCCACTTCCGTGTCCGACGTTGTTGGGCGGACCACTATCGTCCCACCTCCCTGCTTCCGCATCAAGGAAAGTCGTAAAATTTTCACTTGCTGCAAACAATCCCTTTTGTTGACTAGAGACGTGTGAAGTGATTGTACGATGCTGCACAGTCAAGCAAACGATGTGTACGTCCTCTTCGGCGCTGATCATGCGGCTCTGTCCAAATCCTTCGTGAACTTGAGTGTAGCCCCCCTGAACCCATCGATTCCATTTTCGTATGAGAGTCATAGATTCCCGACTAATGCGAACAGTAATATCGCAGAATAATAAACAGCTGCCTGGACAGGCCAGAAACTTGTTTGATTTCGGCAAGTGCTGGTAGACGTTCCTAATTCTTTCACAAGTCATAATACAGTCTTTTCACGAACAAACAACATTCAAAACCAATTATCTTGTATGGAGTGTATCATAATTAATAGTAAAAACTGATGTGAGTGAAGATATTCGACAACACACTGTCCAGTCACGTTAGTGTGACCATCTTTCAAAAGCCTAAATAACCACCTTTTGCAGAGCGGAACTCTGCGAACACGTGCAGGAAGAAAGTAAGTGATGTTCTGGAATGTTCTGACAGGGATACGGAACAATGCCGACTCCAGCGCCGTGGCCAACTGCGCTAGGTTCAAATGGTTGAAATGGCTCTGAGCACTATGGGACTTAAGTTCAGAGGTAATCAGTCCCCTAGAACTACTTAAACCTAACTAACCTAAGGACGTCACACACGTCCATGCCCGAGGCAGGCTTCGAACCTGCGAACGTAGTGGTCGCACGGTTCCAGACTGTAGCGCCTAGAACCGCTCGGTCACTCCGGCCGGCAGCTGCGCTAGGCTTTTCGGTTGAGGATTCATGGCGTGAACAGCCCGATCGAGTTGCTCCCACAGATTCTCGATTGAGTTTATATCCAGGGAATTTTGTAGCCAGGGGAGTACGGTAAACTAAAACGGGTGCTCTCCGAATCGTGTTATGTGACACATTGCAGTGTCCTGTTTGTAGATAGCCGTTGTTTCGAGGGAGAAAAAGAAGAAACTGCATGTAGAGGTTGACATTGTCCCCCCAAGGATAGGTGCATACTTGTGTTGAGTTATCGTACCTTCCAGAATGACGAGATGACCCGTGGAATGCCATGAAAACATTCCCTAGGCCGTAACGTTCCGTCCTCCGACTTGGACGCTACCAATGATCGTTGCAGCGTGTTTGCTTTCTGACGTTCCACACCGTCACCTGTCCGATGAAACATAAAAGGTGGTTCATCTGAAAATGCTGCCTATCGCGTCTCAGCAGACGTCCAGTTGCGTATTGCAGTGCAGATTCCAGCCTTCGTCGCCCATGAACAGCACTCAAGGTGAGTGCATAAACCAGTCGCCTGCTGCGGAAGCCTATACGCAGCAACATTTGCTGAACGGTCGTTGAGGAGACACTGCTGGTAGCCCCTTGGTTTGTAAGGGTGATTAGTCGCACAGCAGTCGCACGTCTACTCGTCCGTACACATCCACGTAGTCGTTCTCCTCTGTCATCTATGGCCCATGGTGTACCATAGCTACCTCAGCGACATTTTCCTTTGTACGGTATTCTTTAAGCACGGCGAGAAGAGCTTACAAACTTAGCCGTTTTGAAACTGCTTTCACCCTTGGGCCGAAAGACAATGATCATGCACTTTGCAGGTGAGATAAATGGCTTCCTTTTGCCCATTTTACGTGTCCCGTAACACGCTTCACATAACTACACTGCTAGTGCTGACACCTGCAGTCTGTGAGTGATTGTTGCACTTTCACGTCGAACATAGAGGGTGGTCACATTAATGTAATAGGACCTCTTCTAGGCAAATACATTCTAGTAATAAAAAGTGTGCAAACGAGCCGTTTGTGAGATAACTGCAAATGAGTGGTTACGAGCCGCCACTGTCTTCAGTATAAAATATTGTCTTAGTTAGCACAAATGTATTTCACATGTAAACATTAATGGATATGGTGCACAGCAAATTGTAACATGGAACCTGCTGAAGTAGTGTTGCATTTATTGATTATGTAACATTTGATCCAAATTAGTTAGGGAATTAACAGCCGCCCGGAGTGACCGAGCGGTCTGAGGCTCCATAAAACGAACTGCGGAGCCCCTCCCCCCGGAGGTTTGAGTCCTCTCTCGGGCTTGGGTATGTGTATTGCTAGTTTAATTTAGTTTCAGTAGTGTGTAAGACTAGGGACCGATGACTTCAGCAGTTTGGTCCCTTAGAACTTAGAAATTAAAACACATTTGAACAAGGTTCAAATGGTTCAAAAGGCTCTGAGCACTATGGGACTTAACTTCTGAGGTCATCAGTCCCTTTGAACAGAGAATTAACCGAAATACAAACATTTGAAATACACTTGTACTAAATAGGACAACATTTCATTCTGACTTTAGCGTCTGCTCGTGACGATACATTTGCAATTATCTCACAGTTAGTGCTTTTGCGGACACAGGCAAGCTCGAATGTTTTAATCTGCCAGGAAGTTTCATATCAGCGCACACTCCGCTGCAGAGTGAAAATCTCATTCTGGAAACATCCCCCAGGCTGTGGCTAAGCCATGTCTCCGCAATATCGTTTCTTTCAGGAGTGCTAGTTCTGCAAGGTTCGTAGGAGAGCTTCTGTAAAGTTTGGAAGGTAGGAGACGAGGTACTGGCAGAAGTAAAGCTGTGAGTACCGGGCGTGAGTCGTGCTTCGGTAGCTCAGATGGTAGAGCACTTGCCCGCGGTAGGCAAAGGTCCCGAGTTCGAGTCTCGGTCGGGCACACAGTTTTAATCTGCCAGGAAGTTTCATATCAGCGCACACTCCGCTGCAGAGTGAAAATCTCATTCTGGAGTGTCATGATGATCTCTCCATTGGCAAAAGTTTCCGGTATAGTCCCCCATTCGGATCTCCGGGAGGGGACTGCCAAGAAGGAGGTTACCATGAGAAAAAGATTGAATAATCTACGAAAGGATAACGTTCTACGAGTCGGGGCGTGGAATGTCAGAAGCTTGAACGTGGTAGGGAAACCAGAAAATCTGAAAAGAGAAATGCAAAGGCTCAATCTACTCGTAGATATAGTAGGGGTCAGTGAAGTGAAGTGGAAGGAAGACAAGGATTTCTGGTCAGATGAGTATCGGGTAATGTCAACAGCAGCAGAAAATGGTATAACAGGTGTAGGATTCGTTATGAATAGGAAAGTAGGGCAGAGGGTGTGTTACTGTGAACAGTTCAGTGACCGGATTGTTCTAATCAGAATCGACAGCAGACCAACACCGACAACGATAGTTCAGGTATACATGCCGACGTCGCAAGCTGAAGATGAACAGATAGAGAAAGTGTATGAGGATATTGAAAGGGTAATGCAGTATGTAAAGGGGGACGAAAATCTAATAGTCATGGGCGACTGGAATGCAATTGTAGCGGAAGGAGCAGAAGAAAAGGTTACAGGAGAATATGGGCTTGGGACAAGGAATGAAAGAGGAGAATGACTAATTGAGTTCTGTAACAAGTTTCAGCTAGTAATAGCGAATACCCTGTTCAAGAATCACAAGAGGAGGAGGTATACTTGGAAAAGGCCGGGAGATACGGGAAGATTTCAATTAGATTACATCATGGTCAGACAGAGATTCCGAAATCAGATACTGGATTGTAAGGCGTACCCAGGAGCAGATATAGACTCAGATCACAATATAGTAGTGATGAACAGTAGGCTGAAGTTCAAGACATTAGTCAGGAAGAATCAACACGCAAAGAAGTGGGATACGGAAGTACTAAGGAATGACGAGATACGTTTGAAGTTCTCTAACGCTATAGATACAGCAATAAGGAACAGCGCAGTAGGCAGTACAGTTGAAGAGGAATGGACATCTCTAAAAAGGGCTATCACAGAAGCTGGGAAGGAAAACATAGGTACAAAGAAGGTAGCTGCGAAGAAACCATGGGTAACAGAAGAAATACTTCAGTTGATTGATGAAAGGAGGAAGTACAAAAATGTTCCGGGAAAATCAGGAATACAGAAATACAAGTCGCTGAGGAATGAAATAAATAGGAAGTACAGGGAAGCTAAGACGAAATGGCTGCAGGAAAAATGTGAAGACATCGAAAAAGATATGATTGTCGGAAGGACAGACTCAGCATACAGGAAAGTCAAAACAATCTTTGGTGACATTAAGAGCAATGGTGGTAACATTAAGAGTGCAACGGGACTTCCAATGTTAAATGCAGAGGAGAGAGCAGATAGGTGGAAAGAATACACTGAATGCCTCTATGAGGGTGAAGATTTGTCTGATGTGATAGAAGAAGAAACAGAACACGATTTAGAAGAGATAGGGGATCCAGTGTTAGAATCGGAATTTAAAAGTGCTTTGGATGACTTACGGTCAAATAAGGCAGACGGGATAGATAACATTCCATCAGAATTTCTAAAATCATAGGGGGAAGTGGCAACAAAACGACTATTCACGTTGGTGTGTAGAATATATGAGTCTGGCGATGTACAATCTGACTTTCGGAAACGCGTCATCCACACAATTCCGAAGACGGCAAGAGCTGTCAAGTGCGAGAATTATCGCACAATCAGCTTAACAGCTCATGCATCGAAGCCGCTTACAAGAATAATATACAGAAGAATGGAAAAGAAAATTGAGAATGCGCTAGGTTACGATCAGTTTGGCTTTAGGAAAAGTAAAGGGACGAGAGAGGCAATTCTGACGTTACGGCTAATAATGGAAGCATGGCTAAAGAAAAATCAAGACACTTTCATAGGACTTGTCGATCTGGAAAAAGCGTTCGACAATATAAAATGGTGCAAGCTGTTCGAGATTCTTAAAAAAGTAGGGGTAAGCTATAGGGAGAGACGGGTCATATACAATATGTACAACAACCAAGAGGGAATAATAAGAGTGGACGATCAAGAACGAAGTGCTCGTATTAAGAAGGGTGTAAGACAAGGCTGTAGCCTTTCGCCCCTACTCTTCAATCTGTACATCGAGGAAGCAATGATGGAAATAAAAGAAAGGTTCAGGAGTGGAATTAAAATACAAGGTGAAAGGATATCAGTGGTACGATTCGCTGATGACATTGCTATCCTGAGTGAAAGTGAAGAAGAATTAAATGATCTGCTGAACGGAATGAACAATCTAATCAGTACACAGTATGGTTTGAGAGTAAATCGGAGAAAGACGAAGGAAATGAGAAGTAGTAGAAATGAGAACAGCGAGAAACTTAACATCGGGATTGATGGTCACGAAGTCAGTGAAGTTAAGGAATTTTGCCACCTAGGCAGTAAAATAACCAATGACGGACGGAGCAAGGAGGACATCAAAAGCAGACTCGCTATGGCAAAAAAGGCATTTCTGGCCAAGAGAAGTCTACTAATATCAAATACCGGCCTTAATTTGAGGAAGAAATTTCTGAGGATGTACGTCTGGAATACAGCATTGTATGGTAGTGAAACATGGACTGTGGGAAAACCGGAACAGAAGAGAATCGAAGCATTTGAGATGTGGTGCTATAGACGAATGTTGAAAATTAGGTGGACTGATAAGGTAAAGAATGAGGAGGTTCTACGCAGAATCGAAGAGGAAAGGAATATGTGGAAAACACTGATAAGGAGAAGGGACGGGATGATAGGACATCTGCTAAGACATGAGGGAGTGACTTCCATGGTACTAGAGGGAGCTGTAGAGGGCAAAAACTGTAGAGGAAGACAGAGATTGGAATACGTCAAGCAAATAATTGAGGACGTAGGTTGCAAGTGCTACTCTGAGTTGAAGAGGTTAGCACAGGAAAGAAATTCGTGGCGGGCCGCATCAAACCAGTCAGTAGAATGATGACCAAATATATATATATATATATATATATATATATATATATATATATATATATATATATATAGTATCCTTGTTGATCTATGATTACCTTGTACAAAAAAAACCTCCTCCGATCTCTATCTTTCCTGTGAAGAACTAACTGTAGAAATGCTTGTTTGATATCGGCAATTAAGGCTACTTGATGTAGACGATATCTCAGTAATATTTAAAGAATCTCAGGAAGTAAATTAGGACCTATTTCTAAAGAGTCATTCAATGAACTTGCATTCTGGTCGTGCGACGAACGATCAAATACAATCCTCCATTTGATGTCACCTAACTTTTCTTTCTTTACTGCATGATGTGGCAGATAAAATGTGTCACGCAATTTCTGCCCAGAAGGGGTGACTTCCACATGTTTCTTCTTGATGTGTTCTGTCATTTGCGCCTCGTAAATTTGTTTTTGTTTCTTGTCCTTCGTAAATTTTTTCTCCAGTGAAGCAAATCTCTTCTCTGCTTGCTGAAGATTATTAGATAACATAACGTTGGGTTTTCTGGGGAAAGACACCACTCTTCTTTTGTCTTCGATGCAGTAGGATTTTGATAAACATTGCAATAACGCCAATTCCTTCTGATTCAGAGTTGTTGTTTCACCTTATGTGACTCCCATTGTTTCTAAATTCCAGAAACGTCGTAAAATATCGTCCGTTGTTGTCGCTGTCTCTAAACTGATGTAGTTTGCCGTCACAAGGTTAGCCGTGATGCTTGATTTGCTTCCACTAAGAATCCAACCTAGAATGGAAGGTACCAGAACAACTGCTGACGTTAGTCGAATCGGAGGGGAATCTTCAACGATTTTCCAATAGTAATCTGCTCCGGTAAGAATCTCGATGGGAAGATCTTCTGTACCATCTCTTAGGTCCGCAAACTGAAGTCCCCGTGTGCGTACAGGTTTTCTTAAATCGGAAGGCACAGTTCGGTGCGCGGAAAATGAGTATGTGCTTTCAAACGCAGTCATAGACGTCTTGGAATTAGCCCATGTACCCTGTAGTGTGAATTCTACGACGCGTTGAAGTTGCGGATGGCATTTCAAAGGCGTTGACAGATAGATCACGATGTTCTATAGTTCTTAAACCTAGCTCATCAATCAGGAACTTGGAAATGAAGCTTCACTGACTACCGCTATCCAGAACGCAGCGAGTAAGTTTGCTTAATTCTGCGGGTCCACTGCCCCAAACTCGAGCTGTCTGAAGGTAAGTAAAACCTGCTGAACTTACGTCGATTCTCCCGACAGATGTGGAGCTAATTTGCTGAGAAGATGAAGAGGCAGCAATGTCAGTACAGATAGCTTTGTGATGACTTTTCTTGCCCTTAGAACATGAGACCTTGCCCTTCTTACTGCAGTTTCTAGCATTATGATCTCGGTTTAGACACATAAAACAGCGATTATCTTGCTTTAGTCTATCGATACGTTGTTGGCTGTCAGTTACTGTGTTGCAGTCTTGGGTCCAATGAGAGCGAGCTTCGCAAAATACGCAATATGGTTGTACCGGTACTTCTCGTTTAGGCTTACGCGGATTTTTCGCTTGCTTTGAATTTATGTGAAGCGCTGCTGCAGTGGGCGTGAAGCTAGGAGATGACTGATATTCTGTACGAATCTTTTGTGCAGTGAGAGCACCACGAACTTCTTCTTCCAAAACGTTAAGTAGTTTCAATACATCTCCTTCCGCTACTTCGGTTCTTCTAGCATGAATGACCCATTTCTGGCACATTTCAGCGGGAAATGCACGCAGAATTTTCGGAGTGAGAATTTTACCGTATGCCACGACGTCTTCTGCTACGGCACGCAGTGCTTGAACACGACGGTTACATTCCAGGAATGTACTGTTCAGCGTTTCAGGTGTCGCTGACTGTACAGGCTTTAGCGCATCCAAATAATCGAGGTGCGCCTGTATAATGCGATTGCTATCTCCGTATCTATTCAATAAAATTTTCTTTGTTTCTTCATACGTGTTAGCCGTTATAGGTATTCCATCTACTAGCAACTTCGGTTGGCCTGACAGATACCCTCGTAGGAAAACAAAATGGCTCAGAGCACTATGGGACTTAACATCTGAGGTCATCAGTCCCCAAGAACTTAGAACTACTTCAACCTAACTAACCTAAGGACATCACACACATCCATGGCAGAGGCAGGATTCGAACCTGCGACCGTAGCAGTCTCGCGGTTCCGGACTGAAGCGCCTAGAACCGCACGGCCACAGCGGCTGGCGTAGGAAAACATGTTTATTTACTGTAGAAAGGGATGGGTCTTTATCAATGGTAGATTCAAATTGTTCCCCGAAGCGGGACCACATTTCGACATCTCCACATAATGACTCAAGCTTAATTGCTGGTAGCTTGACAGAGTGGAACACAGTTGGTTGTGTGAGCACTGGTGGTGACGTGATATTCATCTGCAACGTTGTGGCTGAAAGCTTGTAATCAATTGCTTTTGTAGCCATCTGTATAGCGCGTTTGACTTTGTCTATACATTCCTCACAGCTCAGCACGTCTGCATTGTATTCATCGTCAGAGAGAAAATTACACTCCTGGAAATTGAAATAAGAACACCGTGAATTCATTGTCCCAGGAAGGGGAAACTTTATTGACACATTCCTGGGGTCAGATACATCACATGATCACACTGACAGAACCACAGGCACATAGACACAGGCAACAGAGCATGCACAATTTCGGCACTAGTACAGTGTATATCCACCTTTCGCAGCAATGCAGGCTGCTATTTTCCCATGGAGACGATCGTAGAGATGCTGGATGTAGTCCTGTGGAACGGCTTGCCATGCCATTTCCACCTGGCGCCTCAGTTGGACCAGCGTTCGTGCTGGACGTGCAGACCGCGTGAGACGACGCTTCATCCAGTCCCAAACATGCTCAATGGGGGACAGATCCGGAGATCTTGCTGGCCAGGGTAGTTGACTTACACCTTCTAGAGCACGTTGGGTGGCACGGGATACATGCGGACGTGCATTGTCCTGTTGGAACAGCAAGTTCCCTTGCCGGTCTAGGAATGGTAGAACGATGGGTTCGATGACGGTTTGGATGTACCGTGCACTATTCAGTGTCCCCTCGACGATCACCAGTGGTGTACGGCCAGTGTAGGAGATCGCTCCCCACACCATGATGCCGGGTGTTGGCCCTGTGTGCCTCGGTCGTATGCAGTCCTGATTGTGGCGCTCACCTGCACGGCGCCAAACACGCATACGACCATCATTGGCACCAAGGCAGAAGCGACTCTCATCGCTGAAGACGACACGTCTCCATTCGTCCCTCCATTCACGCCTGTCGCGACACCACTGGAGGCGGGCTGCACGATGTTGGGGCGTGAGCGGAAGACGGCCTAACGGTGTGCGGGACCGTAGCCCAGCTTCATGGAGACGGTTGCGAATGGTCCTCGCCGATACCCCAGGAGCAACAGTGTCCCTAATTTGCTGGGAAGTGGCGGTGCGGTCCCCTACGGCACTGCGTAGGATCCTACGGTCTTGGCGTGCATCCGTGCGTCGCTGCGGTCCGGTCCCAGGTCGACGGGCACGTGCACCTTCCGCCGACCACTGGCGACAACATCGATGTACTGTGGAGACCTCACGCCCCACGTGTTGAGCAATTCGGTGGTACGTCCACCCGGCCTCCCGCATGCCCACTATACGCCCTCGCTCAAAGTCCGTCAACTGCACATACGGTTCACGTCCACGCTGTCGCGGCATGCTACCAGTGTTAAAGACTGCGATGGAGCTCCGTATGCCACGGCAAACTGGCTGACACTGACGGCGGCGGTGCACAAATGCTGCGCAGCTAGCGCCATTCGACGGCCAACACCGCGGTTCCTGGTGTGTCCGCTGTGCCCTGCGTGTGATCATTGCTTGTACAGCCCTCTCGCAGTGTCCGGAGCAAGTATGGTGGGTCTGACACACCGGTGTCAATGTGTTCTTTTTTCCATTTCCAGGAGTGTATGAATAGCGTCATCTAATGAAACGAGCTTCTCTAGAGTTTCTTTAAGACGTAAACCTGTAATGTTCAAAATCATCACACGGGCTTTCTGTGGTAAGAGCATCAACAGCCGCACAAAACCGCGTAGCATTAGTCCTCTCCCTAGTTAGCTTTCTTTCGAAGTTTGCTAACTGTGTCTCTGATTCGTACTGCATTATGTCTTACTAAAGACGGCTGTTGTAAGATTGTTTACGAGTGCGTTTGTGAATAGCTTAAACGTTTAACAAGCAGCTTATGCGCAAACGTAAGTGAACGAAAACCTTTTAACAGAACTAGCTACTCTGAGTGCAAGTTTCACGCTTGCAATACAAAGCCGCAAAAATTGTTTTGAAGCAACCAGTTCATGCGATCATATTATATTGGAATGGACTTAGCTTGTGATGCGGTCCGACGTCGTCTTTTGTTTCCTACAGCGTGAAGTAAACCTTTAATTGTTGAAATCACGCAGGAAATCGCAATTTCTTCCCGGGTTTCGGCACCAAAATATTACGGACACACAACACAGTGATTCCAATACAACACTAATTTATTTCTCTCCAAGGAACGTATATCATGGAATATAAAACATTAATTCAAGGATAATCAATATCTCCAGAGTGTTTTTAATTACAAATATCAATCCGCAACAACCACGAAGTAAAAATTGCTTCTCTACATCTACTAAACTACAACGGATGTGATACTTGATATAAAATGTAGTTGTGACCTATATTAATATTCTCGTATGTACAAAGAAACATTCGAGGAATTCTTCATGTTCTACCTAGGACAAAACAGGTCAACATTCCCACACCAGGTATAAGGTGCATGGAACCTACCCACACGACAGACACAGTATCAGCAGTAGCCACACATATTCACGATACAGTACACCCATTAGGAAATGCAGGGGCAAATGTCAAAGCGCTTCACGGCAAAGACTAAATAAAGATGATAAATTTCGTCTAGTGGAAGAATTGGAGACATAGTAACATCACCAATTGTTAAATACAAAACAGGAAAACGATTCAGTGAATTTCCTGAAATGTTTCGGTAGTATCCTTTAATAATGAAATAAAATAGTAATACATAGTAATAAATAACGTATCTTTCTAAATAACTTATAAGCAAATGATAATTCAGATCACATAACAAAAATATCCTCTGCACGAAGGGGTAGTGCATCGTATTCTGTGGACGATGTATAGCGTTATCTCTGTTGAATGTATGTGAGATATCTTTGTCGCTGTTATTGTTTGTTTGCTGTTTTCAACGTGTTCTGCACACCGTAAATAGCATGCCAGACTTTTAAAATGTGCGATCTTCTGCATAAGTAGCCTACAAGAAAACTATAAGTAAATTTTTTTCCCAGATTTTGCCAGTGGCTTTGTTTAAAGATCGATCATTAATTGCCGGCCGCGGTGGTCTAGCGGTTCAGGCGATCAGTCCGGAACCGCGCGACTGCTACGGTCGCAGGTTCGAATCCTGCCTCGGGCATGGATGTGTGTGATGTCCTTAGGTTAGTTAGGTTTAAGTAGTTCTAAGTTCTAGGGGACTGATGACCACAGATGTTAAGTCCCATAGTGCTCAGAACCATTTGAACCATTTTTGATCATTAATTACAAAGTTGTGCGTGTTTATGTTTTACAAATAAGGTGACAGGACGATGCAGTGTTTCACATAAATGTAGCAATAGTTGGAAAACTAACATGAGAATGGGAATCATTTCGCGATACGCGTCATGCAGAAGATAAATAGAAAGTAAGTCGTGGCTGGTAGCAGAATAAGAGATTTTATAAACAAACCCATTACAAAGTCGCAAATAGACTCATCGTCACAGTCACAGGAGACTGAGGCTGCCCTCTGTTCTGTTGGCCTTGGCATTCAGCGAGTGATTCATGTGAAAGTGAAAGGTGTCGTCAATTTTCGAAGCAACGTGTGACCTATAACAAGGCAGCTTCAATAACGCGACACAGCATAATAGCGGACAAAGGCGACGTGTTCTGAAGCGCCCTTTCTCCGATGAAGTATGTCGGCTGGCTGCTTGTTGGTTATTGGTAGTTTCATCGATCGAACTGTCCAAGGGAAATGTCTGCTTTCCATGCATTTAGCAGTGGCATGCCACGTCATACCTTAAAAACGGAACTATGAGGTGTTAGATCGACTCAGGCCGAAACGTGCTCTAGCAACATTTGACAGACAGCATTGGAATGATATAAATGAGCAAAGTAGGACTACATTGTACACATTTTAATTTACAGATGCTCTGTGATGTGGTATTGGAGCAGATCGTTGCAGACTGCGAAAACAGATCATCGAGAAAAAAGGGCCTATAGAAATGTTATGTTCACATACAAAAATCTTATGAACTACTACTCAGACAATTAAAAATTGGCACAACACTTGGTACATTTAATCTTTGCTACAATACTCTGTAAGAACCAGAACCAGTTACCCACTGACATACACATGTCCAATATTTGAGGGACAGACAACTAATCTACCCTCTGGTGAACCTGTCCATAAACCGTGAACACAGCTGCAGAACAGACAGGAAATTCGAGGAAAGTCAAGACCAAGATTGTCGGTTCACTGGACAATTGTAGACTCAGCAAGAGATGTACTACATGTCGGCAGCTTTCCGAACTTACGATTTGCTGACAGTTCCATCTCAAGATCCTCTCCGTTATGTTGAGACACACTCTTTACGTATTATTTTTATACTGTACTGATTGGAAATGGGTGCTTCGATCCCGAAGCTATACGCAAAGAAAGAAATATGAACATACGGCTGTATAATAAAAGTAGTATAGCTGCTGTTTCTAGGGAAAAGGATGTTCCCATTCGGCACGTGTAGCAATCCTTCTGCTTTCGTGAATCGTTTTGCTGCGAACGTTTGTGCAGGACACTGAGTGTAATGCGTTTATGACGAGTAAAAAGTTATGTCAGTAGAGGGCGGAGACGTAAGAAGAATAAAAAATTCTAGTGATCACACTAGAACCATTCAGGCTTAATGGATGTATATTTAGTTGGTATTCATAAATTAATAACTTTTTAAATATTTATGCTATATGGAATGTGGAATACTACAAATCTTTGTAGCCTCTTGAATGCCTAAGTATACTTCGTCAGGACAGAGTTTACCCAGCGAGTTTTAAAGTATTCCTGCATCACTTGAATTTTTACAGTCGCCGTAATGTGAAAGAGAATTGTGCTGGAACGTTGCAACTCACTACTGCCCCGCGCCGCTGATGATGCTAGACTCCGTCGTTCTCTGAAACGTTCTGTATTTATACAGCTTAAAAATAGACGGACGTGAGTGTGGGGTAGGTGCAGTAGTACAGTCTGATGATTCTTAAATACTGGCGTCGGGTTGTGGGAAGGTTGCAGATGAAATTAGTTCTAATGAAAGGACCCCTCTTTAGGCTCGAAGAGGCACTCATTCATCAAGGGAGAAGACTATCTAGGGGTGTACATATGAACACCTTGTAACACCACAGCTCTAATGCTGTACTGATTTATTTTGCTTTTGTTTCACTTAATATTACATTGCTGTGCTTCTGTAAATGTGTGTGATTGAATCGATAACATAAAACTGTATATTTCTTTCTTTGCACAAACTTTGATGTCATGGTTTGGTTCTATGCAGTCGTTTAAATGCTTTGTCCCATTTGGAGGGAACAAAACTTACTGTATATAATTGTAATTATGTGTGAATAATTTTTTGTAGAAATGTCTATATATGCAAATGTTCTGTTTGTTTAAAGTGATTGTTTACTGTTATGTAAACTGCTGATCCTCACTTAGAGTTCCTAGTTAGTTTGTATGTAAAAGGTGTAGTGGTTCCCCTCGGGAACGGAACTGTGTAGCGCGCGCAAATTGTGGCTGGCCTAGGTGGAAAAGGTGGAACTGATAGTCAGTCGGGGACGAGTCAGCAGTCGGAGACGAGCTACGAGTCTGTGCACTGCCATGTAAAAGATGCATATTGTTCTGCTTCCGAAAGAGGCTTTTTCTGCTACTTTCCAATGCCTCGGATGGATGGATAAATAGCTGGAACGATTCTGGATTTGGTATTCATCATCGCCACCAAGAAGGGCCAGAGTCCAGCAATTCTGCCTGCGAATCCACCTACCAACATGCAGTTGCCACCACGTTGCGCAATCGCTGTAACGTAATACTATAATGATGTACAGTGAAGGATCAGCTTAATGGATGTGCTAATGTGCTGAAATATAAGGTAATTTATATCTGAATTTATGTACCTACCTTGATTTTTCTCCTCATCATAACACCTCTCAGGGTCCTCCCCGTTTGAACTAAAATGATTACCGAGTGCCCTTACTGAAAGTACATTAAAACCCAGTTTTCTAATTAATGCCCCTTGAACATAGTAAAGAGAAAGTTAAAGTTAATGTGGCAAGAGGGTGAGTTAAAATTAATGATGCTTACTGAAATAATTTTCCTAGTAAAACTGCTTATTAATGTATTGTTGCCAACTTCAAATTAAAATTTCTTAAGACTGAAACTTATAAAGCATATGATCACATAGTTGTCTGTAGTAAATTATAAAAGGTGAGGCAGTTTCTTGCAATTTTGTCAACATTGTGTTTCGATGTAGTAAAAGTGAGAAAGCTGCAGTTGTGAAACGTTATATACTCGTGTTTACTAAGTGTTTGTCTCTCTGGTGTATTAGAAGTGCATATTAATAGCAATGTTATAAAGACCATTCACTTTGTGTAAGCCCTGGAAGTGATAGTGTTTTTCTGTACCTGTTATAATTTTACAAATAATTTGTGCTGCTCCAACTGTTAGTTTCACTCTTACCGTAAACATATGAGTGTGTCAGAGTTCATTGCACTCGCGTGTGGCCAAGTATAGGTTGTGTTTACCCATTAGAGTTACTAATAACTATCTTCTTGAACGAGAATGTAATCATTCTCTTGCCTAGTTAGGCTGGCGACCGTTTTCTTTATCAATTAAACAGTGCAGACAGGCAAAATAATGTTTGTTACTTTTCGAATATTTACGTAATTCTGACTTTCATTTTCGATAAGCCATTCCCGTTAGGTACAGCACGGTCAACCTAACAAAATTCCTCTCAGAGGGTAACACTGCTCTGTTGCTATATACCATAATTGCTTTAACAAAATAGTTTTATTTCACAAGCTGTTTCCAGTTTTAAGGTTATGGTACAGTAGTAGCAGACAGGAGTGTTATACGTGGCTTTTCCGTGACAGGACTGATTTGTTCTGTTGGGACATCGTATGTACTAAGCCAAACTTGGTATTTGATTGAATAAGCTACGTAAATGACGCTGTTGCAGTGTTATACGTGGCGACCGTGACAGGACTAATTTGTTCTGTTGGGTCATAGTACGTAACAAGTAGTGGTGGGCAGGAAATCGCGTATCTGTTAGAAATCACAGTGACTGAGAAGTCACAGATATCACAGTAGCAACTTTACAGAATCTAATTGCGATTTCAGTCACAGTTAGCAGTCGCAATAAGTATTTCACATTCAAAGACGTGAGCCATCTATTGGTCGAATTTAGCACTGCTTTCTGCGATTTCAGTGACAAGTCGCAACTAAGAGTCGCAAGTAGCATCTAAAAAGCGCGGTTGACAGTGGCATCTGTTGGCCAAAGTTCGTACTACGTCCATCTCTGCGGTACGCTATGGAGTCCAACTGCGATTTCCGTGACAAGTCGCAACTAAGAGTCGCAAGTAGCAACTAAAAAGCGCAGTTAACAGTGCCATCTGTTGGCCAAAGTTCGTACTACGTCCATCTCTGCGATATGGTATCGAGTCTAACTGCTATTTCCGTGACAAGTCGCAACTAAGAGTCGCAAGTAGCAACTAGAAAGCGCGGTTAATAGTGCCCATCTCTGCGCTACACTATTGAGTCCAACTGCGATTTCCGTGACAAATCGCAACTAAGAGTCGCAAGTAGCTACTAAAAAGCGCAGTTAGCACTCCCATCTGTTGAGCAAAGTTCATACTACGCTATTTTCTACCGAGTCAAACTGCGATTTCTGTGACAAATCGCAACTAAGAGTCGCAAGTAGCAACTAAAAAGCGCAGTTAACATACTTTTCCTAGTGTCATCTGTTGACCGACGTACGTACTTCGTTATGAGAGCCTTGTGCCTCACGAGATCGATGTGCTGTGTGTGCATACGAAGGGCTTATTTCAATAGTGGTACAAGTCCATTTTTGTTCATTTTGAGATACAGAGTCGTAAAGTTAAATGAGCGCTGAAAAATCTGCAGTTGATATACCAGAAATATTCAAGCATATGGCTTCTTGCTAGAGATGAACCTTTATTTATGTTTGTTTGGATCACTACTTTCAGAAGCATTATAGACAGAAAAGTGGAGGTAATGGACTTGTACCACTATTGAAATAAGCCCTTCATATTATATGACGACATGCACATTCAGCATCAGTTATGGTTGGTCAAATACTGCTGTGACTCTGAATGTATTATATTAATAAGAAGCAACATTGCCTTTTTCTCCTGAAAATATCAAGTAACGTAACAAATGTGTTTGATTCTGCTTCCAACATGACAGTTTTAGTTAATACTCCACATGCCTACAGGACTTTGCAATGTTAACACAGCAGAACTCAGACATCTGTATAAGTGTAGAGAAATGAAAACAGTCATATGAATGCCTCACCTTTGTTCCGACACAGTTCAAGTCTCGGGAGAAAAGTTTTACACCTGGTGTTCTACATGGCAACTTCACACACAAGAACTTTTTGCCGACACTACTACCACCTACATAAGTAAGCTTTTCCTGTGTTACTTTCAAGTAATGCACTTAAGCTATTCCTGATTTAACTGGAAGATATGTACTTCCCACTTTCATATCAACAGCCTCAAAATGCATATTGTAGACTTCGGGATATGTTACAGGTCAGTGTCACACCAAGATTGGGGAGAAAGAGGGGGAGGGGGGGGGCGGCGGGGGGGCGGCATGTCGCTCTCCAACAAGTGTTTACCAATAAGTAAGTGGCGGAAAATTATGGGTATAGGACAGCTTAAACATGTGGAAAATGAGATTTTTATTATTCACTCACTGTATTTGACATTTATTATTCCCTTAAAATCGCACAACAACTTCAATAAAACACAGTTTAATCATTCACACACTTATTTCACAATTATTTCACTTTTAAACTGCAAATCCTCTAAGAGCTGTCTTGAATCTTCACGAGTCTCTCTCAACAGCCTTGATGTGGATAGATACGTACAGCAACCAGTAATCAGAGTCAGAACTGTGTCTGCAAAAACACAAGGATTATTAAACAATTTTTGCTGTCATTAATTACTAGCAATATAATTGACAGAGTAGATTGCTAATATTTGCTATAATGAATATCACATTTGCAAGAACGATCTCACTGAAGTAATTAAGTCCATCGAAACGCTTAGAAACTAACCTCTCGTCTGACGAAAACGGTCTAAAGACGCAATGGCAATTTCTTCCGATCTGTTGACAATGATATTTTGAGTTATCACTTCACTGAGTGACTGAAATGTAGTTCAGGTACCTGTGAACATAACAATATGTTAGAATTCATTTTCTAAATACGAACTATTACGGTACTGTACGGCTACTTACATATTAATTACACTATTAATATTTTCACAGTTGTTTCTTTAATACAAAATTAAAGCCAACGGAAGAAAAAACGTAAAACATACTTGCCAATGACAGGTTTGTTGCGATGCAATTTTCTGTGTTGACACATGTAACTTTTTCATACAGTGGTAAGTCGCAGAAATCGCTGGAGTCACAGAAATCGCAGAAGTCACAGAAATCGCGGAAGTAGCAGTGGCGGAGGGATACACGACCTATGTTCCTTAACTGCGACTAATCGCAGTTAAGAATAACAGATACTGAAAAGTAGCATTCATTCACAGAAATCACTGATATCGGAAAATCGCAGTTTAGCCCATCATTAGTAACAAGCCAAATTTGGTATCTGATTGAATAAGCAACGTAAATGGCGCTGTTGCAGTGTCATACGTGGCGCCGCGTGACAGGACTTTCTTTACTTTGCAACTACAGACGGAAAAAATTATAAGTAGTTTGCATTTAACCAACATAGAGTGAACACAAAACGTCTAGCGGCACGAACCTGTAATTTATTTGACAGAACGGGTAATGAAAGTTCAGCTTAAATTGAAAATAAAAGGTATCGATACTTAACAGTAATTAAAATGGACAGGAAACTAGAAATGAATCTAGATACGCGAGAGCAGAATGCAACTAAGAGCAGTTCAGGCACCACACCAACAGATGGCATTACGCGCGAGTTAAATTACGCACGGTACCACGCAGATGTCAATAAAGAGATAGAAGCTATGAATGTCGCTCGTACTATGCAAGGCAATATGAGCGATGTTGTGGAAGACAGTGGCTATGTTAATGAATAGCGGGATATGTTCGAATCACCAGAAACTGAGAGGGGTGTAGGATCTGAATACGAAAAGGCTGTAGAATCTAAAAGTGAAAAGACACTAGATCTGACTGACTTGCTTAGAATATTGTCTGCGCAAAATGACAATATTAAGGCACAAATTTCAGCACAGGGGCATCAAATTGCAGCACTGGGGCAACAAAATGCAGCACAAAGGCAGCTAATTGCAACGCAGGGTAGTGATATTAGTAAACAAATGCAAGAGCAAGGTAACAATCTTAGTAAACAGATTGAAAAGGTTGATGTAAAAGTAGACAGTGTGAGTAATGAAATTAAAAACCTCAAAAGCGAAATTACTGTCATCAATGGCAATATTGCCAACATACAGGGACAAATTGATGACATTAACGAAAGATTTTACACAGAAGTAATTAAAATTCAAGATCAAATAGAACCCTTAGTCTGTACTAAAGTGGATGAAAAGGTATTCGGTATTAAATCCGAAATACAAACAGAATGTAACTTGGAATTTACACAGATTAAACAATCTGTAACAGAAACAAGTGGAGAATTAACCATACAGATTGTTACTTGCGAAAAGAAGTGTGAACATAACACTTCACAAATCCAAGGAAAAATGTATGACTTGGAAAGAAAAATACAATCAGGCCCTACACATTTTACTGAAAAAATGCCTTTCAGTAAAATATTGGAGGGCGAAGAAAAATTCGACCCTGCAAAGAAACATAACGGATGGCACCCCCTTGATTTTATAAAGAACTGCGAAAGGAACTTTCCTGAATATTTGTGTAACCAGGAAAAAATTAATGTTGTAATCAGTGCATTAATGGGAGAAGCAAAAAGGTGGGGGTTGAATCTGGATACAAACCAGATGTCTTTTGAAAATTTTAAGAAAAAATTTATTGACGAGTACTGGTCAGAACAAAAACAAGACCAGTTGTGGCGTGAGTTTTTAATGGCCAGGTTGTATGACATCAGGGGTAGACAAACCATGAAAGAGTTTTGCGAATCGTGGTATAGAAAACTGATACATCTGAAGGCTAGGAGAACTGAAGCCGAGATTGTTTGGGTTCTTTGGCAGAAACTGCCTGAGGATTCTAAACGATATGTTGGGAGTACACAGAAGTATTTCTGCGTTCCTGGAAAGGGTAGAGGATGAAGATCACTGGCGAAGGAATCGCGAGTCCCGCCCTCATAATAACAGCCATCATTCGCGAGAAAGTAATGACCAAGCTGAACGACATGAAAATGATAGATTTCGTGTAAACACAATTCAGAGAGGTCGCGCGAGAGGTAGAGGAAATTATACGACGCGCGGCAAAGGATACATGGCACGGAATTTCCAAAATAGAGACGAAATGGAAAACTGAAAATCGCGTGTGTTACGGGCCGGATTCACGCGGAAACCGGTTTTGGGCCCAAAGAAAAGGTGTCAAATCATAAATTCGAGAAGGAAAAATGTAAAATACGGGACAGGGAGGTTAAGGACGCGCCTATGGAAGACGGGCGCGGAGTGATACATAGTGGCGTTCCTAGTGCGAAGTCACGTGACCGTTCGTGCTCGGGCCAGCGCTTGCGGGAGCACCGTACATTGCACTTGGCAGCAGACACAAATGGCAGACGTCAGAACAAGATGGCTGCGTAGAGAGAAACAGAAGAGGCGGGATCGGACACTTCCGTTGGCCGGTTTCAGTAGTAGATGAATGTAAAAATGGAAATAAAGTTAATATGTCATACGACAAGGATAACTCAGTATCGGAATCGTGCGAAATGGCATTATTAAAGAATGAAAGGGAGCCAGAAAAGGCGAGTGAAAAGGAGAATATTTGTACTGTTAATTATGTGTATGAGATAAAAGACGTAGATGTGGGGGAGGTTATGATGAATAAAGAGGAGAGGAAGGTAGAATACGCCACACAAAAGACGTGTGCACAATTAATAATAGGTGAAAATGACGTAGAGGAGGACGTTAGTAAACATTGCATTATAAGCAGTGCAGACGAAATTGTTGTTGATGGAAAGGTATTTTGTGGCTCTGATGCAGAAGGGTCTGGTAGGGATTTTGCACGATTATCTGAAACTGAGAGTAATGGAATCAGTGAAACAAAGGTTATCAATGTATGTGACGAGTATACTATGTACGAAACCAACTCTGAAATTGTCCAAAGTGCTACTACTGAAGTGCCTACGTGTCCAAATGATGTGCATTGTGTAGAAAATGAGTCGAAAAACGAAATGACTGAAACATCTAGCGATAATCTGCTCCACTGTTTAAAAGTTGCTTTCCTGCTCGAATCTGATGACGAAAATGAAATCAGTGATAATTCAGATGCTGAAGGGTATACGAATACACATAAGAATGAATATACTAACTTCCCTTAGTGTTCAAAAGTAGAGTACTTAAGTGGATCTGATGGTGAGGAAGGGAGTAGTGACGACTCCAGAGATGATGAATTTTCAGGTGTAAACGAAAGTGAATATACATTTACTGAAAGAGGCTATGAGAAAATTAGTGACATTTTTCCAAAGCAAGATACAGAAAGTGAAAATGGGCCAAAACCGAAGGAATTATTCAGTAATATAACACAGGGGCATAATTTGCGGGAACCTCCGGATGATACTATACTGGGGCAAGCCTTAATAAATGCTTTAACTGAGTGTAAATTACAGGAACATAAAGAACCACCTGATGAAATGATAGCAGAGCAGGAGATGTTGTACCTTGCTAAAGACTTTGAAATTCCAAAACCTAAAAAGCCACCTGATGAAACAAAACGTTGACAAGATCTGAATAGCTTAGTGAAAGATGTAGAAAATAGGAGGCCTAAAAAACCACCAGACTTAGTAACTATTTTATGAACCATAAAATACTGCCATGTTAATAAAGAGACTGGGGGCAGGATGTATGTATATATATTGTTAAAGTAATGCATGTCTTTATTATTATTGTATCTGAGTGTTACCTGAAGGTGAATTATTGTTTTGTTGATCCTGAGACCTGGGGGAGGTTGCTTATTTATTGTACTGTACTGTTGTCTTGTGACAGCCAGAGCGAGAGCACCAGCAGCAGCGAGTACTGTTTGTATAAAGCGTTTATTTTGCATTTTGTTTACGACCTTCCACTAAGGAAGGGATTCTATTTCTGTTTATCTGCTCTGCATAGTAACTAACAGTTCTTGATAAAACTTTACGTAGTTTTCGTGTTAGATTTCTTAGTGTTTTCTTGATCGTTTAGAACAGAAAGCGCCCTAAAACCGTCTTTTGTTTGTTTCGCGGCCGTTAGCCACTAGTCACTTGAATCAGCAGTTGTCTTGTGACAGCCAGAGCGAGATCACCAGCAGCAGCGAGTACTGTTTGTATAAAGCGTTTATTTTGCATTTTGTTTACGACCTTCCAATAAGGAAGGGATTCTATTTGTGTTTATCTGCTCTGCATAGTAACTTTAACAGTTCTTGATAAAACTTTACGTAGTTTTCGTGTTAGATTTCTTAGTGTTTTCTTGATCGTTTAGAACAGAAAGCGCCCTAAAACCGTCTTTTGTTTGTTTCGCGGCCGTTAGCCACTAGTCACTTGAATCAGCAGTTGTCTTGTGACAGCCAGAGCGGGAGCACCAGCAGCAGCGAGTACTGTTTGTATAAAGCGTTTTTGTACTTATTTGCTGCGCTTAGCTTTTAAATAGTTTTTCTGGGAAAACCTAGCGTAGTTTTCGCGTCTCGTATTTCAGTGAGTGTTTCTTGATTATCAGAGTAGCTCATCAGAAGATTATCTTGGGAATTTGTCACCGTATAGAGTAGGGTAAACATAGTCATGTGTAGGGACTGTGGTTGTTGTGAGCGGACGCAAGGAGAATTGGCCACTCTTCGGGGGCAGGTGGAGGCTTTGTCTGTTAGGCTCATCGAGCTCGAGGCGCAGGCGTCGGCTCGTAGTGGCGTTGGGGCAACTGTGGTGAGACCTATGCCTACTTCGGTGGCCTTGGAATCACATGGAACCCCTGATGTCGCTGCGTCTTCCGGCAGTGAGCATCTTACCGGTCAGCCATCACTTCAGGATGAATGGCGGACAGTGGTGGGCTCGCGCGTGCCTGGCCGAAAGGCGAAGGTGGGATCTGGCCGCGTGGCAGCTGCCTTACCCCTTTCCAACAGGTACGGGGTGCTTCCTAGTGGTGATGACATCGTTTCCGAGCCACCACAGGATGCCTCGCCTGTTGGGCCAGTGGCCGATTCTCCGGCAAGGTCCCGACAGTCACAGAGGGCGGGCCTATTAGTTATAGGGAGCTCCAACGTTAGGCGGGTTATGGAGCCCCTCAGGAAAATAGCGGGTAGGTCGGGGAAGAATGCCAGTGTGCACTCGGTGTGCTTGCCGGGGGGTCTCGTCCGTAATGTGGAGGAGGCCCTTCCGGCAGCTATTGAACGCACTGGGTGTGACCGGCTGCAGATAGTAGCACATGTCGGAACGAATGACGCCTGCCGCTTGGGTTCTGAGGCCATCCTTGGTTCCTTCCGGCGGCTGGCTGATTTGGTGAAGACAACCAGCATCGCACGCGGAGTGCAAGCTGAGCTTAATATCTGCAGCATAGTGCCCAGAGTCGATCGCGGTCCTCTGGTTTGGAGCCGTGTGGAGGGTCTAAACCAGAGGCTCAGACGACTCTGCGACTATAATGGTTGCAAATTCATCGACCTCCGTTATTGGGTGGAGAACTGTAGGGCCCCCCTAGACAGGTCAGGCGTGCACTACACACCGGAAGCAGCTACTAGGGTAGCAGAGTACGTGTGGCGTGCACACGGGGGTTTTTTAGGTTAGAGGGACCCCCCCTTGGGCGAAACGATAAAATACCTGACGGCTTACCAGAGAGAACATTATCATCGTTGATAAAGAACGTCCGTCCTCAGAGACCAAAAACAGGAAAAGTTAACGTAATATTGGTAAACTGCAGGAGTATCCAGGGCAAGGTTCCTGAATTAGTATCTCTTATTGAAGGAAATAGTGCGCATATAGTATTAGGAACGGAAAGTTGGTTAAAACCGGAAGTGAACAGTAACGAAATCCTAGACACAGAATGGAATATATACCGCAAGGATAGGATAAACGCCAATGGTGGAGGAGTATTTATAGCAGTAAAGAATTCAATAATATCCAGTGAAGTTATTAGCGAATGCGAATGTGAAATAATCTGGGTTAAGTATCAAAGGTGGGTCAGATATGATAGTCGGATGCTTCTATAGACCACCTGCATCAGCAACCGTAGTAGTTGAGCGCCTCAGAGCGCCTCAGAGAGAACCTGCAGAACGTCGTGAAGAAGTTTCGAGACTTCAATCTACCAGGTATAGAATGGGATAGTCACACAATCAGAACTGGAGCCAGGGACAGAGACTCTTGTGACATTATCCTGACTGCCTTGTCCGAGAATTACTTCGAGCAGATAGTTAGAGAACCAACTCGTGAAGCTAACGTTTTAGACATCATAGCAACAAATAGACCGGAACTTTTCGACTCCGTGAATGTAGAAGAGGGTATCAGTGATCATAAGTCAGTGGTTGCATCAATGACTACAAGTGTAATAAGAAATGCCAAGAAAGGAAGGAAAATATATTTGCTTAACAAGAGTGATAGGGCACAAATCGCAGAATATCTGAGTGACCACCATCAAACGTTCATTTCTGAGGAAGAGGATGTGGAACAAAAATGGAAAAAATTCAGAAACATCGTCCAGTACGCCTTAGATAAGTTCGTACCGACTAAGGTCCAAAGCGAGGGGAAAGATCCACCGTGGTATAACAATCATGTACGAAAGGTACTACGGAAACAAAGAAAGCTTCATCATAGGTTTAAGAGTAGTCGAATCATAGCTGATAAGGAAAAGCTGAACGAAGCGAAAAAGAGCGTAAAGAGAGCAATGAGAGAAGCATTCAACGAATTCGAACATAAAACATTGGCAAACAATCTAAACAAGAACCCTAAAAAGTTTTGGTCATATGTAAAATCGGTAAGCGGATCTAAATCCCCTATTCAGTCACTCGTTGACCACGATGGCACCGAAACAGAGGACGACCGAAGAAAGGCAGAAATACTGAATTCAGTGTTCCGAAACTGTTTCACTGCGGAAAATCGTAACACGGTCCCTGACTTCAGCCGTCGCACGGACGCCAAAATGGAAAATATTGAAATAAACGATATCGGAATTGAAAAACAACTGCTATCACTTAGTAGCGGAAAAGCATCCGGACCAGACGAGATACCCTTAAGATTCTACAGTGATTATGCTAAAGAACTTGCCCCCTTTCTATCAGCAATTTATCGTAGATCGCTGGAAGAACGTAAAGTACCTAGCGACTGGAAGAAAGCGCAGGTCGTTCCCATTTTCAAGAAGGGTCATAAATCAGATGCGAATAATTATAGGCCTATTTCGCTTACGTCAATCTGTTGTAGAATAATGGAACATGTTTTGTGTTCTCGTATTATGACGTTCTTAGATAATACAAATCTCCTTCATCATAACCAACATGGATTTCGCAAACAGAGATCATGTGAAACTCAGCTCGCCCTATTTGCCCAAGAAATTCACAGTGCCGTAGACACTGGCGAGCAGATTGATGCCGTATTCCTGGACTTCAGGAAGGCATTTGATACGGTTCCGCACTTACGTTTAGTGAAAAAAATACGAGCTTACGGAATATCGGACCAGGTTTGTGATTGGATTCAGGATTTCCTAGAAGAAAGAACACAACATGTCATTCTTAACGGTTCAAAATCTGCAGATGTAGAGGTAATTTCGGGAGTACCGCAGGGAAGCGTGATAGGACCTTTATTGTTTACAATATACATAAATGACTTAGTTGACAACATCGATAGCTCCGTGAGGCTATTTGCAGATGACACGGTTGTCTACAAGAAAGTAGCAACATCAGAAGACTCGTACGTACTCCAGGAGGACCTGCAGAGGATTAATGCGTGGTGCGACAGCTGGCAGCTTTCCCTAAACGTAGATAAATGTAATATAATGCGCATACATAGGGGCAGAAATCCATTCCAGTACGATTATGCCATAGGTGGTAAATCATTGGAAGCGGTAACGACCGTAAAATACTTAGGTGTTACTATCCGGAGCGATCTGAAGTGGAATGATCACATAAAACAAATAGTGGGAAAAGCAGGCGCCAGGTTGAGATTCATAGGAAGAATTCTAAGAAAATGTGACTCATCGACGAAAGAAGTAGCTTACAAAACGCTTGTTCGTCCGATTCTTGAGTATTGCTCATCAGTATGGGACCCTTACCAGGTTGGATTAATAGAAGAGATAGACATGATCCAGCGAAAAGCAGCGCGATTCGTCATGGGGACATTTAGTCAGCGCGAGAGCGTTACGGAGATGCTGAACAAGCTCCAGTGGCGGACACTTCAAGAAAGGCGTTACGCAATACGGAGAGGTTTATTATCGAAATTACGAGAGAGCACATTCCGGGAAGAGATGGGCAACATATTACTACCGCCCACATATATCTCGCGTAATGATCACAACGAAGAGATCCGAGAAATTAGAGCAAATACGGAGACTTACAAGCAGTCGTTCTTCCCACGCACAATTCGTGAATGGAACAGGGAAGGGGGGATCAGATAGTGGTACAATAAGTACCCTCCGCCACACACCGTAAGGTGGCTCGCGGAGTATAGATGTAGATGTAGATGTAGATGTATGACTCTGCTTATGAGCTGTTTCAATTTTAATTGGATACTCATTGTTGCCAGTCTAATTATGAAGATAGAGCCATCTAGTATGAGAAAAATGAAAACTTTATGTATGAATATGCTTATGGTAACTTAATGAAAGTGCAAAGAACTCCTCAAGATAAAAATTAATTTCTGATATACTTAAAATACCCGAAAAGGCTTATGTTTGCATTATGTGGTTTACTTAAAGATACATGTCCTCAAATGAGGGTTGTTAAAGCCTCAGGGACATGCACTCTTTGCATTGTCAAGTGTCTGGCGAGCACTAGGTACCTCAGTCGTTGCCAGCACTACTTCCGTTTCCTTTCGTGCTGCCAACCTTCCTCTTCATCATTCAGAACTTTTACTATTTTCTTTCCTTCTTCTCTATCAGAATAAACTGAAAAGTGTAGAAATAATGTAAGATACTGTGCATTGTTTGTGGATAAGTAAATGATTAATTAAATTGGGTACACTAGAAAATGACCAAGAATAATGAAAGTGTAGTGGGTATTGTAAAGGAAAAATGTATTGGAAAAGTAATTGGAAAGACAAATATGGATGAGAAAAGGTAAGAATACTGAAAACAAGGTAAATGAATACTATAATATGACTGAATGTAAGTTTCTTTTTTTTTTTTTTTTTTTTTTTTTTTTTTTTTTTTTTTTGAAAATAGGGACAATTATGATGTTGAAAAACTTTGCGTGTTTAAAACTGAGGAGATAAACCTGACTAATGTACATGAAATAGATTAGAGAGGTAAGTGTCTAGTGCCACCAAAAGTGGGCAGAAATCACTTGTAATAGGATGTAAAATTATTGTTCTGATCTTGACATATTTAATAACCTAAATGTGTAATTAAACTGAATATTGACTTCATAAGAAATATTACTGAGTAAGAAAGTGGGGAGAAAAACCACAAATCAGGGACTCTCAAATAACCCCTAAACATTGTCATTATGCCAAAAAGTCATTTAAAAATTTATTTGATTAATGTGTATATTACCTGATTTTGTCATGGTGTAAAGAAAAATTTGATATTACCAGTGTCTAATTACTGTTTCAAAGTTGCGGGTTTTATGTTTTACACCATTAAAGCAAATTTTACCAAAGATGTGATATAAAAATGAAAAAACCTGGAGATGATAACAACAAACTGCTCAAAAATATGTTGTTGGGCAGCAAAACAAGACAAAAGAATAAAAATGCTGTGGTCCTGAAGTTGAGGGCTACCAAATATGCTGTGTTGAGAAGTAGCCAAAGGATTTGCCATTGTGGGGCAAGAAGTTGGTAAGTGGTCACAAACTGCCAAACCTAGAGGATGGGGCAGTGAATTAATTTAAAAATGTGTTTTCTTTAGTGGTTTTAATCTAAATTGTGTTTATGGATAAAGACTGCCAAACCAATAATGGGCAGAATGTGTAACATGGACTGCTAGTGCTGAGGCAAGCAGTGAACTTAATTAGGTTTATTGGTCAATGTGTTATGAACTGACTATTCTTAATGAAGGCAGTGAAAGAGTTATTATATATATGCATTCTTATTCAAATGGATGTAGAGGTTTTGATAGTAGGTTTTCTGGACTAACTTAAAGTTTTGGACTGCTATTAATGAAGAGCAGCTTTAAAGTTAATTGTTTTGAGAAAACCTTGAAAAGTTAATTTTGTGTTTAAGGAATCAGTTGGAAAAAGTTCTCATAGCTGTTTTGTGTAAATATTAGTACATATGTGGATGCAAGCTGAATTTTTCAATATTTCATTAATTGCTGAACCTTGCAAAATGTACTGTGATCATGAGTATGCTTGTGTGTCTCTGAAATATACATTCATTTAAAAATATTGAAAGGCAAATTTCTGTTTTGCTGAGTTAAAATGTTCTGTGCAGTTGTATATGGGTATTATTTATGGTTTCAAGGCTATACCTATTCTAATATTGTGTAGATTATTTTGTGTACTGTTTATTTTTTTTATTTGAACTGTGTGTGTATGAAATTAACATGCTTAAAGATATCTAGTGTTATGATGAAAATTAGTTTCCTTAAAGCAGTGTGAAATTGAAAATTACTGTAAATGCTTTATTTTTGAAAATGTTTTTGGAAAAAAGTATAAAATTTCTTAGTGTATATGCTGTATGTCTGTAATATGTAATTTTTTTGTCCCAACTGAAGTTGGATGGTATAATTTTTTTTTTTTTTTGTAGCAAACACCACTTCGGTGTTATAGATGTTTCCTTGAAGTATCCCTTACAGGAAACTTCAACAAAACATGGGGCATGTGTAACACCACAGCTCTAATGCTGTACTGATTTATTTTGCTTTTGTTTCATTTAATATTACATTGCTGTGCTTCTGTAAATGTGTGTGATTGAATCGATAACATAAAACTGTATATTTCTTTCTTTGCACAAACTTTGATGTCATGGTTTGGTTCTATGCAGTCGTTTAAATGCTTTGTCCCATTTGGAGGGAACAAAACTTACTGTATATAATTGTAATTTTGTGTGAATATTTTTTTGTAGAAATGTCTATATATGCAAATGTTCTGTTTGTTTAAAGTGATTGTTTACTGTTATGTAAACTGCTGATCCTCACTTAGGGTTCCTAGTTAGTTTCTATGTAAAAGGTGTAGTGGTTCCCCTCGGGAACGGAACTGTGTAGCGCGCGCAAATTGTGGTTGGCCTAGGTGGAAAAGGTGGAACTGATAGTCAGTCGGGGACGAGCCAGCAGTCGGAGACGAGCTACGAGTTTGTGCACTGCCATGTAAAAGATGCATATTGTTCTGCTTCCGAAAGAGGCTTTTTCTGCTACTTTCCAATGCCTCGGATGGATGGATAAATAGCTGGAACGATTCCGGATTTGGTATTCATCATCGCCACCAAGAAGGGCCAGAGTCCAGCAATTCTGCCTGCGAATCCACCTACCAACATGCAGTTGCCACCACGTTGCGCAATCGCTGTAACGTAATACTATAATGATGTACAGTGAAGGATCAGCTTAATGGATGTGCTAATGTGCTGAAATATAAGGTAATTTATATCTGAATTTATGTACCTACCTTGATTTTTCTCCTCATCATAACACCTCTCAGGGTCCTCTCCGTTTGAACTAAAATGATTACTGAGTGCCCTTACTGAAAGTATATTAAAACCCAGTTTTCTAATTAATGCCCCTTGAACATAGTAAAGAGAAAGTTAAAGTTAATGTGGCAAGAGGGTGAGTTAAAATTAATAATGCTTACTGAAATAATTTTCCTAGTAAAACTGCTTATTAATGTATTGTTGCCAACTTCAAATTAAAATTTCTTAAGACTGAGACTTATAAAGCATATGATCACATAGTTGTCTGTAGTAAATTATAAAAGGTGAGGCAGTTTCTTGCAATTTTGTCAACATTGTGTTTCGATGTAGTAAAAGCGAGAAAGCTGCAGTTGTGAAACGTTATATACTCGTGTTTACTAAGTGTTTGTCTCTCTGGTGTATTAGAAGTGCATGTTAATAGCAATGTTATAAAGACCATTCACTTTCTGTAAGCCCTGAAAGTGATAGTGTTTTTCTGTACCTGTTATAATTTTACAAATAATTTGTGCTGCTCCAACTGTTAGTTTCACTCTTACCGTAAACATATGAGTGTGTCAGAGTTCATTGCACTCGCGTGTGGCCAAGTATAGGTTGTGTTTACCCATTAGAGTTACTAATAACTATCTTCTTGAACGAGAATGTTAATCATTCTCTTGCCTAGTTAGGCTGGCGACCGTTTTCTTTATCAATTAAACAGTGCAGACAGGCAAAATAATGTTTGTTACTTTTCGAATATTTACGTAATTCTGACTTTCATTTTCGATAAGCCATTCCCGTTAGGTACAGCACGGTCAACCTAACAAAATTCCTCTCAGAGGGTAACACTGCTCTGTTGCTATATACCATAATTGCTTTAACAAAATAGTTTTATTTCATAAGCTGTTTCCAGTTTTAAGGTTATGGTACAGTAGTAGCAGACAGGAGTGTTATACGTGGCTTTTCTGTGACAGGACTGATTTGTTCTGTTCGGGCATAGTACGTAACAAGCCAAATTTGGTATCTGATTGAATAAGCTACGTAAATGACGTTGTTGCAGTGTTATAACCTACACATTCCAGCAAAGTTCGCTGCGCATGAAAAATAGTTCACTTTTTCAGAAACTTTAATTTATTTGATATTCTCGTAGCCTTTACTAATATTTAATTAAATTTAAGCTGACTTCTATACGCGTTACAGCTTAAATAAATTTCTGTCTTTAAAAAATATGACAATGCAGGCTCTTCAACAAATGGAAAATTTCTGCATACGTCACCACGTCTATTCTCGCCATCATTGAAGAGAAAAGCTACAGTCCTTGTTTCTCTGACAGATACGCCAATATTGTGCTGTGTCTCCATGCGCTTAGCGCTTAATTCGTTTGTCTACAGTTCTTACAAGAAATATTAAATAAAACTGACACAGTAATATTTCATGACATTTTCACTTCTCATTGTCAACATACAGGTGTGTTATTACAGAGGAAAGGCGTATTGGTCCCAAATACCAGTCTCATGTGCAACACGTGGGTGACGCATATTTTAGATATTTGAAGGAAACACTGGCATTTTGGGCTGAAAGAAAATAAGAGAGAGTAGAGACGGAGATACTGCTCCGTAGCAGGAAAAAGGGGGAAGAATACGAGAGTGGCTCTCCGTTAACAGCCGTGGGAGAAGTCTCCTGGCCTCTCTCCTCACCCTTCTTGTTTGGCTATTGAAATAACGACGGCCTCTGCTGTGGTTTGGTGTTGACTGCCCTAAGTCTCTGGCCCACCAGTTCAGTACCCAAGTAGCAGGCACTTGTACTGTTCTGGAAGAACTGGTTACGGAATGTAAATATTAAGGAGAAAAGTAAAAAGTAATTAACTTCTAGGGGCCCACCCCAAGTCTTTCAATCAGGATTTTACACATTAACAACAACTGTTGTGCAGTGAACACATTATGCGTCGTGGGGCGATCACTCTGTTTTTAAAATAATTGAAAGGTCACGATAGCTTCTCTCGTTTATTAGATGACGGGTTTCAGCACTCTGAAGGTACCATCATCAGATCTGTGAAGATATAACATAAAAGGTTTGAGGGAGGGCTTACAAGAGTTAACCATATACATTACAATTATTACAGAACCACATACCTGAAACGTGGATTAACATTTATAAAACCATATGGACATCATGGCATACGAGGCAGACCATGTGATAAAAATCATTGTCGCAACCAATAAAAAATAATAAAAAACTGCTCTCATGGTCGTTCTTACATAAAATATAAAACTGAAGTCACCAGATAAAACTACCACTGTTCGCCTAACACCGGTCGGCATCATCACTGCCCTATTCCACGCAGGCTTACCTGCTGTGATTCTAGCGATTCACAACCGGCCACCAGATAGCGCTGTCCAAGCAGCGCATACACTGTACCACGGTATAACCATTCATTACTACTAAAACACAACTTTACTATAACTGCTTGTCACATACCCAATCAAAGCCCACATTTTGCGCATACATTTCCTGTACGTACTACAAACACTATAAAGTACGTCAATTACAAAGTAAAAGCATCTGAGGCACAGACATTATCCATTAGCGCCTTACAAAACTGCATATTATAATTTACCTTTACTCATATAAGGACGTCAGGAATATACACACAGAAAGATATTCATAACACTACTTAGGTACAATGTGACGAGCGATTAAAACCTGTATGCTGGGCTTTACCTGTCTAGGCACTATGGTCTTAGGTATTGTAAGCGCTAAAAAAAGAACATGTTCACTTGCTATAAAGTCTCTCATCATCTAACACTCATTATGAGCAAGGTACAAATCAGCTACGAAAACCTGCATAGGCACATAGAAATAAGGAATGCCAGGTCAGAGGCAACCGGAGGGCACAGGAACAGTGGGGAAAATGACAGGCGGACCAAGGTGCACAGTGACTCCACGTACGCTCCCATCGACATGGCGCTCATTTCGTCCATGGGCCTCACCGAATGGGGAATAATGACAAACTCTATTACTATGACACCAAAACTACAAGCGTCCTAGCTTCATACACAAATTTATCTGCAAAATATAAAAATAAATAAAATAAGAACGTAACGAAGACACGTTTGGCGGGCAATGGTAATTATCGAATAAAGTATTGTTGGCGAAGCTGGCCAACTACACTTCAAGCCTTATAACGAGTATTTACTTTACCAAAGTAGGCCCTCCTAAAAACATAAATAACATTAGCAGTATTCTAAAGGTGGTTTTCCGAGCATAACAGATACACAGCGCCCATCACAATGTGTGAATAGGTTGCACAAGGTCTCTAGAGCACCGCATCAAATGTGTCAAAGAAATTTTGATCCGCCGATTCTAACTGGTCGTTCAACAATTTTCTCTGAAACCCCTTTCTGTTTCTGTAAATTTCGATGTTTTCCAAAACGTTGAGTTTGCTTCCTTTCGGTGCTTTATGCAAGATTGTCGTACCTTGCTGCATATCAGTAATTTTAAGGTTCGAATCCCGCAGATGGTCACCCAAAGCGGATTTATTGTGGGCACTCGTCTGCCCCACATAAAAACCTTCCCACCCGCCACATTGTAATCTGTATACCCCTGTGTTTCTAAATTTATCAATGCTTTCTTCAATCGTATGCCTAGGTTTCGAGCGCAAACTATTTTTCGTGCTAAATGCCAGCACCACGCCGGACTTACGAAACTGTCGGTCTGTTTTGTCAGACAGCGGCCCTTGATATGTCATTGGAGCATACTTTTTATCCCTAATATTGTTAGCTGGCCTTTTCTACTTATCCTTGCTGTTTTTAATTTTTGTGTACAACTTGTCTACCATAGCCGCATCATACCCATTGCTACAGGCTATATGTTTGAGGACATCTATCTCTTGCCTAATGCTACTCCGTTGCAGTGGCATCTTTCAGAGCCTATGTATCATTGAGCAAAAATAGGAGGTTTTATACTTAGATGGATGATTGGATTGGGCATGAATAACCAGGTCTGTAGCTACTGGTTTCCTGTAAATACTAAATGTATGACGGCCGGCCGCACTAGTAATAGTGAGGTCTAAGTAGTTGGTACTGTTATTAACTTCAACTTCTACAATAAATATAATTACCTTATGCACAGCATTCAGCGCATTTAAATACTCATTGATATCTTCCCTATCACAAGGGCTATAACGTTTTCTACATACCTCTTACAATAAATCGTTTTCTCTCTTAGCGCTATATTATCCCTGTATAACATACTTTCCAGATTGTTTATAAATATATCGGCCAGCGTACTAGCTAGGCAATTGCCCATTGCTAAGCCGTCATGCTGACTGCAATACTTGTTATTAAACTGAAAACAGTTAAATGGTAGCGACGATTCTAATGTTGTTGTTGTTGTTGTGGTCTTCAGTCCTGAGACTGGTTTGATGCAGCTCTCCATGCTACACTATCCTGTGCAAGCTTTTTCATCTCCCAGTACCTACTGCAGCCTACATCCTTCCGAATCTGCTTAATGTATTCATCTCTTCGTCTCCCTCTACGATTTTTACCCTCCACCCTGCCCTCCAGTACTAAATTTGTGATCCCTTGATGCCTCAGAACATGTCCTACCAACTGATCCCTTCTTCTAGTCAAGTTGTGCCACAAACTCCTCTTCTCCCCAATTATATTCAATATAATTTCTAATATATCGACACATTCCACAAGTTCGGCCTGGCTCAGCTTACAATGCTTTATCAGATTATTCTTGACCGCTTCTAGACATTCTTTAATTGGAATATTAGTATATAATTTTTTTATATCAAAAGATACCAGACGTGCGACCTCCTGTACTGCTACATTCTTAAGAAAACTTGCCAACTCGTAACTATTCTTTACACTGTAAGAGGTTTCGAACACATATAGTTCATTCAACTTCCTATTAAGATATTTATTCAACTCAGCATTCGGAGCTTGCCTTCAATCCACAATCGACCTAATGCTTTTTTCTACTTTGTGGGTCTTAACCTGTGCCCACAGCTTAGGTAATTTCGACCGCCATAATTATTAAATCACGCCTAGATTTATCATACAGCTGCTCCAGAGACCCTGTGCGACCTATTCACACATTGTGATGGGTGCTGTGTATCTATTATGCTCGGAAAGCCATCTTTAGAATACTGCTAATGTTATTTATATGTTTTTTAGGAGGGCCTACCTTGGTAAATTAATTCTTGTTATAAGGCTTGAAGTGTAGTTGTCCAGCTCCGCCAGTAAAGCTTTACTCGATGATTCCCATTGCCCGCCAAACGTGTCTTCTTTACGTTCTTATTTTATTTATTTTTATATTTTGCAGATAAATTTATGTATGAAGCTAGGACGCTTGTGGTTTTGGTATCATAGTAATATAGTTTTTCATTATTCCCCATTCGGTGAGGCCCTTGGACGAAATGAGTGCCATGCCGATGGGAGCGTACGTGGAGTCACTGTGCATCTTGGTCCGCTTGTCAATTGCCCCACTGTTCCTGTGCCCTTCGGTTGCCTCTGACCTGGCATTCCTTATTTCTATGTGCCTATGCAGGTTTTCGTAGCTGATTCGTACCTTGCTCATAATGAGTGTTAGATGATGAGAGACTTTATAGCAAGTGAATATGTTCTTTTTTTTAGCGCTTACAATACCTAAGACCTTAGTGCCTAGACAGGTAAAGCCCAGCATACAGGTTTTAATCGCTCGTCACATTGTACCTAAGTAGTGTTATGAATAGCTTTCTGTGTGTATATTCCTGACGTCCTTATATGAATAAAGGTAAATTATAATATGTAATACTGTAAGGCGCTAATGGATAATGTCTGTACCTCAGATGCTTTTACTTTGTAATTGACGTACTTTATAGTGTTTGTAGTACGTACAGGAAATGTATGCGCAAATGTGGGCTTTGGATGGGTATGTGACAAGCAGTTATAGTAAAGTTGTGTTTTAGTAGTAATGAGTGGTTATACCGTGGTACAGTGTATGCGCTGCTTGGACAGCGCTATCTGGTGGCCGCTTGTGAACCGCTAGAATCACAGCAGGTGAGCCTGCGTGGAATAGGGCAGTGATGATGCCGACCGGTGTTAGGCGAGCAGTGGTAGTTTCATCTGGTGACTTCAGTTTTATATTTTATGTAAGAACGACCATGAGAGCAGTTTTTTATTATTTTTTATTGGTTGTGACAATGATTTTATAAGATGGTCTGCCTCATATGTCATGATGTCCATGTGGTTTTATAAATGTGAATCCACGTTTCAGGTATGTGGTTCTGTAATAATTGTAATGTATATGGTTAACTCTTGTAAGCCCTCCCTCAAACCGTTTATGCTATACCTTCACAGATCTGATGATGGCACCTTCAGAGTGCTGAAACCGGTCATCTAATAAACGATGGAAGCGATCGTGGCTTTTCAATTATTTTAAAAACAATAACTGTATCTCATTAGCAATCATATTACTGCGTTTGTATCTGAGAGCACATCAAAATTTCAGATTCATAACAAGTTTCCTGCTGCTAATCAGTTGGTCGCAATTACTTTAATACTGTTTCCATAGTTTTAAGATTGCGCCCACGTTAAGTTAAGTTGTATCAACATAATTGCAGTGTTTGACCATCTGGCAGATACATAGATGTTCAGGAGCTCCCTAGGTTCAGATTACGTTCTTCTTTTCGTATTTCTTTCTCCTCCACATTTCTTGTCTTTAATTGCTAAATCGATTAGTTCTTTTTCTTTCCACTCCACTATTTCCTCAATCTTTCCTTCTGAGGCGTTATGTAGAAGATACTTACGTCTCAAAATATGGACCCCCGTATTAGCTTTACTATGAAAAATGCTATGAACATAGCCCTCCTCACAACAGTTAATGTCAACAACTCTTGGTTTGCAACTCTTCCTGTCCATTTTGTCTTCGTGTCATCCAATAGCATTTTTCGATATTCTACAATCATTTTTGTCAAGTTTTGTTAGGGTGCAGATTTCTGCGGTATACATAAAACTAATCCCCAGTAACCATATTTTCCTTCAGTCCAATATTCATCTTACTAGCCGCCTGAGGTCTTTATGTGACTGCCTCTTTGACCGTAGCAGTTCGACATTGAATTTTATTTGTTCACTAAGCGCCTCTTGTTATTGAATTTCCCAAATATTTAAGCTGTCTACTCTCAAGAGTTTCTTACCCACTCGTATTCTCGAACAATTCACGTCGTGACAGTTTCATAACATGGAATTTTATATGTTGGGCCGAATTTATTATTATTTTGTTAATGTATTCGTTTAAGCTAATCTGATTGGGGCCATCAAGCCCTCTCTTACATCGGACCAAGCGTTCACATATGCAGTATCTGTTACACCACAGTTACCCTTAAATTCCACATTCTTTCCCATTGACAACTAATCTCCACATTAGGTAAAAGAAGTCATGGGATATCTTCTAATATCGTACCGGACCTCCTATTGCCAGGAGTAGGGTGGCAACTCGACGTGGCATGAACTCACCAAGTCGTTGGAAGCCTCCTACAGAAGTACTGATCCATGCTGTCTCTATAGAAGTCAATAACTGCGAAAGTGTTACCGGTGTAGGATTTTGTGCACGAACAGCTCTCGGTTATTTCCCATAATTGTTAGACGTGTGACCAAGTCATTTGCTCGTATTTTGTAGGACGTTTTTTTAAAACAATCGCGATCTACTGTCGCTCGGTGACACGGCGCATTGTCATCAATAAAAATTCCATCATTGTTTTGGAACATGAAGTCCATAAATGGCTGCAAATGGTCGCTACCGTCAGCACTTACCAATTAAAATTGGGACTTACCTGATCAAGCCATGGTTTTACAGGCGTCTAGGGTCCAGCCGATCCGGTCACGAGCCCAAGATGCAGGCGATGTTGTGCTGTTGACGAAGACACACTCTCCGTCGTTTGCTGCCATAGCCCATTAATGCCAAATTTCGGCGCAACCTCGTAACGGATCCGCTCGTCAGAAGTCCCACATAGATTTCTGCGATTATTTCAGGCAGTGTTGCTTTTCTGTTGGCAGTGACAAGTCTACACAAACGCCGCTGCTCTCGGCCGTTAAGTGGACGCCGTCGGCCACTGCATTTTCCATGGCGAGAGGTGATGGCCGAAATTTGATATTGTTGGAACACTCTTGACACTGTGGATCTCAGAACATTGAACTTCTTAACGATTTCCGAATTGGAATGTCCCATGTGTCCAGCTCCAACTACCATCCCGCGTTGAAAGTCTGTTAATTCCCTTAGTGCGGCCATAATCACGTCGGACACTGTTTCACACGAATCACCCAAGTACAAATGGCAGCTCCACCAATGTACTGTCCTTTTATAACTTCTGTACACAATACTACCGCCATCTTTATATGTGCAAATCGCTTTCCCATGACTTCTCTCAACTCAGTGTGTATCATCCGTTGTAAGGCTTTTCCCTTTTGACTACAGTCGCTGTATCACCTAAATTCTTCTCTTACCTATCCACAGCGTTTATAGTCGCTGTGTAATTAAGTGTACTAACCACTGAAAGAGGTCATGCAAGATGTACAACCGAAATGCCTGCAGTGTTTCTGGTAGAGATCCAGCCAAGAAAACATGAAGTATCCAGTCTGTAAAAACTTGACCAATTGAGTTAGGGTTCAACTGACATAAAGTTTTATGAACTGGAGTGAAGGCGGGTCTTTCTACTTACGTAAGCACATGGCTTTTAGCATACCACGTGGAAACAACGTGAGTTGGGTTTTGCTTCATTATTGTTTTTCAAATCAAATTCGCTCTTTTGCTAAGGTCATTTCGATAGATCAAGGTTTTTACGTTCAGCCTCGGAAAGCTATAGACAGAAGTTGCGTTTAGTCTGCACCTATATTGCACCTTCCACGTGCTGTGTGGTCCATAGTTTCATATACCTACATCCGGAGCGTTAGATATTAGTCAGAAAGAATAAAAAAACTGAAAAAGAAAAACAAAGAAACAGTTATAACGACGAACCAGAAACAGTATCAAAATAAAATGCGAAATAAATACAATGACTTGATTACACGGAATGTTCGTTGTATATACTAACGAAATAATAAGAAATAAGCACGTTATAATATTCTTTACGGTAAAATTTAAAAATAATAGAAACAGAGGAAACAGAAAACAGGAATATTACACGACATTTTTAACAGATACTTACCAAGTTTTCAAAATTCTTCGCAGATGTGTATGTTGGATAAACATAAACTCTTGTTCAAGTACTTGCCATTGAATCAAAATAATAGATGTACTTAAAGAAATTGGCTGTGTGCTATGGTTTGCAGAAGTACTGCCTATGAATTGTTTTATTATTTGCTATAGCTCGGTTTATTCAACCCTGTAATATTGCTACATGAATTTGCTATGCTGAAATCGGGTGCTAATAGTAGAATAAAAGCGGGTTAAAAGCTGTGAGCTGTCTGGGGAGGTTAATCTTGTATTACTAAGCAACTGTTTCATCAGGTATCTAGTCTAAGTTTACCAAATTCCCAAACAGACTAACATTAATGCTAATCTTTTAATAGTCATACCACAACCGGTAATATATATATATATATATATATATAAAGGAGAATTTAAATAACAAGAAAGAAATCAGTTTATATCTGGAAATTTATTTTTAAGATTGGTCACTGAAATTTCAGCATATTAAATTCTACTCCTAACAAGCTGGTGCCTTATTTAGGATTGTGAGAATCTTACGGAACACATCAAATATGGAGCCAAGATTGGGAGACTGCGTACAACACTGCATTCACAAAACAACACCCAAAGAACGTTGAAACATAAGCAAGGAGAAATTAACCACAACCAACAGATTCAGTTTTCACCCAAAGAAATTACGTTCGTAACACAATCCTGTCCGTCATGTAATTACCACACACTGGTATACTAAATTCATATTAACTCTTTGTAAAATCTTCCCAAAAAGAATAGCTGAAGGCTACTTTGATGATTACACCACATGCTCCACGTGGTCAACTTGGTTTACAGAAAGCGTATAACTCCACAGTAATTTTGATAATTAAAATGAATTCGATCGAAAAGCAATTGACAAAAGAAAAACCTTGAACTGGTTACTAGCGTCTTACTATTAACCTGATGGGTCAAACAGTTATATAAGCACGTGGTACTGGTCTCGCAAAGTACACTCCACGTGGGTTGAACATAAAGAAAAGCATAAAGAAAAGTTGCTATATTGTGAAATATTGTCAAGACGAGACGTTATAATCACACAAGCATTCACATTTAAGATTGATGAACTTAGTTAGAGTTACTGATCAACACGTGGTTCCACTTTACTCACAAAGTAATAACAAAGCAACAACCGGAAAATAATATGAACTTCACACGAGAATTACACTATGCTGCAATTTAAGATAGCATTAGGTATTTTAGAGCTAAATCTGAAATCAAGGTATTAAGTTTTCAGTTAGGCTGAACTTAAGAAATCCATTGTCCTACGGACTTAGCAGACACGCGCTTACCCGGAGATCTTACCACTTCAGACGCTCGCCACGGTCCCACAGCAACTGCCTACTACCGAGCGTGCTTCCTGAGGGTGGCTCACAAAGACAAACGGAAGGGGCCAGAGGGGCAGCTTCCTATACCAACACGACAACGGACGGACAGAACCATACTAAGGATAGAAACCTCTCTGCTTTAAGAAAGCGTAGCTACCTGTTCCGACGTTGGTCCTACTGTTCTCTAGCAGACAGCCTTGTCTGCTACCCTCAAGCATGCAACTACAAACACATTTGATCATTCATCCTCTCACACAGAAGGGAAGGGGGATGACAGTATCTTATCATATACAGTATATAACAGAAAGCGGATGTAGGTTCCGTATGAGACTGTGTGACATGAATTACATATAAACTGTGTTTTAAAGTGTAGTAGTGTGACAGATCGTTCTTGTTTACGTGTAAAAGTAACACGTTCCACTACTCAGTCTCCTCCCAGATAGTCAGAAACGCCACAGTAAATTTAGAAGATGAATTTATTCCATAAATGACAACAGATTTAAGAAATCAAACATGAAAGGAATCCAACAGAGACCTTTCATAACCCCAACGCTCCGGGAAAAGACTGTGCAGGGAATTTTCTGGCCATGCTAGGACATTCCCAAGCAGGCTTCTCACACCCTACTTAAACCAAAAGTGTAAAGAAAAGGCAAAAGGTCACCAGCTACTTGCTAAAACACAATAATTTCAATAAATCTTTAAAATCTACTAATTTCAAACAAAAAAAAAAAAACACAATCTGTGACACCTATTTAAAAGATAGTGTAGACCTAATTCGGTCAGCAAGTAAAAACAATGGTTCCTGTGTCATTAATATGAAAACAATTACTGGTTGTTACCCTTATGGAGCTCACCAGTATTTGCTCATTGCAAGAGCCAACTGATCACAGGCAAATTTATGACTGTTTATTAACAAGCAAAATTTATGAAAATAGCAAAGGTGCCACAGCAATTAAAAAAGAACATGAAATAACATCAGTATTATAAAGCAGAACATTACAATGCACAATCCGCAAAAGCAAAAATTGATAAGAAAAAAAAACATGTTTTACAAAGTGGTTATCGCAAAAAAATCTATATCTTATAAAACTAATAATTTGTAGAATTAACATAACTATGTGGCATTAATTTAATCACTCTACTGTATTTCAGTTAGTTAGCAGACAATGAGCACTGTGTCATTATACTGAAACTTCAATAATTATGTGATTGTTACCCTTAAGGGGTTCCTCACAATAAATATGCCCCATGCAAAGGCTAATCGATCACAGTCCAATGAGAATGAATAGCAATCTGACTGATAAACTATGCATATGCCACATGAATGAATTTACGAAACAAAATAACACAAATCTAATACATCACACAAGAACAAACATTGATCAATAAAACAGTACACTAGTCAACATCTAAAAAAACACCAATAAATAAAACACCTTGCAAAATACAAGAGTCAAAGTCTAAAAAGAACAATAAATAGAACACCTGCAAAATACGAGAGTCAAAGTCTAAAAAAAAATAATAAATAGAACACCTGCAAAATACAAGAGTCAAAGTCTAAAAAAAAAACAAAAATAGAACACCTGCAAAATACAAGAGTCAGTCTAATAAACACCAATAAATCGAATCCCTGCAACACACGAGTCAAAGTTTCTGTGACAGAAACACACGTATATGCATTGAACTAAGAACCGTATAATCACTGTTCACTGATACACTCACTAGTTCCACTGTTCCGAGGCACAATATAAGGGGAGGGGAAGGGGGTGCGTCGCCGCAGCTGTCAGTAGGGATTTTTTGTCCATCTGTTGCGTGCAATCCCGCCGTCTCTGCCCTCTCATGAAGTTTCTCTTGGTGGTCCGTGTCACGTACATCTCGATTTGGTTCCATGTTTGTGTTGTCAAATTCGTGCGGTATCCTCGATTGACACGCCAGGTTGATATTCCTGGGCAAGGATGGCTCTTAGTGGCTCTTCTTTTGTGCCACCCTTAGCGACCAGAGAACATCGAACCATGATTTACTGTCGCTTGACAGTAGGCATCCATCAGGAAATGTTGATAGGCGTCGTTGAAGTCTGCCAGTTTCTCTGGACAGTATGTGTCAAAAGGCTCCACGCCCTTTGTGTTGTTACATTCTTGAGTTATCCTCAATTGACCCGCCGGTTCGATACTCCTGGGCAAGGATGACACTTAATGGCTCTTCTTTTGTGCCACCCTTAGCGACCAGAGAACATCGAACCATGATTTACTGTCGCTTGACAGTAGGCATCCGTCAGGAAATGTCGATAGGCGTCGTTGACGTCTGCAAGTTTCTCTGGACAGTATGTGTCAAAAGGCTCCACGCCCCTTGTGTTGTTTCTCCGCGGCCGTCTCGTCACGGTCGCGTGCGTGTGGTGCGTTGCCGGCAGATGGATTTCCGCGCGGTGGACCGCTCGCCCATCTCAGGTCATCGCCTCGAGGAAGGGTCGCACGGGGCGGCCGCCCATTAGCTCCAGGTACAAGGGAAAGTGTTTGCCGCGTACCTTCTTTTGTTGTCGGCCGCGCTCCCGAAGTGGCCTGGCTGACAGCGTGTCCTGCTGGGAAACCCGCCAGTTTACAACTAGTCCGGCTGCTCTCTTAAGAGTTTTGCCGGTTCGCTTTCACGTTCTCAACTGCATTCACAGAAAATTTTTTTATCGTAGTTATGTGATTACACAATGTCATACATAATACCACTTAGTATTGTCTTTCACAATTTTTAAGAACAAACGTGAGACTTATTTTTTTTTTTTTTAAATTAGATGAATCGACAATATAAAATAAAATTTAAATGACTTGACAATGTAAAAGAATAAAAATGAAATGACTTTACAATGTAAAAAAAAATAAGAATTAAATGAACTGACAATATAATATTTAAATCCACATCACTAATGTGGTTCACTTACGTTTTAATAAAGCAAGTGCTACTTACTAATTCACTAAAATGAATAGGATTATGCCTTGTGCAAGTATAGGTCGGGTCAGCATAGGGTTCACATGTTATTTACACACACACATGCACACCTGTTGTCTATTCTACGAACTAACTGCCCATAAACATGCATTACTCAAAATTCTACTTCACTCCACTACTAGTTAAGCCCACAAGCTACTACAATGCTATTTCAACACCGTGTATGTACCACTACAACATTGTTCTAATTCGTCCTCTTCTTGACGCTCGCGGCATACGTCTTGTCACATGATAAATATGGAGAAACTTTCCTTAAACATACACAGTAAAAAGAACAATGGTTATTTACACGCCAAAACACTTATACCAGTTGACACACCTGATAAGAGACTCGCAATTATACATTTATCATACTCATATATTCACACATAAAACAGTAAGAAAATTTCATCTAAAATTATGTTATCACAAGAATTAATCACACAGATGGCTCTGAGAACGGTAAAAATGTCTGCACTATGCAGGTTATACTACATTTTCTTACCCATTTTGCTGCGATTTCGTTCCTTCTTTAAGTTACCTCTCGCTTCCAAATCAGTCATTTCGCCTGTGGTGGTTATTCTGGACTCATTTCTCATGAATGGCAAAATTGTGGTCACCTCTATTCTGTAAAACAGTTTCATCTTAACATGTTGAACTCACAACAGACACAAAAGATCCGAATCCTCCTGTAGTTTAAATGACAAATGTTTTGCTTCAACCTTATTACCTTAAACCAAGCTTTCCTTCGGTCCCATAATCAAAATTATTTAATCATCCTCTACCTTCAAGAGGGAAATTTCCTCAGTACACATCATATAGGCTGCAGTGCATCCCGCACCAGCGAAAACAGTAAGCTGTAATGCTCACAGCATCAGCAAAACACATAAACGTCGCTTTTCTAGGACAAGTATTAACGCAGAATAATTTTTTTTTTTTTTAGGCTTTGGCTCAACATCAATCAAGAGTACAGAAAGGATCCATATTTCTGTTCCATTCTCCATTTGCTGAAAAACTGCTCGTATTTGACTACCACAATAATATTTCAGGGCCACGTAAATTACACAAACCACAATTCTTCTTTCATCTTGAAGGGAATCAATATACTTACGAAATCCACAGACAGCACTTTACGTACTCAGCTATAAAGAACAAAAAAGACATATATCATCAATATTAACATATCATCGCATATTGGGAAGCCAATGGTTAAGCAATCGTATTATCGCATCCTGTTTTCAAGATTCCAAACTTACTCATTCCTTTCTCAGAGTTCTCCTATCTTAAAATATTCATACAGCACGCATACTATAGTAAGAGATCCTCATTTATACTGACAGATATAGAATAGTAATAGATAGATAGTAGCACTGAAAGCAGAAAATCGGAAACAAGGCTACTAACAGCTGGGGACCTGGGTTTGCCAGACCCATAATACCCACAGATCGGATATTCCCCTGAGTTTTGCATTAATTCAACACAGATCTTGCTTCTCTCAGGAGCGACTCTTTTCAATTTACACACACACAAAAAAAAAAAAAACAGCATTTCACTCGTTCACAAGGAAACCTTTTATCTTCACGTTTTAATCAAAGTAAATCCTAATTGCACAAGGAAAGAAAACAAATTAACAACATCACTTGAATCAATCACATAAAAACATCTTTATCATTAATTTTTACCAACATATTATTCAAAATGCATACGTCACAACTTTACACTAATCAATTCTTTCTCCTCACCGTCCTCTCTACTCCCCACTGCCCTTTCTACTCAATGTATGGTTTTACGTTTGACACATGGTGTAGTCCTTTTGATTTCTTCGATCGAAGAGTTTCCACTTCTATGGCGTTTTCATGGGGAATCTTCCTTATCCGATACGGGCCGTTAAAGAGATTAAAAAAAATTCTTGCAGACACCTGACCGTTTGTTAGACAGCTTGTGTGATCTGATAAGAACTTTTTGTCCTACATGAAACACTGTTTCTCTCACGTGTTTCTTATACGCCTTGACTCTGGCTTCTGCTGCACGCTTGATGTTGCGTAAAGCTAAGTCAACAATTGCGTTCCGGCGTAGTCTCGGCTCTAGTGGCCAAGACACCACCTCTTTGATTTTGCTTGGGGGCTCCTTGTTTTTTAGCACAGTGATTGGCGGAAGCTTTGTTGACGTATTAGGCAACTCATTAATTATGTTCTGAAATCCTTTTAGGTGTATGTCCCACGATCGGTGATCACGACTGCAGTATAACCTACATAATTTTCCTAATTCACGCATAATACGCTCACTGGGGTTCGAGCTGGGGTGAAAGAGAGATATATATATAGGTTTAATTCTTTTTCTTCGAGGCATCCGCTGCCAGTATTGCGATCTAAATTGTGGTCCATTATCCGAGATAACCCTTTTCACGCTCCCAACTTCATGCAGAAACTGCTTTGCAAATGCAGTTGCCACTGCCCTTCCTGTGGCTCGCTTCAACGGAGTCAGACACACAAACTTGGAGGTTAGCTCTACCGCTACGAAAACATATGCAAAACCTGCTTTAGATCGTATTAGTGGCCCAAATAGATCCACGGCCGCGAGGTCACAAAGTTTGCTTGGTATTATCGGGTGCAATGATGCAGCATAAGTCACTGTGGCCGCCTTTGCTCGCTGACAAGGTCCGCACTCTCTAAGTACACCACGAATACGCCGTAGCATGTTATTAAAATAGCATGTCTCTTTCAGTTTTTCACAACATTTCTGTGCTCCAAAGTGACCATAACTCAAATGTATGTACCATATAATTTTGTTTACGAGTTCCTCCGGAATCACCAACACCCATCTGGAGTCGTCCGGGGCTCGTTTCTTGAATAATATTCTATTGCGTACTAAGTAGTACTGGCGTATTCCTACATTCTCCTTGTCCTCCCACTTCTTATTTATATCTTTCAATACTGCGTCCTTATCCTGTTCGTCCGCTATACTTCCTAAAGAGGTGGTAACAAAATTCTCGAACGCTACATTCTGTAAGTATAGGATGCTAAAATTATTTTCACCGAGTTCCCTTTCTTCTGTGTGAACCAAAACTATAGGAATGCGCGATAAAGCGTCAGCAATTACATTTTTCTGTCCAGGAATGTATTCTACAGTGAAGTTATATTCCTGTAGGTATAGTGCCCAGCGTCCTAGTCTCCCATGCGTGATTTTTGTGCTCATCAGAAATTGGAGTGCACGATGGTCAGTGTACACCTTGGTGGTCCTCCCAAATAAAAAATACCTAAATTTTGAGAATGCCCAAACTATCGCGAGTGCTTCGAGTTCCGTCACGGAATAATTTTTTTCACATCGAGAGAGCACCCTGCTCCCAAACGAGATTGTTTTCCAAGTTGTAATATCATCATTTCCTTCCGTTTGAAACAGTACCGCACCTAATCCTGACAAGGAACTGTCCGTCATTAAACAGAATTCTTGTGTCAGGTCGGGATGCACGAGGATGGGAGCCTCTACCAATGCCTTTTTCAATTTATAAAATTCATCCTGTGCCTCTTGATCCCAGACCCACAAAGCGTTCTTCCCTGTTAGACCACATAGACGGGGTGTACCAAGTACACTAAAATTTATAAATCGCTTATGAAAATTACACAGGCCTAAGAATGCTCGCAACTGTTTTTTATTTGTCGGCATTGCACACTCCGCTATCGCCGCAATTTTCTCCGGGTCAGGTTGTATTCCATTTTCTGAGACAATATGGCCTAAGAATTTTATGTTCTCTCGTCCGAACTGTGACTTATCTAAGTTGACTGTTACACCTGCCTTCTCAAAAACATCCAGTAGTCTGTTCAGAACGTCATTATGGTCCTCCCACGACTTTTCCGCAATTAATATGTCATCCACGTAAATTGTCACTCGCTGTTTCAAATCATCAGGTAAAATGCTATTTAATCCCCTTATAAAAGCAGCTGATGAGACGTTTAGTCCGAACGGGAGACGCCGGAATTGGAAACAATTTCCGTAACACAGGAACGCTGTATATAATCTGCAAGATGGGTGTAGCACGATTTGCCAAAAACTCGAACGGAGGTCGACAGATGATAGTACCTTTACCCCGTGGAAACGTTGTAAGAGTTCCTCAAGGCTCTCAGGCCTGTCCGTTTCCGACATAATAATTGTGTTTATCTGTCTCGAGTCTAGCACCAAACGAACTGAGTTGTCGCGTTTTGGCACGACAAGCAAGGGTGAGTTGTACGAGCTTACTGCCCGCTCAATTATTCCTTGTTCTAACATCTTGTTGATTTCCTTCTCCACCTGGGCTTTATACGCCACGGGAATAGGGTATGGTCTAACAGAAAACTTCTGATGGTCACGTACTCTGAATTGGTACGTAAAACCCTTAATAGCCCCCGGAGTCTCAGAAAATACCCGTTCATGATTCCTAAGTAGGCAATACAATTTCTCCTTTTCCCTGTCCGTGGTTCTGACACCCGCGATGCTCTTTCTCAGTGCATCAGCAAAAGCAACGTCTTTCCCCTGCTCACCAGACGTAGAGCACGACTCACTTACATAGTTTACGAGTAGCTCCAGTCTGGGTTGCGACTCGGTTTGAGCTTGAAATTTTAGGCAACTAATTTCTGACTCTGCACGTAATATGCATTCATCAAATACTAAATTCATTGGCTGATCCCCAACTTGAACTGTCATTACTCCTCCACCCATGTCAATTACTGCATGGTGGGCATTCATGAAGTCATTTCCTAAAATCATTGCCACATTCAGCATTGGGAGCACAAAGAAGTTGTACTCAAACTCTCTTCCCTGGCAGGTAAAATTAAGCCGAGTTTGCCTTCGGATTTCTATGCTCTTACCGTAGATTGCGCCCTTCACCTTTATTCCTCGCACTTGAAAAACGGGCCAAGTCCCAGTCCCTTCGCATTTTTGAAATGCTGCCTCGCTTACTATCGAGAAAGGGCTTCCAGTGTCAATGACACACTTAAAACATATTTCGTTTACTGCAACTGTCACGACTGGATTTATTCCCGAAATTTTAGCACTCGTAGTTTCTTGCAACAAATCCTCTCTAATATCTTCCCTCTCTATATACCGTATGCACTCCTTTGCCATGTCGTTCATTGGTTCCGATTGGGCGCCTTCTGCGCTGATCGTTTGTCATTGCCGGTTTTGTTCATTTCCATTTGCTGGATTATGTCTAGGGTTAGCTGGCCGAATTTCAACATCATGAGGTGCTCCGCCTATAGTCCTATTCCCACCGTGTTCACCGTAGTATCGATTCTGGTTGCCGTAACTGTTCCGTTCACGATTCTGTCCACGTCCTCGATCATTTCCGCTGTTCCACCTGTGTTCGCGACTGTTACCCCAGTTTCTATACGGCCTGTCCCGATTGTTGTTCCGTTCGCGTCGCGACGACCAGTCACGCCGTTGATTAGTAATACGGCCACGACTGCGGTCGCGCTGCTGTGCCCCGTAGTAACTTTGTGCCTGATTAGGCGGGCATTCTGCTGTATTATATTCCAACTCTTGGAGAAGTGTTTTAAACGTTTCCACGTCCTCTTTGCATCGTCCCGCAAGAATGACGTGCCGCAAGTGCATCGGCAATTTGGTGATGCATATCCTAATTAGTTCCGCAGGCCCGTATGGATCGTATAAAAATTGATTTGCCTGCAGCATGTGGTCGAATAGGCGTGCAGGGCTGCCGAAACCAGACTGGTTCAAATTTGGCAGCATAATTATGCCATGTTTGACCCTATCTTGTGCCGCTTCCGACCAATAGGCGGAGAGAAAGGCTTGTCGAAACTCCCGAGTGGAGTTGCAGTGACGCGCTGCCGACCTCATGCGAATCGCCGGTTCGCCTTCCAAATAGCCACACATATATTCTATCTTATGTGAACTTGCCCAGTCGGGAGGAAAACAGAACTCAAATTGCTCGAGCCATGCTCGTGGATGTATTCCTTTTTGCGAATTTCGGAATATCTCAAACTTTCTTACCGTAAGGAAATGTTTGAAATCAAATCCCCGCATTTCCTCCTGTCGAGGCCCTTGAATGTTTCTATTTTTCTCATGTCTGCCCCTCAAATTACATTCTTCCCTGTCGTCAAAATCTCCCTCGTGGCCGGAGTCCCTCTCTGCACTGTTCGTACGGCTATTTTTAGTGCTATTGGCGAGTTCGGAATCACACGCCATGCGGTTTTCCAGATGCGCCACGCGTTCTTGTAATTCGCCTGTTACAGCCTTGTGTTGCCTGTTCACTTCGAATTGTCCCTTCAGAAATCTCAGAAGCGAACGCACTTCTTCGGTCTCTGCGGCCGCTACCGGTGTAGTATTGTTCTCGCTTTCCGTCAGCTTCATCGTGCCTACAATGTCCGCTAATGCCGCAATCTTATCATCTATTTGTCTCTTGTCCTCCGCCTCAGTCTGCTTCAATTGTTCTACTTGCTGTTCTAACGCGTGGATCGCTAAACTGTTGTCCGTTATTGTGTTGCTAACGGACGTGGGACAATGCGTTTCTGCCTCTTGGACCCTCGAGAGTACCTGCTGATGTTCCCTTTGGCATTCTTCCCTCAGCTCTTGGAAATTCCTAAGTAGCCGTTTTTCGCTTTCTTTAGTTTCGGCATCGCGACTCCGCTTGCTCTGTTCTAAGGCTTGCAGACGATCATCGATTTGTTCAAATGTACGGCCTAATTCTTTCATAATATTACTTTTTATTTCACTTGCCAGATTGTTTATTCTTTGTGAGATATCATCGGACACTCTCTGCACCGACTTGTCGACTTTATTTGTCTGCTGGATTAGTTTTTCGTCTATTTGTTCGCCTAGCTCGCGGATCGATTTTTCAGATTTCTGCGTCATTTGTTCGCCTAGCTCGCGGATCGATTTTTCGGATGATTCTTTTTGTTCTCGGAACGATTTTTCTGATTTCTGCGTCATTTGATCGCCTAGCTCTCGGATTGATTTTTCAGATTTCTGTGCGTTTTCTTTATTTTGTTGCAATAAGGCTTTCATGAGTTCTGCCAAATCATTTTGGTTAGTAGGAGGCAAATTAATTTGTGGCTCTGATGTGAGCCCGATCGTGCTGTTCTGCATTTCGTCTGAAGTATTTCCCATTGCATTTTCGGAACCGCCCGACGCGTTAACATTCGAAATCAAATTATCCCCTTGGTCCATGTTGCTTAAGTTGTCGGACCGCTTACTTTTAGTTTGGTTACGTGTCTGCATTCGTTCAACTTATACCCAGTACGCAACACACTAATCACAGTAAATGTATCCCCCAAAAATTTCGACAGTTACACGAAAGGTACCCAACCTAGTACTCACTTTTTCACACGCAAAACAAATTTTTATCTTTGATCGAAACAGTGGAATTTACAAGCGAGAAAAAAAAACCACACACACATATAAAACACACAAATATAGAAAACAAAACAACAAGACAAACAACACAATGCCGCTCAACAACGCAGTGAATCTTTAGAAAGTCTCCTCAGAAACAACACAGAAGTTGTTTGAGCGCTGTAAGGAAAAAAAAATTAAGATTATACAACGCTTGCAATCTAACGTCTCAAAGATTCCAGAGTCTAGCGGAATCACAGAACAGGGTCGCCATGTGTAATATTGCTACATGAATTTGCTATGCTGAAATCGGGTGCTAATAGTAGAATAAAAGCGGGTTAAAAGCTGTGAGCTGTCTGGGGAGGTTAATCTTGTATTACTAAGCAACTGTTTCATCAGGTATCTAGTCTAAGTTTACCAAATTCCCAAACAGACTAACATTAATGCTAATCTTTTAATAGTCATACCACAACCGGTAATATATATATATATATATATATATATATATATATATATATATATATATATATATATATATATATATATATATAAAGGAGAATTTAAATAACAAGAAAGAAATCAGTTTATATCTGGAAATTTATTTTTAAGATTGGTCACTGAAATTTCAGCATATTAAATTCTACTCCTAACAAGCTGGTGCCTTATTTAGGATTGTGAGAATCTTACGGAACACATCAAATATGGAGCCAAGATTGGGAGACTGCGTACAACACTGCATTCACAAAACAACACCCAAAGAACGTTGAATCATAAGCAAGGAGAAATTAACCACAACCAACAGATTCAGTTTTCACCCAAAGAAATTACGTTCGTAACACAATCCTGTCCGTCATGTAATTACCACACACTGGTATACTAAATTCATATTAACTCTTTGTAAAATCTTCCCAAAAAGAATAGCTGAAGGCTACTTTGATGATTACACCACATGCTCCACGTGGTCAACTTGGTTTACAGAAAGCGTATAACTCCACAGTAATTTTGATAATTAAAATGAATTCGATCGAAAAGCAATTGACAAAAGAAAAACCTTGAACTGGTTACTAACGTCTTACTATTAACCTGATGGGTCAAACAGTTATATAAGCACGTGGTACTGGTCTCGCAAAGTACACTCCACGTGGGTTGAACATAAAGAAAAGCATAAAGAAAAGTTGCTATATTGTAAAATATTGTCAAGACGAGACGTTATAATCACACAAGCATTCACATTTAAGATTGATGAACTTAGTTAGAGTTACTGATCAACACGTGGTTCCACTTTACTCACAAAGTAATAACAAAGCAACAACCGGAAAATAATATGAACTTCACACGAGAATTACACTACGCTGCAATTTAAGATAGCATTAGGTATTTTAGAGCTAAATCTGAAATCAAGGTATTAAGTTTTCAGTTAGGCTGAACTTAAGAAATCCATTGTCCTATGGACTTAGCAGACACGCGCTTACCTGGAGATCTTACCACTTCAGACGCTCGCCATGGTCCCACAGCAACTGCCTACTACCGAGCGTGCTTCCTGAGGGTGGCTCACAAAGACAAACGGAAGGGGCCAGAGGGGCAGCTTCCTATACCAACATGACAACGGACGGACAGAACCATACTAAGGATAGAAACCTCTCTGCTTTAAGAAAGCGTAGCTACCTGTTCCGACGTTGGTCCTACTGTTCTCTAGCAGACAGCCTTGTCTGCTACCCTCAAGCATGCAACTACAAACACATTTGATCATTCATCCTCTCACACAGAAGGGAAGGGGGATGACAGTATCTTATCATATACAGTATATAACAGAAAGCGGATGTAGGTTCCGTATGAGACTGTGTGACATGAATTACATATAAACTGTGTTTTAAAGTGTAGTAGTGTGACAGATCGTTCTTGTTTACGTGTAAAAGTAACACGTTCCACTACTCAGTCTCCTCCCAGATAGTCAGAAACGCCACAGTAAATTTAGAAGATGAATTTATTCCATAAATGACAACAGATTTAAGAAATCAAACATGAAAGGAATCCAACAGAGACCTTTCAACCCGTTTGATTCAATAAACATCTGCAGTTATTTTCAAGACCTGAATAATACTTTTTTGGCTTCTAGGGTTTCTCAAAATATAAGTCTTTATAACGATCAGTTATTTTGCCCATAAAAGCCTGTAAATCTTAATTGCAATTTACATGAACTTCATACATGAAGTTCTTTGCAAATTTAAATTGTATTCTTGGAGACCTAATCATGAATAAAATCCCCCAAAAATGGCATCTCAATGATGAATATACTAACAGAGCACCGTTCTTTGCTCATTCCTGCATTCATTATCCACATTTATAGGAATATTTTCCCAACACTGTAATACGGAAACATTCCTAAAAATGACATGAGAGCAACGTTTTTTATAGATTTAGAAGTGAGTTTGTTGTTCTCTTGGTTCAGACGTCGTCAAGCAGTATCGATAACGCATTACACCACCTTTTGTCCAATGGGAAGTCGCGCTTCACCAACCCTGTGTGTTTTGTATTTAGATATTTATAAGTGTTGTTTGCATTATATTGACTTCTGATGTGTCTTATGTACACTACTGGCCATTAAAATTGCTACACCAAGAAGAAATGCAGATGATAAACGGGTATTCATTGGACAAATATATTATACTAGAACTGACATGTGATTACATTTTCATGCGATTTGGGTGCACAGAACAACCACCTCTGGCCATATAACTGCCTTGATACGCCTGGGCATTGAGTCAAACAGAGCTTGGATGGCGTGTACAGGTACAGCTGTCCATGCAGCTTAAACACGATACCACAGTTCATCAACAGTAGTGATTGGCGTATTCTGACGAACCATTGACCAGACGTTTTCAATTGGTGAGAGATCTGGAGAATGTGCTGGCCAGGGCGGCAGTCGAACATTTTCTGTATCCAGAAAGGCCCGTACAGGACCTGCAACATGTGGTCGTGCATTATCCTGCTGAAATGTAAGGTTTCGCAGGGATCGAATGAAGGATAGAGCCACGGGTCGTTACACATCTGAAATGTAACGTCCACTGTTAAAGTGCCGTCAATACGAACAAGAGGTGACCGAGACGTGTAACCAATGGCACCCCATACCATCAGGCCGCGTGACACGCCAGTATGGCGATGACGAATACACGCTTCCAATGTGCGTTCACCGCGATGACACCAAACACGTATGCGACCATCATGATCCTGTAAACAGAACCTGGATTCATCCGAAAAAATGACGTTTTGCCATTCGTGCACCCAGGTTCGTCGTTGAGTGCGCAATCGCAGGCGCTGCTGTCTGTGCTACAACGTCATGGGTAACCGCAGCCATGGTCTCCGAGCTGATAGTTCATCCTGCTGCAAACGTCGTCGAACTGTTCGTGCAGATGGTTGTTGTCTTGCAAACGTCATCTTCTGTTCGCTCAGGAATCGAGACGTGGCTGCACGATCCCTTACAGCCATGCAGATAAGATGCCTGTCATCTCCATTGCTAGTGATACGAGGCCGTTGGGATCCAGCACGGCGTTCCGTATTACCCTCCTGAACCCACCAATTCCATATTCTGCTTCATAGGATCTCGACCAACGTGAGCAGCAATGCGGTGATACGATAAAACGCAATCGCGAGAGGCTACAATCCGACCTTTATCAAAGTCGGAAACGTGATGGTACGCATTCCTCCTCCTTACACGAGGCATCACAACAACGTTTCACCAGACAACGCCGGTCAACTCCTGTTTGTGTATGAGAAATCGGTTGGAAACTTTCCTCATGTCAGCACGTTGTAGGTGTCGCCACCGGCACCAACGTTGTGTGAATGCTCTGAAAAGCTAATCATTTGCATATCACAGCATCTTCTTCCTGCTGTTAAATTTCACGTCTGTAGCACGTCATCTTCGTGGTGTAGCAATTTTAATGGCCAGTAGTGTATTCAGGGCTGTTTATATTTATTCACTTTCTTTGCAGTGAGCTTTTGCGTAGTAGATCACGCCACCTTGTTCTACAAAATTTGAGTCCTCCTACAAAATTTGAGTTCAGTCTGTTGGTATCGTTTGGAGAGTGGTGGAACTTCGGTTATTTCAGCGAGGAAACCTCGTAGTATATGAAGAGCGAACCTGTAATACCAGTTTTGTACTCGCTGAAACTTGATTATTTGATAGTCCGAAGCAGTTACTCATACTACAGAAGCATCTTCCAACAGTAGACGCACTGAAGTCGTAGACAGAACATTTCCGATTTGTGATGGCAACGTGGATCCCGGGTTCAGTAGCGGGTACAGAACACGCAGTCGATCAGAGCCTTTCCCACACATTTCTTTGATTAGCTGTCTAATGTGACGGCACATAAGTTACTGTCCTGACGGCGTGATGACATCATCGTTGATCTGTAGGTACGTCAGTTTGGCCGGTTTTTCCTTTTTGTAAATACAGTATCTTGGCTGTTGTTGCCGTTGAATTGCTGCCTCTATTTTGTTTACCAGTTGTCCAAGTTGTTCAGGGCTTTTCGAATCAGTGCTTGGCAGCAGGGGCGGGCATTCATGCTCCTAGTGAATAAAGGCATTGTTATCAGCGCAGAGTGCTGAATGGACATGGTTTTTTGGGACGTCTGTTATAAAAAGCGTGCAAAATACTGAGCCGAGAGCTGATCCTTTAGGCATCCTAGCCAGGATGTCCTTTACGTTGAAATTCCCTCTTAGATCCTCACGTTGAAAGTCTCACCAGCCAGAGAGGATTTAAGGAGAAATGCATATACGGAGACAAACACTTTGGAGATGCCCAGGAATACCGTGCATAGGAACAGAATCATGAAAGCAAAACTTACTTTTTCTTTGTTCATCAAACTACAGTATATTACACCAGCATGAATCGTTTTCTCTGTGTGACAGAACATTAACAAACGGTAGTCTTTTAGGAATATTCACTGAAGATATGTGTGCCAGTATTTTATGTCGTGAGACCACATGCTACATATCTGTAGAAATTAGGGTTCGGAGTGACAATTATCCTTATGAAAACTAGACGCATTCGTCTTGAGTTGCCACGCTCGTTATTTGTGAAATAGTCTCCAAATTCAATCTGTACTTGTGAAATAGTCTCCAAATTCAATCTCCAGAGCGCTTTCCTTTATTTCCATATGACCGGTTTATGGACAGCTGCCCATCTTCACAACTACTACAAAAATTATTTTATAATTACAGGTGGTGCAAATTGTAAGTGGTTTACAACTTAAGTTTAAAAAGCTGTAATATTCATAAGATATTATTATGTAATATACCATTTGTCACAGTTAGAGAATAAGCTGTCGACAGTGGAACTGAGAGTACTATACCACCGGATGAAAGACCGAGAGAAACTACTTAATGAGCAAAGCGACCATACATGGTAACTACTCGTATTACGAAATTTTCAAAGACTTGTTATAGCATTGCTTTCGAATGACGGCGGACGACCTGCCAAACATCAGCTGCGGTGGCGCTCCACACACTGGCGGCGGCGAACTGGACACGGCGGAGGTGACTTCAGCGTTGCGGGGTGTTCGGCCTGGTAACGTTACGACTGCCAAATAAGAGGAAGAGAAGTCGACTTCGGAATTTTCTATTTTGCTGTTTAATGATGAGTGTTATTAAAGCTCTTATTTTTTACATGTTTACGTAATAACATTTTTATGTAGGAATTATATCACTGGAGGCTTGAATTAAAAAATGCCTTCAGTCACAACTTTTCGTGTTTTATCATCAGGTGTAATTTGTCTTAATACTCGTACATGCTTTAGTTCTTCTCTTGAATGAGATGAAATACATATTCCTGTCACGAAAAGGTTTAGTTGTTAGGTTATGAATTTCCTACGTCAAACGTGGAAAATATGCAAGAAATGGTGGAAAAGATGAACCGTGCAGACTTTCCACATAATCCGGGAAAAGCGTTTTTAACATTTTGGAACCAGCAAACATTCTATTCTCCATAGGTTTCGTACATGTCACTTCATTCAAGAGGCACATTTGCACACACTTATTTGTATACACTTCACAGATGTTTTTGTACATGATGTTGTCAAAGATGAATTTATTCGTAGTGCTAAAGATGTGACTGAAGGCGTTTTTTAATTCATACTTCCAGTATGCTGAATACAGTCACGTTTTAAGCTGCAAAATATGGATAAAATTAAATTTAATTTGCCCAGCCAGGCACTGAATACAGTATACTCATACAGGAATTACAAATTAAAACTCATAAAAGCCAGTGCTAGTATTAAGTTCACCAAAAAATCACTAGCGTCTGATTTTCGTCCTAATTATGTCAAAGTGAAGTTCAATAACAAGTTTGCTGCAGCCCAGATTGCAAAAAGGAAATGTGAGATAATGTGGATGAAGTCAGAAGTAAAATCTCAGTATAAGAAGAAAGATGATATTATCAAGTTCTGTTACAACACAAATTTACAACTAGCTAATACACTACACACATTAGAACTAAAAGCTGCTGAAGAGTATGTTGAAAGTATTGTAAACAAGATGCAAACTGAAACCACACGCAGGCACCAAAAGAAATTAGAATCCCTGCAACTGAAACTGCATCAGCAAAAGGACAACCAACCATCCAATAAAACACAGTTTTATGAAAGAGTCATTAACCAAACTGACATCACCTTCAGTGGAAAAGAACAACATCTACTCAGGAAAGGGCTAAAACACAATGTAAAACTCAGATTAAAAAGCAATAACATCAAAAACCTCATCATATATTAAAAAACAGCTGATTTAGCTGACCAAAATAACACTGAACAGGCTGTCTTAGCTCACAACGTAAATAAAATTATTCAGAAAAGTATAAGTAACCATAATGAAACCTCCATGGCAGTTTATCAAGAGAGAAGGTTAGTATAGAGCATAAAGATGTAACTCAATAATAAAAATGCCATGATTCTGAAAGCTGACAAAAACAATTCTGTAGTAATTATGAACAAATACGAATACATCACTAAAACACTGACTTTCTTTCCTGAAGACAACATAACAAAGCTCAAACAAGATCCAACAATAAAATTCCAAAACAAAATCAGAAAACTCGTTAGTAAATGCAATTTACTCTTCACAGAAAAACATATAAAACATGCATTTTAGTGAACCCTACAGCTCTAAGACCCACAAACCCCATGTTCCATTGACACCCATTATTAATTCTAAAAATACACCTGCCTCCAAAGTCTCCCAATCGTTTAAATTGGTAACATCTGCCAAAAACGACGAATGCTTTATATTTTCTACATTCAGGCACCAGTTCAATCTGCCAGAAGCTATAATGTAAGTCAATGGATGAGAAAACTTTGTGCTATGAAATTTTTGAATAAACTCTTCTAACTATTCAGGACAATAATTTTTGTGTGTGAATTCCTAAGGGACCAAACTGCTTAGGTCATCGGTCCCTAGACTTACACACTACTTTAACTAACTTATGCTAAGAACAACACACACACCCATGCTTCAGGACAGTATGTCTCTGTGATAATAATGGTGTTTATCTGTCAGGAATCAAGCACTAACCTGATACCGCTATCTTTTTTTATTCACAATATGGAGAGGGCTATTATATGTCGGGGAGTCCGGTTCAATGATGTCATTTTTGATTTCTCCCTAAGTGCTTGATCCCTGTAACTTAGGGTAGTACTCTAAATGGTTTGTGTTCCTTGACTTCAAATTTGTATTGGAAGTGTTTCATACTGCCTGGGTTAGGTAAAAACACTTATATTTTAGCCTGCAAATTATTTTGTAATTTCCTTTTACCTTCATCTGTAACATCTCTTACCTCTAGTAATTTCTCATCGATTGCTTTACATGTTTTTAACAGGAGTTCTCTAGTTAGATGAGGTGATTCCCACCTCTGTATGTATCGTTCTGGTTCGTCATCATCCTTGTCCAACGTCATTCTTAACTGGTTATTCAATACTGGTATTTCTTCTAATTTCAGCCTTTGCTCAAAGAGAAGTGTAATGCTCCCAAATGTCACACTACCCTTTCCCATGTCTATCATAGTTCGTCTTTCATTCAGAAAATCCCACCTATTATCATGCCCACCATTATCTCGGTATGATAACGAAATGGCTTCGATCTTTTGACCTTGGCACGAAAACGATAACCTTGTTTGTTTATTGATATCAGCAGTATGATTTTTGATGGGACCCTTCACTTTAACATTCTTCGTTTTCAAGATCGTTAATTCTTCATTAGCATTCCATTGGTTAAATAAGTTCTCCAAAATCGTGGTTAGCTCGCTTCCGCTGCCTATAACTACATTAATTTGGATTTTTTTTGCTACAGCTGGTTGAATTCGACCGGTTTGCTCTGTTGTTCCTCATCTCCCTGTGTTAAAGCATCCTCCGTTGAATCATACGTGAGTCGTTTCAGGATTTTTACCTGTAAATTCGAACCTTCTGTCGGATATGCCCCGAGCGGTTCTAGGCGCTACAGTCTGGAACCGCGCGACAGCTACGGTCGCAGGTTCGAATCCTGCCTCGTGCATGGATGTGTGTGATGTCCTTAGGTTAGTTAGGTTTAAGTTGTTCTATGTTCTAGGGGACTGATGACCACAGCAGTTAAGTCCCATAGTGCTCAGAGCCATTTGAACCATTTTCAGATATGCCTTGACACTATCTCTCTCTCTCTCTATCTCTCTCTCTCGCTCTCTCTCTCTTCTACAATTTGTTCTCCGCATTAAATGCCGACTTCCCTCAGCTCAACTACATCTGCCTCTTCTTTCTTCGTGGAAACTCCCAAATAATCGCATCTAAACGTCCTTATTATATCTCTGTAACTTACATCATTGTACACATTGCGACCAGTGTCCAATTGTAATTAATTTTCAAATTTCGTCGACTGCGCATTATCCTCCTTGAGTTCGTTTTTCCGGGTCTCAGTCACAAATAACTCTTCAATTCTGATTACTTCGTCTTTAGTCTCTTCTCCTAGGGTGCTGCCTTCGGTAGTTCTTTTTCTTTGTCAGTATCATCTTAATTAATTCCGTCCCAACCAGATGCTGTTGTTTTACTGCCCTAGTTTGATCCTTGCGATCCTATTTCATAAATTTTGTGAAAAAATGTTTATGTCTCTCGACGGTACGTTATCCTCTTGGAATCGGCTTCTCCTAGTTACAGTATCAAATAACTCAGCAGTGCTAATTACTTTGCCTTTTAACTCGACTTTCGTTACGCCTGCTTCATTTTGTTGCGGTAGTCCGTTTTTTGTGAAATCCTCCCAGCTAATTCCTGTCCAACCTAATGTTTCGGTCCCTGCGGTTCTGTTCCTTCACCTTTCACCTTTCGTGATAAGGGGTACATTTCTCTCGTTACGTTGCTGCTGCTTTCCTGGGTAGGTGTGCTGTTTTCCTTGACTTGGGCGCGCTCTCTCGTCAATTCTAACGTTTTTTGGGGTTTGGTGGCCTTATCTCCACGTCTTCTTTCGGTCCTTCTTATCTTTGTTCGACTTTGTGACACGGGATTCGTTGCTGGTAATGTGTCGGCCTGTTTGTCCTCCAATAGCCATTGCGATTACCTTTATTCCCCCTGTAGCAATTATTGTCATTCTTGGGTGGATAACCGTTGCCATTTCTTGTTCCGTATCCGTACGCATTTCTCTGTTGGAATCGATTGTCATTTCTCTGCGCGAAGTTATCACGCGGTTAGAAATAGTTGACAATCCTTCGTACGGTCTCCGGCGCATTTCACGGTCTTTCATTCACGTTTTCACGCGGGTTTTGCTTTTTTCTTGCCTCATCTTGCGAGAATATGAATTCTAGTTCTCTCAAAATTCCCTTGAAGGCTTCCGCGTCATTGCCTCCACGACCTACTAATGACTGTTGGTATTTTAGTGGCAGCTTCATGGTATACAATTTAATCAATTCTCCAGCGCTGTTTGGCGCATCCGCACTTCCATTTTTCTTTGCGATTTCCTCGAAAAATTTTACAGCGCTCTTCTCTCCAGAATTCTCGAAGTATGGATTTTGTAGTTGTTCATACTTCACCCTATTTTGCGCTTCAATCGACCAATAGCGTGAAAGAAACTTATCTCTTAAATCTTCATATGATCGACATGTAGCTGCTACGTTTTGCATCGTTTCTGCTATAGTTCCAGACAAATGGGCACATATAAAGTCTAGTTTCTGTGCTAATGTCCAATGTCCTGGTAGTCCTACACTGAATTGATCAATAAAGGTCCGTGGATGCAGTGAGTTTCCTTCACGGAAATGCTGAAACTTCCTTACACTTGTAACGTTCTTTAAAAAAGTAAGTTTCGTTTGCTAATGAATAAGAAATGCGTAATGTTTGTCATACAAATTTATTGTGTGATGTGTTGTTGAGCAGATGGTGTGCTTAATTACTTTTAATGTAATCCAAAAAAAATTTACCCGCTCTCGTGAGCACTGAGTTCTGTGACACTGTACGTACAAGAAACTGATAAAATTACCTATGCAAATAAACAATGAAATAAAATTTCCTTAGCTCTAGAGTCGCAACAGACGCAATCTTTATATTCTGTTCTCTCCACAGTAGGCATAGAAAATATTCAATCTCAGCACGGCGGAGTGCAATGCCGGATGAAAAATAGCTCCATACAAATAATATCAGTAGATTGGTTGATAAATGAATAACCTTGCAAATGTTTAGTGAAAATACTGGATATTGGCTCAGCACTATCCAGTGCTACCCGCATTGAAACTGTTACAAACATTAACACTTCTCTGATTCTGGCACATTAATATTTTTCTGACTCTGATTGAAAAGTGGTTTCTTTAAAAAGTATTCATTAGATTCAAATAAACACGACGTAGAAGAGGATGAGGTACCGATAAGGGGATATCCTAAGACCAAATGCTTCAGTCTGAAAATTGTATTCAAAATCACAAAATCTGATATGAAACATTTTACATTATCTACAAAATCAGTGAACTTCTCAACTGTTCTACAATTCTCACTTACTGCCGTAATTAAAGACACTTGGATTGTTACATGACATGAAGTCTGACGTCGTTTGACAAAATAGATTCCAAAATTTAACTTCTCTGTATCGGGATTACAAAACACACAAAATATTACAAATCGGGTACACCTAATCAACCTATATATTAAATCTCATAGAAAACACCTGGTTCTTACATTCAAGAATCAATATTGTAAAACTGAGCGGAATCCAAATATCGTATTGCTGCATACTTAAACATAAATATAAAAAAATTCATTACCTTACAAATTTGTTCCACTTGCTTTACCTTTGAGTTGCAGTATCATTCATCACTTCATTTTATAAAAACTGTATTAATCTGCGTCCATAGACCAACAACTAAATTCTCACAGCTAGCTACGAAATTCTTAACGTGCCTGTAGCATCGCAGGTGGTCGGCTATCGTGTAATTTCTTCTCCGCCTGTGATTGGAGTTGTATTTGCATGACATCTTTTTTCATTCATTGTGAAACTTCTTGCATTTCTGGTAGCGTTATTGACTCGAAAGTTGTTACGGATTCAGAGCTTCTATGATCTTGATCACTTTGTTCTTGTATAGTTCGCAACTGTTCTTCTCTGAGTTTTTCTAATTGATTCTTCGTTTTCGCTTCTATTCTCACGATGCGAGTATCGTACCTCTTGAGAAACGTTTTCGTGATACATTTTTGCAACACACTATCTTCAACTATTTGTCGTGCTGTGCCCGCTGCTTGGCGTGTAATTGCATTACCAGGTTTGGTTACCTTTGCAATTTCAGCGTGGGCATCGTCATGTAATGCTTTGTCATCATGTAATGTTTTGATGTCGTCATACAGTGTTTTAATTTCACTCTGAATGCCAACACGCAACTTTTTTGTTACGGTTTCGGTGTCATCCCGCAATGTCTGCACGTCCACTTGGACCTTATCAACTGCGTGTGACCTATTATTAAATTTTCGATCACATATAGCGTTTTTTTTCCTCTTCCTTAATGTGTTGATTGATGTCATGCAGTTGTTTTGCTGTTCCCGCACTCTGCTCATTTATCTGTTGTTTTAGTTGCTTCGCTGTTTCTGTATTCTGCGCACGTATTTGTTGCAGTTGTTTCGCTGTTCCCGCTCTCTGCTCACTCTGCTCACGTATCTGTTGTTTTATCTTTCTGTTTTGTATCGCTATGGTGCACGTTAATCGCTCGAGAATTTCAGACAAATTAGCGGGTCCCACTACCTCTTCTTCCAGCGCGCTTCATTCTGCGTTTACATTCTCGTGTCTATCCGCAACTGACTGCAGTGAATCAGGCGGTGACACATTTCGAATTGTATTGCCTGTACTTGGTTGTGAAGGAGGTCTTATTACATGTACTATTGGTTCTATATATTCAAGACGTTCCTCATCTCCTTGCACCTCCGCAATATATTGGTCTCCGCTTACGGCGCCTTGTTGCTCGGTATTTACGTCCTGCTGCACCCCTAGACCTATTTCTCGCGGCATTGTGTCGTCTATTGTCCTGTCCTGAGGATTCATTACGTTATCTTGCTGGATGTTAGTCTCAATTCTGTCAAAGTCTCGATCTGACATTGCTAATCCCTCTGATTCCCCTCTTTGCAATTTCAACTGACGCGCCCTATTTCGCGTAATCATGCGATCATGCGATCTTACTCGCTTCATAAAATTATTCCTTCACCCTTTCTCTCCTGTTCTCCTGTTCCTAACTCCCTTGGCACAATAACAAGACTGTACGACCGTCACTTACCAGTTGTGACAGAACAAACTTAACAACGCTGTGCCAGCAACCTGTGCGTTTGCAAGAAAAACTTAAAGCTAACTATGGCGTTACAACTATACTATGGGATACTCTGTACGTCTCTCAGTGCATTGCACGTTTCTGTATCCCTATTGACATGTCAGTAACCACTAATATTTACCATTGGTTGATGCAACAGGAATCGCCCATGAAATAATTGGTGGCTCCATAAGCTCCTTAAGGCGTACCATAATCCACATCTAATGCAAAAATAACCAACAGATTTGCTCCATTTGGCTAAACTGGAGGAAGTGTATAATGTTCAAAAACCAACCCAGCACTGTAGGATGGTTACAGTAAGACGATCCTTTTTTTGGGTATACAAACAGTTTCTAGCCCAAGGGCCATCCAAAGCACCTGACCCTACTTTTCTATCATCAACAGAAGCAGAGGTATGAGCCGCAGAAAAATCCGGGTTTTATACATGGCGTTTTGGAACATATCAGACAGCTCGTGGTGTCGCATGACTACCGATTCCTTTTCTCTCTTTCAATCAAATGTTGCCTAAGGGTGCTTCTGAAACTCTCAGAAACCTCTGGAACTTTTAATTTCCCCAGGTCTCATCTCCTTTATTTGCTATCCTTTTACACTTTGTAAGATGGCAAGAACTATGCCCCTTACACGAAGTCATTAAAGATCATCTAACTCACGTTGAGCGAACAGTAGGGCTGAACAAAAACTACTGACAAGGCACAATGCATCTTGTAGAGTGTATAGTATGGACGTATTGGAATAATTAATGTCGGGTGATTGTTTTAAAGTAATTCACATGACATGAAAACTTTGTGGAAATGCGTCCATTTGCTGGAGGCTAGTTTATCCCAGGGAAATATTCATAGTTGACTGTGTCCAGCTGGGGAGCGGTGAAGGGAAGCGACAATAGGCAGCTTAGGGCGGCTCAAGCTCTGAGAAAGCAGTAATGGGGCACGGCCTCCAGCTGCCTTAAGATGAGTGACAGTGAGTGGATGGTTGACCCAATGCTGGTGTACCGGGAAGCAGACGGAGAACTTGTACGCCTGGTGATAAATGTCCGTCGTCCCGTTTTCAGTGATACATGCGAGAAAGCCGCGCAAAGCTACGGTGGAGCGGTCAACAGAGGCCAAAATATGCATGTTCATGACTATAGCAACTTCACGCTGAATTCACGATCTGCAGAGTCTGAAGTAAATCAGGTGAAGATCGACAGAATGAAATGCGCCGGCCTCTGATGGGAATGTAGGACCAAGGAATTTGAAGTACTCTCCTGGGAGTCAGAATTCCGGAAAAATTGGTGTTTTGTGCAGACGCTAACCTTGATGGGTGGCCTGGGAGGAGTTAAATGGCAGATGTTAAGAGGAAGGGAAATTTTGTGGGAATTTGTTCACTTCCCAGAGCAGGCACTGGTCGGCACTGGGAAGCGATGCATGATTAACGTGATTTGCGCTGCAATTGGCGTAAGTGATTTTGCTGGAGAGGAAACCGAGGCGAAGAGTGGACTGGGAGAAGTCTCCATAGAGGTCTTCCGTTCCCAGCTTGGCTAGAGTGCGGACGTGGCGTTCTTTACTCAGCTTGCCTGAGAAAGCTTGAGCATCTCTGCAGTTTAGGACTTAGCAAATGTAATGATTGAGCTTGGAGATAGACAGTTTTGGTTCAGCTATGTACTGAGCAAGATAGCTAGGAGTGAATAGACGAGTGCAGCCTTGCAACACCATGAGGCTGGCTGACGTCCTCACAACGACGATGACCTGCCAAGCTGAATTCGGTGATATTGCACCCGCTCCGGCTTGAATTAGGCCACTGATTAATTTCTTGGATCGCGTCAGCAAAGTTTCCATGATGGTTTCATTGACTGCATATTGGGGAATTCTTCTCGCACTTTGCATTACGCCTGGGTCACTCGATATGAATTAATTTTGATTTATCGCGCTTTACTCCATGTAAACGAAATTTACTACCACTGCCTGATAGGAGAGTCATGTAATGTGATGACTGAAGGTCTGGAGTTAAAATAAATTTGTGCTAATCGACTAAATCTGTTTTCAATCAAGCAGTTGAAATCCCAAATCACTTTCTTAATTAATTTTATGTTCAACATTTGCATCTGGTGTTCAATAGCTGAATATAACATCAATGTGCACCCCTTTTTAATTAAAAGTGATCAGTTCTAAATCAATTAATGTCAATACTGCCACCACAGTTCAATCAGGAGTCACAGGGCCTTATTACTTTCTTTGCGTTATCCGATATTGTGGCAGTTTTGCACTCTCTGTTGATCTGTTAGTCAATTAGCTGGGGTGAACACACGCCAAAACCAGATAAGTGACGGGTGTGGTGTTACAACTTTCTTTCGATTTAATCTACAATAAATAACAATAAAATTATAGTCGGTGTCCATTTCTGCTACTAGAAATGTCTTACAGCCAAAAATCAGGTTTAGAAATCTGTCTTATCATTATGTAGTCAGTCGCCTTTCCATATCAGGGAAGTGGCTTGTTTGTTTTAGTTTTAGAAAGCATTTTTCTGGTCCAAATTGCCCATTACTCAAGGGTGTGTATCAATTTTTTTAACTATTTCAACCGATATACAAACTAACCATTCGCTGGTGGCAACATTTCATCTGAAAAGTATGACATCATTTTTCAGGAGATAATGTTGTCTGATCTCCGGAAAATCTCCGTTTTTCCATTTTTGTTTGATCCTGAGTATATCTCGATCTTTGTCCTGTTGTTTACCTGTATTTCACAATGCAGTAGTAATGTAGTTTTCGAAGGGCACGTTTTTCATGTAATACATTGTGAACTGATCTTCCTCCGCTTCCAGACCTATGCTCGTAGATGCACCTTGTGGACATCGTGATAGGGCGTCTGATATCTCCATCTTATCATTATGTAGTATATGTTTACAATAAAATAGTACCAGATGGGATCTTCTATCATTCCCCCCCCCCCCTCCCCATCCCTGTCTGCTATTATTTTTTTCACTGTTTCTTCTCCTACTATCGACTTCCAGTCACCCACCACTATAAAATTTTCGTCTCCCTTAACTACCTGAATAATGCCCTTAATCTCATCATACATCCCTTCTATTCTTTCAACCTTTTCATTATCTCCAGAAGTAGTTAGCTTGTACGCGTGTACTACTGTATTAAAAAGAAAACACTTCCTAATGTTCTGCAAAATTCAATTTGTTTGGTAACGAACCGCCTTTCTTCTTTTCAGGCCCTCTTCAGCTGACAACTGAATGTCGCAAACCCAGATAGAAATGAAGTACGGCTTACACAGATATTATCTCTACAAAAGATACAAATGTGACATAGTATTTACATAGGAAAGCATTATTTTTCTTGTCACGTATAAATAAGCGTATTAACTAAAAAGAGTGGGGTAAACAAGGTGTTTTACTGGAGGTACACTTAACAACAGATGAGGAATAAGGGGAGAAATAAGATAAATTTACAGTCTGAATCTAGTATTTGCTATGGAAACTTAATTTAACAAAGAGGAAAGTAGAAACTGAGTCCCATCATTAAATACAAGGCGGACATTACGTGTCATGCGTTGTTGATTTCTAGCATGGTCATTTATCTGCTTTTGTTTTTTTAAACAGAATGTAAAATTTCATATTCCACGTTAAGCGAATGATTTTCTGCTAAAAGATGATCAGCAAAGGCTGCATCTTTTTTCATTACTCTCTAGCATCTCTTGTGCTAACGTAGATTAATTGCCACAGTTCCTCCTCACTGAATAACATGCACTTATTCACACTTCTCGCTAGTGATGTACATACACCACTCTGTTCCAAGGGCTGCAATTTGTCTTTACCACCGAATATAAATTTTGATGCTATTGCTGTTATAAAATGTAAGTCTGTAGTTGTGACACTAACACTCTCGCAACGTAGTTTGAAATGTTGCCAGTATATGGAATTTTGTAATTACTGAGTCATAGTTGTTGGCCAGCGGACACAAGTGCTGTAATTTTATGCATTTTCTTTTCTCGTGATGAATTATCAAAGGACAAAGCTGTAGCCATTGATGAATGCGATATGTCTGATTGGCTGTAGCTCTGTTTGAATGGCTGATTCAGATAATGGAATGCCCTAACATGTGTGGGACTGGTTCTGATCTAACTGCCTACAACAGTTGCGCAAGGGCGCTCTGTGAGTGTTTTAGGAATCTGGTGTTCAACCTATGGTCTGCAAGGTAGGATGGTACCATCCCAAGCATGCAGAGTTAAGAAGAGTGCAGCAGTATGGACAGTGATGACAATTATCTCGATGTCGGTTCCACTACACTCCCTGTGAAGGAAACGTTATCGCTAACAGATATTAGTGTACGGATTTAGGCGTAACTATATCTTAGCACAAATGAAAATCTTAGATTTTCGTTATTAAGGTTTATTTTTACTCTAAGTATGACTTCATTACATAGCAATGTTAGCAAAATTACGTACAGGATGGTAAAATATGGGTACTGAGTGTTCACAACTGTGAAGCGAAATTCCTAACTATTATAAGGTTGTTCAGTGGTAAGACGATTGATGATGATGTCTGGAATCGATAAAAATACAAACAACTTAAATACAGTTGGGGCCCGAGATATCAATTACGGTAAAATGCACAATGAAAATACCCGCTGGTGGCCACGCGTTTTCTTTCTGGCCAATCAGAGCGTTTGTACTTCTTATAATTCCATCCACTAGAGTTTTGTAGACTATCACAGGCATCATTTCTTTCGTAGGGCAGAGTTTAACTTCTGCTATGTAATGCTGAGATAAACAGCTTCTTCTTCCATGCAACTTTTAGCACAGGTGGCTACAGAGAGTCACCAATGTTTTGAGGTGAGTTTCTCCAGACGTTTGTCTTCCATCACCGACCATGTTCCTGTGCAAAGGATTTCCGATGGGTCGTTGATAAAAGCAGGGTTAAGCGGCAGCTTTTGCCAACGGGCTACACAGCGGCTTCGGCGTCTCACTGTATCCACTAGATGTCCTGCTGAAAGGTTTCAGCCGAATGCGAGGTTTCAGCCGAATGCGGATGGTCATGCCGTCGTAAAACTCTCCTTCCCTCAGAAGTGAGTCTCGTAGCTCGGGCCAGGGAAATTACTTGTGTGCAATTACTAGTGGGTGTTCATTCATGAAATGCTGGCTTATTTATTAGATCTGCGTATCACTGAAATTCGTTCTTTTTCATATAACTATGTTGTGTGACATATCGATGTAACAAGAATTGTTTCAGGAATTCAGTGCAAGGTGTTAGTTGTTTGACAGCTTACAATATATATGAGATGATGTAACTTCCAATAAAGTTGCAAGTTTGTGGTAGTGTTGATGCTGGGAATTTGCAGGGATTACTACACCGGTGCCAACGTTTCTTCTGTAAATGCTACATTAGTGTCATTATTGTGCTAATACCTGTATCAAAGTCCAAGAAATGTATAGAAGAGATTTCAGCTCTATTGTAAACTGAATTCTCTTATACTGCGAGTTTAAATGCTGTACTAATGTCTAATTTTCTAATGGTGCCGATCCACAAGCACAACACATCATCGACACATCTGAAGCGATATTTAATTTTGCGGTTCAATGGCTCTTTCTTTAAGAAATTTTGTTCGAAACTGTCCATGAAACTCTCACATATTATACGACTAACAGATGAACCCATAAAACGCCATCAGACTGTAAGCAGGCTGTTTAGGTTTTTATGTTGGTAACGCCACGTAGCGCTCTATATGAAAATCACTGACTGTGCTGCGTGCAGTCTGTGGCTGGTTGGCATTGTTGGAATATTCGTTATTGTAGTGTTGGGCAGTTGGATGTGAACAGCGCATAGCGTTGCGCAGTTGGAGGTGAGCCGTCAGCAGTGGTGGATGTGGGGAGAGAGATGGCAGAATTTTAAGAGTGGACCATCTGGACGTGTGTCCGCCAGAAAGAGTAAATTTGTAATGTTGGATATCATGAACTGATATATGTATGGTGACTTTTGAACATTATTAAGGTAAATACATTGTTTGTTCTCTATCAAAATCTTTCATTTGCTAACTATGCCTATCAGTAGTTAGTGCCTTCTGTAGTTAGAATCTTTTATTTAGATGGCAAAATTGGCGCTCGCTGTATTGCAGTAGTTCGAGTAACGGAGATTTTTGTGAGGTAAGTGATTCATGAAAGTTATAGGTTATTGTTAGTCGGGGCCATTCTTTTGTAGGGATTGTTGAAAGTCAGATTGCGTTGCGCTAAAAATATTGTGTGTCAGTTTGTTGTTGATCAGAATAAGTATAGAGAGAAATGTCTGAGTACGTTCAGTTCTGCACAGCTGTTTGAAAATCAAATAATGTAAGAGGTTTATCAGCACAGTAATGCATTACTTTTTCTAAGGGGACATTTCAAGACTTACTATAATACTTGTCTTGAAATGAAAGTAATTCTGTTTCACACACATTTGAGCAGCGTTGGTCGTTTACGTCACATAATTCTACATGATTTACTTTGGATTTGTGTAAAATATCAGTTGATATAGAATCATCAGTAGGAGCATTTATAAATATGCTAGTGATATATAATGACACTAGTTTAGAACTGGGTGGGATTTGGATATCTTTAATTTTATCAACAAGAGGCACAGAATGTTTGATACCAAACTTAGGTTTAAGACTGATTTTTTTCCTGATGATATATCTAGATCTTTCCTTAGCAGGTAACAGTTGTGACCTAAACATGGCCTGAGAAGCTGAAAGCCAGTATGTCATCAGAGAAATATAATTTTGCCAAACATTAGAAAATGTTTCTTTTTAATATTATTATCAGGTTCTGACAAGCATCATTTAAATAATGTAATAAAAAGTGCTAACAAAGTGCTATTAACCACCGTGTACAGAAGATTACTGATACCTAAACTAACGGTCATGCAACACATTTGGTTCAACAGGGAATGTTTATATCGGAACCTTGCTCCAAAGTACACCAACATTAAATCGAAGTGTACTTCCTGAGCTGCAATGAAAGCTATCAAGATCAGCGAGAGAACGTAGGTGAGAAAAGAAATGCGAAAGTGGTACATAATCCGTGATAACATAAGATCACATTTAAAAGTTTGTCACATGCTCATTTACCCAGTCACACATCCGTGAGAATTCGACAGGTTTGATGGCAATGGGCGCGAAGACATAAATGCAGTTATCCATCAAATAAATCTGCACCAAATAGAAAAAATTGTTGCAGTTAACAAAACACACTGCCGGAGAAAAAATAGTACACCTGGAAAGACTATGTCGATTTTGATCCGATGACGGCATATGGCACTTGGGGGATAGTAGATGTACTGATAATGTCTTTAACGTCGTCCGCCAACAGATAGTGTAGAGGCATAGCTACCAGAGCGCCATAAGTGTCTATCCTTTAAAGCTCAGTGTGGTGCAAACGTGTGAAGCAAGCAGACAACCTTGCTTCGTACAGCCAACTGAGCGAGTTTGAAAAGGGCAAGTTGTGGCCCTCTGAAAGGCGGCGCAGTCCTTTTGGAGGACTGCTACACAAGTTGGGAGTGCTGAATCAGTTCTGCAACGATGCTGGTTTCAGAGGTCTCGTGAACATTCTCACACCTGCAGACGATGTTCTGGACGTCCACACAGCGCAGTCATCCGCCAGAATCGTCGTATTGTAAGGGCAGCAGTGGCAGAGCGTACAGCTACCACAGCACAGAGCCCAGACGTGTTGACACAAACTGTTGCGAACCTGTTATTAACAGTGGGACTACGGGCGGCACGCACACCTCTAGCCTGTCTTCCATTCACGCCATGGCATCGATGTGCACAGCTCAACTATTACCGCCAGAGGATAACTTTGAAAATGGAATGGCGCGCCATGGTCTTCAGCGATAAAATAATATTCTAAACTTTTTCTTTTTAAAATTCAGACTTGATCACACCACGTTGTTACAAGAACTTAGGTGACCGGTTTCGGTCATATCACATGACCATCATCAGACCTGTAATTTAATTTAGAAAGCAATAGCAACCCTACTAGATTGACAATAAAATATGACAAAATGGTTACAAGGATAAAATACAATAAGACGTGTTATACCCATGGCATCCTTCGAAGATGGTAGGTGGAGCACTCTTCTCAGCTGCTGTGATGTCAACTGGTGCCAGCAAGTGACGAGCATACGCTTAAGTACGAAGATGCTCCACCTACCTCTTCTCCCTCCACCTCACGTCAACCAATCAGTATAATAAATCAGTTTTATGACATTTTAAAAAATATATGTAATATCATACCACTCTGGAGCTGATCATTCCATCATTACATATATCTCCAGTGCCAAATAAAGTTAATATAAGACAGACAGACTGAATCTGGCATACATGCATACTTGCAGTTGAGTCACAACTCACGTATCGATATGATGCCGCAATGCCAAAGACCTTCACAACATCGTTGAGTTTGAAACCATTGTGGTAGTACCACCTTAGCCCATAGAGGGCACACTGAGTATACATCGTCTGTACAGCTATTTTAAAGCTTTTAATTGATATTTTATACAATATTTGAGTAATTCCATGGTTGTAAAGAGATATTTTATATTTAACTATTTTTATATTATTATTGTACTTTGTTTTTTTACGTTTTGACGATTATGTGAACCCATTTTATACTGATTGGTTGACGTGAGGTGGAGGGAGAAGAGGTAGGCGGAGCATCTTCGTACTTAAGCATATGCTCGTCACTTGCTGGCACCAGTTGACATCACAGCAGCTGAGAACAGTGCTCCACCTACCATCTTCGAAGGATGCCATGGGTATAACACGTCTTATTGTATTTTATCCTTGTAACCATTTTGTTATATTTTATTGTCAATCTAGTAGGGTTTCTGTTGCTTTCTAAATTAAATTACAGGTCTGATGATGGTCATGTGATATGACCGAAACCGGTCACCTATGTTCTTGTAACACACGTGGCGGGATCAAGACTGAATTTTAAAAGGAAAAAGTTTAAAAATTTTGATCACTGTTCCAAAAATGTTTATTAAAAAAGAATATTCTGCCTGCACGCAAGTGTTGGTCGTTTGCGCATGTCATGTAGCCCTGGTGAGCGCTGTCTGGTAGAGTGCATACGTCCAAGACACCCTGTCCCCACCCCAGGCCTTATGATTTGGGTGTGATAAGCTACTACTCGCGTTCACATTTGATGTTTCTGGAGGGTACGCTAACCAGCAGCGCTCGGTACGTGCAGAATGTTGTTAGGCCCCCTCTTTTGCCTTCTTGCAACAGGAACGTCAAGTATTCTTCCAACACGGTATTGCCCACCCACACGCTGCTAGGGAAACTCCACGTACTCTGCAAGACCTGCAGCAACACACTGGCCTGCACTATCTCCAGACTTGTCTCCAATCTAGCACATGTGGGGTATGGTAGGACGAAAAGTGACTTATGCTACTCATCAATCTACAACTCTTACGGAACTACGTGAATAGGTCGAACAGGCGTGGCATAACTTACCCCAGGACAGTATTCGCCATCTGTACGATCGACTGGATGCCAGTGTCAGCGTCTGCATTGCCGCCCGTGGAGGCTACACCACGTACGTTTCAGCACAGCACGATACCTGGTACCTCACACTGTATCTGTCCCTTTTGAAATATTCAAGCCGATATATTTTAAGTAAATATTAAAAGGACTCTGAATAATATTATATGGACATAAACGACAAATTAATTATGAAAATGTATTAAATTAGGTGCAAAGAAAGACTACATCGATTGCAATGTAATAAAAAGACATTCTTTATATTAGATGAGATCGTAGTGCATAACGTTCACGAAACTAACATTATTATCTTTGTCATTACATATAAGAGAAAAAAGATACTTAAAATCACTTCGAGTCAGATATTTCTTCCGCTGTACGTGAGGTACGCTTGCTATTGTAAAGCGGTAGCTTTTGTTCTATTTGTTCTCGTACGTAGCGTGTATTCTGTGCTTAGTGGAATATATTTACAAAAATTGAGTGCATTGTGTTACTTAAGGAACCCATGCAAACAATTGTTACTGAATTAATAACGGCAAGAAGTTATTTAGTGTTTTTTCAGTCTCTGCGAAGCGAGCAGCGGTGATCTTTGACTGGCAAGAATTGGCCGCCATTACGCGGCGTATTTAAATTTATTTTTTTGTGTAACGTATCACCACAGCCGGAGCAGAAAGAATCATTTCAATTTATTCAATTAACTAAAGTCAAAGCTTCACTAATTTTATTTCTTCCAAAAATGCATACTTTTAAAGATACGATTTATTCTAGGTCAGTGAACTTAGCCTGCTTTACATTTCGCCGAAAGCATTTGAAATAATTTGTAGGGAGCCTGGCGCTCATTTGAACATAATTTAATATTTATCTTTGGCCACCTACAAATCAACATATGTATATTTCTTATATTATCCCTTTCTTGTGTTTCACTTAATAATAATAACTATTAATAACCACAGAAAGGAAGGTATAATATAACTGCTTATGTAAATGAACTCATTTCACTTATTCCATATGCACTGTTGCAACAACAAATCTTGAGTGAACTGAAAACATCTAGACAGTGTACTAATCTTTTTCCATGTGTGTAGGAACTGTTGGCACCTGTTCAGAGTCAACCGTTTATTGATGGAATAACGAACTTACCACACATAAGTTACAGTGGCCGAGCTCAGTGTCTTAAATAAAGGTATTAAATACACTCCACAACAAACAATCTCTGATAAACTAATAGATGTGCTAAAAGCAGCTCTTGAGGTCGCGTTGGGTGACGATGTATATACAAAACATTTAGTATCCCACGATTTAAAAACTACTGCTGCTGCTGTTAGTGACGAGGTCTCACGCAATGAAATACGTAAGTTGAGCAAGTTTAAGTAGTAAGTCTCCAGCAATATCATCGCTAGCAGAGCCGATGAATCAAATAGTTTTCTTTTGAACCGAGGTGATTGCGTTACCGAAGTGAACAAGTTCCTTAATACACTACCGGCCATTAAAATTACTACACCAAGAAGAAATGCAGATGATAAACGGGTATTCATTGGACAAATATATTATACTAGAACTGACATGTGATTACATTTTCAAGCAATTTGGGTGCATAGGTCCTGAGAAATCAGTACCCAGAACAACCACCTCTGGCCGTAATAACGGCCTTGATACCCCTGGGCATTGAGTCAAACAGAGTTTGGATGGTGTATACAGCTATGCTGCCCATGCAGCATCAACACGATACCACAGTTCATCAAGAATAGTGACTGCCGTGTTGTGACGAGCCAGTTGCTCTGCCACCGCTGACCAGACGTTTTCAATTGCTGAGAGATCTGGAGAATGTGCTGGCCAGGGCAGCAGTCGAATATTTTCTGTATCCAGAAAGGCCCGTACAGGACCTGCAACATGCGGTCGTGCATTATCTTGCTGAAAGGTAGGGTTTCGCAGGGATCGAATAAAGGGTAGAGCCACACATTTGAAATGTAACGTCCACTGTTCAAAGTGACATCAATGCGAACAAGAGGTGACAGACGTGTAACCAATGGCACCCCATACCATCACGCCGGGTGATACGCTAGTATGGCGATGACGAATACACGCTTCCAATGTGCGTTCACCGCGATGTCGCCAAACACGGATGCGATCACCATGATGTAGCAAACAGAACCTGAATTCATCCGAAAAAATGACGTTTTGCCATTCGTGCACCCAGGTTCGTCGTTGAGTACACCATCGTAAGCGTTCCTGTTTGTGATGCAGCGTCAATGGTAACCGCAGCCATGGTCTCCGAGCTGATAGTCCATGCTGCTGCAAACGTCGTCGTACTGTTCGTGCAGATGGTTGTTGTCTTGCGAACGTCCCCATCTGTTGACTCAGGGATCGAGACGTTACAGCCATACGGATAAGATGCCTGTCATCTCGACTGCTAGTAATACGAGACCGTTGGGATTCAGCAAGGCGTTCCGTATTACCCTCCTGAATACACCGATTCCATATTCTGCTAACAGTCATTGGATCTCGACCAACACGAGCAGCAATGTCGCGATACGTTAAACGGGAATCGCGATAGGCTACAATCCGACCTTTAGCAACGTCGGAAACGTGATGGTACGCATTTCTCCACCTTACACGTGGCATCACAACAACGTTTCTCCAGGCAACGCCGGTCAACTGCTGTTTGTGTATGAGAAATCGGTTGGAAACTCTCCTCATGTTGGCACGTTGTAAGTGTCTCCACCGGCGCCAACATTGTGTGAATGCTCTGAAAAGCTAATCATTTCCATATCACAGCATCTTCTTCCTGTCGGTTAAATTTCGCGTCTGTAGCACGTCATCTTCGTGGTTTAGCAATTTTAATGGCCAGTAGTTTAAACATGAAAGACCTAGACTATACAATTAAAGAGGAAAACCAGTTTTAAAACTAAGTTTGGTATAAAAAGTGCTACGGCTCTTATTGATAAAATTAAAGATACGCGAATCCCACCTAATTCTAAACTAGTACCTTTCGGTGTCAAAAGCTTATTTACAAAAGTTCCTACTGATGAATCTATGAACATGTTAATTGATCTTTTGTATAATCCGAAGTAAATTCTGTAGAGTTATATGACATAACCAGTGTTATCAAAGGTGTATAAAACAGAATTACTTCTAGTTCCAAAACAGATATTATAGTCAATTTGATGGCTTAGCTATGGGTTCACCTTTTAGTTTTATACTATATGAAATATTCATGGACAATTTCGAACAAATTTTCATATAGAAAGAGCCACTGAATTGCAAAATTAAGTATTGATTCTAGTATGATGCGCTGCGTTTGTGGACCGATATTACTAGATTGTTGGATACATTACTACAGCAATTAAAGTCACAGCATAAGAGAACTAACAAGGGGAGGCCGCCAATTGTGAAATTCAGATTCGATTCATACTGCGCATAATAGAAGCTCATGGCCAGAGGTGTAATGTGGAAGTGCATCTTGGTGCTTTGCCACATTACACCTCTGGCCATGAGCTTTTATTATGCGCATTATGAATCGAATCTGAATTTCACAATTGGCGGCCTCCCCTTGTAAGTTTACAAGGGAGCTAGGGGCTCTTCCATTATCTGTTGGATATTAATATAGATATTAGTATAAGAAGACACATATTTAGCATTTACAGAAAAATATAGCTGCCAGTATGGTAATCTCTGCAATCTCCCAGCACCCATACAGCCACAAATATGCAGCTTTCCATTCGATTGTGCATCGCCTGTATCTGTTCCATTATCTGAAACAGCTTTTCAAACAGAACTGACAGGAATGGCTATAGCTCTGTCCTGATTGATATAACGTAGGACGAAAAAAGAAAGTCGATAAAATTACTGAACTTCCGTACGCTGACGAACAGTAATCACTCAGTAGTTGCGAAACCTGATGCGAAATCCCATATACTGACAACATTTGAGAGAACCTCGCAGAAAAGTTATACTCACGTATCTACAAATCTGCGTTTTATAATACAAATAGCATATCAAATTTTTATTCAATAGTAAAGGCAAATTGCAGCCGTTGGCACAGAGTGGTGTATATGAATCACTCGCAAGCAGTGTGAAAAAGTGCATGTTGGTCAGTCAGGAAGAACGGTAATTACATGAACATGAGAGAAGATGAACAGTAAGGAAGAATGATCCAACATTTGCTGATCATCTTTTAGAAGGAAACCTTTCGTATGACGTGGCATGTGAATTTTTACATTCCCTTAAAAAAATAAAATAAAAATGATGAAAAAGCAGAGGCATAAAAATGACCCTACAGGAAATCGACAAGGCATAACACAAAATAACCCGCCTAGTATTTAGTGATAAGACTCAGTTTCTACTTTCCTCTTTGTTAAATTAAGTCTTAATAACAAATACTAGATTGAACTTGTAAATTCATCCTATTTCGCATCTGTTGTCAAGTGTGTCTTCATATAAAAAGTTTGATTACCTCACCTCTTTTAGTTAATGCAAGCCGGCCGTTGTGGCCAATCGGTTCTAGGCGCTTCAGTCTGGAACCGCGCTGCTGTTATAGTCGCAGTAACGAATCCTGCCTCGGGCATGGATGTGTGTAATGTTCTTACATTAGTTAGCTTTAAGTAGTTGTAAGTCTAGGGAACTGATTGAGGCGTAGCGCCTTCGCATCGCTCCTGTCACTTGTTAGGGCGATATCGTTATAAGCATGAGTCATCGACAGATGTCACCAGCTGACATGGACCTGCGTTACAGAGCTGCACGTAGTTGTACTAGTAGGCGGCAGAGGTCAGCAGTTGACAGACAGTGCTAGCAGTTGTAGTCAAAACAATGTTGTAAAGTTATGTTTGATTAATATTTAATGTATTTCCATAATTATAATTGTTTTATATATGTAGTAATTAGCAGTGTGAGTGTTGTATGAATGAAGAACAATAGTAAATGAAAATTGTTTTCTTTGTTCATGAAGTACCAGTTGAACTATTCAGGGGATTTACAATAATTAAATGTGCAGTCAGTTTATGGTACTAATAAATCGTGAGTAGAACACAAATTAATCAGTAATTTCAGAAGGAGTAATTTTATATTTGATACTTTTCTAAATTTATTTATTTAGCAGTTGCCATAGAAAGAAATCTTTTACTTATTGGTCATTGAAGTAAATCGCGGGTTAGCGCGGGATAATACTGCAACCTGATTTGCTGTTTGTGATATCAGCCAATCAGAAAAATACAGGCTCGCGCCAATCTATCCTGGGGAACAAAGCCTTTGGTGTGATCTAGGGGGTCGGGGCTGAGGGTTCGAACTAGTAACGTCTCATTGATAGCAGCTCCGACGAAACTACTGTAAAATCGCGGAAAATGCTAATTACAAGTTCGCGAAGTAGTACAAAGTGTATTTAAGTGAACGGTATAGTGGAAGTCGTATGGAATTTCAGACGGAATAACAAAATTATTGTTTTTGGCTGTTAGTTAAAACCGCGTGGCGTGTTGTGCGATCTAAGACTGGTACAGGTATTGTGTGTAGAGCAGAGTGCACAAGATTTGAGCGAGCATTTCCATTACTAAACGATCTGGTGACCTCTATTAACTTCGGTAACGGGTGTAAATACCATTAACTGGCTACGTGTGTGATTGTGGTGTGCGTGTGAACTTGCCACATCCCGTTTACCGGATAATGCTACGTATGTTGCGACCTGCAATAGTCAGTAGTGGTCTAGTATTTTCTACTACAGCTTTTAGCTAGACAAATGAACTTTACTGGACACTGGAAGGCGGTAAAAAGTAGCGTGCCGCGTCGCACGTGGTGCTTTTTTTTTTTTTACTTTATTGTTATTTTAAAACCTGTACAACTCAGGTAGGCTGGCAGCGGCACACTACGCCGCTCTTCAGCCATAGCGTTTTACAAGAGTATAAAAAAATGGTGAATGACAATGAACAAAGTGACGGGCAAAAGAGAGAGGTCACAGAGACACAAAAAACACGGAGTCGTTCACATGTGACGATAACAACACTGAAAACACGTTGGCACGGCGCACAAAACACTGATGAGTCCGACGGCACAAGTGAACGTAGGAGTGGGACGGCGGACACCAAAAACACTATACGACGTCACACACACGAGGCACAGAAGGCGACGATCTCCGGCGCGCAAATGTTCACGATGCGTGTGCGAGTCCGGGGACCTGCCAAGAGAGGAGGAGGAGGAAGGGGAGTGGGAGAGCGAGAGGGGAGAGCAGAGATGCCACGGGCAGGGGAGATAGGGGGGAGGGAGGAAGGGGGAGAGGAAGCCCGGGGGAAGGGGGGGAAGGGAGGGGACGGGGAGATGGAAAAAGAAGGGAAGAGAAGAGGCACGTGGTGCATCGGCCGGGAAACTATAAAGCTGTAGGAACCGAATTCGTGATCGAGAGGAACGGTCAATAAGCAACTTTGCTACAGTGACTGTAGGTGCGAGTGAGATATTGTTGTGAAGACGAACATACGTTTTGAGATGCAGCAAGGAGTGATCCTGGGGAACGAAGATTTTATAACGAACTGGATGCTACGGGACTGAAGGCGCAGCGTGGAATTGGCCCGCTGAGCAACAGATGGCACAGTAAGCGGACAGCAAGGCGTAGCAGCTTCCATCGCAGTGGCAGCGCGTGGGGGCCCTGAATCTGGTACACCACGGGGAGAAAGGCAGATTGCTGTTTTCAACACGCTGCGACGACGTCGGATGAAGAAATATAAGCTAAGTTTATATAGTGTATTATTTGCATGTGTAAACAGACTTGTTAGTATGGATGGGAATGATAATTCTGTGGTTGTGAGAGAGGGCCATGTAAGTCAGTTTGGCGTGAGTGCTAGTCAGGCAACTACTTCCGAACAAAAGCAAGTAGGAGCGACGTTACAAACTAGTGTACGTCCCAAAAAATGGATTGTTACCACAGCGTTAATATGGAGGTATTAAGTAACGATGTGCCTCAGATATCTCCAGTTGTAAAGATGGAAGTGGAACATAATGTTCCGACCGTTTCTGGTATGGGTGACAGTTTAAATCTTGTCGATAGTCAGTTGAATGATTTCAGTACAAATAGTTTGTTTGATGTCAGTAGTGTTAATGTGAGTGAGGAGGCTGACAGAACAGACACCAAATTTGGTATTGTGCCTGTACAATTAGCTGAACAAAAAATTGTACTACAGGAAAACAAACCAGTGAATTTACAAGATATGTTTGCAGCTTTAATGACGAATATGAATCAAAATTTCAGTAATATTAATCAGAATTTCACTGAGGTAAAACAAAATTTTGGGAAGTCAGATCAGAAAGATGAACAACAGTCTGGTAGTATTATCAAGCTAGCTAATGATCTGAAACAGTTTAAGACTGAAATTAATGAGAAAATAGAACAACAGGCTGTTGAGCTTAAGAAGATTTGGAGAACGGATTTGCAGGTGTTTGATACTCGTGTAAATAAGAGAATTTCTGATGCAGAAAGTAGGTGTAAAAAGTCTTCAGAGAATGTAAAAAGTGAATTAACAGAGCTGGTTAGCAAGGTTGCTATTGGAAGCAAACAGAATATAGATCAGATTGGAAAGGGTGGAGAAGCTTATGCAGCAAGAGGAGCAGACAAATCATAGTTTTAAGCCTCAGAATACAGTTGAGAGAGGTCAGAATGTTAATGTAAACAGAATGGGTGTGTCACATAATAGCCAAGGAAGGAGAGGAAGGGGTTGGCGCTATGCTCCAGTTCCAAGGACAATTGATAATGATCAGGGGCACGCTTACAGATCACGATCGCCAATTCATGATGACAATGATTTTCAGGAGAGAGATCAGGTGGGGGTGCGAGGCAGAAATGAAGCAGAATCACAGGGCACGGGAAACTAGATCCCGTCTGTGAAGGGACTGGCATTTGCAGAATGGGTTGCAGTAATATGAATCCGCTGGCCATACCTTTTGTATACAATAAGGATAAAGTAACTGAAGTCCAAATTATTGACAATAATAATGCAACTGAAAGTAGTAAAACGAAGGATGATAGAATAGGCATGCTACAAGGTGGCTATGTAGATGGGAGCAGGCAAAGGAGCACTGTGCTGCAGGTTGTTTGGTGGGAAAAGATGTTGAAAGTGATGTAAAATCTAGCAGTGAGGGAGAAGTGTACAGTAGAGCGAATGAGGGATCTTGCCAGGGAGAAGGAAGAGATACGAATATACAGGGATTGCAGGAGCTAGATGAGAAGTGGGTAGAAGAATAATTATTGATGTCAGTAAATCGGGGCTTAGAGGAAGCTATGGAAGCATTTCATGCCAGCGATGACCAGAATGGGGGTCAGCCGAGTAAAAGTAATGTAGAAGGAGAAGATGAGGTAGAAGAATTAGTGGAGAAACTAATTACTGTAGAAAAGGGAGCTGCAGATTTGCAGAAGTGTTTTAATCTATCCATAGTGGATAGGCTAAAGAATGTAGGAAGGGAGAGTAGTGAAAGCAATCCTGTAGATATTTGTATAATCTCTTGGGCACAAGGAAGGTTTCGAAAGGCGTAAAATTGTACATGACTTGCTTGAGGAGGATGAAGTCACTGTTAAGGAAGAAAAGAAAGTTCGACCAGTAATCAGTCTGTTAGTGCAAGGGGAAGAAGTACAGTGCCTAGCTGATAGTGGCAGTGATTTGTGTGCTGTTAGTCAGCAAATGGTTAGATGCTTTGCCTAATAAAAGAGAGGTAGTAATTATGCCTGTCATAGGAATCCAGATAATTGTAGCCACAGGAGAAGTGAAGAAGCATGTAAAGTATGAAGTGATGTTGCCTATCAGTATAAATGGTAACCAGTTGTATCATAACTTTCTAGTTATTGAGGGCTCAAGTATAGATATGTTAGTGGGAATTGATTACTTAACGAAGTACAAAGGGAGGCTGGACTTTGAAAATGATAGTATAAGCCTGGAAGTGAGTGGGAAAAACATTATAGTGACTTTCTCTAAGAAAAGAAAGAATACAAAGAGGGAAGGTGAGCAGATTCCGATTAGATATTGTACGAAGAGGACAGATCTGGAAGGGCATGGGGAAGAAGTGGAGGTAGATCCTGATGAAATGCTCTTAGTAGATAATAAAATAGAGGAAAAAGTTAGAGATATTCAAGGTTTAGACGAAACTCAAAAAGGGAGCTGAAAGATGTCTTACTCAAACATAAAAAAGTTTTCTCTGATCAGCCAGGCTTGGAAAGAGACTATGAGTGTTATTTGAATGTTAAAGAAGGTGCACAATTTTTTAAGAAACCAATACCAATTGCTGAAAAACATAAAGAAACTGTGAGGGATTTAATACAGAGCATGCTTAAATGGGGAATAATAGAGAAAGCAGTAAGTGTATTTAACAATCCATTAGTTGTGGTGATCAAGAAGGATAAGTCAGTAAGGTTGGTCCTAGATGCGAGAGCTTTAAGTAAGGTGGTTTTACCGGAAAGTGACCGACCCGAAAACATTGACAAACTGCTGCAAAAATTTAAGGGAGCTAAATTCTTTACATCAATGGACGTAACTTGTGGTTACTAGAACTTGCCTCTGGCTAAAAAATCAAGGAAGTACATGGCATCCTTGTTTGAAGGCCGGTGCTATCAGTACAAAGTCGTTCCTTTCGGATTAAATATAAGTGTTTGTGCTTTTGTTAGAGCAATGCCACAGGTTTTACGTGATGAGCTGCTTAGAAAAATTACAGTATATGTTGATGATGTGCTGATTTCCATATCTACTTGGGATGAACATCGCATGCTGATATACAGGGTTTTAGAAGCTATTGAAAAAGGGGGGATGAAATTGAAGTTGGACAAGACAGAATTTGTGAAGAAAGAGTTGAAGTTTTTAGGACATATTATTAATGGGGAAGGAATACTTCCAGATCCTGGAAAAATGGAAGCAATTAGGGAATATAAGGCCCCTACTAATTTGAAGGGTATGTACGGATTATTTGGATTTTATCGTCGTTTTGTGCCAGGTCAACTGTTTATACTCCATGTTTAAGGAACCTTTTAAAGAAAAATGTACCGTACAAATGGACAGCTGAGCGTCAGTCAGCATTCGAAGAACTGAAAGCAGCGTTGTGTAATAGTCAAGTACTACACCACCCAGACCTTACAAAACCGTTTTGTTTAGTAGCGGATGCATGTGGGTATGGAACTGCTGTTGAGTTATTTCAAGTGGATACAGAGGAAGAAGAAGAAATTCACAAGACTATAGCGTTTGCAAGTAGGTCCTTACAGCAGTCTGAGAAAAATTATTGCATTTCAGAACAAGAAGCCTTAGCTATTGTTTTCGGTTTGCATAAGTTTCAACAGAATTTCTTGGGACATAAAGTGACTGTATATAGCGATCAGAGGGCTTTGACTTACTTACAGACTTGTAAACTGAAGCACCGGAGACTAACCTGGTGGGCAATGTATGTACAGCAATTTGACATAGAAATTAGATATATATAAAAGGATCTGAAAATGTGGTAGCAGATCCATTATCTAGAAGTGTGGAGAATGAGGAAGAAAGTCCAATGTTGAGTAAGGCAGGGGTATGTAATTTTGCAGTTATGATGAAAATAGATGAGGAAGGACAGTTGAAAAAGATTTGTAAAAATTTACGAAGGGAGCAGAATCAAGATGACAGTATCAAGTTGGTAAAGAGTTATTTGGGTGATCCTGCACACCATAAAGTAGCGGAATACTACCAAATACAAAAGGGCATTCTGTTTAGAAGAAAGAAGAATACCAACAGTCAGTGGAAAATTTGTTTTCCTGGGCAGCATGTGAACCTACTTACTGACTGTGTACATAAAAGGTTCGGACATTATGGAGCAAAGAAGTGCACAGCAAAGTTGAGTGAGACAGTAATATTTAATAACATATGGCGTCGAGTACAGAAGAAATGTCTGACCGATGCCAGAAAGTTCGAGCCAATAACAGAATTGTGCAAGGCGAAATGTACTCGGTAGAGCCTCAGAATAGACTATGTCTAGTCGCAGTGGACCTTTTTGGACCATTGCCTGTATCTAGGGGGGGGGGGGGGGGGTGTGACTATGTGTTCGTTTTGGTAGATGGGTTTACGAAATTTGTGAAGTTCTATCCAGTTAGGAAAGCAAATGCAAGGGTATTAGCGAGTAAATTGCAGAAAGACTGTTTTGTTACAATAGGGGTACCAAAAGCAATATTATCGGACAATGGTCCGCAGTTTGTGTCAAAAAGATGTAAAGAATGTTTGGAAAGTAAAAATATTGAACATATTAAAATTTCGGCATACTTTCCTCAGGAGAATATGTGTGAGAGAATTATGAAGGAGTTCAACAGGCTGTGTCGAAGATATTGCCACAGAAAGCATACTGCATGGGCACAATATTTAGAATATTTTGAAGAAGTGATAAACCACCTAAAGCATGAGACCACAGGTTTTGTTCCTTGTGAACTGATGTGTGGTGTAAGACCTAATAACTTATTATTCTATGTTGTGGAATTTCCAGCAATCGTTGATTTAGCCCGGGATCGGAAGGAAACTGTAGCTCGAGATAACATAAAGAAGAAGGCATTTGAGCGAAAGAGGAGGCATGATGCAGGGGCACCGCCTACAAGATTTAAGATAGGAGACCTAGTTCTTGTTAAAACCAGAGAAAAGTCCAAAAAGATAACTTCGGAAACTAAAAAGTTTACCGACGAGTACATGGGTCCGTTCAGAGTTATTGAAAAGCCGCACCCAAATGCATATAGGTTGGCGTATTGGAAATCAGGAAAGTTGTTGGGATTGCGGAATATTATTGACCTGAAAAGATATGTGCATGTAGAATAGGATCTGAGGGTACTAAAACCTCAGAGGGCGTTGTACTCTTTGCAATGCTGGGTGACCGACGATCACCAGGTGCTCGAGTTATTGAAAATACTACTTCACTTTCTTATCGTGTTGTCAATCTTCCTCGTCTATCTTTATGAACTTATCTGTCATCTTTCATATTCTTCACTCTATTGGAAATGAGAAGGAGCAGCAAGGGGTGTTGTTGTGATGTATAGTGGTAACAGTGGGAGTAACGTATTTGGGGAAAAAGGAGTTGAGAAAGTTAGAGTAATGAGACAGGCGGATATAATTTGAAAAATAAAATGATGCGTTACAGTGATTTTGCAGTAGTGAAGTGTTGTCATGTTGTATATGAAGGTATCCGTTTTGAAGTAGTAGTGAGAGAAGTAACAGAGATGACTAATTATAGAGTATAATAAATGGGCTCAGAGTAATAAGGAGGAAGGGCATAACTTGTTGTAGAAGGGAGTGTTATCCTGTTGGAAAATGGTAGAGGAATTGTGGAGTGTTGCTACAAAAGTTGATGTTTGAAAAAAAGGGTGTTAGCATTTTATTACTAATGGAAAGCGAGTAAGATGATTTGCATGAAGATGCATGGTCACAATGGAAAATGAATCCATCCCAAAAATGACATGAAATTTACCGGAAGTGACTAATAAAATAAACCGATAGAGATGACAACCAAAATATTACTAATACTAATGCTACCAGGTGTGAAAGGTAAGAGTGAAGGGGAGTATATAATGGATTTTGTAAATAGTTATATGAATTTGAATTTAATATCTTATGTGATTTTGAAGTCATGCTCAAGTTTTGAATTTTGTGTATTATTTGCTATTGTAAAAGACTTCTTAAAAATTTTTGAAGAAGAAATCATAAAGTTAAGCGTATTCATGGAACCTGGTAAAAGCTGTCATAAAGACTTTGCTGTAGTTGTCAGGTTTTGAGGAAAAATTTAGTGGATAGGGAATAATCAGAATTTAACCTAATTAAGTGATTTCAGTGGATGCCTTCAATAGCAACGCACAATTTTGCCGAAGTAGTTGAACACTTTTAAAGAAAATGCAAATTTTCTTGCAGTTTAAGAGTTAAATGTTCTGTTAATTTGCTTTGAATAGTTAAAATATAATTAATTAAAGAGTATAGCATAGGGAGAACAATTTTATACTATGTGTTTAGACAGTTATGTATATTAGTAGTCTTAGACGAAACTATGTTTTGTAGGTAAAAACCACTGTACAATAAGGACTGGCCTGAGAGTGGACCAATGTGCAATGTTATGGACGCCAACCAAACAAGGTGTTGTGACATGCTGAGAGAAAAATCGTGAGGTAGAGGACACTTATGCAGTGCAACGTGTAAGGTAGGAGTGATTTCAAAATTACACCAGGACACCAATCAGAGTGCAGGTGGAGATTCAATGAAATATTGAATTCATGTAAATAAGAGGAGGTAAAAGGCGAAAAATGTAATTGTAATGGACAAGAACTAATTTATGTGAAGTCAAATTTGTGGAACGTTTGGTTTTGAAGGAAAAAATTAATTAGTTCAGTTGTAAAGTTTTGTAAAAAATCAAAAAGTTTTGTAAGATATTAGACTTAGTTAGGCTAGTATGCCAAGTCCGAAGTAAGAATTCTGTAACTTAGATTAGAAATTTTCAAATTTCACATTCGTTTTGAGAGTAAGGAGAATGGCTCAAATGGCTCTGAGCACTATACGACTTAACTTCTGAGGTCATCAGTCGCCTAAAACTTAGAACTAATTAAACCTAACTAACCTAAAGACAGCACCAGCGGTCGCTCGGTTCCAGACTCCAGCGCCTAGAACCGCGCGGCCACTCCGGCCGGCTGAGTAAGGAGACAGTCACGATGTAGTAAAATTATAAAAAGTTCTTTCCAACAATTTTAATAATTGCAGGGGGGTTTGAGGCGTAGCACTTTCGTATCACTCCTGTCACTTGTTATGACAATATCGTTATAACCATGAGTCATCGACAGATGTCACCAGCTGACATGGACCTGAATTACACAGCTGCACGTAGTTGTACTAGTAGGTGGCAAAGGTCAGCAGTTAACGGACAGTGCTAGCAGTTGTAGTCAAAACAATGTTGTAAAGTTATGTTTGATTAATATTTAATGTATTTCCATAATTATAACTGTTTTATATGTGTAGTAATTAGCAGTGTGTGTGTTGTATGAGTGGAGAAGAACAGAAGTAAATGAAAATTGTTTTGTTTTTTCACGAAGTACCAGTTGAACTATGCAGGGGATTTACTATAATTAAATGTGCAGTTAGTGTATGGTACTAATGAATCGTGAGTAGAACACAAATTAATCGGTAATTTCAGAAGGAGTAATTTTATATTTGATACTTTTCTAAATTTATTTATTTAGCAGTTGCCATAGAAAGAAATCTTTTACTATGATTGGTCATTGAAGTAAATCGCGGGTTAGCGCGTGATAATACTGCAACCTGATTTGCTGTTTGTGATATCAGCCAATCAGAAAAATGCAGGCTCGCGCCAATCTATGCTGGGGAACAAAGCCTTTGGTGTGATCTAGGGGGTCGGGGCTGAGGGTTCGAACTAGTAACGTCTCATTGAAAGCAGCTCCGACGAAACTACTGTAAAATCACGGAAAAATGCTAATTACAAGTTCGCGAAGTAGTACAAAGTGTATTTAAGTGAACGGTATAGTGGAAGTCGTTTGGAATTTCGGACGGAATAACAAAATTATTGCTTTTGGCTGTTGGTTAAAACCGCGTGGCGTGTTGTGCGATCTAAGACTGGAATAGGTATTACGTGTAGAGCAGAGTGCACAAGATTTGAGCGAGCATTTCCATTACTAAACGGTCCGGTGAACTCTATTTACTTCGGTAACGGGTGTAAATACCATTAACTGGCTACGTGTGTGATTGTGGTGTGCGTGTGAACTTTACATTGTGTTGCCACTTAGTACGGACTTGGCAGTAGTAACTGTGATCTTTATCGTAAAAATATACCTGAAAATTTACATTGACAAGTTAAAACTTTTATTTCAGTAGCTAGCCACATCCCGTTTACCGGACAATTCTACGTATGTTGCGACCTGCAATAGACACTAGTGGTCTAGTATTTTCTACTACAGCTTTTAGCTAGACAAATGAACATTGCTGGACACTGGAGGGCGGTAAAAAGTAGCGTGCCGCGCCGCATAATGATCTCAGATGTTACGTGCCACAGTGCTCTGAGCCATTTGAACCATTTTTAGTTAATGCAATTAGTTATACGTGACAAATGATGTAATGCTTTCCTCTGTAAATACTGTCATTTTTGTGTCTTCTATACAGATAATATCTGTGCAAGTGGCACTTCATGTCTCTCTGTGTTAGCGACACTCAGTTGTCGCCTGACGATGGCCTGATAAGACGAAAGCCGATTCGTACCAAATGAATATAATTTTGCAGAACGTTACGAAGTGTTTTTTTTCTTTTTAATATTATTAACATCTTCTGCCAAGCACGGACGGAAAAATCAGTTAATGCTGTACTACTGAGTTGAGTGCCTCTATGTTCCTAGCCCTAAACTGACCACGACAGACGTCCTGCTCTTCCTGCCACCGCACTTCATTGATTCTCATTATGTCTAACTTCAACCTCTTCACTTCCCTTTTTTAAACTCTCTTACCTCACTACCCAATTAAAGGATCGTATCAAGTTCCAACCTGTTGACCACCAGTTTCGTTTCTCCTGATAATGATGTCTTTCTAAGTAACGCAATACGGAGATATGAGTGGGTGACTATTTTACCTCCGGAATATGTTATCCAATACGATTCCATCAAGATGAAACCACATAGTGGAGCTGCAGTCCCTCGAGGAACAAAATAACGACTATAGGGTCCCCTCACTTTCAGCCGTTCGCAGCACGAGCGTAGGAAGGCGATGTGGGATAATGTTACAAGGCCAGAACTCTCAGCTATCCAAACTATTCAATAAAATTAATATAAACATTGTCGACTGGGCTGATTTCGGTCTCTAGTAGTAGGCAGTTTTGTGACTGGGATCAGCAGCACAGCTGTTCCAGCCGTCATCATACTCAGCCGGATAGTGCATGATCTGAAGATTTTCGACTACTAAGAGGCCCAAATCGACCAAATTTTCAACAAATGACTGTGCAGTCGGGACTGTTTTTTACTAAAACCCAATAATGTTACCAAAATTGCAACTACTGAAAAGACTGCTGCCCCTCTTCACAGATATCTCTTCATTGTGGTTGTACCTATGGTGCGGCTGTCTGTGTGTTGAGGCACGCCAGCGACCCAGTCTCGACGTGGTCGATGGTTCATAGGGGATTTATTATTATTATAATTGATTATTAATTTTCATAACAACTCTTATGCAGCCGATATCGAAATTTAATTACTGCGATGCTACTGAGGATTTTGCCAGCTGCAGTACACATCGGCTTTTATTCCCAAGCCTCGCCCAATCCGATCTTTCCCTTCCTCTCTGATAACTTCGACCGCGATTGGTAATGAAACTGTTATCTTCGTTGCTTTTTTTCTAAGGATGATGAACTCAATGTAGTATCCACGCAGATATTACAATACAGTTCATCTACATGTGCATCCTTTTAGACCTTTCGTCTTTTTGATCGCTATCATTGGATTTCCATAGCATTTTAATATGAGATTTTTAAAAGAAATATTCAATTTTCCCGCGACCTCATACACAGCAGTACCTAGGCTTCAAATTGTAAACATGTTTTACCGTTTGTTATCATCAATACACATTGCGCTACGCCTTAAGTTAGATTGGGCCAGCAGTAATGGAAACAAGCGTGATATCTGTGGATTTTGGTTTAGTGAATGTGTTTCAAATCTGTTGGATAATTTTGAACAACTTAACATTTCTTTTCACATCCGTCACTCTTTACGTTACTCGTAGGGAGCTGCGAATTCCTTCTGTTACACCCCTCTGCCGATATGTAGTTGCTGCACTGTAAAACAGATGACAAAATGGAACTATAATGTCGTTCTCGTCAGCTCTGTTAGTTTCTTTGGTGCCCGCTGCACGCAGGCAGTAAATAGAACGCCGGAGACAGGCACTTTCCGGTCGGCCGATTTCTCCGTGACTGGCTTTGGCAGCTACTCGTACCCCCTCCCCCAGGCCGCACTGGCTGTCAGCGGCACAGGTCCATTCCCTTTCCCTTTCCGTTTCTCTCTGCCCTTAGGACGAGGCGCCATTACCACATGTGGGGGCAGGTAACGCGTGCGGCAGACTGTGAGCGGGCTGCGCCCTGTGCGTGACACATGGACCGTGTGTCGCCCCAGAGAAAAGATGTTCTCCGAAGGTCGAGAGCGGAGGCTGTTCTGCGAACGTCGTCTCCACTGTGTAACACCTATATAATCTGAACACGCCCAACAGAGTGGACTTGCCGCAAATGATTCCGGCACGTATCATGAGAAATCTAGTAACACAATTGTTTACGTTTCTATGGCAAAGGGTCCGCAGCTCGTGGTCGTGCAGTAGCGTTCTCACTTCCCGCGCCCGGGTTCCCGGGTTCGATTCCCGGCGGGGTCAGGGATTTTCTCTGCCTCGTGATGACTGCTTGTTGTGTGATGTCCTTAGGTTAGTTAGGTTTAAGTAGTTCTAAGTTCTAGGGGACTGATGACCATAGATGTTAAGTTCCATAGTGCTCAGAGCCATTTGGACCATATGGCAAAGCGTCAGTGTTTCTGCAGCTTAGCCAATTATGGTGTAATAGAAGTACGATAGCTATACAAGAGCGACATATTTTGTCACGAGACCATTTCAAAGATGCTAGATGCTTATCAAATTCTGGTTGTAGACACTGTGAGACAAGCCATGTGCAGCACGGATAGCTATGAGGTATAGGCCTAGCGTTAAAATTCACGGGGAGTACATTCCAGGAAACATATACTTATTGCCACGTATATGACCGAAATGACGATGACTGGAAAGTCGGTGAAAGTGGAGCCCGTACTGAGGGTTCCAGTCAGTAATGCACGCCACACATCATTCGTTAACTGAGCAGCAATTCAAAAATTAGCAACAAATAATCCTGAACAAATCGGGAGCATCATGACAGATATAGGGATTAACGGCAGTAAGGTCGTTGTAGCAAGACTGAATACCGTAACATCCAAAGCCAACAAAAATATGTGCAAGACATGTCTAAAGGAGCGGATAAAAATTCGCTTGGCAGCTTCCCAACAGACGTGCTCCATTCCTTTCAATGTGACTGTGTATTCGTAGACCGTAGTGGTTTAAAGTCAGAATATTAGTATCCTTGGCAATTAACAGATATACACCAAATAAATCAATAAGATATGGTGCTGATCCACCATGGTACACAAAACAGGCCATAACACTGTTGCGGAAGCAACGAGAAAAGCATGACAAATTTAAAAGAAAGCAAAGTTCTGAATATTGGTGATCTTTTACTGAAGCTCTAAACTTAGCGCGAATTTCAATGCGATGTGCTTTTAATATTTTCCACAAAGAAACTCCGTCTTGAAATATGACGGGATATCCAAATGGATTTTGGTCGTATGTGAAGTACACAAGCGGTAAGACGCAGTCCATTTCTTCACTGTGTGATACCAACGGTACTGTTATTGGTGATAGTCACAGTAAAGCAGAGTAATAAACGCGGTTTTCCGAAATTCATTCACCAAAGAAGATGAAGTAAATATTCTAATCAAGAACAACTACCAGCATGAGTAATTTAGACGTAGATATCCTCGGTGTAGCGAAGCAGCTTAAATCATTTAATAAAGGCAAGATCCTATACCAGTAAGGCTTCTTTCAGAGCATGCTAATACAATAGCTCCATACTTAGCAGTAATGTACAACCGCTCGCTCAACGAAAGATTCGATCCTAAAAAGTGGAAAGTCACTCCTGTCTCACAAAAAAAAAAAAAAAAAAAAAAAAAAAATCAGACTAATCATCCTTATCTTACTTGCTACCGAGAGTATGCTGCCTTCAGCAGGAGCTCCGTGATAACAGGTTGCCCCCCCCCCCCACCCCAAGTCCTCCCAGAGTCTTCCAGCGGTGGTGTGACGCATTGTGGCTGGCTCGTTTCTGTCAGTGCCCACAGCACGCATCCGCCATGTGCTTTGTTGTTCCCTCTTTAGTTGGTACCTGAAACCATACACTTGGCAGTCCCCGTGCGCCAAGACCAAAACAGTATACAGTAATATTACGACTTACGCTATCTCGTTTTACGCAGTTCTAGTCATGCGATTCGCTTGTCTGAGCGCTGCGCACGTCTGTTCCCCCACTCCGCCCACACGGTGTTCAGCTTACGACAGATTCGTACGTGTTTCGTGCGGAGTCGTTTTATACACGGAGCGGGCTTCATTGATAGATGCTAATTGTGTCCTCCAAACGAAGCAGAAGTGATTCATCTGCGCCAAACAAGAAAAGAAAATCAGTATCTTCGAAAAGTAAACTTAAACTTGTCAAACACTTCCAAAAAAAAATTATAACTTTTGAATTGGCAAAGAAGTTTGACCTACAGAAATCAACAGTCAGAACAATTGCAAGAGGGAAACAAAAAGCCTCGAAGCTGCGAAAAATGCTCAGTCTTTTACTTCAAGTGTCTTTCGTAAACGTCATGGTCTGGAAACAACGTTAAAATTATGGTATGATAATCACATAAGAGTGAGAAATTATCTTGTTGATCAGAACACGGTATGCTCTAAAGCTAAGCTGGTTTTTAAGAGACTAAAAGAATCTGGGGAGGCTTCCAAAGACGAAATGGTTAAAGTTAATAACGCTTGGTCTGGCCGATTCAAAAGTCGTTGTAATTGTCATATCATTGCAGAAAGTGGAGAGGCGATAACCGCTGATATACTGCGACCCTCTATTCATAGCAACACAGGGAAATGGTAGAAGAAGGTGGCTGTAAGAGTAAACTATATTCAACCCGTGTGAAACTGGTCTGTGCTCGAAGAAGATGCTTAAAAGAACTTAAATCGCTCGTGAAGAGAAAACACCCAGGTTTTAAGGACACCGAAGACCGAATGACAGTGATGTTTCGCGCGAATGCAACTAGTGATTGTGAATTAAAACACCTCTTAGTTTATCGCTCAGTTAATCTAAGAGCTTTAAAAAATACGTGTAAAGTTGGTTTGCCTGTGATTTAGAAGTCAAATGCTAAGGCCTGAGTGACAGGTTCCCTGTTTGAGGACTCGTTTGGCTATCGCTACTATGAAACGTCCCCTTAGAAAAATTAATGAATTACTGTGCTGATAAACCTGGTACATTATTTGATTTTCAAACAGCTGAGCAAAACTGAACGTACTCAGACATTACTCTCTTTACTTATTTTGATCAACACTAAACTGTCACACAATATTTATTAGCGCAACGCAATCTGACTTTCAATAATCCCTACAAGAGAATGGCCCTGACTAAATTAACCTATGCGTTTCACAGATTACTTACCTCACAAAAATCTTCGTTACTCGAACTACTGCAATGCAGCGATCGCCACTACTGCCAGCTAAATAAAAGATTCAAACTACTGAAGGCACTAACTACTGATAGGCATAGTTAGCAAAAGAAAGATTTTGATAGAGAACAAACAATGTATTTACCTTAATAGTGTTCAAATGGCTCTGAGCACTATGGGACTTAACTTCTAAGGTCATCAGTCCCCTAGAACTTAGAACTACTTAAACCTAACTAACCTAAGGACAGCACACAACACCCAGCCATCACGAGGCAGAGAAAATCCCTGACCCCGCCGGGAATCGAACCCGGGAACCCGGGCGTGGGAAGCGAGAACGCTACCGCACGACCACGAGATGCGGGCAATAGTGTTCAAAAGTCATAATATATATAGCAGTTCATGACATCCATTCTTACAAATGTGCTGTTTCTGATAGACACACGTCCAGAACATCCGCTCTCAAAATTCCGCCATTTCTCTCCCCACATTCACCACTGCTGGCGGCTCACCTACAACTGCGCAACGCTACGCGCTGTTAAACAGCCAACTGTCCAACACTACAATAGCCAACAACAATGTAAACCAGCCACAGACTGCAAGCAGCACAGCCAGTGATTTTCATACAGAGCGCTACGTGGCGGTGGCGTTACCAATATAAGAAACTAAACAGCCTACTTACACTACATATCTGAAGTCAAACGTTATGCCAATTAAAACAAATCCCATCTAAAGTAATGCTACTAATCGATAACGCACCATGTTATCCTCCTGTTACTCTAATACTTAATTTCGACCCACGTGAAAGTTGTATTTTTGCCGCCGAATAGAACCAGCTTGCTTCAATCGATGGACCAGGCAGTCATTAAAGCATTGAAAGCTTAGTACACAAGACTATCATTTGCGCATCTCCATGAAGCTATACGACAAAATAAACCTCTTTGTTAAAGACTTCTGGAAGCAATTCGATGTTTTAAATGTCATGAGAATTATTGGACGATCTTGGAATGAAATTTCACAAAAAGCTTTAAATGGTGCCTGGAAAAAAACTACCTATTTTTTTCACCACTGAAACCCAGGAGGAATTATTACCAGATCCTAATCAAATTGATGGTGTGATTGAAGAAGTGGTTGATCTTGCCAGGCAATTAAATTTAGAGGTGTGTGGTGATGACCTTCAAGAACTGCTGGGTTCATGCAATCAGGAGCTGACAATAATTGTCAATTATTGATGAGCTTATAGAAATGCGTAAGTACAAGCAAAACATTTCACAACTTGCTTCTTTAGACGCAGTTCAATCAAATGAAATGCCGGTTCCAAACTCAACAGAAGGCCTCCTTTAAATTGATAAAGGTTTACAAATTTCAGAAAAAAATAGACTGCAATGAAATGTGCATTTCTGCTACAAAACGGGGAGTAAAAAATTTACTAGCAGGCTACGAAGAAATCTTGCATGAGAAGAAAAAAAACATTGATTCTTCGGACAACACTGTCAGAATTTATGAAGCATTCTATGTCACAATAACACTGGTTTACTTTGTTGCAGTTAATAATAATTTGTGGCATTGCTGAACATTTTATAAAACAAGTATCTTTTCAGTTACATTGTTTTCTTTAGTCTCTGGTCCCTGAACGTAATTTGTATGTATCCAAATACAAAATTAGACTTACGTGGATTTGACTTACATCGCTAATGCTGAGTCCCACACGTCGTTTAAGTCCGTGGTATTACTGTAATGTCTATTGCAGTGTTTAATATAAAAACGTCTCCATCGGATATCTGTATGTATCATCGTGCTTTATTCAGAGAATGCATCTTTATGCCTTCCTTTACATCTTGTGGGATATCTCAGGATCTCCGTCCTGGTGTAACTACAAATCCGTCGCAGGGCTTTCTCAGCTCTCTTCCGCAATTGGTTATTGGTCTTATACTGACGTTGGGCCTCATGAGACTTTATTACTGTGGATGATAAGTTGTTTGGTGTGGTAAGGTCCTGGCTTCAGAGTGCCCATTTCGATTGGGCTGAAGATGTTGAAACATATCCAATCCAGAGGCCTCGAATTTGTGCATGAAAGAATTCATAATGAGTTTTCCGGCGTGATATGTACGGGCTACATGGTGCAGGACATATTGCCGAATCACCCCTAACCCAGTCGCCTCGAAATGGTTCGTCAAGGAACTCTGTTGTATTATCTAGCAGCACAGAATTGTATAATTGGAGAAGGACTCGTCATGAATAGGAAGTCAGCACGGAGAATGAGTAACTGTGAATAATACAGTGACAGGATTATTCTGTTCAGAGTCGACAGCAAACTCATGCCAATCACGACAGGTAAACCCCCCTGCGGGTCCGGGGATTAGAATAGGCCCGCGGTATTCCTGCCTGTCGTAAGAGGCGACTAAAAGGAGTCCATCCCCCTCACGGGGGTAGTTAGCGCCTGCGTCCGGAGACGGACGGTTCCACGACCTATCATCGTGGTCTTTTTGGTTTTTCACTTCTCGTTTCTTCCTTCCTTTTGTTGGTTCCTTTCTTTGCTCTTCTCCACCTCACTGTCTTCCTTACTCTTTCCCTTGACTTCTCCTTGGCTTCTCATTGCCTTTTTCTCCTTGCTTTCTCATTGCCTTTTTCTCCTTGCCTTTTTCTCATTGCCTTCTTCTCCTTGCCTTCTTCTCATTGCCTTCTTCTCCTTGCCTTCTCATTGCCTTCTTCTCCTTGCCTTCTCTGGTCTCCGCCTCGGCGTTTGAGACAGTCTGTCCTCTTTCTCCCTCTCTCTCTTCTTTTTCCTCTTCTTCCTTCCTCCCTGTGCGCGCCTGAAGGCCGACCCACGCGTTCGCACGCGTAGCCGGTGACGGGGTAACGCGTAAGTCCCCGCCCTGGGTAGACTTGTAAGGCACGGGCGTACCCCCTGGTAAAGGCCAGGCCCGGGGAGGGGTGATTGCCTGAGCTGATACCTTCTGACCATGCCGATTGGTCCCTCCGTCTGTTTCTCGGGAGGTGTGACCTGAGGTGTAAACATTCACCTAAGGCGGGAGTGCCCTCTGAGAGGGTCCCCACAAGGAAGGAGCGCGCCATTGGAGACGCTGGCAATCATGGGGGATTCCTCCGCAATGGATTCTAATCCATCTCTTTCGACATCGACCCAAAAACGGAAACGTGACCAGCCAACAGTGACAAAAGTACTACCGCCTGCCCCACAGTTCCTCGTAGTTTCTCGATCTGAGGACGGAAAGGATTTTTCCTCTGTCAACCCTTTCGTTATTCAGAAGGGCGTAGATGCCATAGCCGGATCTGTCAAATCTTGTACCAGGTTGCGTAACGGCACCTTATTACTAGAAACTGAGAGTGCCTTTCAGGCACAAAAACTGCTTCGGGCCACCCTCCTGTACATGTTCCCTGTCCGGGTGGAGGCCCACCGAACTTTGAATTCGTCTCGTGGTGTAGTCTATACTAGCTCCCTCGACGGATTGACTGACGAGGAGCTTCAATCATTCCTCGCTGAGCAGGGCGTGACGGCTGTCCATAGGGTCATGAAAAAGGTCAACAATGACCTTGTACCGACCCGGACAATTTTCTTGACCTTCGATAGTGTTAAGCTGCCATCGCGCATCAAGGCGGGCTACGAGGTTATTTCTGTTCGCCCCTATGTCCCGACACCTACGCGCTGCTACCAGTGTCAGCGTTTCAATCACACTCGACAGTCTTGTTCCAATGCGGCTAAATGTGTCACTTGTGGCAGGGATGCCCATGAGGGTGACTGTCCACCTCCGTCTCCTCGTTGTGTGAACTGTCAGGGTGACCATGCCGCATCCTCCCGCGACTGTCCTGTCTATAAGGAAGAACGCTGTATCCAAGAAATTCGGGTCAAAGAGAAAGTGTCCACCTCGGCTGCTCGCAAGCTATTGGCTAGTAGGAAGCCCACGCTGCTCCCAGCGGGGAAATACAGTACTGTCCTCGCCTCTCCTCGGACTACCCGGGAGGTAGCAACCCAGACATGCGATCTGACCTTCAGCACCACGGTCGTCCGTTTGGCCAGTGCTAAGATCGCGTGGTCGACGTCTCCTCTTCCTCCCATCACCCCACAGACACGAGCACCTTCCTCAGCTTCTGCTAAGACGAAGACCCAGAAGTCAGATGCACGGGCCTTCAAGAAGGAACCATCCCGTGCAGACTTCCTCCGTACCTCGACCTCCCAGCCTTCGACCGGTACTTCCACTACACGTCCTTCCAAAAAGGCGCATAGGAAGCACAGTTCTCCTTCTCCGCCACGGCGCATTTCTTCTCCTGCGCCACCCAGCGGTTGCCGCCCCAGGCCGTCATCCGTTTCGCCTGGCCGCACCGCTGGTAGCCGTACATCTGGCCGTTCACTGGCGGAGGAAGCTCCCACTCCCGGCCATCCTCCCGAGATGGCCGATGACCCTATAGACCCAATGGACGATGACTGTCCGCCTACTGATAGCGGCGGCAGTGCTCGCTCGAAGCCAGGCCCTAAGCGGCCTTCGAGGTGACCACTTCTCTCATCTTCCTTTTCTTACGATGGCACTTATTCACTGGAATATTCGCAGCATTCGCTCCAACCGAGAGGACTTGAAGTTGCTGCTCCGCTTGCACCGTCCGCTCGTCGTAGCCCTCCAGGAAACGAAGCTACGCCCATGCGATCAAATTGCCTTGGCACACTACACCTCTGTGCGTTTTGACCTACCCCCTGTGGTAGGTATCCCAGCTCATGGAGGGGTTATGTTGCTGGTCCAGGATGATATTTACTACGATCCCATCACGTTGCACACCGGCCTGCAGGCAGTTGCCATCCGCATTACTCTCCCCACTTTTACGTTTTCCTTTTGTACCGTTTACACTCCATCGTCATCTGCCGTTACCAGGGCAGACGTGATGCAACTTATTGCTCAGCTACCTGCACCATTTTTGTTAACTGGAGACTTCAATGCCCACCATCCCCTTTGGGGCTCTCCAGCATCCTGCCCGAGGGGCTCCTTGTTAGCAGACCTTTTCAACCAGCTCGATCTTGTCTGCCTCAATACTGGCGCCCCTACTTTTCTTTCGGACTCATCTCACACCTATTCCCATTTAGACCTCTCTATATGTACTCCCCAACTTGCACGCCGGTTTGAGTGGTATGCACTTTCTGATACATATTCGAGCGACCACTTCCCGTGTGTTATCCATCTCCTGCAGCATACCCCCTCTCCGTGCTTCTCTAATTGGACCATCTCCAAGGCAGACTGGGGGCTCTTCTCTTCCAGGGCGACCTTTCAGGATCAAACCTTTACAAGCTGCGATCGTCAGGTCGCACACCTCACGGAAGTCATTCTCTCTGCTGCTGAATATTCCATCCCTCACACCCCTTCTTCTCCACGTCGCGTACCGGTCCCCTGGTGGACCGCAGCATGTAGAGACGCTTTACGTGCTCGTCGACGTGCTTTACGCACATTTAAACGCCACCCTACAGTGGCGAATTGTATCAATTATAAACGATTACGTGCTCAGTGTCGTCGTATTATCAAAGAAAGCAAGAAAGCCAGCTGGGCTGCTTTCACAAGCACCTTCAACAGTTTTACTCCTTCTTCTGTTGTCTGGGGTAGCCTGCGCCGGCTATCTGGCACTAAGGTCCACTCACCAGTTTCTGGCTTGAAGGTCGCGAATGACGTCCTTGTGGCCCCTGAGGCTGTCTCCAATGCCTTCGGCCGATTTTTCGCAGAGGTTTCGAGCTCCGCTCATTACCACCCTGCCTTCCTCCCCCGCAAACAGGCAGAGGAGGCTAGGCCACCTAACTTCCGCTCCTCGAATTGTGAAAGTTATAATGCCCCATTCACCATGCGGGAACTCGAAAACGCACTTGGCCGATCACGGTCCTCTGCTCCAGGGCCAGATTCTATTCATATTCAGATGCTGAAGAACCTTTCTCCTGCGGGTAAAGGTTTTCTTCTTCGTACATACAATCGCATCTGGATTGAGGGACATGTTCCCGCATGCTGGCGCGAGTCTATTGTTGTCCCGATTCCTAAGCCGGGGAAGGACAAGCACTTGCCTTCCAGTTATCGACCTATCTCGCTTACCAGCTGTGTCTGTAAAGTGATGGAGCGAATGGTTAACTCTCGATTGGTTTGGCTGCTCGAGTCTCGACGCCTACTTACCAATGTACAATGTGGATTTCGTAGGCGCCGCTCTGCTGTTGACCATCTGGTTAGCTTGTCGACCTTCATTATGAATAACTTCTTGCGGAAGCGCCCGACCGCGGCTGTGTTCTTTGATTTGGAGAAGGCTTACGACACCTGTTGGAAGGCGGGCATTCTCCGCACCATGCATACATGGGGCCTTCGCGGTCGCCTCCCTCTTTTTATTCGTTCCTTTTTAATGGATCGACAGTTCAGGGTACGTGTGGGTTCTGTCCTGTCCGACACCTTTCGCCAGGAGAATGGGGTGCCACAGGGCTCAGTTTTGAGCGTCGCTCTCTTCGCCATCGCGATCAATCCAATAATGGATTGCCTCCCAGCTGATGTATCAGGCTCCCTTTTCGTGGACGATTTTACCATCTATTGCAGCGCGCAGTGTACACGTGTCCTGGAGCGCTGTCTTCAGCGTTCTCTTGACCGTCTTTACTCCTGGAGTGTCGCCAATGGCTTCCGTTTTTCTGCCGAGAAGACGGTCTGTATTAACTTCTGGCGCTACAAAGAGTTTCTCCCACCGTCCTTACGACTCGGTCCCGTTGCTCTCCCAATCGTGGAGACAACCAAATTTTTAGGCCTTACATTTGACAGGAAACTTAGCTGGTCTCCACATGTGTCATATTTGGCCGCCCGTTGTACCCGTTCTTTAAATGTCCTCCGTGTTCTCAGTGGTCTGTCGTGGGGAGCGGATCGAACCGTCCTACTTCGTCTATATCGGTCGATCGTCCGCCACAAGCTGGATTATGGGAGCTTCGTATACTCCTCTGCACGGCCATCCATCTTACGCCGCCTCAACTCCATACAACATCGGGGTTTACGACTTGCGATCGGAGCATTTTATACCAGTCCCGTAGAGAGTCTTCATGCTGACGCTGGCGAATTGCCACTCACCTACCGGCGCGATATACTGCTTTGTCGGTATGCCTGTCGGCTACTGTCAATGCCCGACCATCCGTCTTATCGTTCCTTTTTTGACGACCCTCTTGACCGTCAATACGGGTTGTATGTCTCTGCCCTGCTACCCCCTGGAGTTCGCTTTCGTCGCCTCCTCCACCACCTTAATTTTTCACTCCCTGCAACCTTTCGAGTGGGCGAGAGCCGCACGCCACCTTGGCTCCAGGCTCAGGTCCGCGTTCACCTTGACCTCAGCTCGCTCCCAAAAGAGGTCACCCCCGGTTCGGTCTACCACTCCCGTTTTTTGGAACTTCGTTCGAAGTTCATCGACATGACTTTCATTTATACAGATGGGTCTAAGACCAATGACGGGGTCGGGTGTTCCTTTATTGTCGAGGCACAAAGTTTCAAATACCGGCTCCATGGCCATTGTTCGGTCTTCACAGCTGAGCTCTTTGCCCTCTACCAGGCTGTTCTTTACATCTGCCGCCACCGACATTCTGCTTATGTCATCTGCTCAGATTCCCTGAGCGCCATCCAGAGCCTCAGTGATCCGTACCCGGTTCACCCTTTCATACACCGGATCCAACGCTCTCTTCAGCAGCTGGTGGACGTCGGTTCTCCAGTTAGCTTTATGTGGGTTCCTGGCCATGTCGGTATCCCTGGGAACGAAGCTGCAGATGCCGCGGCCAAGGCTGCGGTCCTCCAGCCTCGGACAGCTTCTTGTTGCGTCCCCTCGTCCGATTTTAGCAGGGTGATTTGTCGGCGCATCTTATCTCTGTGGCATGCCGATTGGGCTGCACTTACCGACAACAAGCTTCGGGCCTTAAAACCTCTTCCCGTGGCTTGGACGTCCTCCTCACGCCCTTCTCGGCGGGAGGAGGTCGTTTTAGCCCGGTTAAGAATTGGACACTGCCGATTCAGCCATCGCCATCTGCTGACGGCTGCGCCGGCGCCGTTCTGCCCATGTGGGCACTTGCTGACGGTTAGACACATTTTAATGTCCTGTCCAGATCTTAACACACTGCGCCTCGATTTTAACCTGCCAAATACTTTCGATGCCATTTTAGCGGATGACCCACGAGCAGCTGCTCGTGTTCTTCGTTTTATCAATTTGACAAACCTCGCTAAGGACATTTGATGATGCTGTTTTTTAATCCTATGCCTGTCAGTCTGTCTTTTATCGTGTTTTCCCTTTTAGTTGTTGTGGTCAACTTGTGCCTCGCGGTGCATTCTTAGATTAGTCAGGGCGCTAATGACCATTGAAGTTGTGCGCCCTAAAACCACAAAAAAAAAAAAAAAAAAAGACAGGTAAAGTATATATGCCGATGACGTTACAAACAGAAGATGAGGAGCTAGGGGAAGTACATGAGGATGTTGAGCGGATAATTCAGTATATAAAAGGAGACGATGGTCTAGAAATTATGGGGAACTGGAGCGCAATAGTGGCGGAAGGAATAAAAGGCAGGGTTATGATGGAATATGGCTTGGTAGTAGGAATAAAAGAGCTGAAATGATATAGTTCTGCAATATACTTCTGCAGGTAATAACGAACAAACTGTTCAGTAATCACGAGGGAAGGAGATACACTTGGAAAAGACACAAGAGGATTCCAGCTGAATTTGATCATGGTCTCACAGAGGTAAGACAACAATTTAGTAACGATGAAGAGTAAGCTGAAGTTTAAGAAAATCGTTTGGAAGAATCAACATGGAAAGAAGTGAGATAATTTAGTACTGAGAAATAGTGGTGTACATTTGAAGTTCTCAAAGGCTGTAATAATGAATTCCACAGTATGAAGTTCAGTTGAAATTGACATCTCTTAAAAGCGCAATCACAAAAGATGGAGACACAAATATAGTTGTATAGAATGTAACTGTGAAGAAATATTGGGTAACAGAAGAAGTAATTGAATAGATCGACGAAAGAAGGAAGTAAAAAAATGTACAGCAAAAAACAAAAATACAACAATATACCCCCGGCAGTGCAAAAAGTTTCTAGACTGGATTAATAAAAAACAGAGACGTTAAGAAGGTGGTTTTACTGCTTCACATGTTCTACATGGTCTGCCTCCATTTGATTACAACGAAGAAGAGTTCATACAGCCGTTAGAAAATTCCTTCTTTAGCAAGTTGTTGATCTCGCCTGTTTCATTGACTTGTACGTGGGTTATGTTGATCGTTCATTTGAGTTTCTGCTCCTCGTCGCTTCGTGGTAGGCTCCTATTGATAACACCGCGTCTCGTCACCCAAGACCATTTTTTCCGGAAAAGAATTGTCTGCGTTTTGCTTTTCAATTAAGTCGTGGCAGGCGTCCGTTAGTCGTTGTTTTTGTTCAGGAGTCAAGGTGTGAGGGACAAACTTTGCACACACTTGTTTTTTCTTTAAAACATTATGGAGAATGTCTTTAATGTTTCATTTAGATGATCCTTTGCGATTCGTAACACACCATGGTCGCAAGTCGCTATTTAAGACTGCCTGCTAACAACTGACTGGTCGAATGTACATTTGTTGTTTATAGTGGTTCAGTTAGTTCGAACTGCAGCCGTAGTTATTGGTGCGCTAGCACTTATATGGCAGGAGTTTCAGAACTTTTTGGACGAACAGAGTTAGTAAATTAGAAGTGAAATAAGTAGGAAGTGTAAAGAAGCTAAGGCAAAATGACTAAAAGACAAATGTGAAGAAATGGAGAGATAAATGTTCGTCAGAAGGACAGATTCAACGTATAGAAAAGTAAAAAAAAAATCGTCGGTGAAATTAAGATCAAATGAAATAACATTAAGAGTGCAAGAGGAATTCTGCCGTTAAATGCAGAGGCGCAAGCAGATACGTAAATGGAAAGAAATGGTGGGAAGCCTCCACGAGGGGAAGGAATTATCTGATTGTGTGATAGAAACAGAACTGGGAATCGATATAGGTAACATAGGTAATCCAGTAACATAGTCGGAGTTCAAAGGAACTTTAAAGGACTTGTGATAAAATAGGCAGAAAAAGTGGAATTTCTGAAATCATTAGAGAAATGACAACCAAACGACTATTTAGGTTGGTGTATAATCTATGAGCCTGGAGACATACCATCAGACGGTCGGAAAATCATCATCCACACACTTTTTAAGACCAGAAGTGTGGATAAGTGCGAAAACTATTGTATTATCAGCTGAAAAACTCGTATCTCGCAGTTGGTGACAAAAATAAAATACAGAACAAAGGAAAAAAAATTGAGGATTTGTTCAATGATCGAGTTGACTTTAGTCAAATAAAGGCACCAAAGAGACAGCTATCTCATTGCGTTTGATAACGGAAGCAAAACTCAAGGAAAATCGAAGTAATTTCATTGGGTAACGCGTAAGGTAGTGCAAGGTGTTATAAATTCTCAGAAAATATATATAAGGTGAAGGAGAAGACATATAATATACAACATGTATAAGAACCAAGAAGGAACAAGAAGACTGGAAGACGAAGTCCTCGGATTAAGAGGGATGTAAGACAATGTTGTAGCCTTTCTCCTCTAACGTTGAAAAAATGTTCAAAAGTGTGTGAATCCCTAAGGGACCAAACTGCTGAGGTCATCGGTCCCTAGACTTACACACTACTTTAACTAACTTATGCTAAGAAGAACACACACACCCATGCTCGAGAGGTCTCGAACCTCCGGCGGAAGGGGTCGCACAATCCGTGACAAGGCGCCTCAAACTGCGCGGCAACGCCGCGCGGCCGTAGTGTTCAATCGACATATCAAAGAAGGAATGACGGAAAATAAAGGTACGTTCACGAGTGTGATTAAAATTCAGGGTGAAAGAATATCAACGATAAGATTCGGTATCGATATTGCTGTGTTTAGTGGAAGCGCGGAAGAGAGGCAGAATTACAGGACCTACTGATCGAAAAGTCTACTGAGCACGGAGTACGGTGTGAGAACAAACCGGAGAAAGGTAAATGTGATGAAGACTGATCGCAATGACTTTAGTAATAAAATTAAGATCAAAATTTGAGACGACGAGGTAGACGAAGTTAGTTACCTTTGAAACAAAATGAAGTATGACGTACGAAGCAAAGTGGACGTAAAAAGTAGCCCAGCATAGGCAAAAAGGGTATTCCTACCCGAAAGATCACTACTGGAATCAAATACTAATCTTTATTTGAGGAATTCTGAGAACGTATGTCTAGAGCATGGCATTGTATGGCAATGAATAACACGGATGGCGGAAGGGTGGAATGGGGGGAGGGGGGATGGGGAGCTGGGAATTGAGAATAAGCGAATGGAAGTGTTTGGTAGTTGGTGCTATAGAACGATGCTGACAATTAAGAGGAGAGGTGAGATAAAAAAGGAGGAGGTTTCTTGCAGAATCGGCGAGGATTGCATTATGTGGGAAACAATGACAAAAAATGAGGCATGATGATACGATATGTGTTACGACACCAGGGAATAACTTCCGTGATACTAGATGGAGATGTATAGGGTAAAAACTATAGGAGAAGACAAAGATTGGAATATACCCAACAAGTTACTGAGGTCGTTAGGCTTAACTGCTACTTTGAAGCGGCTTTCTTTCAAGCTCTCGTTCATAATGGTAATTTTCCTTTAGATATAAAAACCACATTCCCTCCTGTGTTCATTAGATGATAACAGTCTTGAGTGAGACACAGTATTTGTAAATTATTCCTACAAAGCGTGAGAGTTTGCACACCGCTGCTCCATGTCGTTCTTCGGTGGTTCATTCATAAACATCGGTCTATACCTTTTCATTTTAAAATATTTTTGAATATGGTCATGTATTGTTGACCACGGTATTTGAAGTTCGTCTGATCATTTGAGAATTAATTTCATGTTTCATGCGTTTAGTTCAAATGGTTCAAATGGCTCTGAGCACTATGGGACTTAACATCTGTGGTCATCAGTCCCCTAGAACTTGGAACTACTTAAACCTAACTAACCTAAGGACATCACACACATTCATGCCCGAGGCAGGATTCGGACCTGCGACCGTAGCAGTCACACGGTTCCGGACTGCGCGCCTAGAACCGCTAGACCACCGCGGCCGGCCATGCGTTTAGTCTCGCTGGTTGTTACTCATCTACACGACCTGTTTCTGGTACTGCTTGAAATAAATGAACGTTTCTTCTCATCACTAAGATTGTTTCACAATCTGGGGTCTTGCCTAAGCGGTCTCAGAACGTACTCATTATCAGTGTCGTTATTTGCTTTATTTGTGAAAATTCATACACCCAGACGCGCGCCATCAATCACTCCTCAAAAGTATAACTGTCTCCGCTTGCATCAGCCACGACTTCAGAACTGAAACAAAACACTACAATACCGTCAACAACGGTTTTAGTCAGCGTCAACGCAGAGATACCAATAAAACAACTATACTTTCGCAACAGCGCAAGGCAAGAGGGTTCAAATGGTTGAAATGGCTCTGAGAACTATGGGACTTAACATCTGAGGTCATCAGTCCCCTAGAACTTTGAACCACTTAAACCTAATTAACCTAAGGACATCACACACATCCATGCCCGAGGCAGGATTCGAACCTGCGACCGTAGCGGTAGCGCGGTTCCAGACTGAAGCGCCTAGAACCGCTCGGCCACACCAGCCGGCAGGAAAGAGGGATACAGGGGCTTCTTTGTATGTTTTTTGCATCATATCTCCAAAGAAGCCCTGTATATGATAACACCATTCTGAATTTTAAAACTTTTTGACAGATTTGTTGAATGTAGGTATTCTTAAATCATTTTTTATGCTGATTTTAGAAACAACTTATATTTTTGTCTAGCACGTCAGGTTTTTACACAAAATAAGAAGTAACATTTTTACGATTTTAACCTCCGATTCAAGTAATAGATTCAGACTCCACTTCACACAAATCCTTTAATCTAAACACCTTTAAAAAATAAAATACATTTAAAAAACTCTACAGAACTCCCAAAATTTATTTCGTGACTACTTTGTACAAAAACAAGAAGTCAACAGCGTTCCATTAATTTTCAAAATTTCTCTTCTTTGAATCCCTTGCAGATCCTTGTATATAATGACTGTCCCTCTTTGAGATCCAACAGTAGTCAGCCATCAGATTTGCATTCCATTTCCCTTGGTACCTGCTCCCCATCTCATTAATATCTTGCCGAAAACATTCACCCTGCTATTCATTATAATGTCCCAAGTTTTACGGAAAGTAGTCGACATGTGAGGATAGAAAGTGGACATCCACACTCACGTTACAACTCAAATTTTGCAACATATTTTCGACAATGGCCTTGTAATTAGGATCTTTGCTAGTCCCTAGAAACTTCTCACTAACTGATCGGAAGGTGGTCCATGAGTCATTTTCTCCCATCTCCGCTGTTTTATCAATATCTTCGTGCTTCATTATTTTCTTTATTTGAGGACCAACAAAAAATTACAGCTTTCAACTTGTCTTGTGTGATGAAGGCAATTTTTTTGGAAAGGTACTTGAAGCAGGGTGGCCGGCCGGTGTGCCCGTTGCTTCTAGGCGCTTCAGGCTGGAACCGCGTGACCGCTACGGTCGCAGGTTCGAATCCTGCCTCGGGCATGGATGTGTGTGATGTCCTTAGGTTAGTTAGGTTTAAATAGTTCTAAGTTCTAGGGGACTGATGACCACAGATGTTAAGTCCCATAGTGCTCCGAGCCATTTGAACCATTTGAAGCAGGGTCCATTCTGTGGTAGAGCCTTTACAAATTGCTTCATCAAACTCAATTTTATATGTAGTGGTGGAAGTAAGATATTTTTTTTGTTCTAGCGGTTCGTGCAGGATATTTTAGTTCCAGGCACAAAAGGTCTCCTCTCGCCGAACTCCCGCAGTCCAATGGTTTTGCCTTGCCCGACTGTTCCATCCACATAAAAAGAAAAGCGTTTTTGTGAACTCAGCTTGTTCTCTAATGGCACCGTAATAGATAACTTTGAAGTCATCGCAGATAAACCATTTGTGTTCCTGAGTACTGGTTAAGAGTATCTTCAAGTTCTCATACATCTCTTTCATTTCAACTGTGTGGGTCACAGGATTGGAACCATACCCGTTCCCACAGCAAAGTAACAAATCTTTCATGTTCCTCATTGATGAGTCTAGAAAAATTCTCCACTGAGTAGGATAATGCTTAGTGCCATAAAAGAGCATTAACTAGTTTATGTAATTGCAGTAAACCAGCGACTCGTTCTGTGATGATAAAGGAACTAGTTCTTTCTCTCTATGGCTCTGCCGTGAGATTCTCACTTTTCAACTGGGAGCCAAGTAGTTGTGCAGATTCCTTAGCCAAATTCAAGATCATTCAGTTCACTCTGAGAGAACAGTTATGGAGTAAAGATCCATTCATGTTGATAGACACCTTTATCGACTTCGGTAATTGTATCAATTTCACTTTCATCTTTATCTGCCAATTTCTCTAAAACGGCTGGGGGAGGAGGATGAATCAGATCTTCTCCATGTGCAATTGGCGTAATGGGTGAATCAGCGCTTGGATACACAATTTGTTTCTTATTTTTCGAATTGCAGCCATGAACATCGACTAAACAGAAGTAAAAATAATTAAAGGTGATTTTTAGGCTCCCTCCACACCACTGGAATCGCAAATGGCAAGCACGTTGTATTTCCTTTTGTCCACAGTCTTAATCTCTCAACATAATTGTGGAAAACTGTGGCTCCCATCCCTTGTCCGGATCACTAAGCTCCATTTTAAAAAAGGCATGAAAAGCTTTTTTCACAAAGTCTCTTATAATCATTATCTGTTTAGACACTATGATTTCCACAAATTTAACGGAAAACATTTGTGCTGTTCACAGAATGAAAATGGCTCTGAGCACTATGGGACTTAACATCTGAGGTCAACAGTCCCCTAGAACTTAATAACTGCTTAAACCTAACTAACCTAAGGACATCACACACATCCATGCCCGAGGCAGGATTCGAACCTGCGACCGTAGCAGCAGTGCGGTTCCGGACTGAAGCGCCCAGAATCTCTCGGCAACACCGGCCAGCAACAGAATTACGTGTTGGCAGTGTAGTAACTACTGTAAGTAGGTTGTTTAGGTTTTTATGGTGGTAACGCCACGTAGCGCTCTATATGAAAATCACTGACTGTGCTGTGTGAAGGCTGTGGTTGGTTTGCATTGTTAGAGTATATGCTATTGTAGTGTTGGGCAGTTGGCTGTTAACAGCGCGTAGCGTTGAGCAGTTGGAGGTGCGCCGCCAGCAGTGGTGGATGTGGGGAGAGAGATGGCGGAATTTTAAGAGCGGATGATCTGAACGTGAGTTCATCAGAGAAAGTAAATTTGTAAGACTGGATGTCATGAACTGCTATATATATTTTGACTTTTGAACACTGTTAAGGTAAATACACTCCTGGAAATTGAAATAAGAACACCGTGAATTCATTGTCCCAGGAAGGGGAAACTTTGACACATTCCTGGGGTCAGATACATCACATGATCACACTGACAGAACCACAGGCACATAGACACAGGCAACAGAGCATGCACAATGTCTGCACTAGTACAGTGTATATCCACCTTTCGCAGCAATGCAGGCTGCTATTCTCCCATGGAGACGATCGTAGAGATGCTGGATGTAGTCCTGTGGAACGGCTTGCCATGCCATTTCCACCTGGCGCCTCAGTTGGACCAGCGTTCGTGCTGGACGTGCAGGCCGCGTGAGACGACGCTTCATCCAGTCCCAAACATGCTCAATGGGGGACAGATCCGGAGATCTTGCTGGCCAGGGTAGTTGACTTACACCTTCTAGAGCACGTTGGGTGGCACGGGATACATGCGGACGTGCATTGTCCTGTTGGAACAGCAAGTTCCCTTGCCGGTCTAGGAATGGTAGAACGATGGGTTCGATGACGGTTTGGATGTACCGTGCACTATTCAGTGTCCCCTCGACGATCACCAGTGGTGTACGGCCAGTGTAGGAGATCGCTCCCCACACCATGATGCCGGGTGTTGGCCCTGTGTGCCTCGGTCGTATGCAGTCCTGATTGTGGCGCTCACCTGCACGGCGTCAAACACGCATACGACCATCATTGGCACCAAGGCAGAAGCGACTCTCATCGCTGAAGACGACACGTCTCCATTCGTCCCTCCATTCACGCCTGTCGCGACACCACTGGAGGCGGGCTGCACGATGTTGGGGCGTGAGCGGAAGACGGCCTAACGGTGTGCGGGACCGTAGCCCAGCTTCATGGAGACGGTTGCGAATGGTCCTCGCCGATACCCCAGGAGCAACAGTGTCCCTAATTTGCTGGGAAGTGGCAGTGCGGTCCCCTACGGCACTGCGTAGGATCCTACGGTCTTGGCGTGCATCCGTGCGTCGCTGCGGTCCGGTCCCAGGTCGACGGGCACGTGCACCTTCCGCCGACCTCTGGCGACAACATCGATGTACTGTGGAGACCTCACGCCCCACGTGTTGAGCAATTCGGCGGTACGTCCACCCGGCCTCCCGCATGCCCACTATACGCCCTCGCTCAAAGTCCGTCAGCTGCACATACGGTTCACGTCCACGCTGTCGCGGCATGCTACCAGTGTTAAAGACTGCGATGGAGGTCCGTATGCCACGGCAAACTGGCTGACACTGACGGCGGCGGTGCACAAATGCTGCGCAGCTAGCGCCATTCGACGGCCAACACCGCGGTTGCTGGTGTGTCCGCTGTGCCGTGCGTGTGATCATGCTTGTACAGCCCTCTCGCAGTGTCCGGAGCAAGTATGGTGGGTCTGACACACCGGCGTCAATGTGTTCTTTTTTCCATTTCCAGGAGTGTACATTGTTTGTTCTCTATCAAAATCTTTCATTTGCTAACTATGCCTATCAGTAGTTAGTGCCTTCAGTAGTTTGAATCTTTTATTTAGCTGGCAGTAGTGGCGATCGCTGTATTGCAGTAGTTCGAGTAACGAAGATTTTTGTGAGGTAAGTGATTTGTGAAACGTATAGGTTAATGTTAGTCAGGGCCATTCTCTTGTAGGGATTATTGAAAGTCAGATTGCGTTGCGCTAAAAATATTGGCTGTCAGTTTAGTGTTGATCAGAATAGGTAAAGAGCGAAATGTCTGAGTACGTTCAGTTCTGCTCAGCTGTTTGAAAATCAAATAATGTAAGAGGTTTATCAGCACAGTAATTCATTAATTTTTCTAAGGGGACGTTTCACTACAACGAGGTGTGAAAATTGTGGTAAGATTTTATGGGACCAAATTGCTGAGGTCATCGGTCCAACCTCCGAGGGAGAGAGCTGCGCGGACCCTGACAAGATGGCCTAGACAGCGCGGCTACCCCGCGTTGCAACGAGGTGTGAATCTTCTCGCGGGATGGACTGGGTGATAGAGCCTGACCCTTCTCTTCGTGTTCTACAGCCTTCCGTGAACCATTCAGCACAAAACCGTTGCAATGCCGAAACACTTCGTCCCACACGAGCAGCAATTTCCATGATATATGCAACACATTCTTTCATGCCGGTAATTCGCCCTGTTTCAAACTCACTGATTTCACGGTACACTTCGGCATACATCTTTGAGGCATCCTGCAGGTCTGCTTAAAACGCACTGATCCATTACCTTCGGTTTATAGTGACAACGAGAGCCGCTGGCACATTTTACCGGTATGTGGTTTTGCGCCGCGGTATCGATATTGACCTTGAAATCGCAGGCCGACATGGTTGAAATGCTAATCATTTCTGCAGAACGAACTAATGTATATATCCTCTGAAAATGGATCTCCTATCTCTAGTCGTTCAAGGTGTCCTGTTTTCCTGAACATATGTGTATTTTATTAATACTGTCTTAAATATACAAAACAGTCACAATGTAGCAACGGTAATGAGAGCCTGTGAGAGAAAATAACACTTTCAAGATCAAACAATAACAACTAGCATCAACAGGTGTAACAACCTAAACATACACAGGACCGTATTAAGAAATTTCCCTCCAATAATACAGATAAACTGCTGCCATAGCAATATACCTTTGAAGTTAAATTGCAGGAAACCTGTAAGTGATAAAAAAAAACTGGAAACAGATTTGGAATCAGCATAAAAAGTTGATGTAGTATCGCGTATTAGTTTTCAGTCATCTGATATGATGCAGACTAGTGTAATGTGCCATTGTGTTTCAAGTTGACAAATAAGTTTCACACAAAATTAGACTTTAAGCTCCTGGTCGAAAACTGTTTAACACTGACGCCATCTAAAGCATCACACAATAAGAGAAGCACGCGCTCTCTCACCACCTGGCTCCACGCCCAACACATTGACAGAGTGCAGACGGTACAGGAGAATGTGACCCATGTCTGTGACGCAGTCTGAATGCTGCTAGGTTATGGGCGATTCACTGTAAAGAAGGGCTGAATGACGTTTCAGGATGTATGGTAAGCACATGTATCACTTGCAACACTGCCTGTAGTGTCTACTTCCACGTAACAGGTTCCAATGGCTCTGAGCACTATGGGACTTAACATCTGAGGTCATCACTCCCCTAGACTTAGAACTATTTAAACGTAACTAACCTAAGGACATCACACACATTCATCCCCGAGGCAGGATTCAAACCTGCGACCGTAGCAGCTGTGCGGTTCCGGATAGTGCCTAGAACCGTTCGGCCACAGCGGCCGGCACGTAACAGGCAGACGGATTGGCTCGTATAACTGTAGGAGTTTTTCTCCTCCTCTCTGTCTCTCTATCTCTATCTCTCTCTCTCTTAACACACACACACATACACACACACAAACAGTTGAAATACACGGTGCTTCCGAAAGAACGTGGAGAAATCTTACAGGACGTAGAGAATGCCTCACTAAGCAATTTGAGTTAGCGAACCTGGGGTCAGAAGCCATCTTAAGTAGATACGGAAGTAAACTTGTCTAAGGGCTTTGTCTAGTATTAGTTTTCCATCTTATTTATAACTAACAAGGGTACAAGTTTACACGCACTGTGTTGTTTATTTACATGTACTTTCTTTATTTCCTGGCGGCCATACAAGGAGGACGAGCCAAATTACTAACAAGTCATGATGCAGGTTTTGTTTACTTTACTTGTTGGTAAGGTGGTTCTGTTGTGTCGTATTTACATTTTTCCATGACAGAACGTGCTACGAATCAACGACGCCGGCCGGGGTGGTCGAGCGGTTCTGGGCGCTACAGTCTGGAACCGCGCTACCGCTACGGTCGCAGGTTCGAATCCTGCCTCGGGCATGGATGTGTGTGATGTCCTTAGGTTAGTTAGGTTTAACTAGTTCTAAGTTCTAGGGCACTGATGACCTCAGAAGTTAAGTCCCATAGTGCACAGAATCATTTGAACCATTTTTGAATCAACGACAGACCCATTCATTACTCAGTGCTATTCAGTCACGTACAGTTCAATATGATGAATCAGTACTGGTACAGTTTCGCATAACTCACTGACATGCACCTTGTGTTTGGGGAAGTACGCTGCTGAAAGAGTGTACAGGGAACGATTTCCTAACAGGCATCATTCGTCACGACGAGTGTTTCTTTCTCTCGATCGACTAATGCGTGAGACTGATTCATTGGAAAGAAGAAACGAGGGGCCTGGCAACATGAGCACCACTCGCACACACTATTTTAAAGAGGAGGTGCTGGAACGTGTTGTAGCGGACCCCACTACAAGTACTCGTCGTATTGCACGTGAAATTGGCTAGCGTGTGGCGAATACTCAGCGAACAACAATTACACTCATATCATCCACAGCGAGTCCTTGAAATGCTTGTGACTTTGCACCAAGGGTCGCATTGTGTCAGTGGTTGCTCCAGCAATGGATTGATAGAGCAGATTTCCTCCAAATAGTGCGGTTTACTGGTGAGGCCTCATTTGATCGTGATGGTGTTTCAAACAGCAGGAATAGCCACACGTGGGATGAGGAAAACCCTCACGTTGTAGTAGAGTTACACCAGCAAGTAGTTTTTGCCGTGAATATCTGGGCCGGCATTGTAGGCGACAAGCTCATTGGGCCATTTCTTCTACATTTTTTTTTTCAAAAGTGCCTGAGAGAAGGGTCTGGGGCAAAGAGGGCAGGGGTCGTCTTCCGAGGCCTGGCCTCAATGTCCCGTTCCCGCCCTCTCAACGCCAAGGAAAGGAAAGGGGTTCGAAGGATCTAGAGAACTTTATTCGATCAAATTCACTTATTTATAAGTATACACACATACACATACATATATATAAGCACATATATACACACACACACACACACACACACATATATATATATATATATATATATATATATATATAGTGTTACAAAAAGGTACGGACAAACTTTCAGGAAACATTCCTCACACACAAATAAAGAAAAGATGTTATGTGGACATGTGTCCGGAAACGCTTAATTTCCATGTTAGAGCTCATTTTAGTTTCATCAGTATGTACTGTACTTCCTCGATTCGCCGCCAGTTGGCCCAATTGAAGGAAGGTAATGTTGATTTCGGTACTTGTGTTGACATGCGACTCATTGCTCTACAGTACTAGCATCAAGCACATCAGTGGTGTACGGCCAGTGTAGGAGATCGCTCCCCACACCATGATGCCGGGTGTTGGCCCTGTGTGCCTCGGTCGTATGCAGTCCTGATTGTGGCGCTCACCTGCACGGCGCCAGACACGCATACGACCATCATTGGCACCAAGGCAGAAGCGACTCTCATCGCTGAAGACGACACGTCTCCATTCGTCCCTCCATTCACGCCTGTCGCGACACCACTTGAGGCGGGCTGCACGATGTTGGGGCGTGAGCGGAAGACGGCCTAACGCTGTGTGGGACCGTAGCCCAGCTTCATGGAGGCGGTTGCGAGTGTCCCTAATTTGCTGGGAAGTGGCGGTGCGGTCCCCTACGGCACTGCGTAGGATCCTACGGTCTTGGCGTGCATCCGTGCGTCGCTGCGGTGCGGTCCCAGGTCGACGGGCACGTGCACCTTCCGCCGACCACTGGCGACAACATCGATGTACTGTGGAGACCTCACGCCCCACGTGTTGAGCAATTCGGCGGTACGTCCACCCGGCCTCCCGCATGCCCACTATACGCCCTCGCTCAAAGTCCGTCAACTGCACATACGGTTCACGTCCACGCTGTCGCGGCATGCTACCAGTGTTAAAGACTACGATGGAGCTCCGTATGCCACGGCAAACTGGCTGACACTGACGGCGGCGGTGCACAAATGCTGCGCAGCTAGCGCCATTCGACGGCCAACACCGCGGTTCCTGGTGTGTCCGCTGTGCCGTGCGTGTGATCATTGCTTGTACAGCCCTCTCGCAGTGTCCGGAGCAAGTATGGTGGGTCTGACACACCGGTGTCAATGTGTTCTTTTTTCCATTTCCAGGAGTGTAGTTTAATAGTCGTGTGCGGTACAATGCATGGTGGCGGAACGCCTCATGAGTAGTTGTCAGGTGGACCCTCAAGTCCAGAGCGTTTTCGGGAGCGCCTTGCAAAATGTAATATAGCACCATGCCCTTCAGCCAATTGACGGCGTTTGTTCTTGCAGTGGGAACGTAGGTGGTATCTAGATGTAGGAGTTCGCCTGGCGTGACAGACTCTGGCTGTCGTCGCAAGAGGAGCGCCAGCATACGTCGTACAAGATCCCAGCATCTGCCTGTCACAGCACATGTCAGGCGGTGTGCATCCGAAGCGACGACGGCACAGTGCGGACACAAAGGGTCGTCGGTGAGATGGATAAAATGGAGGCGCTGACGTGTGGCTAATTTGCCGTTCACCACCATATACCACAAGGAACGAGCGTAAGTGGTCAGATATGGGGTGTGGACGGCTCGCCACACCCTGGTCCAGCGGATGGTTGTCGTGCCTGATAGATGCGGTAGTAATCTCTCGTGCTCGGCGTCCTCGTCGCCGGCACATCCTCGGTCATGTTACTCAGTTCGACAAGAAAATCGCGGATGTGCACAAGAGACGGAGCTATGTGGCCAACGGCGACCGGTGGACGAAGATCTCGCGGCCCGCCGATCTGTACCAGCGTCCCCGTCAAACTGTTGTTGGTCGCGGTCCGTGCGAGCCCCATGGTCCGTAGGTACAACGCCCGCGCGTGGTTGTGGACGTGAGTCAACGCCAGGTCCCCTGCCAGTGGAAGCCTCGTTAAAGTAGTGTAGCGAACTTTGAATATATGACCTGCACTCACAAATTGTCCCTACGCCGCCTGGAAATTGCGGGCCATGGCGACTGTTAGCGGTAAAACGCGCGCAAAATAATTAAGTTTGGACACTAAGTAAGTTACCCTTGGCTGTTCGTGAGGGAATGTGGGTACAACATGACGGTACACAGCCTCACTTCAGTGTGGATGTCCGCAACCATCTCAATGCTGTATTTCCTGGTCGCTGGATGGGAAGGGGACGACCTATTGCATGGACTGTGAGACCACGTGACCTGAATCCCCTTGATTATTTACTGTGGAGATATCTAAAATCACTTGTGTATGAGACCACAGTGGATGTGGAGATCGAATTAATTGCCAGAATTGTAGCTGCTGTGATGTGATTAGAAACACAACAGGAATATTTGTCAGTGTGCAAATTCAAATGGTTCAAATGGCTCTAAGCACTATGGGACTTAACGTTTGAGGTAATCAGCCCCCTAGCAATTAGAACTACTTAAACCTAACCAGCCTAAGGTCATCACTCACATCCACGACCGAGACAGGATTCGAACCTGTGACCATAGCAACAGCGCGTTTCCGGACTGAAGCGCCTAGAGCTGCTCGGCCACAGCGACCGGCTGTCAGGGTGCGTCAGAACCTTCTTCGCCGATGTCATGCTTTCATTGAGGTTGATTGCCGTCAGTTTCAGCACATTTTATAATACACAGCACATATGGTACGTTCATTGTGTCAGTGATGGTATTTTCAGTAAACTAATGTGAAACAGTGAATTAATGTAAATAAATATGCTCACAGTAATGTGATTTTATTCTTATCATCTCCTTAAGCTGGCTTCTGCGACCCCAGGTACCATACCTCAAATTGTTCAGTGGGGCATCCTCTATATCCTGTTTAACTTTTGCACGCTGCTACGGAAACAACGTGTATACGATGACACACAGGCGTAGCAGCCGCTGCCACATCCACAAAAACACAACAAAGGCCGTCGCATTTCGTGAAATCAAATTAAACTACACAACTTGAATGGGTAATTACAAAACATAAAAATAATAACATATTCTACTTCACTGGAGTGTAATATACATCGAACACGCGTATTTACAAATTCAATAGGTAAGAAGTAGGAGACGAAACAAAGTAGAGAGAAATAATAATTTAAAACAAGAGACCTGTATAACAATTTAACGAGTTCGAAAGTAAAGTTCTGTGTACTGACTTGGCAGAAAATCCTAAGAAATTTTGGTCGTATGACAAAGCGGTAGGTGGATCAAAACAAAATGTCCAGACACTCTGTGACCAAAATGGTACTGAAACAGAGGATGACATACTAAAGGCCTAAATACTAAATGTCTTTTTCCAAAGCCAGTTTCACAGAGGAAGACTGCACTGTAGTTCCTTCTCTAGATTGTCGCACAGGTGACAAAATGGTAGATATCGAAATAGATGACAGAGGGATAGAAAAACAATTAAAATCGCTCAAAAGAGGAAAGAGCGCTCAACCAGATCGGATTCCAGTTCGATTTTACACGCAGTACGCGGAGGAACTTGTCCCCCTTCTTGCAGCGGTGTACCGTAGGTCTCTAGAAGAGCGTAGCGTTCCAAAAGATTCGAAAAGGGCGCATGTCATCCCCGTTTTCAAGAAGGGACGTCGAACAGATGTGCAGAAATATAGACCTATATCTCTAACGTCGATCAGTTGTAGAATTTTGGAACACGTATTATGTTCGAGTATAATGACTTTTCTGGAGACTAGAAATCTACTCTTTAGGAATCAGCATGGGTTTCGAAAAAGATGACCGTATGAAACCCAGCTCGCGCTATTCGTCGACGAGACTCAGAGGGCCATAGACAGGGGTTCCCAGGTAGATGCTGTGTTTCTTGACTTCCGCAAGGCGTTTGATACATTTCCCCACAGCCTTTAATGAACAAAGTAAGAGCATATGGACTATCAGACTAATTGTGTGATTGGATTGAAGAGTTCCTAGATAACAGAACGCAGCATGTCATTCTCAATGGAGAGAAGTCTTCCGAAGTAAGAGTGTTTGGAAGTGTGCCGCAGGGGAGTGTCGTAGGACCGTTGCTATTCACAATATATATATAAATGACCTTGTGGATAACATCGGAAGTTCACTGAGGCTTTTTGCGAATGATGCTGTAGTATATCGAGAGGCTCTAACAGTGGAAAATTCTACTGAAATGCAGGAGTATCTGCAACGAATTGACGCATGGTGCAGGGAACGGCAATTGAATCTCAATGTAGACAAGTATAGTGTGATGTGAATACATAGAAAGAAAGATCCTTTATCATTTAGCTACATTATAGCAGGTCAGCAACTGGAAGCAGTTAATTCCATAAATTATCTGAGAGTCGGTATTAGGAGTGATTTAAAATGGAATGACCATATAAAATTAATCGTCGGTAAGGCGGATGCCAGACTGAGATTCATTGGAAATGCAGTCCGAAAACAAAGGAAGTAGGTTACAGTACACTTGTTCGCCCACTGCTTGGATATTGCTCACCGGTGTGGGATCCGTACCAGATGGGGTTGATAGAAGAGAAAGAGAAGATCCAACGGAGAGCAGCACGCTTCGTTACAGGATCATTTAGTAATCGCGAAAGCGTTACGGAAATTATAGATAAACTCCAGTGGAAGACTCTGCTAGAGAGACGCTCCCTACCTAGCTCGGTACGGGCTTTTGCTGAAGTTTCGAGAACATACCTTCACCGAGGAGTCAAGTAGTATATTGCTCCCTCCGACGTATATCTCGTGAAGAGACCATGATGATAAAACCAGAGAGATTAGAGCCCAAACTGAGGCATACCGACAATCTTTCTTTCCACGAACAATACAAGACTGGAATAGAAGGGAGAACCGATAGAGGTACTCAAGGTACCCTCCGCCACACACCGTCAGGTGGCTTGCGGAGTATGGATGTACATGTAGATGTAGATACAACATGAAAACTACTTGACTAATTTAGAATATGAGAACTATTTAAAACAGATTTCTAATGAATTACCACAGTTGGTACAGTGATCACTGACGTAACGTTAAAATAAAACGAAATTGGTCTGGTCTAAATACACTGTTTGACAAATTTTACGGAACAGGACATTATTGGAGAGGAATAATCAGAGACAATTGTGGACTACATGAGGCTGGCCAAGGGATATGGGTAATCGTAGTACCACTGATGTGAGTAAACGAGTATTATTAGTATTGTCACGACTAAAAGTAAGTTTATTAGCAAGCAGTGTTGTGACCAGATGAAACCACAATTTACCGGCCACAACTGTGGGTCCGTTGAGGACTCCGTGAGATGTTTCATTTTTAACTACAACAGATGAAACATTACTTCACTTTAGTGCATGAATGTATAAAATATTTACTAAACTTGAGACAGTTCTTTGCCATAGGAGAGCGTAGAATGTTTAAAACGGTCACTGATTATGAGAGCATCACTTGATTCATAACATCAAAAAATGTTCTCTTGAAGTACAATGTTCAACATTAACAAAACTTCGACTAAAACTGTCCTTCTAGACAATGTTGACTGCTGAAGCAGGGTCACAAACTGGGGCCAGCTCTTTCATGCTCGACGCTGCATTGACCTTAACGTGAGGGTACCCCTATGATGAGAAGGGAAGCGCGACTCCAAGAGCGCGCCTCCCATACGCCGTTATACAGGGTGTTACAAAAAGGTGCGGCCAAACTTTCAGGAAACATTCCTCACACACAAATAAAGAAAAGATGTTATGTGGACATGTGCCCGGAAACGCTTAATTTCCATGTTAGAGCTCATTTTAGTTTCGTCAGTATGTGCTGTACTTCCTCGATTCACCGCCAGTTGGCCCAATTGAAGGAAGGTAATGTTGACTTCGGTGCCTATGTTGATATACGACTCATTGCTCTACAGTACTAGCATCAAGCACATCAGTACGTAGCATCAACAGGTTAGTGTTCATCACGAACGTGGTTTTGCAGTCAGTCCAATGTTTACAAATGCAGAGTTGGCAGATGCCCATTTGATGTATGGATTAGCACGGGGCAATAGCCGTGGCGCGGTACGTTTGTATCGAGACAGATTTCCAGAACGAAGGTGTCCCGACAGGAAGACGTTCGAAGCAATTGATCGGCGTCTTAGGGAGCACGGAACATTTCAGCCTATGACTCGCGACTGGGGAAGACCTAGAACGACGAGGACACCTGCAATGGACGAGGCAATTCTTTGTGCAGTTGACGATAACCCTAATGTCAGCGTCAGAGACGTTGCTGCTGTACAAGGTAACGTTGACCACGTCACTGTATGGAGAGTGCTACAGGAGAACCAGTTATTTCCGTACCATGTACAGCGTGTACAGGCACTATCAGCAGCTGATTGGCCTCCACGGGTACACTTCTGGGAATGGTTCATCCAACAATGTGTCAATCCTCATTTCAGTGCAAATGTTCTCTTTACGGATGAGGCTTCATTCCAACGTGATCAAATCGTAAATTTTTACAGTCAACATGTGTGGGCTGACGAGAATCCGCACGCAATTGTGCAATCACGTCATCAACACAGATTTTCTGTGAACGTTTGGGCAGGCATTGTTGGTGATGTCTTGATTGGGCCCCATGTTCTTCCACCTACGCTCAATGAATCACGTTATCACGATTTCATACGGGATACTCTACCTGTGGTGCTAGAACATGTGCCTTTACAAGTACGACACAACATGTGGTTCATGCACGATGGAGCTCCTGCACATTTCACTCGAAGTGTTCGTACGCTTCTCAACAACATTCGGTGACCGATGGGTTGGTAGAGGCGGACCAATTCCATGGCCTCCACGTTCTCTTGACCTCAACCCTCTTGACTTTCATTTATGGGGGGATTTGAAAGCTCTTGTCTACGCAACCCCGGTACCAAATGTAGAGACTTTTCGAGCTCGTATTGTGGACGGCTGTGATACAATACGCCATTCTCCAGGGCTGCATCAGCGCATCAGGGACTCCATGCGATGGAGGGTGGATGCATGTATCCTCGCTAACGGAGGACATTTTGAACATTTCCTGTAACAAAGTGTTTGAAGTCATGCTGGTACGTTCTGTTGCTGTGTGTTTCCATTCCACGATTAATGTGGTTTGAAGAAAGGTAATAAAATGAGCTCCAACATGGAATGTATGTCCACATAACATATTTTCTTTCTTTGTGTGTGTGGAATGTTTCCTGAAAGTTTGGCCGTACCTTTTTGTAAAACCCTGTAGATTGCAGCGAGCTCTCGCTAATGTCTATAGTATCGATTCGCGTTACCGCGATGCCTGGGCGATACCACAAACAGTGTTAATGAGATTACTCGACGATACGGAATTAATCAACAACAAAATTTCAAGTGTCTCCCTCACCCACTCCTCGAAAGTGTTGGGTCGTGTATACCTAATGTGCACGATATTTTTGTACTTAAAATTTGCTGCATGAGCTTGCTAAAGGACTAAGTTCTACCAGCTAAAAGTTATCTATAAGTTGTTCAACACTGTTCATTTGCACGTTCAGATGAAATATGACTGTTGTGCATTACTTAAATCTCGTACAATAGTTAAAATACACGTGAGCATCATTGAATCTTGTAATCCGTGATTATGAAATCGTTTATCGTATTTTCTAGATGCAGTAGCAGCGTTTACATTACAAAATGCCATACCTGTACACCAAGCATTTGTAAATACGTGCGGCATGCTTATTCGATCCAGCAGAATTGGCCAGCAAATCACAATCACAGTTGAAATATTCATTTACATAAACTCAAGAACGAGGTCACGACTTCAACTACCGAACAAAAATGATAATCGACAAATAAAATCGCAGCATCTGGAGTACCAATACACGAAACTTTAACTTATCTCTATAACGGGGTCCGTCTCTTAACCAGTAACATTGGACACATGTTACATGGCATGTTTTATCCGAATTATCCGACTACCTAAAATAATTACTTCTAGCTTACAAAGCCGGCATTACCCGGGAATTCATTTTAACAATTTTCTGTTAAAAGCGGGAACAAAAAATGAGCCGTACATGTAGTGTAATAGCAAAAAAAATTCGTTTACATGCATTCATGATACATCTTTGAAATAATATAACAGTTGTATAAAGAAATATGATTACCGCAAAAGCATGAAAGTGCAGTATCCCAAGTAAATTCTACAGATTCTTCCAGAAACAAGCCTTTAAATTACTCTAGAAAAAGTGTTCGTGTCTTTGGCTGAGAATGATGCAGACTTTTTTCAGATTAAATTTACTTTCTAACTATGAGATTGAAAGACGTCGACAGTGATGGTCAAAAAGCATGGTTTCACAAGCAAATGCTAAAAAAAAAAAAAAGACTGATTCAGCTCAAACATTGATGAATGCCGTTCTTCATGCAAACTCTCCAGTTCAACCCGGACAGTTAATAAAATGAAATCATAACTTCCAACTTTTTAAGAAAAACACTTGTTGAACAATAATCGATTGATTGCGAACTATCGGAAGCAATATTATTTCTTTGGCATACAAACAGTCTTTGCAAGCGGAGAAGCCACAATATTACTTCCACATCTATATGTACATCTTTGTGGCTATTCCATTCTCGAACAGCGCGCGGTCAAACACGAACATTTGCATATTTCCGTTCGAGCTCTGACTTCTCTAATTTTATCGCGATGGTCATTTCTCCCTATGTATGCGTGCGCCAACAAAATATTTTCTCATTCGGAGGAGAAAGTTGATGGTCGAAATTTCGGGACATGTTCCCACCGCAGTGAAAGACGCCTTTGTTTTAATGAATCAACCGCAATTCTCACATCATATCCGTGGCCTCTCTCTCCTATTTCACGATAGTACAAAACGAGTTGCCTTTCTTTAAACTGTTTCGACACCCTTCGTCAATTCTATCTGTTAGTGATCCCATACTGCTCAAGAATATTCCAGAAGCGTAGTGTAGGCAGCCCATTTAGAAGACCTGCTGCATTGTCTAAGTCTGCTACCAATAAACTGCAGTGTTTGGTTCGCTTTCCCCGCAACATTATCCACCTGGTAATTCCAATTTAAGTTATTCGTAGCTGTAATCCCTAAGTATTTAGTTGAAATGACAGCCTTTAGATTTGTGTGATTTATCGTGTATCGGAAAGTAACTTGGTCGTTTACTAATCATATCGATTACCTCACAACCATTTAGATTCAATTGCCGCTTTGCGCACCGTACAGATATCTAAATCATTTTGTAATTGGTTTTGATCTTCTGATGACTTTACAAGTTGGCATATGACAGTAGCGTAAGTAAACACTCTAAGAGGGCTGCTCAGATTGTCTACTAAATTGTGTATAAAGATCAGGAACTGCAGAGGGCCTGTAACATTTCCTTGGGGAACATAGGTTATCACTTCTGTTTTACTCGATGACTTACCGTTAATTACTACGAAATGTGACCTTTATGGTAAGCAGTCACGAATCCAATCGCACAGCTGAGACTATACTCCATGGGCATTCAATTTGCTTAACGGTCGCTTGTAAGGAACGGTGTCGAAAGCCTTCTGTAAATCTAGAAATGTGGAATCAATTCGTGAGCCCCTGTCCACAGTACTCTTTAGTTCGTGAGAATAAAGAGCTAGTTGTGTTTCACAAGACCAGTATTTTCGGAATACGTTCTGGATATTTGTCAATTGATCGTTTCGTTCGAGGTAATTAAAATGTTCCAAAATCGTACTGTAAATCGCCGGCAGAGATATGTGTCTATAACGCAGCAGATGATTCATATTATGTTTGTCGTGTATAGTAATCTAACACTATAATTTGAATACGATATATTGAACGTCCGTTGAAGTCAGAACGATCTGAATAAAAATCGGTTTTCAAATCGTTGAGGATATTAAGCTTATCCCTTACGGATATTTTAGAACCCGTGACTGTTAATTGAATGTAATTATATAGAACTGCAACCAGTCACTTTTTTCAACAGTTATTTGTTATTCCATGAACCGGTTTTCGAACCTTTTCAGGTTCATCTTCAGAAGGTTTCTGGAGATTACATTATTATTTCTAGCATAATGCTGTGTGCTGGCTCTATGACAAGAAGATGGAACACGATTTAATGTATCGCCATGACTATTGTTTATCTGTCGATATGGATGTAAATTTACTTTCTTACTTAATGTGACGGTATGGGGGGCTTTTTCTGTTAGTGTCCATCTGTCTGCTTCCATTTTGATGACCAGTTGGTACATCACTTCACACACTTTTACACAATTTGTGCTCAGTTACACTGTGACAACGAAACTTTGGCAGCATCCAGCATGTGCTATACAACTGTTGTTTGTAACAAAGATCTTGACAAAAAAGATATGGCGTATGGCTACTTTTCTCAGAGATGTAATTTGTTCGTGTTTACATGTATTAAAGTCGATATAAGGGCAGATATTTTAATCAGACTGACGATAACTTGAGAGCACAAAACAAAATAATTAAATTAATGAATTACTAAAAGAACAAACTTCAATTGATCTGATGTCTTATTTCTGTTCGTATATTAACGTATAATAAAGTCAACTTATGAGCAAATATTTTGATCAAGATTGGCATTAAGATAAATGCCCAGGAATAAAATAACACAGAGTTATAGTATTTGCAATGAGATACAGCTGTTTGTACGACCATGACATTTATATTTAAAATAATGGGTCAGCAGTTCATTTAAAGGTTTGTTATTGTTTTAAATTTAAATGTATTTACGTTGAGGATATTTTACGGATTACTCGCCTAAGTCAGCTGCGTAATATTGGGTTGCTGCATAAGTTCATAGCGTTTCTACATAAGTTAATAAACACAGAAGATACACATAACACAGACTTTAGTCATCAACGATATTATATTCTCCTTCACTATTTACAACAGTCTGCTAGTTGTGAGATACCTTTTCGATTCCGCGACTGTAGAAATCGCGAGGTTCAGACGTGAAGAACTCATCGAGTTTTGTTCGGAGAGCATTTTCATCCGTAAATTCCTTTCCTTGAAGGTTGTTCCATGAAGAGCGAAAAAGGCGAAAATCTGTGGGTACAAGATTAGGTGAACAAAGTGTGTAAGTAGGCTGTTTAGGGTTTTGTGTTGATAATACTACGTAGTGCTCTGTATGAAAATCACTGACTGCGCTGTGTGCAGTTTGTGGCTGATTGGACTCATTGTTGGAATATTCGGTTGTGTAGTGTGTGAACAGCGCGAAGCATTGGGCAGTTTGAGGTGAGTGGTGGACGTGCGGAGAGATATGCCAGAGTTTTGAGAGCGGACGATCTGGATTGGTGTCCGTCAGAAAAAGGAAATTTGTAAGACCGGATGTCATGAAATGATACATATATTACGACTTTTGAACACTATTAAGGTAAAAACTTTGTTTGTTCTCTATCAAAATCTTTCATTTGCTAACTATGCCTATCTGTAGTTAGTGCCTTCAGTAGTCAGAATCTTTTATTTAGCTGGAAGTCTGGAAATATTGGCGCTCGCTGTATTGCAGTAGTTCGAGTAACGAAGATTTTTGTGAGGTAAGTGATTCATAAAAGGTACAGGTTATTGTTGTCAGGGCCATTCTTTCTTAGGGATTATTGAAAGCCAGATTGCGTTGCGCTAAAAATATTGTGTGTCAGTTTAGTGATGGTTAGAATAAGCAAAGAGAAAACTGTTTGAGTACGTTGAGTTTTGATCAGCTGTTTGAAAATCAAATAACGCAGTTTGAAAATCAAATAACGCAGAAGTTTACCAGCACAGTCATTCTTAATTTTTCAAAGGGGAGGTTTCAGGTGCATGCGGTAAGACTCCCCAACCAAACTACTTTATAGCGTTTTCTGTCAGTCTAAAAACTGAGGGGGGGGGGGGGGGGGAAATTGTCGTGGAGTAACATCACTGCAAGCAGTCTTTGATCTTGGATTGCATCTGCAAGACGTCTCAGTTGTTAACAACTAATGTCAGCAGTGATGGTTGCATCTCGGGCAGCAATTTGTTGTACTACACACCGTCGCTGTTCCACCAGATGCATAACTTTATCTTTTGTGGATGCACGCAGTCTTTGTACGGCGAGTTGCTTCTTGTTTTGGGCTCAACCATTCCTTTCATTTCCATGTGTCAGCATAAAGACACCATGTCTTGTCACCAGTAACGATACGGGATAGGAATTTGCGGTGTAGCTCACGGGCCAATTGATGATGAGCAAGCAGAGATGCACATATGGTCAACCGCTGATTTTTGCGATTTTGGCTTAGAGCATGGGGTACGCATTCACCTCATTTTTTAACCTCTTCCATTGTATCAAAATGTCGCACGATGGTGGAATGATCACAGTTCATCACATTTTACAATTCTCGAGTATACTGACATAGATCATTGGGTTTCAATGCGTTTAACGGGGGTAGGACGTCAATCTGGCCGACCCGGAGCAGGAGAGGCACCACGGGACATTTTAATTTCCACTGTCTATACTTTTACAAATAAATTCAAAAAACTTTATCAGCATGACCAGGAAGGGTTCAGGATTCACACTCATACAAGTGGAAGTTCAAAAATATAACAAAATATAGCTTTTTAGATGTGAAATGTCATCATTTTTTCACTTACTATTGGCTGCATTCGTTGCTATAGGTACACTTTTCTTCATAAGTAAGGGAGATTCTTCGATGAATTTTGCACAGCATACAAACCATACTTACAGGTGTATCAAACTGTAGAATTTTCCAAATCTATTAAGAACTGTGCTAAAAATTGAGATATTTAACCATAAATTTTTTTTTTCTAAACATGAAGTTTATAATATAATAGCTCATTCATTTTTTCATTAATTAAATAAATTCTGGAGTTTCATACACCTGTTAGTATGGTTTGTATGCTGTGCAAAATTCATCGATGAATCTCTCTTACTTGTGCAACGAATGCAGCCAATAGTAAGTGAAAAAATGATGAAATTTCACACGTAAAAAAAATTTATTTTGTTATGCTTTTGAACTTACATTGCTATGAGTTTGAATCCTGAATCCTTCCTGGTCGTGTTGACAAAGTTTTATGAATTTATTTGTAAAAGTATAGTGGAAATTAAAACGTCGTGTGGTGCCTCTCCTGCTCCAGGTCGGCCCGTTTGACGTCCTACCCCCCTTAAACGATCTCTCCCTCAACCCCGAAGGTCTCCCTGAGAGTGGAGAGTCACTACTGACGAAACGATCGTCCTTAACACGGGAAAATCATTTTCTTGCCGTGCTCTCTCCAACGGCATTATCACCGCACACAGTGCAAATGTTTCTGGCTGCCTCCGGTGCTGTTATCCCTCTATTGAACTCAAACAGAGGAAATGTCGGAAATGTACCGATATCTCCATTTGGCACTCCGTTTTCTAGTGTTATCCACTTACTATCTCCAAATGACAAAATGACAGTATGTAAACCCAAATAGCAACGCTGAACTACAAATAAAAATGACAATCGATAAATAAATCTATAGTAACCGGAATACCAACACGCAAAACGAAAACGCTACGAATTTTTGCACAAACCTAACATTAATCCGCTCAGAACTCCGACAAGAGATATCGTATGTAGTTTACTTTACGACTCCAAGTATCACGGAGCTTAGCCAAGGAAGAATTTTCCCTTGCGCCGATGCATTTCGACAGGCGACGGGCACTGCTGCGTGGCTGGGACGTCCTCGCCGCGGCCCTCTGCTACCATTGAGTGGGGAGCCTACTGCTGTCGCCCGGGTGAAGAATGCGGGCGTGACGTCACGGACGTCTCCCGTCCGCAACGCCGTTATTCCGCACCGTGGCGCCGGGCAAACAGCGGCCTCTGTGGCAACCGGCCTCTCCTCGTCTGATCCCGCACCAGCGGCGACCTTCGTAGACGGCACGAACTCACGCGTGGTTTGCCACGAAATGGTGTGGCAGTGAAAGCTGCCCACAACGGCCGTTTCCCACTCCCCTTGAATTTCCGTTACACTTCAGATCGACAGCAACTGCGATTGTTGCAAGGGTCGATTCACTCATCCTCCGGCACACGACGTTCCTTCGACCACATCATGTAGCATGCTTTCAGTTACGTGGTACTGAGAATTGCGCTGACAAGCCAAAACATTATGACCTCAGCTCGCGACGAGATTGAGCGCCACCTGATGGTGATAAGGCACGTGAAAGGGTAAGGAAAGTATATATGTGGAAGAGACGTTAACCCTGGCAATGCCAACGTATTTTCCATATTGCGCACCACCAAGTGAGGGGGTCACTTTATGCCCATCACAAAAAATTAAAAAATTCGTTAGTTGTTGTTAACTTTAATTTATAATATCCTTTTCAAATAGGCACTGATGTATAGGCAGGGTACAGAACCTGAAAATATCTTTCAGCACAATCTTAACAGTACCGACGCGTTTTCTGTAACATGTACACAGAGGGAGGGAGATACTTTGTGACCATGACAATTTTTTTTTAAAAAAGTACAGATTTCGCTAATTTTCTTAGAGTTTGACTCACAATACACTTTTTAAAATATATGTAGATGTTTAAGAAGGGTTCTGAACTTGAAAATATGAATATGAAATTGGTGACAAAAAGGTACACTTACTACTAAGATTTCAGTTTTTGGGTTACGTTTTACTGAAAAATTCAAAACAATTACGGCTTCTGGTACAAAATCATTAAAAACAGTAAATGTTATTTTTCGAAATTTCAAAAGATGCAGTAATTACTACACAACAATATATTCAAAATGTGGGCATAAAGTAGTCGCACCGCCTGCCTTTGATATTGCGAGGGTTAATGCGAAACCATTCTCGCGACGCTATGGCACACAAAAGGGAAAATCCACTCACTTACGAGGCTTTCACAATTGGTAGAATGTTGTGGCCCGGTACCTGGCAATGAGCATCTCTGAAACGGAGAAGCTGGTAGGTTGTTCGTGTGCTACTGTCATGAGCATCTGTGGGAAGTGGGGGAAACACGATTAAACTACAAGAAGGTGACAAGCTGTTGGATGTCCACGTCTAATCAAAAAACGTGGAGGTCGAAAACTTCCCACACTGTATAGTAGGATAGGTGGGAGTCTGTGACAGGTTTGATAAAGTACAGTGCTGTGCAAGCACATGTGTTTGAGAGCACACCGTTGAGTGCACATTGTTAATATGGGACTCCGCAAAATACGACTCCTATGTCTACCAATGGCGACCCAACGACATCATCAGTTAAGATTGCAGTACACACGGTATAACAGAGATTGAACCGTAGGTCAGTGGAAACGTTTCGTCTGGTCAGATGGATCTCGCTGTGACTCACGCGGATAACTTTTCGAAACGTGGACTGGTGCAGGGACCTAGGCCAGTGAGGCAATGTTATGCTGTGGGGACACTCAGCTGAGCTTTCATGGAGCCTATGATAGTAATTAACGGCAGTATGACAGCTGTAAACTACTTGAACGTTAGTTCGGACCACATGCAGCCCTTCGTGCCTGATGTCTCCCCTACTGGTGATGGCATCTTCCAAGGATAGCTTCAAATCTCACAATGCCAGTATCGTGCCACAGTGGTCTGAGGAGCAAGTTGCCGTCTTGGCCGCCAAATTTGCTTGATCTGATCGCTATGAAGTACACCTGGCACGCTATGGAGTTGTAACGCCGCTACCATTTGGACGTAAAAATGAAAAATATAAATCTAGTCCTCACACCCCAATACAAGCCCCAAGCCAAAGATCCAGATTTCTTAAAACGAAAAACAAAGTCCCTCTGTACTAACATTGCATGAGTAGTAGCAAGTGGACTGATAACAAAGTAATATAAAAATATAAAAAGATTCTTGGTGAAACCTTCCTGTCACCTCTATATCTCTTACACGTCTTACATTGGTAACGAAGTAACTTGATGTTTTGAAAAAGAATAAAAAAGAAATAGAATCCATTGGTTTCAAAATAAAATAATAGTAGATCGCAAAGTAGTAAACTTGTAGAGCACGGAGTATAACAAGTGACCTCAAAGAATACTCCCTGTGAGTACTCTTTGAGGACACTGCTAAATACAGAAGCTAAATGTGCTTCTGGCGCTTGCCTTGGCGTGTCGTAACTGAACTTGTGCGCTCGTACGTAATATTGGTAGGCGATACGAGATGGATTGTCACATTTTGAAGATTTGCGATCTGCTAGAAATGATTAAAAATTGAAAGAGGTAAACCAGCAACTTCACTTCGAAAATATCTTTGAAGTAATTCAAGCTAGGAAAATAAACGATTATATTGCCTTAATTTGATTATTATCAATGAAAGACTGTACTTAGACCCAATGCGATAAACAATTAAGAGTTCAAAAGATAGGAAGTGATGAATAGTTTAAACGGTGAGGAATATACCTCAACTGTATTTACGTAAATAGCGTAATCTGGATCTTGCTGTAAACTCTTTGGCTGAATTTGCGTAACTAATTCCACCCAGCTGAAAGAAAGATTACTTCTTTAAGGCAATGATAGGATGTGCTTAGACTAGAATAAACCAACATAAAGTGAATTTACAGTGTCTGACATTTCTTTCAGCCCATTTAATATTACGTGCTCATGAACGATGTATCTGTGCGACAACATAGATTATCAACAGAGCGCAGCATTCATAGATATTCTTTGGTGCTATAGAAAGTTATCGTGCTGATTCAGACTATTTAGCTCAAGCGAATTGTAAACTTTCATAGATAAACTCTAGATGTATATAGCTGTAATCATGATTAGGGCAATAATCGTAGTTTGTATGCATTTACGTGTAGCTAGGCTCGTACACGTCGGGGGCAAGTATTCATCTGAGTAAGCCGGTACAACTAACATGCACTCGGCCTAAATAAAGTGCAGCTAGACAATTCATTTTTGTGTCTTTCCTCGCAAACATTCTACCGCGAGCTAGCCGGAGCCTGAGCATCATTCATTAACAAACAATCAATATAGAAAGGGGAAATTACAGGGTGCCAGCTCCATGCCCAAAAACCATATACTCTCCAGGAATTGCGTAAAATGTGCGTGGACGTACGGTGCCACACACATCCAGAAACCTGCCAAGAATTTGTCAAACCTATGCCCCACAGGATCATTGCTATACTTCTTTCCAAAACTTGGAAAAATGTACCAATTCCCTATTAAGCAGCTATGTTTAGCTGATCTTTGTACATGAGAAGCGATAAGCACCAAATACAAGGAAGGGCACGGAACAAATTTCGAGGCCGTGGAGTGCGCAGACGTGGGTATAAAATTTAAAAAATGCGTGAGATCATTGGTTTAAAATAAAAAATGCACTTATTTTGTAGCTAATTGCCAGGCCAGTGCAATATAAATTCTATCCATCTACCTCTATATCTCCAGCCTCCGTAGCCCATTTCGCTTACAGATGCCGGTGTGGTGGCGTTGCCTCGGAGACAGCCATCAGTATGTGGCCAACAAAGCGAGAAGAGGTGGTGGCGTGATCAGAATTCTTATTGTCGCATGGACTGACGTGATACAGTTGAAGGTGCTCGACCGCTGGATGGAGAACTTAAGCACGGAACTGCTGTTCTAGAGGAATAGGCTGTGTGCCGTCAACGGGTTTCTGTTTTTCACTTCTCTCATCATCACACAGCACCCTCATATTACAGTCACCTACGCCTAACATATATAAGGCAAACCTACATTTCTAGCATTTCTAGACTTAGAGAAAGCTTTTGACAATGTTGAAGAAATAAAAACTTTGAGGTTTATCGATGACATTGTAATTCTGTCAGAGACAGCAAAGGACCTGGAAGAGCAGCTGAACGGAATGGACAGTCTCTTGAAAGGAGGATATAAGATGAACATCACCAGAAGCAAAACGAGGATAATGGAATGTAGTCGAATTAAGTCGGGCGATGCTGAGGGAATTAGATTAGGAAATAAGACACTTAAAGTAGTGAAGGAGTTTTGCTATTTGGAGAGCAAAGTAACTGACGATGGTCGAAGTAGAGAATATATACAGGATGGCGCAGGGAAACGGGAAATTTCGAAATAACGTCATTTCCATGAATAAATTCATAAAACTAGTAATTTATTAACGAAAGTGAATGTGTTCAGTATGCCATTATTCAGTATGTCTTTACAATCAAAATGTCCAAAAATGTCTCTTTACTTTTTAAAGATGACATCGGAAAGATGTGCTCCCATTCGGCGTTCACACTCTAACAGCCTGTTATGAAAACTCTGGAATGTGCGGTGTAGCAAATCTTGGGGAATGACAGTGATTTCGTTTTCAATGTTCTCCTTCAGTTCATGGATTGTTGCAGCACGTGTACGGTACACCTTGCCTTTAAGATATCCCCACAGGAAGAAGTCGCACACACTAAGATCAGGGGATCTCGCAGGCCATGCAATGTCACCGTTGCGTGAAATAATGCGTCTTCCAAACAATTGACGAACTGCTGCCATCGATTGTCGAGCAGTGTGTGACGTGGCTCCGTCCTGCTGAAACCACATGTTTTCGACGTTGAGATTAAGCTCGTACAGTCTCGGTGTAAAGATTGTTTGAAGCATTTCAACACATCGAGCGGATGTTACTATCATTGCACTACCATCCGCACGTTCAAAAAAATAAGGGCCGATAACACCATGACATGATACAGCACACCATATTGTGACTTTGGCGCTATGTAGTGGTCGCTGGTGAAACTCACCAGGATTGTCCTGTGCCCAATAACGAAAATTCTGATTGTTCACGAATCCGTTCAGGTGGAAATGGGCTTCGTCTGATATCCATAAGTTATCAAGGAAATTTGCGTCCTCGTTGATTGTAGCCAATATCTGGCTACTAAACTCCATACGTGACGCTGGGTCTCGTTCATGTAAGTGTTGCACAATCTACAACTTATAGGGATGGAAGTCTAATTCGTGCAGTATTCTTTGTAAGGTTCGTCGCTTAATCCCTAGCGAAGATGCATGCCGTCGAACGGAGCGGCGAGGACTTCTCTCGATTCTTTCTCTGGGGTACGTACCGTTGGAATGCCACCTGGCGGTTTCTTTTTCAAGGCAGATCCTGTTTCTTCAAAATTATGCACCCTCTTTGTAATCGCATGCGCAGATGGGACACGTCCATGACGTCCAAGCTGGTAATGCTGTCGAAATGTTCTCTGCGTGGCAGTCGCACTGTCACCATTTTTGTAAAACGCTCTCACAGCTACTGCACGTTCCGCACCAGTCCAGCTCTCCATGATTACTAAATGGCAATGCATTCGCATCAATTGTGCAAAGTTTCGAACATCTGCCGGCGCTACAGTGCTGCCAACTGTAACGTTCAAAATTTCCCGTTCCCCTGAGCCACCCTGTAAAATGTAGACTGGCAATGGCAAGGAAAGCGTTTCTGAAGAAGAGAAATTTGTTAACATCGAGTATAGATTTAAGTGTCAGGAGGTCGTTTCTGAAAGTATTTCTATGGGTGTAGCCATGTATAGAAGTGAAACATGGACGATAAATAGTCTGGACGAGAAGAGAATAGAAGCCTTCGAAATGTGGTGCTACAGAAGAATGCTGAAGATTAGATGGGTGGATCACATAACTAATGAGGAGGTATTGAATAGATTGGAGAGAAGAGAAATGTGTGGCACAACTTGACTAGGAGAAGGGATCGGTTGGTGAGGCAGATTCTGAGGCATCAAGGGATCACCAGTTTAATATTGGAGGGCAGCGTGGAGGGTAAAAATCGTAGAGGGAGACCAAGAGATGAATACACTAAACAGATTCAGAAGTATGTAGGTTGCAGTAGGTACTGGGAGATGAAGAAGCTTGCACAGGATAGAGTAGCATGGTGAGCTGCATCAAACCAGTCTATGGACTGAAGACCACAACAACAACAACGTTCTTGACGCCAATGTCCTCTATTGTTTTTCGACCCTCTCCGCAGTGTCGCATGGACTGACGTGATACAGTTGAAGGTGCTCGACCGCTGGATGGAGAACTTAAGCACGGAACTGCTGTTCTAGACGAATAGGCTGTGTGCCGTCAACGAGTTTCACTTTTTCCCTTCTCTCATCATCATACAGCACCCTCACATTACAGTCACCTACGCCTAACATATGTAATTGAAGCGTAGCTCTCTTATTCTGCGACGATATTCCTCATGGTGCGCGCAGGAGGGTAACCTTATTAGATTACGCGACAGAATCAACCCCTGCGAGTCTTCCATCAAGGAACATCATACGACTCTTTCTTCACATCCACTTCTGTAATACGTAAGCCACCTTAAAGTCCATGACTGAAGGTATTTCGCACAATCATTTCCAGCCCCTCCCCCTCCTATTTTTCTTTTCCACTTACGAATGGTTGGCGTTCAGAGCGATTGTATACAAACCTCAGCGAGAACTTGAATTTTTGGATTTCCCCATGGTGCTCATTTTGCGAAATGTATAAAGAAATAAGTAATAAGTTGGTTCATTCTTTACAGAACATACACTATCAGAATCTTAACAGTAATTAATGAAGCTCCTCTGGCAACGTTTGTCGCTGGAGTTTTGTAAACATCTCTCTAGCATTCACTAAACTAATGCGTGGCGAAACACTCCGCTTTTCGGTGGATCTTGTATATCTATTTTAATCGTATCTGACAAGGCTTTGAGAATGACGACCAACACTCAAGATTCAGTCGAACGAGTGTTTCGTATCTCACACCTTTCTTGAATGAATTAGATTTCCATAGCACTTTTCTAAATAATCTCAGCCTTGAATCTTCTTTTCCTCCAGTTAGTGGTTCCATATTAGATCACTTCGGACGGTTGCTCCCCGTTGTTTTAAATTTGTTACTGTTCACTGTGATTTGTCGTCTAAAGTAGTCGAATTGTAATGAATCCTCCGACATGTTTGGAATAACTTGTTACATCCACTTCGTCACTGTCAATTTTCGCACCTGTTGTGGACCATCTGAAGGTCTACTATCTTTTCGTTACACATTGCTTACGTTGCAACTTTTATAAAGCGACACACCACCCAAAGAATTATCCGAATGGGGCGGAAACTGGTAGATGTGATGTAAAAGTAGAGAAAAACAAATGATTACAACTTCACAGAAACTTGAATGTTTACTCAAGAGAAAGAGCTTCACAAATTGAGCAACTCAGTAACGTGATGGTGCATCTCTGGCCCTTTTGCAAGCAGTTATTCGGCTTGGAATTGATTGACAGTGGGGAATTCTCAGTTGGGGAGAGATCTGGAGAACTTGCTGGCTAACGAATAGTTTCGCAAGCACAAAGATAAAGAGTAGAAACTCTCGCAGTGCGCCGACGGACATTACCTTGCTGAAATGTAAGCTCAGGATGGTTTCCCAAGAAAGGCAACAAAGCGGAGCATCAAATGCTGTCGACGTACTACTGCGATGTAAGGGTGCCTCAGATGACAACCTACGAAGTCCTGTTACGAAAAGACGTGGCACTCCATACCATGACTCCTGGTTGTCAGGCCGTACGGCCGGCGACAGTCAGGTCGTCATCCCACCGCTGTCCTGGGCGTCTGCAGATACGTCTTCGATGGTCATCGAGGCTCAGTTCGAAGAGGGATAATCACTGAAGGCAATTCTACTCCAGTCAGTAAGATTCCAGACCGACGTTACCATCTCATCTAGCGGTTGCACTGTGTTAAGAGCGACGTGTTCAATTCTATTTGCTAAGAAATCCTGAATCCAGTCACAAAGCTTGTTCGAGATTCCGTAGTTTCCTGTTTTATTTTCCACGAGACAGCGCCGAACTGTTTCGAAGGCCTTCCGGAAGTCAAAGGAGTTTCACAGCATTTATATTTACAGAATACAGTTCCTATAGATGAATTTCTTTCTCCAAAAATGTCATAAATTCAGTTCCCAAATGGCCGCTAAAATACCCATCTAAGGCTGCCCTAACCACATCATGAGATCCAAAACGTGTTCCAGACCCTCCGGTTTTAAGCGGTAGGATTAAATGGATTTAACAGATAATTACATAGTGGGTGTTTCGACAATTAGTACTTCATATTTCTCAGTTTACCTGTTGCTAGTGCATCCCTATGGTTAGATAATTATGGAAATGAAAACTGTTCCAGTCTTTCAAATTCAAGGTTTCTCTCGGATATTTTTTCGTTCATTTGGTACATAGGACATATGTAGTACACCAGTTATTGTTTTATGCTGTGTTAGATTATCATTAAATATACTTTACCATTCACAAAGATCTTGCCGTAACCATTAATGCAGATGAAATTAAAAGTAGGAAAGAAATTTAAGAATGGAAATGTTGTCGATGATGAAGTCATTAGATGGAGAATTCAGACTGGGTTAGGATAGAAAAATAAATGGTCCGTGTCCTTTCCTTGGGATTATTTCGGTCTCTTTCTTAAGCTATTTACGGAAACCTCTTAAAACCTAAATCTGCATGGTAAGACGGGATTTTGAAACGCCTTCCTCCCGAACGAGAATCCCATGTGTTACACTTGCGCCATGTTGGTTGAAATGGTTCAAATGGCTCTAAGCACTATGGCACTATCTGAGGTCATCAGTCCCCTAGAACTTAGAACTACTTAAACCTAACGAAACTAAGGACATCAGACACATCCAAGCCTGAGGCAGGATTCGAACCTGCGACCGTAGAAGTCACGCGGTTCCGGACTGAAGCGCCTAGAACCGCTCGGCCACCACGGCCGTCTGCCACGTTAGTCGGTAAATGAAACTGACTTCCCTTCTTTTAAATCACAGCAATTACTTTCCACCCACAACTTCTGTTGCTGTTCCCTTGAACATAATTAATTTCGTTTTAAAAAGAATCAAACGTGGATGAGCAGTTTGCCTTTGCACTTGCTTTTGATCAGCAGCGGCGCCCATCTTGCACAAATGTGTCTCGTATGTGGTCATGCAAAATGTACCATTAGTTAATTAACGCATCTTTCACCTCTGACGGTACAATGCCAATAATGGAGTTTCTCCATGTTTTCATTTGTGGTTGCCGTGTTAAAACATCCGTCGTGTGTATCATCTGCAATGGGCGCATGACCATGACTTTCAGTCACCCATTGTTTTTCTGAAAATGCAGTAAAGCTCTCCTTACAAATTCTCTTCATCGTTAAATTTATTTCCTTTGGCGATAGAGTCCAAAACAACAAATACTATAACGACTTGTGAACAGAATACACACAGTATGACTATTTTACAAAGCCATCCAAACAAAACTGTTGCTCACGTCAAGTTGATTTATGTTCCAAAATGAATCTTTCACTCTTCCAGCGGAATGTGCGCTCTATTGAAATTTCCTGGCCCACTGAAAATGTGCGCCGAGCTGGGACACGAACCTAGAACTGTGCTTTCGCGGGCAACGCTCTTACCCATTGACCTATCCACACCCGAGTCACGAACACCCTCAAATCTTCACTTTTATGCAGCTCTACATATTTCTAAAGAGCAAAACAAAATTTGATCGATATGGATCCCATCTGTATATTAGCCCCAGATAAACAAAGCTTTTTTGTTTTTTTTTTTTTTTTTTGTTTTACAGTGATTACTTTTGCTAACACCAGAATGATTATCGGCCTTGTTCTGCCTCCAATGACCTCCCAGTCAAAGGGAAGTTAAGTCCTAATTTTCCTTAGTCTTTGAAATATCTTGGCAGTTTGAAACTATATGCCGCACTGGGACTCTCGCTTGGAACCTTTACCTTTCCTGGACAAGTGCTCTACCAGCTGAGCTACTCAAACACGTGGTCGGGCACCTCACTTACTTGAGCGCTTGCCCGCGAAAGGCAAAGGTTCTGAGCTCGAATCCTGGTCAGGCACGCAGTTTTAATCTCCCAGGAAGTTTTATATCAGCGCTCACTCTGCTGCAGAGTAGAAATTCATTTTGGACTAGGCCGACTGCCTTCCACATCTTGGTCAAATTTGAACTTTTGCTCAGCCTCCTATGGCCACATGCATCCGTGCCCCCCAGACAGTACAGTAGTGGCAGAAAGTTACGTCTTTGGCGTGATTGGCTGAGAGATACCGAGGGACAGGTAAAGAAGCCTAACTGGAAAGGTTTTTACTATCTTTCGTGCACACTGGCACCTTTATTTCTCGAGGTCTGAGAGTCGTGTGTTAACCGTGTCCAGTGTGGTGTCGCGTTTGCGTTGTATGATGATGAGTCAAGAAAGAGAAGAAACGGGGTGCCGGCAGACAGCCTACGCCTCTCAAATAGCATCCCCATCTGACGGATGGACAACCGTCAACAGAGTCACGTGCATTATTCCAAGAGCTGCGGATAGGTTTGGAGTCTAATCCAGGACATTGGCTCAAATTCTGGTGATCAGGAACCTTACGCCACCATCCCGCCACTTTTTTGTCGCAAAGGCAAAGGGGAAGCACTCGACAGCGCGTAGCGTTGCCGGGCGGTTACCCACCCACGTACTAGACACGTCCGACGTTGCTTAATTTGAGTGCTCTGGCGGGGACTGGTGTGTTCTGCGAGGCAAGACCGTTGACACACAGTAGTGGAAATTAACGGACTGCCTCTGATAGAGCTTCTCCATGTGTTAAATGAAGGCTGCAGTTTTCCATTGATGTCGTGTATATTTAGACTACTTCAACGTCCTACATCTAGTTTCGAGCTTATAAGCCATAATCTAGTGTTTAACTAGAAAAAGATGCCATGCATACGAAAAAGCCAGCGAATTCACATTACGTGCTTCTATTCGTACGGCACCTTGTTCTGGCTAAGGATTCAATAGTGGCTTAAAAATCGAAAACTACTTATGCAACGATGAAAAATCCTAAATAAATGCACCCCAAGTGGAAAAACGCCGCCTTCTTCTTATAAGTTTATGGTTGTGGTGTCCACTACGATCTTCTCGATCTGTCTTTATTTTACGCTAACAGCATTCACGCTTCTTTTCTCTCATTCTTGCCTTCTTATTATGGAATGTACGACGTGACCCAGTATATAAGATGCTTCAGTCGCATTCGGGAAGAGCGGTGCTCTGACCCCAGTTTTGCTACAGTAGTGGCAGAAAGTTACGTCTTTGGCGTGATTGGCTGAGAGATACCGAGGGACAGGTAAAGAAGCCTAACTGGAAAGGTGCTCAACTTACAGTGCAAGTTTGTGACGCGCTCTGTGCAGAGAGAGACGGAGAATACGTCACCGCATCGCCATTGTAGTATCTGTCTCTGTCCCGCACCACACTATAAAAACCATACACCAGATCGCTTTTCTCTCCCCAACCTCTTCCACCGCACACCCACGCCTCCCATTATTTAGGGATAAGTTCCACTTGGGGACACTGATTCACTATGTGGCTGTCTCAAAAATGTTATATATTCGGAAAACTGTCGCTGTCACCCGTAGACTTTTGTTGTGTTTAGTTTACATAATTCAGAGCGAAAATTACAATGTCTGAACAGCCTCACCATACATCAACACGAAATTCAACTCCAAATATTCCACCTCCACCCCGAGGCGCACGCTACACACTGACAAGTGAGGACAGCGCCATGGGAAGCATTGTCTCGTGGTATATTGTCATTGCTACTACCCATGGCCGCATCAACAGCCCTCTGCTGCGCCGATCATTCTACGGACTGAATGAAACCGGATCAGCATCTTGACTGAAACCTGCCAAACTGACGCTCAAGTATTTCCATGGTTGTGTGACGTGTTTAATATATCATCCTTACGCGAGCCTGTTTTCAACATAGAACGGAATCGTTTCTACAGATCAACAATGGAGCGAGTGCGTGACGGTTTATGAGTGTGTCTAATGTTACTGGGACGTAACTGTGAAGATCCGCAACACAGCATGCCCAGAGAAAGTGCACATTGAAGCACCACAGTGATTATTTCTTTCTTAGCCGGTTAGCTTACAAAAATCAATACTTTTTATAACGAGAAAAGAACTCGATAGCTTTTTAATTTGAAATATAATAATAACGCTGTTTTAATTTTTGTCTCCTTGAGAAAAAGGGAGAATCTGTCATTTGTTTCCTTTTTCTCTTGTTACCTGGTCTTATGATCTCACTCCTGCTTGTATCTATAAAATGGTGCAAATGGCTCTGAGCACTATGGGACTCAACTGCTGAGGTCATTAGTCCCCTAGAACTTAGGACTAGTTAAACCTAACTAACCTAAGGACATCACAAACATCCATGCCCGAGGCAGGATTCAAACCTGTGACCGTAGCGGTCTTGCGGTTCCAGACTGCAGCGCCTTTAACCGCACGGCCACTTCGGCCGGCTTGTATCTATACGGACATATTGTCCATGTGAGTCTTCCTGAATAATAAGTAAATGAAATTCATTATATTATGCTTCTTCACTTTACTGTCAGCATTAAGTTTCAATAGCTCATCTCAAGGAACAAGAAATGAGTTTTTGTGATCAAAGGAGCCGGCTTCGTCGTGACCTGTTCATCTACCACTGTGGCAATCTCATTGAGAGAATTGCCGTCTATATTTATTACATAAAACCTGCATGTTTTATCTTGACGAAGTCTGACTTGCCAGTGCCAAAAGCAATTGGCGCACTTACGATTTCAAATTTCACCATGAAATAATTTTTTAACCAAGCAAATTAATTCCACTTTGCATTCTCATTACTTAGTTACAGCGTGACAGAAAGGTATTTTATCGTAAAACATCTGTTACGAAAAACTTCAATATAGTTTTCTCCCTCAACGATGGGGCGGACGTTTCTTGTGATTTGAAACCACGATTAGGCAATGACTCAATCCGCTTTGGACATTATTTAATTTGAAAGATTTTTCATATTTCTCTCTCTGCTCTTATGTAGCGTGCTTTACAACGTATTGCTTACAGTAATTTTTTGGACTTCGGCAAAAGTCGAATCATTGGTGGACACATCGCACACACACTTTGCTGTAGTGTAGTCACTGTTGAACCAATGGTGGCGAGAAAGATGCAGTGGGAAGAAGCATAGGCGCAGGTACACACTTTAAGACTGGAGGATAGTTGGATCGACTCTGGCGAATAGACAGATGACAACAGCTACAAAGTGGGCGGAGTTTACGGGCAGTGTCACTCCGCACAAGTTACCGAAAGCTGGGTTGAGAACTAGAGTTGTCATTCGTCGGTTTACTGCTGAAACCATACCACAGACGACAGAGATTTGTATGATATAGATCCTGTATCAACTGGCTCAGTGTGTGGCATTCTGTGATCTTCAGCGGCGACTTCTACAACTGTTTGTAACATTCAGATCGACCTCCAGATGACCGTAGACGGCGCAGCGTTTGGTTACAGGAAGCAGTAATTATCGAGACCAGCACCTATCTGACTCTTGGAATCATTGTTTAGAGTGCTATCGGATCTGACAAAAGGACTTATTTTGTAATTATTGAAAGAAGGTCGAATGATGGCCAGAATACGACGAGAATGATAAACTCTGTTCATGTACCTTTAAGACCTGGATTCAAATGGCATATTCCAGCAGGATAATGGTTGACCTAAAGTTGCAGTTCACACCACGAACCCCTTCAGGAATGTAAGGATCCTAAACTGGTCTTACCATTCCGCTAATTCGTCGCCCATAGAGCATGTCTCGGATGCTATAGGAGGATGTATACTTTTACACCAGCTTCTACATCTACATGGTTACTCTGCAATTCACAATTAAGTGCCTGGCAGTGGGTTCATCGAACCACTTTCAAGCTATTTGTCTTTTATTTGATCCCACTGACATATTTGATAACGTTTTTATCGATTATCAGTAACTGTTCTTAAATTGTTTTAAAGTCCTTTTTCCCTGAGGGTGTTAATAAAAATCTCGATACGGGTGATGTTCAATCCTTATTTGGCCCGATTCTTCCGTCCCCAGATAACCTTACGCCAGAAGTGCGTATCATCTCGTAAATCGTCTATAACATTTCCTTGAGGAACGCCAGATGTTACCTCTGTTCTATTCGATGACTTCCAGACACTTACTACGAACTATGTCCTTCCTGCCACAAAATCACGAATCCAGTGACACAACTGAGACGATACTACATAGGAACGCAATTTCATTAAAAATCGCTTGTGAGGAGCGGTGTCAAAAGCCTTTTGGAAATCTAAAAATATGGAATCAATTTTACATCCGCTGTCGATAGCACTCATTACTTCGTGAGAATAAAGAGCTAATTGTATGTCACAATTATTTGTCAATAAATCGTTTCTGTGAGGCAATTTATAACGTGTGAACACAGTATATGCCCCAAAATTCTACTGCAAATCGGTGTTAGCGAGGTGGGTCTGTACTTCAGCGGATTACTTCTATTTCGTTTTTGGGTATTGGTGTAAGCTGCGTGACTTCCCAGTCTTTAGATACGGATCTTTCGACGAGCGAGAGGTTGTACATGATTTCTAAGTATGGAGATATTCTGTTAGCATGCCCTGAACCTGGATTGAAGATCTTGCGTTTATTGAGTGATACAAGCTGCTTCGCTACACCGAGGATATGTACTTCTAAGTTATTCATGTTAGCAGTTTCTCTTATTTCTAATAATGTAAAATTTAATTCGCCTTCGTTTATAGCCACCAATCGATATGAACCGTCTGAACCGTCACAATACGTGTTCCAAGTATGGCTTTTCCCTTCAGTGCCACAAAGAATACAAGAGTGTACGAGTATTTATGCCTGACGGTGGCACACCTCATACTGATAATATTTACGGAATCATTTCCGAATGAAATGATAGTTTAATCATTTAATACCCGTTATGTAACGCTCACGTCCACAAATTTTGGTAAATAACGCACTGATTCTGCACGATATAACACTTTCCATTTCGTTCAGTGTACTAGTTAGTACTTCCAACATGGGCAGCACATGCTTTGCTCACTGCTGTCAGTGATGATTTTATGGACTCCTGGCAGTGCAGGATAAGGAATTATTTCCTTCCCACACTACTAGGAAACTGCAAGTAATCTGAAACATAGAAATGCTGAGGTGCAGAGTTCGCCTTTGGCGCACGTATCATATAACCTACCTACAATCTACGGTATGTTAATGATTTAAAGATCTGTGTTACCTAATGTTGCGCATATCACAAAAAAACTCGTCGATTCCGAATAATAATGCTAACCCAAAGGTTGCAAAGAAAATTATGTGTTGGTCGCTTTTGCACAGACAGTTCTCATTTACAACAGTGATAGGAAAGAAATTGCTTAAGGAACTAAACAATAGAATGCTGAAACTGTTTCAAATTTGATGGCGGCTTAATAAACTACGGTTACCAGCACAAAAGTGAGCAAAAGTTAATAATTATTTATTGTTAAACTGAAACCGGAATTACATATTAATCACAGGTGCGTAGGTAGGCAGCAGTTTAACAAAATACACTTACGAGAGTTCGAATGGAATAGCCACGAATGAAAAGATACATTTAAGTTAGTTAATGGAGCTCATGAATTAGGTAGTACCTAATAGTGACCCATGACAGGAGGTGGGTTGAGCAACGTCACTCACTGTAATGCTACCTGTCGTCAGGCTTTGTGAAGCAAATACCCATGACTGTTCACTATTTTACAATAAATGTTATTTCAGAAAAGTTTTTAATGACTTCGTTATCTAACAGCAAACACTTTAAAAAATCTAATTTACGAAAGTGAGGAACATGAAACATTTATAGGCACATGAAAAAATTTTAATAATCACTCTAGTTAAAACTGAATATTCAGTTCACCGTCAATTTGAAGTTACGTTTACTTTGCACAGTTTTTACTTAGTTGATGATAGGTTGCAGTATGAGCACTACAATTTACAGTTAGCTTTAATTAGTTACCACTGCGACTATTTTTCTGAACTTGTAACACCAGAGCTCTAAGGCTCTATTAATTTATTTTGCCTTTTTGTTTTATTTAAATTTCTGTAGTTAAACTGTTGTAAATATTATTTGACTGTATCGATACCATAAGAGTGTTAGCTGTTTTCCTTTGTAAAAACTTTGATGGTATTGTTTGATGCTATGTAGGGTAGTGTCTCTATCAGTTAAAGTCTTTACCTCATTTGGAGGGAGACAAATCTTACTGTATATAATTGTAATTTTTGTGTGGATAACTTTTTGTAGAAATGTCAACATGAGTAATTGACCTGTTTTTTCAAAATGTTTGTTTGCTACTTTGTATTTGCTGATCCTCACTTAGGGTTCTTAGTTCTTTATATGTATAAAAGGTGGTGTAGTTCCCCTCCGGAACGAAAAGTTGCAGCGCGCGCAAAATGTGGTTGGCGGGGATAGAAAAGAGGAACCAAGAGTTAGCCGAAAGCGAGCTACCGAACCGCTGACAGCTTATGATAGAACAGTATATTGTGCTGGTGCCGAGAGCGGCTTTTTGCGCCTGGTTCCACTGTGCCAAAGCCTCGGGTGCATAGATGGATTAAATACCTTGCTCTGTTTCTGGAAATTGTATTCAAAAGTATGGGGAACGTCGCCACCAAGAGTATGACAGAGCTTACCATTACCAACAGCAGATCCACCTGCCAAGATGTACTCGCCATCACATTGCGCAATCACTGCAACGAACTGGAAGAATAATAGATTTATAAAGTGATGGATCAGCTCTTTTAGTGTGCTCAAATATAAGGTAACTTATACCTGAATTTATGTACTACCTTGATTTTTTCCTTATGACAACACCTCTCATGTTCCTCTCCATTTGAACTATGATTACTGAGTGTCCTTGTTGTGGAAAAATGAAAACCAAACAGTTAATTAAGTAATGTTGTTTTATATTTGGTAGGAAGGGAGTATTCATATTTACTGTGGGTTTGGTAAAATTGTGGAAGGTAGTAAATGTAGCTCTCTCAAAGCCTCCCAGTGATTGAAATAGTTCAGTTTAAAGTTTTGTGGACTTGTAAAACCATTTACTTGGTCATTGACTTTAAAGTAAAAGACTGTGGTAATAAAGACAGGCAGTAAACCATCTTGAGGTTAGTTCCAAAAGTAAATATTACTAAAGTTTGACTTGAAATGTTCTTCTTAGTAAACAATTATTGTGCAGTCTATTGAAATAGTGCAAGAGGTGAGTCAGTGTTTCCTAAAATGCGTCAATTTGATTTCTTACTGTGGTAAAGTTTAAAAGCCCCCACTGTTGAAAGTTAATCAATATACTCAAAGTTGCTATATAAAAGAAAATGCTAACTGGTCTTGAGATTTATGCTTCTTATGTGTGCTAAGATATATAATGTCAGTTTATGAGCTCCCACCTGTTTTTTTTTTTTTGTGCCTACTGAAAGCAAAGTTAACAGAAATATTATTATCTATGAAATCAGTTACCTCTTTTCTTTAAAGAACAGTGAGAATATGTTTTCAAGTTAATTATATTTAAATTCATGCTTTGTAGAAATGTTTTTGACAGTTTGAAACAGTCCAAGTCCAATTTCTAATTCAGTATCGACTTGCAGTAATAGTATTAATGAAGTTACTCAGTTTGACAAAGTATTTAATATAGAAAAGTGCATCAGTGTTTGCTGCGTTGGTGAGAATAGGTTTGTTTTTAACTAAGACTGTTGGAACTCACTTCACCATTTTCGTATGCTTGTGACTGGTTCATTGCACTTTCGTACTAGAAAAAGTATAGGCTGTGTCTTTCCAATAAACTTACGTATATCTTATTCTTTGAAAAGAGATGTTACACATTTCCATGCCTAGTTAGGCTGGCGACCGTTTTCTTTATCATTTGAGCAGTCTGAATAGTTGAAACAGTTCAGAAACAGTATCGGTTTCTAGTTGTGTATTTAAGTAATTCTAAATTTCATGTCCGATAGGCAACCTCCTTTAGGCATTTCACTGTCAAAACCACCAAAATCCTTTCAGAGGGTAACATTGTACTACTTCTATATACCATAATTGGTTAAAAAAATAGTTTCAGAACGTAAATAAAGGGCAGTAAGAGTGTTATACGTGGCTTTTCCCGTGACAGGACTATTTGTTCTGTTGGAACATGGTACGTAGTGAACCGATTTTGGTAATTGATAGCACATGCTATGTAAGCAGTTAATGTTATAAATTGATTAACTTTACGTTATCTGGTAACTACAATAAAATTTTCCTCAGTCGAAATAATATTATCTCTTTCATTTATTATTCACTCGATAATAATGATGAAATGGTATGAACCAACTGGTGGTTAGTAGCGTGGGTTAATCAATATCAATCAAGTCAATTATGGTTTAATAAAAAACGTCATAATGTTCAGAATATTGTAACTACGACGCTGCCAAGCCATATAGGGAACTAGTAAACTAATCGGCCCGATCATACTTTGAGGCGTTGTTGCAAGTGGTGCGACGTAATGCATTATATGGCAAGGGTTAATGGCTATAGGCCACACAGTACTCTTCTTCCAGTACTTTAAATACCAATTCTACTTGCATGCTTTGTAATATGACCAGATAAGTGCTCCCTCATTCATTTCTTGCCATACTTAAAACACCATTTCGAAAATACATTCTCCACTACCACCTTGAGCGCCGACACACAAACAAATCAAATTTGTGTGAAATCTTAAGGGACTTAACTGCTAACGTCGTCAGTCCCTAAGCTTACACACTATTTAACCTAAATTATTCTACGTACAAACACACACACCCATGCCCGAGGGAGGACTCGAACCTCCGCCGGGACCAGCCACACAGTCAGCGCCGACACAATGCGTCCATAGTTCACCACCTATGACTTGCAACTATTTGCCTTTCTCTCTCTGTGCTCACTCGCATCCAACAGTATTATTGCCATAGTCTATATTTTGTACAACACGAATTTTTCTGACTTCGCCAGCATTTATACCGCAAAGTTTTAAATATTATTTTCGATTGGTTTTGATTAAATATTGCGGTCTTTTAAGTAGTGAACATGGACGAAAGTAATAAAGTATACACATATCCAAGAAATTACATCAAAATTACAGAATTATTTACTTATTAATTATAATCCCTTGTGCTGTATTACAACCTCTAATTGGATCACGCAAGGTGGCGCTGCGTCACCACCTTCACCCCTGTAGATGGTATATTCGAAAATAGCTTCTCCTTTTTAGAAGAATCTCCACTACCACCTGGTCCAGAACGATGACACCCGGTTTAATTTCGGACTCTTACCCTTTTTCATACATTATTTGATCAAAGGTATCTGGTCAGCCCCTTGTAATGTGAAATTGATCACTATATGTCACGACAGGCGATCCCTTCAGTAAAAAGGGAGGCGACGAGTATCGTGTTATCAGTAGCGAAACAGTAACGACAGAACGAACGAGCATTGGAGCTTACTGACTTCGAAGGCTGACTAGTCGTTGCATGTTCCTAAGTAACAAATATGTCAGAGACATTAAAACCTTTCTAAAGCTGCCCAGGTCGACTGTTAGCGATGTGACTGTGAAGTGGAAACGCGAAGAAGCAACTACAGCTGAACGTAGACCGGACAGATCTCACGTACTGACGAATGGGGACCGTCAATCATGGTCGTAAAAAATCGCATGAAACTAGCGAAAGGAATTTCTTGTGAGTTCCGAAGTACTACCAGTAGACCACATAGCACAATGACTGTGCGTAAGAAGTTAAAATGAACAGGCCACAATGGTCGGGTAACTCCTCACAAGCCACACATTTCTATAGTGAATGCCTGAGGCGGGGTAATATGCGGCGCCTCTGCACAGCAGATGACTGCAGGCGGGTGAATCATTCTGTAGCTTGTGCCGATCCGGCCTGAGTTTGGCAAATGTTTGGAGAAAATTGCCTGTCATTACGTGTAGAGGTACAGTGAAGTAGAAAGGAGGTGGTGTTACCAGTATGCGGGCTCGTTAAAAGGAGCCCACTGCTTACTTATTATCAAAAACGTCTAAATGTTGGTAATTGGTTCTTCGGCGGGACGCACTTTTGCCATATAATAGGGACTTTATCGAAGCCGTGAGTTGCTATTAATGAAAACAACGCTTATCATTCCCTTAACTCCTCTGAATGGAAGGTCGTCTGAAATTCCAGAAATATTAATTGAATTTATCCCCAGGTCTTACTAAAAATAAATGGCTTAACGTAATTCTGGTTACCGGACTTCGGATTAAATAATGTTCCCCTCACATCAGAAGCATAGGGGCATATGAAAGGGAGTTCGGTATAATCAAGTATATTTCCAAGCGTAATGGGTAACCGGTGTAGATGACTGAGAAATTGAATAAAAAAATGTTAGCGAAGCGTGGGGGAACGCGGAAGTAAACAACTGTCAACCCAGCGTAGAAAAACAACAAGTTTTATAGGATTCCGTATCACGGAGGCTGGAAAGGAGAGGCTGGAAAGAAACTGATATCTGCCAACATAGCTCCAGCATTTTTCATGCCGAAGAACTTCGGCACTAGGTTAAGAAACCGTGAAGTTCTCGAACTGGGTCCTTTCTCCTATCCTGGCGTCTATCGTATTGTGTGCGATACAAGCAGGATGTGTGACAGCAGACACATTGGACATATAAGTAGGAATTTTCATATTAGATATAAAGAACACAATTATCTGGTCAAATCCAGGTCAGCTTTGACAATGCCTTCGATTGACAATCAACATCAGCTGCAGGAAGTTAGCGATAACCTAAGTGTCTTACCCACTGCAGAGAAAGGTTGGCTACTCAACGTCCTGCAAGAAACTAGAATCCTAACACAGTTTTCATTCCCATTCTCTCGATACTGGTAATGAATGCACTGCCCTGTATCATAAAAATATTTTAGTCACTTATGACATTATTCAGGCAAGTAAGATGTACTTGTCACCTACTATTTTTCCCTGTTTTTGGATGTGCAGATTCTCCTTCCCCCTAATGGTTCCAACTCCTTTCTGTTGTTACTTCCTGCTTTCTCGGTTTAAAAAGTTTATCACTCACATACCTGTTTCATAAAGCGTCTGCGTTATGTGACGTCTGCGGCCTCAATACTAACGGCTAGCAAGTATTTAATATTATATAGTTTTTCTGTTAGCGTTATCCGTCGGGCGGCATGGGGAATGATTTTTATGAAATTTGTATAAGTAATTCCACACAATATGATTCTCTTCCCGTTTTTATTGGCCCTCACATGTTTTGCAATTTTGGTGAACTTTGGTGCCCGGACGTGATGTCGGTTTCTTCGAGGTTCCCTTTTCATTATTTCGACATAGAACTTTTGTTCCATGACAACACTTGTGTGAGGATGGCCTCAGATGGTTAAATGATTTTATTTGTACGTAACATACTGTTCTCTCTTTATTTTAGAAATTTTAGCTACATAGTTCCTCAAATGACGATTTTTTTATTTAAACTTGAGGAACCCCTCCGACTGTCTTGAAGCACAATATTTCGTTATTATGGTTTACACCAGTTGATGCCGGCAGTGTATGCAGTAGATTGTTGTATCACCAACATTAGTGTGATTTCTTCATTTGCAAAAACATACCGCTATGGTTCCGTCTGGATAAACTGTTTTGTCGTTATATTAATGACCATTATTCAGCGAGGATTAGGTTCACGGAGGAGCACAACATGGACTCTCATCTACTTACACACAAGTTTCAAAGATTCAAGAACAATTGAAAGCGAAATTTGTCATTTTGTAGCAAAAGTAGAATCGTCGAAAAGAGCTTGTGATTCGCGGTGGAAAAAAAAACGGAACTTATTCGGATGACGATGGGTGATGTGAATCATGACTGGATAAAGAACAAGTTCGGCCCCATCTGAGTCCAACTAAACGATGGTAAAATTATCACTCACCAGAACCCCATAATGCTTCTACGAATGGCTTTAAAATTAAAGGAGGTTCCTAACAACAAAATATGAACTAACTCTCATCCAAAATCACCGTAGAAGTGGGCACAGATGTGGAGTTCCTCACTCCAGAACTGCGGTAGACTATCTCTGCACAGAATCCAATCTGCCTCGCTTCCGAGCACAGAGAGCAAAAAATATTTGGAGAGGGCGAACTGACCAAGACAGGAGAGACAACGCCTGCTTGGTTCGCTGCGAATTTTTCATTAATTCAACAGCTATAATTTGAACGAAGGCTTGCGTTGCTCGTGGAGCTGAAGAAACTAATCGCAAGACCACGTTTCAAGAAAGCCGTGTGAGGTAAGTTGCTGACAGACTGTTGCTGTCAGGCCACAACTATAAAGCTGAACTAAGAAAGTCGACCTGAATTCACCAAAGCGCACACGTTTACAGCTGCAGCCACATTCAAACACTCTAGCAGTCACCCACGTTTAGAAAATGTGGTTAAAAGAACACGATGTCTGAATATCAAAAGTAATAAAAATGAAAATATACCGCGCTCAGTTCGATTCCCAGCGTGATCTTCCTCCCTGGCATGGTAATAATGCAAGAAATAGCAGGCGGTGTAACGACACTCTGCAGAACTTGATAAAACTGCAAAACAACACGAAAGTAGGATTGACTGCCGCCTTTCGCCCTTATTACGCTTCAGAAAATGCTAAACTCAAATGACCACCATTTACAACATTGTGTCCGGCGTACAGCAGAGGAACAGTTCGGAGACAATGATTGTTTGTATCGGTATGAAAGCGTACCCTGTCTTAAACCAGCGTCTATGAGGCAATGGTTTGTGGGCAATAATATTCCTGAAATGGACTGAAGTGCCCAGAATCCCGATGTAAAGCCAATGGAACATCTTTGCGATGAGTTAGAACGTCGACTTCGCTGTGGACTCCAGAACCAAACGTCACTCTCTGGTTTTGGCTCTTCGGGAATAACGGGCTGCTATTCCTCAGCAGACATTCAGACGTTTCGTTGAAAGCTCTCAGCAGAGCTCGAGCCCTCATGCAAGTCAATGGTGGAAAAAAAGGAAAACACCTTCGTTCTTCCAGTAAACAGGTCAATCGGGCCTTTCCGCCCGTCGCGTCATCATCAGCCAATGGCATCATAGAGATGTGGGAAGGAGAGGCGCTGGGTCAGGACACAGCCCTCTTGGCCGTTATCGGGCTAGCAGACCGGGTCTGCTTCTATTTGCGAGAAGAACACGGCAAGTGCCATAGTCATTTCCCAGAAACTTCGCTCAGCAGTAGAGGGGTCAAAACAAGCGGACACATATCTCGGCTTACCCTTATATATTCTACCGTTTCGCAGAAAACGACCGTTTAAGCTTTTGACTTAATTTGGATGCCCTTTAGCACATGATAAGCCTACGCGTGGCGTTGTGGTTACTGTCGCGGGCTCTCGCTTTCTACACTCCTGGAAATTGAAATAAGAACACCGTGAATTCATTGTCCCAGGAAGGGGAAACTTTATTGACACATTCCTGGGGTCAGATACATCACATGATCACACTGACAGAACCACAGGCACATAGACACAGGCAACAGAGCATGCACAATGTCGGCACTAGTACAGTGTATATCCACCTTTCGCAGCAATGCAGGCTGCTATTCTCCCATGGAGACGATCGTAGACATGCTGGATGTAGTCCTGTGGAACGGCTTGCCATGCCATTTCCACCTGGCGCCTCAGTTGGACCAGCGTTCGTGCTGGACGTGCAGACCGCGTGAGACGACGCTTCATCCAGTCCCAAACATGCTCAATGGGGGACAGATCCGGAGATCTTGCTGGCCAGGGTAGTTGACGTACACCATCTAGAGCACGTTGGGTGGCACGGGATACATGCGGACGTGCATTGTCCTGTTGGAACAGCAAGTTCCCTTGCCGGTCTAGGAATGGTAGAACGATGGGTTCGATGACGGTTTGGATGTACCATGCACTATTCAGTGCCCCCTCGACGATCACCAGTGGTGTACGGCCAGTGTAGGAGATCGCTCCCCACACCATGATGCCGGGTGTTGGCCCTGTGTGCCTCGGTCGTATGCAGTCCTGATTGTGGCGCTCACCTGCACGGCGCCAAACACGCATACGACCATCATTGGCACCAAGGCAGAAGCGACTCTCATCGCTGAAGACGACACGTCTCCATTCGTCCCTCCATTCACGCCTGTCGCGACACCACTGGAGGCGGGCTGCACGATGTTGGGGCGTGAGCGGAAGACGGCCTAACGGTGTGCGGGACCGTAGCCCAGCTTCATGGAGACGGTTGCGAATGGTCCTCGCCGATACCCCAGGAGTAACAGTGTCCCTAATTTGCTGGGAAGTGGCGGTGCGGTCCCCTACGGCACTGCGTAGGATCCTACGGTCTTGGCGTGCATCCGTGCGTCACTGCGGTCCGGTCCCAGGTCGACGGGCACGTGCACCTTCCGCCGACCACTGGCGACAACATCGATGTACTGTGGAGACCTCACGCCCCACGTGTTGAGCAATTTGGCGGTACGTCCACCCGGCCTCCCGCATGCCCACTATACGCCCTCGCTCAAAGTCCGTCAACTGCACATACGGTTCACGTCCACGCTGTCGCGGCATGCTACCAGTGTTAAAGACTGCGATGGAGCTCCGTATGCCACGGCAAACTGGCTGACACTGACGGCGGCGGTGCACAAATGCTGCGCAGCTAGCGCCATTCGACGGCCAACACCGCGGTTCCTGGTGTGTCCGCTGTGCCGTGCGTGTGATCAATGCTTGTACAGCCCTCTCGCAGTGTCCGGAGCAAGTATGGTGGGTCTGACACACCGGTGTCAATGTGTTCTTTTTTCCATTTCCAGGAGTGTATTTTTTTTTTATCTAGCAATGTCCGTTTAAGGTTGTTACAAGAATGTTTCTAGTCACGTTAGGTGATATATTAATTATGAAATCACTAAAGGGTTTCACAATAACTTCCGTACGTTTATTATATAGTGTACATATGTATTGGTACACTACTGGCCATTAAAATCGCTATACCACGAAGATGACGTGCTACAGACACGAAATTTAACCGACAGGTAGAAAATGCTGTGATATGCAAATGATAAGTTTTCAGAGCATTCTCACAAGGTTGGCGCCGGTGGCGACACCTACAACGTGCTGACACGAGGAAAGTTTCCAACCGATTTCTCATACACAAACAGCAGTTGACCGGCGTTGCCTGGTGACACGTTGTTGTGATGCCTCGTGTAAGGAGGAGAAATGCGTACCATCACGTTTCCGACTTTGATAAAGGTCGGATTGTAGCCTATCGCGATTGCGGTTTATCGTATCGCGACATTGCTGCACGCGTTGGTCACGTTTGCAACAGCATGGACTATCATCTCGGAGACCATGGCTGCGGTTACCCTTGACGCTGGATCACAGACAGGAGCGCCTGCGATGGTGTACTCAACGACTAACCTGGGTAAACGAACGGCAAAACGTCATTTTTTAGCATGAAACCAGGTTCTGTTTACAGTATTATGATGGTAGCATCCGTGTTTGGCGACTTCGCGGTGAACGCACATTGGAAGCGTGTATTCGTCATCGCCATACTGGCGTATCACCCGGCGTGATGGTATGGGGTGCCATTGGTTACACTCTCGTTCACCTCTTGTTCGCATTGACGGCACTTTGAACAGTGGACGTTACATTTCAGATGTGTTACGACCCGTGGCTCTACCCTTCATTCGATCCCTGCGAAACCCTACATTTCAGCAGGATAATGCACGACCGCACGTTGAAGGTCATGTACTGGCCTTTCTGGATACAGAAAATGTTCGCGTGCTGCCCTGGCCAGCACGTTCTCCAGGTCTCTCACCAATTGAAAACGTCTGGTCAATGGTGGCCGAGCAACTGGCTCGACACAATACGCCAGTCACTACTGTTGATGAACTGTGGCATCGTGTTGAAGCTGCATGTGTAGCTGTACCTGTACACGCCATCCAAGCTCTGTTTGACTCAATGCCCAGGCGTATCAAGGCCGTTATTACGGCCAGAAGTGGTTGTTCTGTGTAGTGATTTCTCAGGATCTATGCACCCAAATTTCGTGAAAATGACCAGTAGTGTATTTTCAGAGGTTAAAATCTTTTTAATATCTCATATCCTTATGTTTCATTCTAATACAGATTCTTATTTCTTACATTTTATTCTTATATTTATTCTTCAGGATGATTTGGTGCATATCCATGAATGATACCGATCGTAGAAAGATTCCGAACATCGAAATTCCAAACACCACGAGCATCGCCATGGTTTTCCACAGCGACATTTTTTCCTGTGAATCTCACTCGGGAAAGAAACATCGGTAACACTGCTGAAGATTTCACGCATTGTCAATAGCTTCGCCGCAAACCACGTTTAACGGATCACTTTTCCGAAAACTGGCGCTTGGAACTGATTATGACGCAAGATAAACTACAGGAATGGCACAGAAAACAATTTCAAATGATTTTCTCATTGTTTATTTATTTTTTTAATTCATTCACCAGACATATAATCAGTAGATTAATAATGACAACGTTATTTCAATGTACTCTGGAAAACATTAGTATGATGATCTTCTACGGACATGGGTTAATAGATGGAAAACGCAAGTAAAAATAATAATCGAATTTCCAAACACTGGGCGCGGAAGTCCGAAACCGCGACGGCAGCCAAGGTGCCATGGCTTCGGTTGGACCATTAACTCTCTAAAAGGCACATGATCTGCCTCGAAAACTTTGACCGTCACTTTTACAGAAACGGTCGAATATTTACAGACTAGCCGAGACACCTCTTCCACTGAGCAAAGTTTCTAGAAAACGGGCTTATGACACTTGTAGTGTTCTCCCCGCCGGTCAAGTAGCTCCTCAATTGGGATCACGATGGTCAGTGCATCTCTTTGCAGTCCTCCCACCAAGGAAAAATATATGGCATCCAGCCAGGTGTCGGACCTATGCCCCGCACTGTAGTCAGTCAAGCTGACCATTCAGCCACAGAGGTGAAATGAAAGATGGACACACCCTACGATCAGTTAATGTATGTAGGCAAACGGGTTTTCGTGTCGAAAGTGAGCTGTATGCAAGACATAGGATATTGGCGTCCGTAACAGCTACCCGACTAAAACACGCAATGCTACACGAGCAAGCTGGCAGTAGAACGGAAAGAAGAGCAATTCCCGTGCGGAATCTCGGCAGATACCACGACGAGAGCAGGCGAGGCCGGTCGTTGTGAGAATTGCAATAGGGTCTGCATTCCTGGCGCTCCAGCGGGGCGCCCAGCCCTCGCGTCTGGCTCCAGCAGGTATCAGAAAGGCGACATCCGCCCACCACTGCAGCAGGTTGCCAGGACAACGCAGTTAAAGCGAGAGCACCACCTGCCTGCTAACCGAGCGGCCACGATGGCTGTCTCCACAATATCTCTGTTCACACCGCCATTCAATCTGCATCTGCCACCTGCAAATCACTTTGATGTATATGGCAGATTGTCCTGTATGTTAGGGTTACTTTCCACTTCATTCAACGACGAAGTGTTAGAAGAATACTGCTTGCACACGTCTATGTGAGCTGTTGTATGTCTAACATGGAGCCTCTTGAACGCGAGGTCGCAAAAGGCCAAAGATGTGGACGCCTTTCGACGCCCAACATATTGTCTACCACGCAACCACAGCATTGACTACGACTGGCAACGGGGTACGGGACCGTAGGTATCCAATGACGAACACAGCATGTGGCTACGAGGAGTAGTTGAACTGCTTAGTCGAGCAGTAACTTACAATGGTGCTGCAGTGCTATGCCAACGACAAACAAAGTAAATGTAGTATTATATCTACGACAACAGTTGCCGAAGCTGACATTTCGCCAGAAAGGAACCCAAGGAATTTTGAAGAGTGAGAAAGAAGTGGCATATGAAAAATCACCGTATCTGCAAGATGAGTCAGTGGAATGTGTGGTGTCTCCAGTGTAACGTAGTAACCTACTTAGGACAGAGGTAACGTAATTTAGCTCCTTGTGTGTTTGTTTAATCCTTTCACAAAGAGGTGCCTGGATAGCCCTTAAGCTAACCATAATAACATGCATCGTTTGCTCATGGTGACTGATTCTAAAAATGGTCCAAATCGCTCTGAGAACTATGCGACTTAACTTCTGGGGTCATCAGTCGCCTAGAACTTAGAACTAATTAAACCTAACTAACCTAAGGACATCACACAATCCATGCCCGAGGCAGGATTCGAACCTGCGATCGTAGCGGTCGCCCAGTTCCAGACTGTAGCGCCTAGAACCGCTCGGCCACTCCTGCCGGCACTATCACATCATCGAAGGGGAAAGAAAAGAACACAGTCATTTACCTCTTCGTCTGCGTAAACTATCGTGAAAGCCTACAAACTTCTTTTATACTCGCTTATCAGTCAAACAGTATAGTAACAGTAACACCATTAGATGTATGTACCAGTTTTATTTAATTTCAACCAGCTTCGGTAATACAATCCGCCGTATATATCGTGGAGATAAATGTAGCAAACATAATACTATCACACTATTCTTTAACTGAATTACACTGAACCATTTTATGTTATATATGTACATGGTCTCTTGCTATTACAGCTGTGACAACAGACACAAATAATGCTCCACTGTAACATAAATGTAATAGCTGCTAAATGCCAAATAGTCTACACTACAGGTGTATTAATCAGTAAGAGCAGTACACACATATTAATGAGAAGGTGTCTATAGGATTACCTCATAGATCTAAAAACCTACTAGCCTAAATATCCCTATGAGCAGAACTGCATTCCTATTGCTTCATACATTTAAGTAGAAAAAATTCTGTGGTGTATAACAGGTCATTTGCATTTGGTGCGACATAAACGTATAATCAGATATGTCTAGTTACTTATAATTGATTCATGTGGTACCCTGTAAGGTAGACATAATATTCCTGACACGGTATACCCTGTAGTCACTTCAACCAACTTCATGCATACATCTTGCTCTTGTTGAGTAGTACACCTATTTGTGTAAGCTGTTGGCTTTTTAGCAGCATATGTACAGTTGAGCACTATGTGTTGCATTTTATAGTCTCATTATTAGCACAGTCGCATATACATACATAACGTATATTCAGTCAGTATAATTCAGTTAACGAACAGTGTGATCTTGATATGTATGTTGTATCTATTTACTGACTTAAAGATGGTGGACTGTATTACCGAAACGCCTAGCAATGAAATACACACAGCTCAAGGTGCTGCTATTGCTGCACGTAAAATAAAACAGATACTGTCCCATTATCCACTAAAAGATGAATATATGGAAAGTATCAGACAATCCTTCTTTGTATACAATCGGTGTCTCCAATTGGGCTGACTGATATGGCTCAGTGCTCAAGAATCAGCTGTTCAGGTGTTTTGTATGCACCCTCTTTTGTACACAAACTGCAGTTTCGCAATATGCTGCCAATGAATCCTAGCCCATTACTTTGTTTTACCTGCAGTCGTGCCTATGAAATCGTTCCAACTCATTTGCACGACTTTCAACCGGGTCGAAACCAGTAATGATACCATTTAAGAGCCCTGACGCTGAAATATACAACAAAAAGATTACAAGACTGCCACTGTGTTTCCTAAGCTAGTGTGCCTAGTCAGTCTACATATGAGTCCAGTTGTAACTATTTATTCCGTATTCGAACGGGAACACAGTGTTACGTTCCATCAAGTGCATTACTTTGGATTCGTCTAAATTAACAACTAGTTGCCAGTATGAACCAGATTGGTATTTGGTCGAGGTATGAATATTATTGCACTTTTTCACTTGGAATAAATTCCTTATACTGCATCATCAGCTCGTGGGATTGTGGTTAGCGTTGCTAGCTCTCGATCACAGGGACCACGGTTCGATTCCTAGGAAATTTTTGGAAATTTGTGGTAAGGTTCTGTGGGACCAAACTGCTGAGGTCATCGGTGCCTAGGGTTATACACTAATTAATGTAACTTAAACTAACTTACGCTAAGACAACACACACACCCATGCGCGAAGGAGGACTCGAACATCCGACGGGGGGAGCAGCGCGAACAGTGACAAGACTCCTCAGACCGCTCGGCTACACCGCGCGGCCTTCGATTCCTAGACAAGTCTGATACGGTAATGACAAGTCATTCAGTTACACTGGTGATCCCGCTGTCAAACGGTTGTTGGCAGACACATAATGCGAGTTGAAAGTTAATAAATATAAGAAATCAGGAAAGTTCAATAATAACACCCGCTACACACCGTATTTATATTTTATGCAACTAGTTTATTCAGCATGGTGCAGCTTCCTACCGAATGGTGGTCCTTAATCAAATAAAACGAGCATCTAGTTAGAATGTTCCATTTTCAACTAATAGCATACGAGTGATGGTAGTCTCCACTTAATACACTTAATTACTTAGTGCGTTTATACACAAGTTCTTCTAACCTCACTCTAAAATGCATAAACTAAATTCCATGTGTAACGAAATACAATATCATGCTCTGATAGAAAAATATATCATTTGGCAGCACTCCCGATCGCGGAAAAGACAAGTCTGAATAGTCGTAACCACACATCCACTCTCACATCAAGGAAGCCAAAGTAGACTTCTCTGTTCAAAGCCCACAAAATAACTTTTCTTGCATTTTACTGCAGCTTCCAGGAGTACATCTCACACCACCGACATCACCAAACTTTAGTCACTGGAATCTCAAGCAGCTCCCTGTGAGATAACGTACTTCTTGCAAGACTCTGGCATATACTGTGCAGATGAAATGGAATGAAAATGAAATGGAAAACGTAAATGGAAATGGAATTGAACCACCATCCCTACACTAATAATTCTAAAATTTATTTACTTGAGTTACATGAAACATTGTTTGATATCCTATTACTAACAATAATTACTATACTTTTAAACACAGATGTATGATTTACATAGATATAAATCTACTTTATCACTCTTGCAATAAAATACCATAGACAACTTTAACACGTAAATTAATTTGATTTATTAATAACTAGCACAATTTCACTTACAAGTGTATGTGTGGAGTACTTTCTGGTATGACACACTTAATGAATACACTAACCATTATAGCATATTTAATAATAATGTGTTTTTCATTGTTACTCTTGATAATGGCTACTGTACAATGCCACTATCTGATATTATGTCTGCCTTATATGACAGCTTCTTTTGTTATTGTAGTGAATAAATGATTGCCGGCCGGAGTGGCCGAGCGGTTCTAGGAGCTACAGTTTGGATCTGCGTGACTGCTACAGTCGCAGTTTCGAATCCGGCCTCGGGCATGGATGTGTGTGGTGTCCTTAGGTTAGTTAGGTTTAAGTAGTTCTAAGTTCTAGGGGACTGATGACTTCAGAAGAAGCCCCATAGTGCTCAGAGCCATTTTATTTAAATAAATGTTTATGGTGTAGAGTCTTGTCATGCTTCTAATCACAGTTGGCGCTTGTGTACTCAGCATTGCCTTTTTGGTCTCACATATAAACCTCAAGCTTACTGCATCAATATCTCTTGTCTTGCTTTAAATTATTAAGTGTTTGTTCAGTTCAGAGTCTTGATATTTCTAAGCAACACTTTGCTTTGGACATCTCTAGATGTTATAAGCCATCTCGGATTTCACCTGCAAGTGATTACCACATAAGGTCAGATGCTCAATGTTCTTATCCTTCCTTTGTCTGTAGGCCCCCACCATGCCTACCTCAGCAGGACCCATTACTGTCGCACAGTCTCCTTTTGTATACACACAGCACAATTAATGGTTTGTATAGTAAGTCCATTTTGGGTGCATTTCCCAGAAGGAAACCATCCCTGGCGTAAGATAATGGTTATGCTCCTTCAACACTTTGAAACGTCCCCTTTTGAAAAATTATATACGTGACTGGGCTTAAACTGACACACAATGTTTTTAGCGCAACGCAATCTGACTTTCAAAAATCCCTACAAAAAATGGCCCTGACTAACATTAACCTATGCGTTTTACAAATCGCTTACCTCACAAAAATCTTGGTTACTCGAACTACTGCAATACTGCGAGCGCCACTACTGCCAGCTAAATAAAAGATTCAACTACGGAAGGCACTAACTAATGATAGGCATAGTTAGCAAATGAAAGATTTTAATAGTGAACAAACAGTGTATTTACCTTAATAGTGTTGAAAAATCATAATATACATAGCAGTTCATGACATCTAGTCTTACAAATTTCAAAACTCCGCCATTTCTCTCCCCACATCCACCACTCCTGGCGGCTCACCTCCAACTGCGCAACACTACGCGCTGTTCACATCCAGCTGCCCAACACTACAATGGCGGACAACAATGCAAACTGGCCACAGACTGCACACAGCACAGCTAGTGATTTTCATACAGAGCGCTACGTAACGTTGCCAATAAGAAAACATAAACAGCCTACTTACATAGCCCCCATGCTCCTCACAAAAAAAACTTACAAATTGTTTTGGGCAGTGGCCAATACAGATCTGAAAATTTTTTTTATAATTACAATAACAAAGAAATCAAATGCACACATGTATTGATACAATGTTGGTCAAAAGCTAAAATTTTCTCACAGTCAATAAAGACAGTCCTGATTATTCATCACAGTAAAACTGCAGTGTTTTTCTCAAAGTCTGAGCAGTAAAAGAAAATGCACATGGAAGTTGTGGATTTCCATGCAGTCTTGAAGTACTGTTGTCCTTCCAACGGAAAGACAGTGCTGACGCTCAGCATGCAGACAGGTAATGGGCCACAACAGAGCAAACCCACAGCAGAGTCAATCGAAGTTTTGAAGAATATTGGTAGGTAGGTCACCACAGAGTAGACCCACTGTAGTTCTGGTAGAGATTACGTTATTGGTGGGCCATCAAAGATGCAGACCCACTATACTCCTTGTAGAGATAATGGCATCGGTGGGCCATCAAACGTGCAGACCCACTGTAGTCCTTGTAGAAATAATGGTATTGGTGGGCCATCAAAGATGCAGACCCACTGTAGCCCTTGTAGAGACGGCCAGCAGCCATCTGTTGCGACTGTGCAGGTGCACAATCATCATCGAAGAGTCTTGCGGACAATATAGCAAGTCCATGAACCACCACTTGTGCACTCACAAAAATTTTTCTTTTGAAATGTCCTTAGAACCAGCAATACTGTTATCCAGTCCCTTGCTGAATTATTAACACACGTGCAAACACTATCAGTCCTCCTTTTTTTCACATTTTGTGCATATACTACGACCAACAGAAACGTGTGCAGTGAAATGTAACCTACAAGTTACTTAATTTGATGAGCTGGTGTCAATGACAATTTTATAACATAAGAATACAATTACAAAGGTACAAAATACATCATTAAAGAACATAACAATACAGATAACATTCTTAGTAAAACAGGCTTTACAAAAGAATATAAACAAACATGTACATCAGTGTTACAAGAATTATGACATAAGTACATACATAAAAGATCAGAATAACTTTTGAAACATCAACTTCACACATGAGCACCAAAACAGAATAAATAATGTCTAGACATCTTTACAAAGTAAATAACAGAGTATTAGAAAAATTCTACAACATATCTCTTTTCAGATAAACACATAAAGACAGGACAAACACAAATACACAAGAGAACACAAACACATACCAGAATAACACAGGAGGAAAGGACAGGGTTTGTTTTCAGTGTAACATTTGGTACTGCAGTCCAACCCAAAACTTCATTCCATAGATCTTTCGTCTTATTTCAACATTTGTTTCCACGAAAAAAATCCTATCCAAGCAAGCTTTCTGTATTTATATGTTCACATATTTCTTACCTCATTATTTATTTTCCATTATCTTACCTCATCATTTATTTCCAAGAAAATCCTACCTAAACCTGTTGTCCCTAAACCCTACTTTTTTGTTCATATTCTCTTTCAAAATACCTTTTTTCTATCACTGAACGATCAGCTATGGACCCTATCCTACCACTGGCAAATACCACACATGCTGGTAGATGTTTCTTCTTATTACATGAGACATAACGTGGTCTTCTCACATACGTCCAACAATAGAATGCAATTACTGAACGAAAAACCCCCACATAATCGTTCCTTACATACAGTATATGGGTGGAGTTACTCATACCTACCTCGCGCATTTGTCTTGAAATGTTTTTCATTTGCATCTCAAAGCATCGAGTATGCATCATGCTAATCGGATGTTTGCTTAACGCCGCCCATCATGGTGTCGCTACTTTAACGACCAGCAACATATAAGATAGTTTTCCTGTTACGTGAAATGTTCGATAGAGCTAACTCTGGCGAGGTCTCATTAGCAGCCCCTTTTTCGTAGCGGGACACGAACAGCCACTAACCTCTCGTACACGGCCCCCGCAGCCACACGGCTCTTGTTTATTGAGCTCTCGCGGCCCAGACGTGGAGCGAGCGTCTCGTGCCATTTGGCAACTCGGCTCGAGTGCCATTAAAAACTTGGCTCGCGGTTTATGGCCCGCGGGAACTATTTGCGGCTGTAACGTAACGGCGTTAGCGGACGCCTAGAAATACAGCTCCGTTATTGCGTCTCCCATGCAGCGGCACCATAACAGTCGCACTTCCACCAGACTCGGGAAATACTCCGCTCAAGACGAGACTTGGGTGATCAAACTACCGACCAGCCAAAGGAAATAAAACAGCACTCTACTCACGTGGAATCTTAAATGATCAAATGGCTGCACAGAGTGCAGAAATAAAACAGCGTCTGGCAGTTGGTCGCTGATGGGAAAGCGATCGGAAAGACAACTCGAAAGCTAGAAGTTTCCATCAGACACTTTCTTTTATCCCACTCTTACAGACACGTTGACCCTCTTCAGCGGACCCACGCTCTTCCTAATGCCATAGCGCCGATGCAATTTTCACAATAGCAAATCTCTGCGAAATGTCACAGTCATTGATGTTGTTTTGAGTACACTACTGGCCATTAAAATTGCTACACCAAGAAGAAATGCAGATAATAAACGGGTATTCATTGGACAAATAGATCATACTACAACTGACATGTGATTACATTTTCACGCAATTTGGGTGCACAGATCCTGAGAAATCCGTACCCAGAACACCCACCTCTGGCCGTAATAACGGCCTTGTTACGCCTGGGCATTGAGTCAAACAGAGCTTGGATGGTGTGTACATGTACAGCCGTCCATGCAGCTTCAACACGATACCACAGTTCATCAAGAGTAGTGACTCGCATATGGTAACGAGCCAGTTGCTCGGCCACCATTGACCAGACGTCATCAATTGGTGAGAGATCTGGAGAATAAGCTGGCCAGGGCAGCAGTCGAACATTTTCTGTATCCAGAAAGGCCCGTACAGGACCTGCGACATGCGGTCGTGCATTATCCTGCTGAAGTGTAGGGTTTTGTAGGGATCGAATGGAGGGTAGAGCCACGGGTCGCAACACATCTGAAATGTAGCGTCCACTGTTCAAAGTGCCGTCAATGCGAACAAGAGGTGACCAAGACGTGTAACCAATGGCACCCCTCACGCCGGGTGATACGCCAGTATGGCGACGTCGAATACACGCTTCCAATGTGCGTTCACCGCGATGTCGCCAAACACGGATGCGACCATCATGATGCTGTAAACAGAACATGGATTCATCCGAAAAAATGACGTTTTGCCATTCGTGCACCCAGGTTCGTCGTTGAGTACACCAGCGCAGGCGCTCCTGTCTGTGACGCAGCGTCAAGGGTAACCGCAGCCATGGTCTCCGAGCTGATAGTCCATGCTGCTGCAAACGTCGTCGAACTCTTCGTGCAGATGGTTTTTGTCTTGCAAACGTCCCCATCTGTTGACTCAGGGATCGAGACGTGGCTGCACGATCCGTTACAGCCATGCGGATAAGATGCCTGTCATCTCGACTGCTAGTGATACGAGGCCGTTGGGATCCAGCACCGCGTACCGTATTACCCTCCTGAACCCACCGATTCCATATTCTGCTAACAGTCGTTAGATCTCGACCAAGGCGAGCAGCAATGTCGCAATACGGTAAACCGCAATGGCGGTAGGCTACAATCCAACCTTCATCAAAGTCGGAAACGCGATGGTACGTCTTTCTCCTCCTTACACGAGGCATCACAACAACGTTTCACCAGACAACGCCGGTCACCTGCTGTTTGTGTGTGAGAAATCGGTTGGAAACTTCCCTCATGACAGCACGTTGTAGGTGTCGCCACAGGCGCCAACCTTTTGTGAATGCTCTGAAAAGCTAATCATTTGCATATCACAGCATCTTCTTCCTGTCGGTTAAATTTCGCGTTTGTAGCACGTCATCTTCGTGGTGTAGCAATTTTAATTACCAGTAGCGTATAATAAGCACTTGTACTCACATTTCTTTGTCTGTCAAGTTGCAGTAAAGCAGTGTCAGTTTGCAGTAAAGCAGTGTGAAGCTCAGAGTTTTCTAGTGGCTTGCAATTGTGATATTGACAAGTTTTGTAGTACAAATTCCTGTATAAATGACTAGAGTGTTCGTTTTGTTTTCTTTCTAATTTTGATGTTATGACAGATACAGAGCCCGCCTGCTGTGTGCAGATGCAGGAGGAGCTGGTTGCAGTTCATGAACAGATGAAGACGCAAACCTCGCTCACCACAGAACGTGTAGCATGCTGTAATGTGATCACGTAGTCCTAGACGGAGGGTGAATCTGGTCTAGCATATCCACCTTAAGAGTGACCAACTGGCCGCTGCTTTTGCAGGATCCCAGCAGCCACATAGAAGGTGGGGTTTCTTATTTATTATTAGCTCTAATGGTAGGCGTATTATGGAGCCCCTCAGTAAAATAACGTCCAGAGCTGTAAAGAAGTGCAATGTCCACTTGGTGTGCCTGCTAGAGGACCTCATCCAAGATGTGTAAGACGTCATGCCTGCAGTTATCAAGGGTACAGAGAGCAGCCATTATCAGATTGTGGCTCATGTCGTCACTAGTGACTGTTGTTGCTTGGCGTCTGATGCCTTGCTCGTGATGTGTATGCAGACCTTAAAATTTGCAGCATTGTAGCAAGACCAGTACCCTATGGACACTGTTAAGTTACCACCACAGGTACAAATGACCATGATTTTACATTGGAATCTAAAGATAGAACGAAAACTATTTTTGGCTGATGGGTTTCTAGCCATGTTACAACACTGTCAATATGTGGATTTCCTGGACAACAGTTACTGCCTCCAATCCACCCTGACATACACCATGGCATGCAGCTCCAAGTGGCCAAGCCACCCCAGTGACCATGGACGCTCCCAAGGACAACGTCATTCCCAACTGCTGTAACTTCTGAGGTCATCAGTCGCCTAGAACGTAGAACTAATTAAACCTAACCAACCTAAGGATATCACACACATCCACGCCCGAGGCAGGATTCGAACCTGCGACGGTAGTGGTCTCTCGGTTCCAGACTGTGGCGCCTAGAACCGCACGGCCACTTCGGCCGGCAGGCAGTCAACACAAACATGTCTTCAGCTGCCAACAACATTCTGTACATGGGCAGACAAACCCGGCAACGCCTCTGTTGCTTCCATGCATGCCTAGGCGACGAAGTCTGCAACTGCGCAGCACCTTGTGATCAACCAAACATGAAAGGTGATCCGCAATAGGCGTCCCAGATTTCTGAACCGATGAGTCATCCAAAACTGTGACACATAGGCCCGACTTGTTGCCCTCTGATTACACATGGTAAGCCAAAACTCTATGCACTAGGTCGTTCAAACAACGAATACTTTCATATGGACTTGGGGTCAGAAGTGACATTCCCCGTGACGAACCATAGATGGAGCGAACTATGCTGACCATAGACACTTGTGCAGAAAATGAATCCCGTATCACAGTTAATCCAATCGGCTCTCGAACTATGGACCTTGGTTTGAAGAACATGTTTCCATGCCAGTTTTTAGTCACTGACGTCAGAGAGCTTGTACTGAGAGCAGATTTCCTCTGACACTTCCATCTTGTTTCAGACTTGACACGGGGATGTCTCCAGTGACACACCAGTGTAGAATCTGTTACCACCATCATACATGCAGCCACCTTTGACGGAAACCAACCTGCAGCCATTTCACTTCATTGATGCACGTGATGTAGTGACAGATCCTCTAAGAATATCAGGAGATCGAACTGGAATTACAACAAATCACCAAGCATCACGACGACGTCAAACAAGAGAGGTTCCTCTTGCACGAAGAAAATCACGACGGGTGTGCCAAAATTTGTTTGACTCCAGATGAGCTTAAAGCTGGGCTTTCATTCCTGCAACACTACAAATGCAAGCAGACACATACACATCATGAGGAGAGCCTGCAACACAGCATACAGTACCATCACTGACACAGGTCAGTACAGAACTTTGCCCACAATGCCTGCATGACTGCTCCTGTGACTTCCTCAATCTTTACGTCTCACATGTCATGTTACAACAGACTGCTATCTGACATAGAGCTTTTCACAAGATTAGTACAGTCACTGTCTCCCTGATTCAACACAAAGCACGAAGACTAGTCCCTGATAGAATCTGTGCAGCCAAGTTAGCTGCAGAAGAATTATTAAAACCAATATCATCAGAGAGTCTGATAGTCCCTGGGCTTCACTCATTCATCTCATCCCAGAATAGTATGGGATGTATAGACTGTGTGGTGCTTACCGAGTTCTCAGCGCCCATACAATTCCGAACACGCTACCCAATCCCTAGCATTCAGAACTTCACCCATACCTCACCAGGCGCTTCTGTGTTCAGTGTTTTAGATTGCAGAAAGTCCTACCTGCTGAGTTCTATATCGAAGGAAGACATACTAAAGACTGTGATTATCACTAGACTTGGACTTTTAAAATTTCGTTATAAACTTTTATATTCGGCACTTAACTGATGCAGCCACTATTCAGGCACCATGATAAACGCTCTGGCAACCAAACACAAATCCGGCAAGCAAGATCTTGTATGAACCCGCAGATGCAATGAGCATCTGACAAGATTAAAGACAGTCTCTCTCAGGCTACAAAGTTGGCGCACCCACTTCCCAACGTCCTTCTCTGGATCCCCTCAGCTATCGACATGATGTTTCAAATGATGGTAGCAGATACACAGCAACCACTACGTTTTTTCTCAAAGAAACTGACTGATTCTCGGTACAAGCGATCGGCTTAAGATAGGGAACTGTTTGTGACGTATGAAGCAGTGTCCCATTTTAAAGATGATACTGAAGGAAGATCACTTACTATGTACCCCGTTCACCGACTGTGGCGGACTCCATCCACTGCCCGACCAAAGACTGCTGTCTGGGGCATTTTATAAATCTAGATTATATTGTACAATTCTCTACTGATGTTTGATGTCTCCACAGTGTAGACAACTTTATCACACACTATCTCTGCTTGATCAACGTGCTCTTAGCGGATACTGGTTACAAAGAGCTGGCCAAGGCACAAATACAGAACACGCAAGCCTCATGCGAATGCTTATATGCTTGAGTATTGTGATACCCACAAGTCGCTACGACTAGGCAATATTATTGGAATAGGATAGGGACAGTAGTAACGAACTGGTATCAGGGAATGTGCATTCTTTGCGACGTGAAGTGTTTGACGAACACCACGGATCCTGAGTACTTGGCAATGTTATTTCCTTTTCGTTTTCGTATTGTCAACCTACTTCTTCTTCGTTCAGAACTTTTGCTATCGTCTGTTATTTCTTCACTACCTTGTGTATATAGTGTACATAGTGTTTTGTATAAGATAAAGAGTTATTAGCAAACTATATTAGAATAAATTTCAGTACTAAAAACTACATTAACATACTAAATAATAGATTAAGATTGAATGAGAAGTATATGTGAAAGTTTCGTATAATAAGATAATGAAAAATGTAAGTGTGGTGAAATATGCTTATACCTGTTTATGTAAAAGTTTCAGAACAGAGACGGTACTGTTAAGATTATCAATGTAGGAGGCCAAGAGACTTTGCACAGATAGGAAGGTGATCAGGTGTATTCTATGAAAACTGCAAACTGTGGCTGTGATTGTACAGGTTTTCAGTAATTTTTCTTTCATTGTGTATTTGTGTATATTATGTAAAGCTTATGAAACAGTAGGTGTTAGCCTTAATATGTAAAGATTTTCTGAAGTTGAGAAATGTGTTTACTCGCATTAGAGAGTAATATTGGAAAGATTTATGATTAGAAGCAAGGAACAGGCATAGTAAAGAAAAATGTCTTTGAGCAGTAGCTTGCTTGAGTGAATTTGAATCTGAAGTGCTAATGATTGCTGTTTTGAAATTGGAGTTGGATCAAGATAGGAATAGTTAGAGCAACATTTACTTTCCTGGAACCTCTGATGTTCCTGATCAATATAAATGACCTGAGTGACAATTTGAGCAGTTCTCTTAGGTTGTTCGCAGATGATGCTGTAATTTACCGTCTAGTAAGGTCATCCTAAGACCAGTATCATTTGCAAAGCGATTTAGAAAAGATTGCTGTATGGTGTGGCAGGTGGCAGTTGACGCTAAATAACGAAAAGTGTGAGGTGATCCACAATAGTTCCAAAAGAAATCCGTTGGAATTCGATTACTCGATAAATAGTACAATTCTCAAGGCTGTCAATTCAACTAAGTACCTGGATGTTAAAATTACGAACAACTTCAGTTGGAAAGACCACATAGATAATATGGTGGGGAAGGCGAGCCAAAGGTTGCGTTTCATTGGCAGGACACTTAGAAGATGCAACAAGTCCACTAAAGAGACAGCTTACACTACACTCGTTCGTCCTCTGTTAGAATATTGCTGCGCGGTGTGGGATCCTTACCAGGTGGGGTTGACGGAGGACATCGAAAGGGTGCAAAAAAGGGCAGCTCGTTTTGTATTATCACGTAATAGGGGACAGAATGTGGCAGATATGATACACGAGTTGGGATGGAAGTCATTAAAGCAAAGACGTTTTTCGTCGCGGCGAGATCTATTTACAAAATTTCAGTCACCAACTTTCTCTTCCGAATGCGAAAATATTTTTTTTAGCCAAATCTACATAGGTAGGAATGATCATCAAAATAAAATAAGAGAAATGAGAGCTCGAACAGAAAGGTTTAGGTGTTCGTTTTTCCCGCGTGCTGTTCGGGAGTGGAATGGTAGAGAGATAGTATGATTGCGGTTCGATGAACCCTCTGCCAAGCACTTAAATGTGAATTGCAGAGTAATCATGTAGATGTAGATGTAGATTAGTAAAGGTTAGTTCACTTTTTACTGAATTTTTTTTTTCAGAAGAATAGTTTATGCTGAATAATACTTTAGTAGACTAATGTTATTACTGGATATGTAAAGTCAAGGATGTACTGAAAATTGTCGTCGTAAATGACAAGAAACAAATAGTGTACAGAATTGGAAGAAACATGCATAATATTCTTCTTTGGAGGAAGCAAAATAATGATTTTTTTTTACTTAGACGTACTGTGTGTTGCAGGTTCTCCCATTATGAAAACCGGATACGAGAGTAGCTTCCTCATACAGGGAGTCAAAGCACTGCCACCACCGCCTCCAAGTCACGGCAACCATCGCTGTCCCCCGACCACGGTCCGCAACCAACATCCCTGAAGATGTCTGTACCACCCCCAGGGACGTTTGTGCTTGTGGATAGTGTGCTGTAACCGAGTCTGAGCCGAGGCGGCTTTACTTTTGGCGGGCATGGCACTAACTGCTTGGACTGCAGATATAGATCCCGATCACATGTCGGGAGCTAAGGTCTATGGTCGTGGCGTGTGTTGTTGGTGGACCTTGGTTCAGAAATGGTTCAGAAATGGTTCAAATAGCTCTGAGCACTATGGGACTTAACTGCTGTGGTCATCAGTCCCCTAGAACTTAGAACTACTTAAACCTAACCAACCCAAGGACATCACACGCATCCATGCCCGAGGCAGGATTCGAACCTGCGACCGTAGCGGTCGCGTGGTTGTGGAATGTAGTGCCTAGAACCGCTCGGTCACACCGACCGTCGCGGGCCTTGGTGGTGACAGTTAGCTAGAGGGCAAATCGCTGGCGAGTTATTGGTTCTGGAGGACTCCTCCTGTTCAGCACAATCCACGAGAAGTCGCGAATGGTTAAATAGGTCGGAGGCAAGCTTTACCGGCTGAACTATGGATTGATAGCGGCGAACTTTGGGAAGAGCTCGGACACCATGTGCAACCTGTTCAGCAAGTTTCCAATCAGCTCAGCAAGTTTAAATTTTATGGCTCCTGAAAAATTACTTCTATGGATTGGAGGCAGTAACACTCCTGCTTGGAATCTTGGAAGTCAAGACTCCTTCACATCTGGGTTAAGCTTTTCTTTTTTTTTATTGGTACTTGTTATTCTAAGGTCACATCTATGTTAATGTGGAATTAGACCTGTCATATTAACGCACCTCCGAGTAACGTGTCGGTGATCATCGGTTAGTGTGCCTGATAATAATTTGTTGTTCAAGGCTATATCCAATGCAAGTGTAAAAGAGTTCTCTATTGTAAACTCAACTGATGAAACTGAAATTATAACGTAGTTTGTGTCGAAGGCAAGGCGCTTCTTATAACTGAATATGCTCTAGTGTTTAGATTTGCAGGTGCTGGTATTTCATCTTGTTCATTTTCAAGTAATTTTAAGGAGTGCTAAGCTTGTATGTATAGTCACTTCTCGAATAAGTTAATATTGCTTACATACTAGGCATTCTCATTTCTAGCCTTATTTGGGCAGAGTATTGTTCACTTCTGACGTGTTTTGAGTGGGTGGTTTCGGGAGTGGACAACGCATTCCTTTTTCCTGGGTCCAGACCAAAGACATGTACTGCAGTATCCAACTTTAGCGGGGGAAACGGAAGAATGGGCCCAATAAGGACTGTTGCCAGATTTCCAAAAGCGACATATTCTATGTTTCAAATGCCAGGACATTAGAAAAATCCAAGATGGTGGAACTAGGGATGTTTTAAAGGCGAGAAATTAGAAATATCAAAAAAGACGGAACTACACCACTTGCGTTAAGTTTGGTACACAAGACGGTGGACCTAATCCACTTGTCTTATGTTCAAAACGGCGGGAAATTCAAAAATCTGGGTTTCCCTTTGCGTGCCAGTGCAGCCTGCATTGTGCCATATATGCCTGCCAAGATGGTGGAAGTAGGATACTTGTGCTAATTTCAGAATCTAAGATGGTAAACCTAGCCCACTTGTTCTAAGGTTAAAATGGCAGGAAATTAAAAAAAAACACTCAGTTGGATTAAGTTTAAATTTTGGGTAATTCACAATAACCCAGTTACCCTGCGTTTAATGTGGTATCACGTTGCTTTTCTTTAGACGTTTACAGTGTTACCACCACTCTGTTTGCAGCAGGATAGGAATGGTTTTATTTATTTTCTAAAACAGTTGTGAGAGTCGTCTACAGTCCACAAGCTGAAGCAAGGCTGCCGTGCAGTCGACTCCTGAACCAACAGCCCGCGACGAACTTGCCACTGACAAGGGAATGGTCCAGTCCGACTGTCGAAACAGACCCTGAAATGTTTTATAGAAGAGGAAAACATTGGAAGAAAGACCTTGTATAATTTTAACTGATAAGATACACTGTAAGAATATTTTTTTTAAATGTTGAAAACTGCCAAATGTGAAGCTCGCCAGGAGAATGAGGGCTTGTTCACCCCTACCAGAAGTGTCGCTTATTGCACATGCGCAACCTGGCTAGCCCATATCCTTGGTTGACGGCGCATCGGTAAATACATGACTCTGGCGCGATCGTAGTTTCTAAAGCGAATTTCAGTTTTCATTGACAGTTTCTCTGCGCCAACGTCCACAGTTAGCGTTCACTGAAATTTGCAACTCACATAATATCTATAATAAATAGCAGTTGATTCTGCGGTAGGCTAAATGTTAACAAAGGAGATAACACCGAATTAATATTCATTGTGTTTAACGCTTAATGTTGAGCTGTGTGTAAATCTCGTTTTTCTTCGTAAAGTCTGACCATTAACTGTAGAAATTAGAGAAAGACAATTTCGACAAACTAAAACTCGGAAAACTGTAAAAGAAAAATTATTCAGTAGAGTTACTGTACAGTGTGGCCACCCTTTAGCCTCTAATTAATAATCAACATAAAGCCCTAAACTTGAGTAAATGACATGACCGATAGTTCTTTAGAGGAATTTTTTGAGATGTGAAGCATGTAGAGCTGCTCATGAGAAGCAGCGCACCGTTACCGAAGAAGATCTACGAGATTGGGACCTTCGAATCGCAGTGGAGATGATTTCAAGTCTTCTTCGATCTGGTTAAGCAGATTGAAGAAATCATACAGTATAGAAAGTGTGGTGTCACCGCCAGACACCACACTTGCTAGGTGGTAGCTTTTAAATCGGCCGCGGTCCGCTAGTATACGACGGACCCGCGTGTCGCCACTGTCAGTGATGGCAGACCGAGTGCCGCCACACGGCAGGTCTAGAGAGACTTCCTAGCACTCGCCCCAGTTGTACAGCCGACGTAGCTAGCAACAGACACTGACGAAGACTCTCTCATTTGCCGAGAAGATAGTTAGCATAGCCTTCAGCTAAGTCAATTGCTACGACCTAGCAAGGCGCCATCACCAAGTTATCTTGAAATGATAATACTGTATCAACAAGGCCAATGTTCACCAATTGTGGATTAAAGTTAAGTATTCCAGCAGCTACGTACTTTTCTTTATAGCATTCATTACGTATCCTGTTTCAGACCTCACGCCATCCTGCGTGAGCTTATAGCGTGCATTTCGGCTTCCTCAAACAACACGGTGTTGGCACTTCTGCCGACACTTCAGAAAGCCGCAAAACAACAAAATTTACTTCAAGTAAAAGTGTAGAGGAGATGCCACCAATTCATAGATGATGCTGTCATCCCCACATCTGCTGTGTTTAATTCCGGTCAGTCAGGTTTCGTGAAAGGGTTGCGAGCATACCACATTGCATCATATTATGTAAATTGAGGGAGGGGGGGGGCGGGAGAGAAACAAAAGGAAAGGATAGGGAAGGAACTAATGATATCAGCAGCATGCGGACTTTAGCGGAATCAGTGGCGACGAGTAAAACTGTGTGCCAGACCAGGGCAGGAAACCAGGATCTTCTGCTGACTAGGCACGTGCCTTAACCACTGCACCAACCAGACATGGTGGATACCGTAAATGGAGGACTACCTCACCACTCAGCTTGGCCAACGCACAATTCCACAAAGCTCCACCTGTCCGCAGTCCCCCCTAAGTGCGTTTCTATAAAGTGACAAAATTACGGGGGTTGATTGAAAAGCAATGCCTCCACCTTCGTAATTCTTCAACAGTTGGCAGCATTCGTATGTGGCAGGTACTGGCTTGTTCCGTAGCCTCTTCTCTACAGCTCCAGTTGGAGGGAAGCCTTAGCATTGAAGCATTGAACGTTTGTGGTGTTACAGTGTAGGATATGGAACCCTGCGCAGACGGTCGGTCAATGCGATTTAAGCAACGTGCAGTCATTGGATTCTTGACAGCAGAATGTGTCACCTGAACGGAGATTCATCAGAGAACAAAAGCAGTTTATGGTGGTTGTGTTGATGTGAGTACTGTGCGTCGTTGGGCGAGTAAGTTTGAAGATGTTGAGGCGGGAACATCTGACGTGCTTGACAAACAAAGAGTTGGACGTACTGTCACAGGAACCACCGAGTTTCACAAGCAAAATGTTGACAGATTGATTTAGGACGACCGTCGTATCACCCATAGAAAAATTTCAAGTCCTGTCGGCATTTGATAACAACGTGTGGGTCACAGTATTGCTTTGCTTTGCTGTCGAAAGATCTGCGCATGATGGGTACCCCGGATGCTGACTCCTCAAATAAAAGCGCACAGCTTGAAATTTGCCAGAAACTCTTCTCGCGTTACGAGAATGAAGGTGACAAGAGACGAAACGTGGGTACACCATTACGACACGGAGACGACACGTCAGTCTATGGATTATCGACACAAACACTCGCCCCAGAAAAAGAAATTCAAGACACAGCCCTCAGCCGGAAAAATCATGACCACAGTGCTCTCGGACGCAGATGGTGTTATCCATGTTGATTTCCTTGATCGTGGAACAACAACAAATTCAGAGCGTTACATCAGAACGCTGCGAACTCTGAAACGACGGCTAACAAGGATCCGAAAGGAAAAGGGAAATGTTTTCCTGTAGCGTGACAATGCCAAACCACACACATCACGTGCCAACACAGCAGAACTTCAGATACTGAATCCATCTTTCATACAGTCCAGATTTAGCACTGTCTGACTTCCATCTGTTCCCGATAAGGAAAGACGATCTGTGGGGACATCATTATGCTTCTGATGAAGACGTTGAGAGAACTCTGAGACTGTGGTTGCGGAAACGAAGTGTCGACTTCTTCCTTGACGGCTTCAGAAAACTTGTTCATGATTGGCAGAAATGTATCCAACTGGCTGGTGATTATATGGAAAAATGAATATTGGTAATTAAAGATTACATTCTAAGGATTATTTCTGCGTTTGATTTATTAAAATATTCCCATGCAAACCCAATTAACTAAAATGGCGGCAATACTTTTCATTAAACCCTCTTACATAAAATTATAAGTAGATATCACCAGTTTGAAAACGACTATCCTCCTGCGTTTTAGCTGGACTGTCTGTTATTTTCATGTTTTATTCATCACAATTCGCGCCTCAAAGGCAGTTTCATAGAATTTTTATTAATGACCACTTACATAACTGATCAGTGAAAACATTAACTCGTAAATTCTGGGTACTTGTCCACTAGGAATGTTAGATAAGGATCTAGAAAAATCATGCTGCCTTGATAATATGTATAACTGGAGGATGCATAGTACTGGAACATTTACATGCAAACATTTATTTCACTCGTCTCTATCGCTCTGTACACATGCCTCAGTTCATAAGTGCCTTTTTGTGGCGTGTACTAACTTTATTAAGTTTCATTTTACATTCAATATGATCACCTCAGTCCAGTGGTTCAGCTGTCGTTAATTTTATAATCTATCTTAGTGATAGCAAGTGTAACGCCCGTAATATTTTTGTAGAATCATGCTTGAAATGGCATTGAGTTCATTCCACCGTCGCAATTTTTCTGACATTCCTGATTTTACTGTATCATCTTTTTTGCGTCTCTATAACAGTTTCGTTGAGAATGTGATGTTCGTCTTCCATTTAGTTCACGGTAGCTGCTACTGAACTGTCAACTCTCTGCAGCCTAGCGCCTACGCCTGGGCCTCGTGGAAATCCCCGCATCTAGCGTCCAGCTTAGCCTGCATTCATCGCCAGGCCCGCTTGACGCCGCAAGCTGCGAAGCCACTTTCGTGAATATACATTTTTTAAAAGTTCCAGATAGGTAAGCGGTAGTTTTCGAGTTCCTGTACAAATATTGAATAGTTATACTAAATTACATGGAAAAAATAATAAAAACCACAGAATTCTAGAAAATTTTGATGTTGTAAAATAATTAATTGCCAAAGTTTCGAAAAAATAACTATCACAATTGTGAATAGTTTAATACACTACTTGCCATTAAAATTGCTACACCACGAAGATGACGCGAAATCTAACCGACAGGAAGAGGATGCAGTGATATGCAAATGATTAGCTTTTCTGAGCATTCACACAAGGTTGGCGCCTGTGGCGACACCTACAACGTGCTGACATGAGGAAAGTTTCCAACCGATTTCTCATACACAAACAGCAGTTGACCGGCGTTGCCTGGTGAAACGTTGTTGTGATGCCTTGTGTAAGGAGGAGAAATGCGTACCATCACGTTTCCGACTTTGATAAAGGTCGGATTGTAGCCTATTGCCATTGCGGTTTATCGTATCGCGACATTGTTGCTCGCGTTGGTCGAGATCCAACGTCTGTTAGCAGAATATGGAATCGGTCGGTTCAGGAGGGTAATACGGAACGTCGTGCAAGATCCCAACGGTCTCATATCACTAGCAGTCGAGATGACAGGCATCTTATCCGCATGGCTGTAACGGATCGTGCAGCTACGTCTCGATCCCTGGGTTAACAGACGGGGACGTTTGCAAGACATCGACTACCTGCACGAACAGTTCGACGACGTTTGCAGCAGCGTGGACTATCAGCTCGGACACCATGGCTGCGGTTACGCTTCACGCTGCATCACAGACAGGAGCGCCTGCGATGGTGTACTCAATGGCGAACCTGGGTGCACGAATGGCAAAACGTCATTTTTTAGGATGAATCCAGATTCTGTTTACAGCATCATGATGGTCACATCCGTGTTTGGCGACATCGGGGTGAACGCACATTGGAAGCGTGTATTCGTCATCGCCATACTGGCGTATCACCCGTCCTGATGGTATGGAGTGCCATTGGTTACACGTCTCGGTCACCTCTTGTTCGCATTGACGGCACTTTGAACAGTAGACGTTACATTTCAGATGTGTTACGACCCGTGGCTCTACCCTTCATTCGATCCCTGCGAAATCCTACATTTCAGCAGGACAATGTACGACCGCATGTTGCAGGTCCTGTACGGGCCTTTCTGAATACAGAAAATGTTCGACCGCTGCCCTGGCCAGCACATTCTCCAGATCTCTCACTAACTGAAAACGTCTGGTCAATGATGGCAGAGCAACTGGCTCGTCACAATACGCCAGTCACTACTCTTGATGAACTGTGGTAGCGTGTTGAAGCTGCATGGGCAGCTGTACCTGTTCACGCCATCCAAGCTCTGTTTGATTGAATGCCCAGACGTATCAAGGCCGTTATTACGGCCAGATGTGGTTGTTCTGGGTACTGGTTTCTCAGTATCTGTGCACGAAAACTGCGTTAAAATGTAATTACATGTCAGTTCTAGTATAATATATTTGTCCAATGAATACCCGTTTATCATCCGCATTTCTTCTTGGTGTAGCAATTTTAATGACCAGTAGTGCATTTTCCCGAGGTTTCCACAGAAAACCAAGTTTTTTTCCTGCAATCAGTAGTTTATCACATACAAGGTGCCTTCAGTAACTGATGTAACACTTTCTTTCTCGGCCAGTTTCGGTTGAAAAAATATGGTATTTGTTGTGCGACATCACAGAATGTTGCCACTTCAGCCCCTATAGTTTCATTAAGTTCCGGCAGGTGGTGGCACTTACCATAGCCTTCAAAATGGCGTCTGTAACGGAAGTGCATTCCATAAAGACAGCGGTCATTCAGTATCTTTTGGCGGAAGACCAAAGCATCCCATATATCCATAGGCGTTTGCAGAACGTCTATAGAGCTACAGCAGTGAACAAAAGTATGGTGAGTCGTTGGGCGAGGCGTCTGTCGTCATTTCAGTAAGGTCGCCCAAACCTATCCGGTCTCCAGTGTGCCGGCCGGTCGCACACAGCTGTTTGACTCCTGCACTGTTGGAACGTGCGGACACTCTCACTCGAGGTGACCGTCGGGTCACAACCATGCACTTCGCTGCACAACTGAACGTCTCTGTTAGTAACACTGACACACCCGTCCACCAGCTGGGACACTGGAAGGAGTGTCACAGCTGGGTTCCTTACCGCCTAAAGGAAGACCACAAAGAGCAACGAATGATCATCTGTGCAGAATTATTTGCGTGTTTCTAGGATATTCGTGACAATTTTTTATAAAACGTCCTCATGGGCGACGAAACATGGGTTTATCACTTCGAACCGGAAACATGACACAATCCACAGAGTGGCGCCATATCACCTCTACTGCGAAGAACAAGTTCAGAACCTCGACCTCAGGAGGTAAATTCATGGCAACGGTCTTCTGGGACTCTGAATTGGTTATTCTGTTTGATGTGCTCCCTCACGCTGCAGCTTCGAAGTGTTTTGTGCTACCTTCGGGAAACTGAAGAAACGATTTCAGCGTGTTCATCTCGACAGTCGTACAAACGAAGTTCTCCTTTCCACGACAAGGCAAGGCCTCAACCAAGTCTATGCACCCGAGAGGTACTCACAAAGCTTCATTCGACCTTTCTTCCTCATGCGGCCTACAGTACGGATTGCACACCTTTCGACTTCAATCTGTTTGGCCCAATGCACTCTGCGAGAAGCAGTACGTAGATGACAGATGTGTTGGAATCCTGTATAAAAGTAACCTGCTTTCAGGACAGAAGTGTTGCATTACGTATTGAACGCTCCTCGTAATTGTGATAATGAGAGACCCATTTTCACTTCATAAATGCAAAAATAATGGACCCTTTTTTCACTACTTGTGAAACTGGCACCCGACTTTTGAGAAAAAAACATTTTTTCCAGAGTTCTCTATAGACATGATATAGTTCTATAGTCCTGTATACAAAATCTGAATAGGTCTGCAGAATTTCACTAGAATAATTATGATCACAGTTCTGAATTGCAGGATTGGTGTTCCTCTTATACATTAGAATGCGTATAATTTTAAGCTCTCGCAGTCGCTCGCAGATCTTAAGGTATGCATAAATTGTCGTGTTGTTTTAACCTGCACTGTTAGGTAAGTATTTGGATTTCAAGATATAATGATTTGTGGTTACAGATAAGTAATTGAAAATTCCTAACAGTATTAGATTCATTGTAACTTTTGCTTGAAGTGTATATTGACTTGCAAATAATAGATTTCAGCTATCAGTCGTCCTTTTTAAATTTTATTGGCAGATCTAGATTTCAGCTAGAAACTAGCCATTCTCAATGCACTATCATTTTTGATCAATGCATGTAATGCCTGTTGGTCGGGCTTCATCCACGGTTCATTGAACATTCAATGAGCTGTGGCTGAAGCCCGACCAACAGCCGTTGAACATTCAATGAACTGTGGATGAAGCCCAACCAACAGGCATTACATGCATTGATCAAAAATGATAGTGCATTGAGAATGGTTAGTTTCTAGCTGAAATCTAGATCTGCTAATAAAATTTAAAAAGGACGACTGATAGCTGAACTCTATTATTTGTAAGTCAGTATAACAGTCGCTGCGTGCACCACCCTTCTGAACGGAAGGTAACCTGATGAATTGTATATTTTTTGGCACTGCTAGTGTTCAGACTGTAAAATTGTACCAAATACATACATACCTTGTTGAACAAGTGAGCTTCCTCTTTTAATTTCTTTTACAACCCTTTAAAATGTAAAGAAACAAAGAAAAATGCAGCGTTCATAGTAGAGTGCAGCATGATACAAATTGAAACATGGAGAGATATATATCCAACATTACACTCACCGGAATCGTATGCTCGGACTGATTCCCTAATCCACCCGCCGGAAAATCCTTCATAACAACAGAATCTGCGAAAATAGTATGATGAACCTGTAATCTGAATCACCATTAAATGTTTCTTTCCCAAACTCGTCAAGGACTTTGTAATGTATTTGCTTCAGTGGTTTCTCCTCTTCACTGCACATTCTGAACACAAAAGCACACAACAAGAATCGAAACGTCATCTAACGCCTACGAAACAAAAGACAATGACAAATGTTTCCAAACAGTGATACCGTTGCTACCTTTTAATAAAAACTACGAAGCCTGCATACCTGAAAGACATTTGCGGGAGTTGCAATTGTGGCTCTGACACGGCGGAAAATCATTATAACCCGCTGATTATTTCCATGGCCCGCAAGTGCCGTAATATTAAATCAGCCGCACGCTAAGTGTTGAACAGTTTGCAATTTTTTATGGATGTTAGTGTCATAAACATCAGTTACTCCGGATCTACGACAGGACAAGAGCCGCCGAATGAACGAGCACTGTCGTATTGTTACAACGAACGTGAGTAGTATTGTCACGTATCGTTATACTTCTTATACCATTATAATAACATCGTTTGTCTTCACCAGGATATTTTAGTGACCTTATGACACCTTAGCGCGTTTCGTTATTTCAGAGGATCTACGGTAAAATGGGCATCAACGGGAAATATGTTAGAACATTCAGAATACTAAGTACACCATGATAAGGGCATGAAACTTGCCACTTCCCCAAAAATATAACACCATGTTTGTGGATAAAAAACAGCAGAATGTATCTGAGTATCATACATGGATACACAGCATCTCGTCATCCTTAATATCATGATATGTAAACTGATTAGAATCCACTCAGAAAAGCCTTAAGGAAAGAAGACCAGTAGATAGCCCTTACGCATGGCGGTATGATATATAATATTTTGGTATTAAAAAGTAATTTGCATTACGTGATCATCGTACAAGACTGAGTAACAAATGTTCATGCATCAAGCAAAGTACAAAACTACCGTCAGCAGTTGTATAAAATCTTTAATTTTTGCAACGTATACCTTACGTCCTTCTTAGTTAACATGTATTTGTTGTCTGATCGGAACGTACTTTTTAACGAACAACCTTGAAAAACATGCCACCCAAATGTTCGCCTTTACTCTTAAAAGAATTCCATCACATTCTCCTGTTTAATACATATTATGGAGATGGTGTGTTCTCATTATCGCCTCCAAACTTAAAAATAACTTTCCGCTACCTCCAGTAAATAAATTAAAATAGCATCTTGAATTCTTAACACAGTATCTCCATAGTTCTACACATTCTACAACACTTCGCATCGTAAATAATATTCACATCACGACGATCATTAAAAACGATGCAAATCAGCCTCTGCCACAATTTTACTTTAAATGCCTAACTTAGAAGACGAAACACTACGTAATCGTGCACACATAGCTAACCACTTGAGGGATGGACCGTCCCGCAAGCTGACGACAAAGCTTTCTGAATTCGAGTAAGAGTTTGACGGATCGTTTTCTGTAGAAATCTTGGAGTGGCATCCAGAACTGTGATAAAAATTATTATAGGAGTTTATTTTTGTATTCAGAGAAAATATGTTCCTCATTACTTCAGTTATCTCGTAAATTACTCTCCGCACAAAAAATTCATTAACGTTTCCTGTATTTTTTACGAAATTCTTCAGAAATATTCAAATTTTTTACAGACAACTCTAGAAGTATAGCATATCTATCAACAACTCTGAAAAAAAAATGTGTATTTCTTGAAAGGCAGGTGCTAACTTCATAGCCGTCCAGCTATTCACAGCTGTGATCATAATTTTTTTCGAGAAATTCTACACAATTATTCAAATTTTGTGCAGAGCATCCTAGAAATATTGCATATCTGTGAAGAATAAAAAAAGTACTTTTCTCGAAATTTGGGTGCCAACATCACAAGGAGCGGAAAATAAATCCATTATTGTTGCATTTATCTCAGCAGCAGAGATCGCAATCTGAAGCATCGTTCCCACAGTTGGTCTGGGTCCTTTGGTTTGGAGCGTAGTGGAGGGTCTTAACCAAAGGCTTCGTCGACTCTGTGACGGCCTTATCATGTGGGGATTTGTAGGAGTCCCCTTGATAGGTCGGCGATCCACTACACAATGGAAGCAGCTACTCGGGTAGCAGACTACTTATGTAGTGCCTGTGAGGGTATTTTAGGCTAGGCAATAGTTTGAGGTGCTCTGATGAACACTCGTCAGTCGATATGCAGCAAGGGAAGTGTTCAGAATAAAGACACTTCGACTGTTACAATTTTATAAGTAAACTATCGAAGCATTCATAATCAAGTTCCAGAGTTTACTGCACTCCAGTACAGTTTTCGCGCTCAAATTATTCTTGGAACGAGAGCTGGCTGAAATTCGAAGTGGAAACACTCTCGGCTCAAAAGCTCTGAGATATTTAGAGAATCGTGGAACGTTTATTGGAAAGACAGATTGGAGGCCATAGGAAGGGGAGTGTTCATTTCAGTTGACAAAAATATTGTCTTTATTTAGGCGAGAGTGTGACAGTGGAGTTACCTGGTCGCGTATAACAGATTTAGACGAAACCAAATTCACTGTTGCATGTTTTTACCGGTCACCCGATTCTGCTGTGACAGTTCTAGAGTCATTCAAAGAAAGTTGACGGTCAGTAGCATGCAAATACCCAGATCATGCAATACAGGTTGGAGGTGACTTAAACCAACGGAGTATAGACTGGGATGTCTATGGATTCATTTCGAGGGGTACAGACAGACAGTCACGTGAAACACTTTTGAACATGGTTTCTGAAAATTCTCTTGAACAGTTAGTTCGGCAGGCCACACACTGTAGCTACAAACAGACTATACCTTATAGACAATGACAGTATAGAAACGGGGATTAGCGAGCATGATGTCATTGTAGAACTATGAGTACGAAAGTTAATAAATCAGTCAAGAAGTCTTGGAGAGTGTTTCTGTTAGACAGAGCAGATAAGCAGTAACTAGTATGTCACTCAGACACTGAACTGGCAATACTTAATTCCAGTACGATGACTATAGAGGAATTAGGGGCAATTTTTTAGCATATTGCAAATCGTGGTCTGGGGAGTTACGTGCCTAGTAAGTGGGTAAAGGATGAAAAAGACCATTGTTTAGTAACGAAATTGGGCGGATGCTGAGAAAGCAGAGGCTGTTGCACTCTCGGTTCAAAAGCGGATGTACAAACGACCTTAAGCGAAGGATAGTAGAGATTAGTGCGTCTGTGGAAAAGCCTAAGTGCGAAGCATACAGCAACTACCACCGTTACAGCTTAGCAAAAGATCTGCCAGAGAACCCGAGAAAATCTTGGTCTTAACTAAAATGACCAAATGGGTCTAAGTCTTCCATTCAGACGCTTGTTGGCCAGTCTGGTGTGGTAGGTGAAGATAGTAAAACGAAAGCTGAAGCTTTAAATTTCATATTAAAGAAATTGTTGACACGGAAGAATCGTAAGAACAATTCATTTGACCATCGGATAGACTCCCGTACGGACGACATAGTAATACGCATATCTGGCGTAGAGAAAAAACTGAAATATTTGAAAGCAAATAAATCACCAGGTCTGGATGGAATCCCAGTTCGATTTTACGAAGAGTGCTCTACGGCATTGGCCCCATACCTAGTTCGCATTTATCCTGAATTTCTCGCCCAGCACAAAGTCTCCAGCGATTGGAAAAAAAGTGCAAGTGACTCCAGTATATAAGAAGGGTAAAAGAACGGACCCACAAAATTACACACCAATATCCCGAACTTCTGTTTGCTGCACAATACTTGAACGTATTCTCACTTCGAATATAATAAACTTTCTTGAAACTGAGAAGTTTATATTCACGAATCAACATGGTTTTAAAAACCATCGCTCGTGCGAAACTCAGTTTGCCCTTTTCTCACATAGTATACTGAGAACTATGGATGAAGGCCAACAGACGAATTGCATATTTATGAATTTCCGTTGCAGTGTTTTAACAAAAGTAGGAACATATGGAATAAGTTCACGGATATGTGAGTGACTCGAAGAGTTCTTAAATAATAGAACCCAGTATGTTGTCCTCGATGGCGAGCGTTCATCAGAGACAAGAGCATCGTCAGGACTGCCCCATGGAAGTGTGATAGGACCACTGTTGTTCTCTACATACATAAATGATTTGGTGGACAGGGTGGGAACAATAAGCGGTTGTTTGTTGATGATGCCATCGTGTACGGTAAGGTGTCGTAGTTAAGTGGTGTAGGAAGATACAAGACGACTTACACAAAATTTGCAGTTGATGTGACGAATGGCAGCTAGCCCTAAATGTGGAAAAATGGAAGTTAATGCGAATGAGTAGGAAGAAAAAACCTGTAATGTTTGGATACAGTATTATTAGTGTCCTGCTTGACACAGTCAAGTCGTTTAAATACCTGGGCGTAGTGTTGCAAAGCGACATGAGTGGAACGAGCATGTGAAACCTGTGGTAAATTTTAGGAAAGAGTGGTTCACCAGTAAAGGAGACCGGATATAGGTCGCTGGTGCAACCTATTCTTCGTAACTGCTTGAGAGTTTGGTATCCGTACCAGGTCGGATTGAAGGAAGACACACAGGCAAGTCAGAGGCGGGCTGCGAGTTTCGTTGCCGGCAGCTTCGAATAACACGTTAGTGCTACGGAGACGCTTCGGGAACTCAAATGGGAATCCTCTGAGGGTACGCGACGTTCTTTTCGAGAAACACTACTAAGAAAATTTAGAGAATCCACATCTGAAGATGACTGACGAGTGATTCTACTGCCGCCAACATACATTGCGCGTAAGGACGACGAGGATAAGATAAGAGAAATTAAGGCTCATACAGAGCCTTATAGGTAGTCGTTTTTCCCTGGCCCTACTTGCGGGTGGAACAGAAAGGAAATTACAAGTAATGGTACAGGGTAATATCCGTCACGCACCGTCTGGTGCCTCACGGAGTATCTATGTAGATCTCGATGCATACAAAAATGTCATTAATGTCTTTTGCAGAACTCTTTTGAAGCTATTCAAAATTGTGATCTTTTTTTTTCACATACTGGCAACAATTTTTTTTCTTTTTTTAAATGTCTAAAATTTTTCCTGGTGTTATGGTTTTCTTCGCAGAATTCTGTAGAACTATTCCAATTTCTTAGGGAAAACTCTAGAAATGTAGCATACCTATCAAGAACTGTGTGTGTGTGTGTGTGTGTGTGTGTGTGTGTGTGTGTGGAAGCATTCACCATTTCATGTGTTTCATTTTCTATCTTCTGAAAAGTGTATTATGAGCTTGAAAAGAGGTGAATTGATTATAGCTTTATAACTATCCAACGCCGACATCAGCTACCACAATCTCAGTGACAGACGCCATTCCTCGACAGCCCCCTCAAACAGCTAAACTATACAAGACAAATTTAAGTCTTTCTCTATGGTTATGCCACTGATGAAGCATACTGCAGCCAGCATTATTGAGTGAGTTACTAATATATCATTGAGTTGCGAGACCATCAACAATATTGACAACATTTTTCTGAGGTGTATGGTATGTCTGAAGCCATGCGAATGAAACATTCACACATTATGACTCATAATTTTCTACGATTCCAGTGTTGATACACTCGCATATGAGATATTGAATCGTAGGCAGTGGACTGTTAAGGGAAGACGTACGAGAAAATATACGCCTACATATAAGCTGCTGTAAGTTTTACTGTTTGAGAGGTAATCGAACCAGCTTTTGCGCATGTCTTCATTATGATACTGGCTATAAATTGGATTTTGTGTCAAAAAATTTGATCAAGTCGTTGCCGAATATTTTTAAAACACATACGATCGCATGAGGAACATTTTCTGAAATGTTACTGTACTAATTAGTTTCAAAACGTGGTAGGTTATTCCTAGCAATTAGGTAAACAAATCTGTGTACCAGCTTTTGTAGTGTAATTTGTAATGTAATTCTTAGAACACTCACAACAATTTTTCAAATGTATGTTTATGATATACAGCAATTTTTATTTCACAGAAATTAAATAAATTCGAGAGTAATGCATTTTGAAAAAATTTTGCACCACAGGAAGTTGTTTTATAGTAAAAATAAATAAATTCGACATTAATGTAATTTAAAAAATTTTGTAGCACAGGAATTTGTGTGACTTATAAAGTCTGCAGCCAGTTTCACCTTTTTGTCTGCAGCGATTCAGCAGAAAATATTCCTTATACAATGAAAAGTGAAAGTTGCAGGAAAAAGATTTTACTAGCACTTATGCCAGAAACAAGTGCCGTAATGTTGGCAGTAACCATAAATATCGTCTTTTTGGTCTTCATGTAGCTCTTTTCTTCTAGTCTGATCCTTCTGGCGTGCCCATTTGGCAATATCCTTCACTAACATCTCAAGACTAGGAATACACACATCCACCAGACTTCTTCAGTAGTTTTTCAGTGAAACAGCCTGCATCAAATATTAATATTGTAAAGGTTCTGAAACTTCCAGTATTACCATCATTACATATCTGAGAAGTATCACATGAGGGAATTTTAATACAATTAGGTGAGCGAAATGTTGTCTTAGGGCATGTCTTCTAAATATAGATATTAAATGTAGATATTCCAAGTGTAAACTTCTTTAATAAATCGTAATTAGTCGCGGCATAACTGGACTCACAGCCTTCTATGCTCTACAAATATCTTCTCCGATAGCAGTAAATAACAAAATATCGCAAGCAAAGAAAGAGTAGTGTACAAAAGGGAGGTTGGCGAATTGGTTGAAACTTCATTAGTAGCGCGAAATAAACTCTGAAAATTGAAGAAAATATTTCTAACATGCTACACAACTACCTGGTTATAAAACAGTTTTAATATTTTTACTAATTTTACATACATTCCTCCTTAAGCAGCAGGGCAATATTTATGATACGTTTACCGTATTCAAAGAAGAAGATTCTCTTCTCTTTTGTAGATCCAGCAAATCATCTGTATGACAACTTACATTCTTTCAAACATTTTCTGAACATTGCGGTTCAACAGAGTTTACTCCATGAATTTTTATTTTACGGACATCCTCTGGGAATATGATTCGTACTATTTTCAAAACCAGTATTGCAGACCACTGTCATTTGCTACCACAAGTATTTCAAAAATTTTCCATAGTGATAATAACCAGTCTCCTTGTTCACAATATCATATATTTTCTAGGACGTACTACTTTGCGAATACTAGTATTTAGTGTTCAATAGGTACTTCAAACTTCTTCACCTGACGTGGATTCTTCGACTCTGTGACTACAGGGAAAAAATTTCTTCTGAGTGAAAATTATTAATAATAATGATGTGACCCTAAATTCATTTCCATCCCCTCCCCAATCTGTTCCAGTGTTCGTGATCCGCTGTTCTGCCTTCAGTGAGCCGCCCCACACTGAATGTCGAGCGTACAGGCCACGAACTGATTTTCTGTTACAGGCTAAACGCCGCAGCATACAACTTCAGTCAATGGAAAAAGGGTTAGAAGAGAAGGTGGCAAGCAACGCGGCTTCCCAGTCGAGGACACACATCGCTACGTAAGAGGATTAGCGGTGCGCCCTGCGCGATTTGAAAGAACGGGCGGCGAGTGTTTCGATTTAGTTCCTGGCCGGACCAGGTGTAATGTGAATAGCTGCAGAAATGTGTGAGCTGGAGCGTGGCCGACGGAGTGCCTGTGGCTGTTGAAGGGGGAGCTCTATAAAGTTTTTGTGACACGGCTGGACTGTTCCAGAGAATGGGGCGAACTCTCAGCTAACAGCATATCTCCTATACAATAAGGGGCGGCTGAATAGCTGGCAGGTAGGGTGGAAGTGGAGAACACAGGTGTGGTATGAACCAATCCCTGGCCAGATATTTGGACCGCCTGATTCCATTCAACACGCATTTGTCAGTATACTCATTGGAAGCTGATGCCACGTGGCTATATATACGAGTATTTCCTTTTTGTATGAAGACTGTTGGGGGAGGGGGGAATTTGTTTGGTGGGAGGGTGTTCTGTCAAGAGTTTTAAACGGCCACTTTGCTTACAATTTCTGCGTTTCTATTACATGTGCGATCGGTTAAATCCTGCGCTTTGTTCTTGAGCTCCTGTTGATAGGAATTGCCTTGTACCATTGTCAGTCATTCCCTATCCTGTTCCACTCGCAATAGAGCGAGAGAAAAACAACTGTCTATATGCCTCCATATGAGCCGCAATCACCCTAACCTTATATTCATAGCCCTTACACGAAATGTACGTTGATGGCAGTAGAATCGTTTTGCAGTTAATAGAAAACGGCAATTCTCTAAACTTCCCAATAGTGCTTCGTGAAAAAAACGTCTTCATCTACATCTACGTGATTACACTTCTATCCACAATGAAGTGCCTGGCAGAGGGTTCAATGAACCACTTTCAAGATGTCTCTCTACCGTTCCATTCTCGAACGGCAGGCGGGAAAAGCGAGCACTTACATTTTTCGGTGCGAGCCCTGATTTCTCCTATTTTCCCCAAAGGGATTTCCATTTGCCTTCGCGGAGCCTTTCCTTAGTATTAGCTCCGTAGTCGAACGTACCGATAGCACAATTAGTAGCAGCACTCTCAATTATTTCGATGTCTTCCTTTAATTCCACCTAGTGAGAATCCCGAACATTCAAGCCGCGCTCAGAAATGTAATACATCAATACTGTGTACGCTATCTCCTTCACTGGCCAGCTACAGTTCACTAGGATTCTGCCAATAAACCGAAATCGACTGTTCGCCTTCCCTTAAATTGACCTTAGGCTATCGGTCCATTTCACGCCGCTTTGCAACGTTACGCCTAGATGTGACGTAGCATGTGAAAGTTGCTGGATTTGGACGGGTTACTCCTGTAACTGAAATATCAGATCTAAAGATGGTTCTGAATGAACCGAAACCGGTCATATGAATAAAAAAAGAAATTTGCAATCAAGACGGATTTTAAGTAATATTATAAAATCACTGATTGCTGTTATCCCATAAAACATTATGTCTGTTTTTGCAAATACTCATCTTTATCTTAATTATAACGACGACATAACTTGGTTCTCAATAGAGGCGACAATCATGACTACTAGCACGCTTATATTCAGCTATTGCGTGTTTATTCAAAGTAACATTGTGAGAAAAACACAGTCTCAGAGCACTTGAAGCTTCTTGGCAGATTAAAACTGTGAGCCGGACGGCACTCCAATCTAGGACGTTTGACTTTCATGAACAAGTGTCATACGGACTGAGCTATCCAAACTGAACTCAGGCCCCGCGCTGAAGATCTTTACACCCGCCAGCAGCGTTATCCTACTCCCCAAACTTCAAAGAAGTTCACCTGGACTCTGACTCCTGGAGGAAAGGTTATATTCAAGAAATGGCTAAACTACAGCCGTGCATCTTGTTTCCGGAAAGGCCTGTAGAAGGCAAAGGTCTCAGTTTAGAGTCTCAGACCAATAGGCAGTTTTAATCTGCCAGGAAGTTTAAGATCAGCGCACACTCCACCGTAGACTGTAAATTAATTCTCAATACATACAACATCCTTAAAGATGGTATAGAATAGTAATACATGAAATTATCGATGCCAAAATGAAATTTAGACTGTAAAATATAAGAATAGAAATAAAAATAAAAATAATAATCGTTTATGAAAAAAGGAAGGTAAGACCAGTCGCCTTTTGACACAGAAGAACCATCTGTTCATCTGTAAGAACCGTGGAATACTGAATGGGAATGGTTGGATATAGCCTAGATTCTTTTTGCAAGAGTATCTTTCGTGCTTACCGTTATAGTATATTGAGTTGCATTTCTATTGATGCTGAAAGGTGGCTACACTGAGCCACTGCGCCAGAGATTGCGCCAAAGAGTACTATTAAGCCGCCTCCAGAGTGCTTGTCGAGGACTCGTAGAGTCAGTGCCTGTTAAGAACTCGTAGCAGTCAGTGTGTGGGCAGAGCTCGTAGAGGACAGTGCCTGTTTGGAGCTCGTGGTGGTCAGTGCTAGGAGAGAGCTCGTAGAAGTCAGTGCGTGGGGAGAGCTCGTAGAAGACAGTTCGTGCCGAGATGTGCTAGTGGGCACTGCTTGTCGTGAAGTCGGAGTGAGATGTAATAGTGGAGAGTGTTGTTCCATGTTTTATGCAGTTATTGATGGGAGAGATAGCAGATGTTATTCTAATGGAAATACTGTAACGATCAGAGTGCTTTTCGTCAATATATATGAAGGTAAAATATTACGTGTTTTTTCATTATTTCCATGTTTTAAATAATGAGTCATGACAGGTTCAGTCAACAAAGCATCTGGCTTGTGTTCTTGTATTAGAGTGTAATTCTGGTTTTCTTGAGTAATTATGGTATTTTTATTTCCTTTAGTTACTTCTGTATAAATGGTATTTAAAATTCTTGTCTTGTTGAAGAAGAACTGTGCCAGATGTGCGTTGAGTCATACTACCACATACAGAACAGCTACACTTGTGCTTTGTTGGTTTAGTACGTTTTATAGTTGCTGGGGACTTAATTAATTAATTGTGTTAACGAAAAATTTCATTTCATTCTTGTTGTTCTTTGCAGTCAGATAGCGTAATAATACTAGTCAGGGCCAACCGTTTACGAGACACAGCGTAAGCGGACAAACAGCTATACTAAAAAACTAAAAAGTATTTTCAATCATATATTTAATTAAGCCCCCATGCACGTGGCGACCGCTGCTTCGGATCGTCCCTTGAAATTCTTCTGATTGTGAAAATAGTAGACTGTAGTATTGTTGTAGTAATTTGAGTTTAGTGATTGTAGTCTGTATTGAGTGTGTAGATTTGGTAATTGGCATTCTTCTAATGGTATTTTTCAAAATTTATTTTTTGTTGTTGTCTTGTCTACGGGTTTGACAATTTAGTGCAATTATTTCAATTGTTCGATTGATCGTGTTTGAGGGAGACATTGCATGTAAATGGTATTGTTGGAGATAAGGAGGCATTGTGTGTAATCTTCGAACAGTGACGAATTTTTTTTTGTTTTGTAAATGATTACGCGGTCAATGAAAAAGGCGAAAATGATGAATAGTGAGAATGACGAAATTGTTGAGATGGCGAACTCGCCAACACAGGACAACAGTATGATGAATAAGGGAGTTGAAAACAATTTAATAAGTCGGGAAGACAGTCCGGAACCATTTCAAAATTTTTCTCAATCAGAAAATTCACAGAATCTGAGATTAACGACAGAAGATTCTGGAATAGTATCGAACACAGATAGCCTTATGGCTATGCAGAAGGAAGTTAGTTTTGCGGGAGATGTTAGGGGCGAAAAGAATTCTGAACAATTTAATATGGAGCAGTTGATGAGTGCTATATTAAATTTGGGAGCACGTATGGAAACACGGTTAGACTCACAGGGATCACAAATAGGAACAATTAAAACTGAGATGGGAACTTTACGATCTGAATTTAAAACAGAGATGGGAACTTTGGAAACACGGATAGATTCACGAATAGGGACATGTTTCAAAAATATGAAAGATGAATTAAAGAAAGAAATCAGAGAAGAAGTACAACCAATTTTGAATGCTCACAATAATAGATTAATTGCAGTAGAAATCAGACAAAGGGAACAGGATAGAGAACAGGAAGAAAGAGATCGCGTGATAGTACAGAAATTTTCAGAGTTAAATTTACAACGTGCAAAGGATAAGGAAGAAATATTTGAGAGAATCGAGGAATCCGTGCCAAATGACAGATTAAATAACCTAACACAACAATATGAACAGTTAACTACCAAAAGTGTCAATACTGAAACCCGAGTCGCGACACTTACGGAAGACGTAAACAAACAGAAAGAAAAAATAGGTGACTTATCGGAAAGAGTTGAGGAAATTTCAGATAAACTGACAAATCTTAGTTTACATGGGGACAGAGATTCGGATGATACAGCACCATTGCCATTTGCAGAAACCGAAGAGTATCAGAACATAAATAAACATGTTGAAAATCAGGGAAAATTTAATGAACGCGTGAAAAAGGAATTTGAGGCTTTAAAAAAGCAAGTCAAACAGATTGAGGGCGAAATCGTAGGAAAGGACAGTAGAAGAAACTTAGAATCACAGATAGCAGATGGGTATGAAGAAAGTAATTTATTTCATTTACGAGAAGCAACAAGAGAGCGCCAGGCGCGCGAACTTGACAATAATCGACATTGGGACTGGGACAGACGCGGTAGGTCTTTGTCACCACGAGGCGAAAACTTTGACTATAAACACTTTTTGACTGTTCGGAAATTTAAGATCTTCCGCAACTCTAAGAATGACATACATCCATGTGCATGGTTAGATCAATTTATGTACGCACTTCCACTAAATTGGCCACTAAGTCACAAACTGGAAATTATGTGCAGTTATTAATGTCCTCAGGGGATTCACTACTCTAAGTGAATATGTGCCGTAGCGAGCATAGGGCCCCGAGCTGTAGTGGTGCTGTTTCTCTTTTAGTTTTCTGCACCGCTGCCTACTCTTTTACTATTCTTTGCATCTGTCAAAAACAACTCTTCGACTATCAATCTATCTAGTGAGTAAGTAAGTAAACAATAACCGGATTTGACTAATTTACCCAAAAGTGATTTCGGAAATTACCATGTGGAGTTACTGTACCTTCAGCAGCATTCATTCTTAGCTTAAATGAAATTTTACCTGTTTATTTTCGTGACAATATTACTTCATATGTTGACGATATTCTTATTGCTAAATATTCTTGGAGTGAGCACAACAAAATTTTTGGATTCATTATTACGTATTTTTGCAAGAGTTGGCATTACAGTAAACTTGGAAAAATCTGAATTTGGTCGTTCTCAGGTGAAATTTCTCGGTCACATTATTACTACAGAAGGTATTCTTCCTGATCCAGAAAAATTAGACGGTATTCGTAATTATGCTGTTCCTACCACAAAACGTGAGGTTCCTAGTTTCCAAAATTTTTGTGGAATGATATACTTTTGAAAAATTTTTGTGGAATGACATACTTGTGAGAAACCAACAGCTAGATGTAAACATGCGGAGAGTACAAGGATACCGCGCTGTGTTTTGGCGGCGGCACATATTCAAAGCAACAGTCAAGTCTGCGCGCCGCACAAGGCAGTCGTTGACCGCGAACAATTGCTTCCTACGTCACGCGCCTACAGCTGATCGAGCGCTCAGTGCGAATGCACTGACAGCCGTAAACAAATACACAGTTTAATTTCTCCGATTAAATTCAGTATAAAGCTATAGTGAGTTGATGAATTATGTTATTAACATTCAGTATTTTTCAGGATACGGTTGTATAAAATATTTAAGAACTTCAGGTAAATTCTGTGTGTCTCTGACGTTAAGAGGACGTGCTATCGAGAAAATTTCAGAAAGAATGTAATTTCGAAGAAGAAACTAATAAACTAAAAAGGTAACTATTAATTGAGTTTATTTTTCAGGTAACATATTTCCACTTAGGTACATACTTTAGACGTAATTTGCTGCTCGCGATTACGTGATTCATACTTTGTGCTAATTTCATGTTCTATGAATTTACGTGTGAAGCGACGTGCTTGCGTACATTTGCTGATTTTTGTCAATGTTTTATTAATGAACAGGATTGTTATTTGTATATATTATGCATCGCTTGGCTGCACTGCTTTTTCACTGATGTCATACTTTTTAATTATGTGCCTGCTGTGCTTATTTATTTAAATTATAATTGTCACCTGATTAGTTGTGCTGATATGGTTAGGTATGTAAGTTGTACTTTGTGATTTATCTGCTTGCGCCTTCATGTTTACTTATTAGGATGACATATGAACATTTATTTGCTTATGCTGATATGATGCTAATGACATGTTTGCTGCTATGCGTATGGATTGCATATTTATGCATATCTGTTGTTGTCATAACTACTCTTTAATTTGGTGTATAGAAATGCTGATATACTGTGTATGAACATAGAGTTTAGGTCACACTATTGGATTAATTATAGATTGTTCGCTTGGCAGAGCCTCATTGTAAGGATTGTGCTGCATCCACTTTTTGACATTCTGTTCTCTACTGGTATATTTACTCGCTATTGCATGTTTTGCTTACACTCAGTGCCTTATATTTTTAAGATAGGAAAATTAACTGCTATAATTCGACGAACGACGTTGGTACAAAGAACTTCATAGAAGTCACATGAGCTGAGGTTTTATGGAAACTGTATAACTTTATGCTAATAGGAAGGAAGCTAACGACATGACATACCATTACTAGGTTTAGACCATTAACAGTTATTACACTGCATTGTTCGTGAGCAATTGAAATAGGAAGTGACACTTGATACAAGAAATACTCCACATGTTTGCTTCTGTTTGCCATAATTCTTGAAGTGGTGTACATACTGTGAAATATTATGATCATTCACACTCCGTAATTGTACTTAATTTCTGAGAGTTATTCGAACTAAGTCTGTTAGAGGTCATGTATGCATTTCTTTTGTTTATAATTCATAATGAGCAGAAGATTTGGGTCAGATGGATTACACAGAGGTTGTGTGTTGGCAATGTGTCTTCAGATTGTATGGGATGATGAGGTTTGCATTAGGATTTTATCTGTACTTGTTCGAGGAGACTGACTAGAGGAAAGAGTTGTTATGGAAGTGAAATGATATTGGTAATAAGGTTCATATTTATCGACGTATTAAAGAGGTATTATTGAGGTATAGAGATTATATGAAGTTGATGATTATTGGAGTTTTTGTGGACAAGAGGTAAGGTAAATGATATTGATGATAAGAGTTATATGTATCGACGTAAGAAGTATTAGTGAAGTATTGAGATTATGTGATGCTGATGATTATTGGAGTTTTGGTGTATAAGAGGTAAAGTAAGTGAGATGCATATTTTTTTTTGTTGGTCTTAATGGAACAAGGAGGATGAAGATAGCAGACTAGAACACTAAAGTAGAAGGAAGATAGTCTATACACACACTTTGTTAAATCACTAAGCAGTATATACTTATTTTTGAAGAGAGGAAGTATTTGCATATCTTGGCTCACTGACAGTTGTTCAACAACAGTACATTTGATCTGGCTTGGCAAACACTGGTCTTGACATGATGACTATGACGTTGACTAACTATTATTGACTGTTATACATTGCTGCCATTACTACTTGATACACATGATGCACATCAGATTTTGACAGAATTACATTTACACAGTTAACACTATTCAGTTACACAGTAGTACTTAATGTGGATGAAAGATGAATGAGTGTGTTTTGTGTGTTTTCCTTTCCTAATCCTACCCACCTATCTCGTAAATATTATTTTATTTGTTTGTAGTGGCTTGCACTGACACCCATAAATATTATAGGTTTACTGATATTTGAGTATTTGTAATAGTTAATATGACAATTATCTGACATCTTTTGTGTGTTTATTAGAATTTGTATGTTTAGTGTAAGAGCATTGTAAAAGCATTTGTATGTGTATTCAAACTATTGTTCATGCCTGAACTGTCAGATTAGTGAAGATGAATATTATGGACTGTTACCTGCACTTTTCAACGTAATGTGTGACACTTAGGAATGATTAATTTCTGCTGATGAACTGAGTGATCAAAGATAGTGAATATTATGGACTGTTACTTGTACCTTTTGTACATGATTGGTGCCACTAGGACATGTTCAATTTCTGCTGATGAACTGAGTGATCAGTGATAGTGAATATTATGGACTGTTACTTGTACTTTATCTGCATGATTGGTGTCACTAGGAATGATTAATTTCTGCTGATGAACTGTGTGATCAGTGATAGTGAATATCATGGACTGCTCTCTGCACCTGCTCAACATTACTGGGTGCACAGATGGAGCTACTTCTATGGAAATGATGTCACTTGCTGCTGTCTGCACCTGCTCAACATTGCTGGGTGCAACTGATGGACTGTTTCTACTGAAATGATGTCACTTATTGGTGTCTGCACCTGCTCAACATTGCTGGGTGCCACTGATGGACTGCTTCTACTGAAATGATGTTACTTGTTGGTGTCTGCACCTGCTCAACATTGCTGGGTGCAACTGATGAACTGTTTCTACTGAAATGATGTCACTTGTCGGTGTCTGCACCTACTCAACATTGCTGGGTGCCACTGATGGACTACTTCTACTGAAATGATGTCACTTGTTGGTGTCTGCACCTGCACTCAACATTGCTGGGTGCCACTGATGGACTGCTTCTACTGAACTAATGTTACTTCTTGCTGTTTGCACCTACTCAACATTGCTGGGTGCAACTGATGGACTGCTTCTACTGAAATGATGCCACTTCTTGGTGTCTGCACCTACTCAACATTGCTGGGTGCCACTGATGGACTGCTTCTACTGAACTAATGTTACTTCTTGCTGTTTGCACCTACTCAACATTGCTGGGTGTAACTGATGGACTACTTCTACTGAAATGATGTCACTTGTCGGTGTCTGCACCTACTCAACATTGCTGGGTGCAACTGATGGACTGTTTCTACTGAAATAATGTCACTTGTTGGTGTTTGCACCTGCTCTCAACATTGCTGGGTGCAACTGATGGACTGTTTCTGCTGAAATGATGTCACTTGTCGGTGTCCGTACCTGCTCTCGACATTGCTGGGTGCCACTGATGGACTGCTTCTACTGAAAAGATGTCACCTGTTGGTGTCTTTTTTTTGTATAAACTAATCATTGAAAGCATTTTATGTGAACATTTGTATTAACTGATTTTTTTATGTATTGTGTAAACTATTATGTAAAGCCATATGTATGAAAAGAAGTTGTATTGCTTACTGTATTTTATATATTAGGTTAGTAAAAGGTCAGTGCAAAGCCAAAATTTTAACTAATTATGTGATATTTAGGTATTAATATTATCTTTTATAAGTATAGACAGTGGAAATTAAAATGTCCTGTGATGCCTCTGCTGCTCCAAGTCGGCCCGTTTGACGTCCTACCCCCCTTAAAAGAATAACCTCTTACGAACAAAACGAAACTCAGGTATAATGTCCTTGAATTAACGTACACACAGCTACATACAACAGAAATGTCACTCCTGTGACGTTGTCTGTGATGTGCCAACACGGCGAAGCCTAGATTCGTGGTAGGCGGCAGCGTGAAGACCTGGGACGTTTCTGGCCCGCTGTTACCGGCGTGTGACAACTGATGTGCTGTTAGTGAAGACGACGACGATGAGGGCCGGGTCTGTGGGCGTGCAGCGCTGAAACGAAAGCGCGGGTACTCCCAGCTGGTGGCGCTCGAACTGAACCGCAGATGCCACCGGAAGGAACTGGACTGTCGACTTGAGTTTGCGACCGAACTGACTCTGAGTTCCACTGCCACTGAAGCAAGCTTCAAATTGATATTCACCTACCTTAGATCGGCGTCTGCTCAGTGTCCCTTCAATCTGCAATGTAGATATCTACAAGGTGATAAAAAAGCAGCGGTGATGAAAACAGCACCTAATATCTACAATTACTGAGGCCGTGTAAATCTCATTATGATTGTTCCTGTAAATATTTATTATAAATTTTCTGGTGGAAAACGGAGTCCTGATTTTCATTGAAAGTTCGGAAATCTGGTAAAAGTAGGTTTTATTTTCTTTGCCATACTGGCGTATCACCCGGCATGATGGTATGGGGTGCCATTGGTTACACGTCTCGGTCACCTCTTGTTCGTATTGACGGCACTTTGAACAATGGACGTTACATTTCAGATGTGTTACGACCCGTGGCTCTACCCTTCATTCGATCCCTGCGAAACCCTACATTTCAGCAGGATAATGCACGACCGCATGTTGCAGGTCCTGTACGGGCCTTTCTGGATGCAGAAAATGTTCGACTGCTGTTCTGGTCAGGACATTCTCCAGATCTCTCACCAACTGAAAACGGTGGCCGAGCAGCTTGCTCGTCAATATGCGCCAGTCACTACTCCTGATGAACTGTGGTATCGTGTCGAAGCAGCATGCGCAGCTGTACCTGTACACGCCATCCAAGCTCTGACTCAATGCCCAGGCGTATCAAGGCCGTTATTACGGCCAGAGGTGGTTGTTCTGGGCACTGATTTCTCAGGATCTATGCACCCAAATCGCGTGAAAATGTAATCAAATGTCAGTTCTAGTATAATATATTTGTGCAATGAATACCCGTTTATCATCTGCATTTCTTCTTGGTATAGCAATTTTAATGGCCAGTAGTGCATATTATCTTCAATTTCAACATTTGTCGTTCTTTAATACGTTCACGGCCTCTCTCCAATAAATTTCTTTCCGGGCCGGAATGAAACCAATCGCGGCCCAGATGTGGCCTGAGGCCGCCGGTTGCACACCCGTTTCCTATGCCGATGTGGTAAGAATTATGGGACTGCCCTAGTGCGTCGTATCTGATACTTCTAATGGCCAACCACATTGTATTTTTTTCATTCAAATAGTTCATTTTGTTCCGCTGAATGTAAATCCCTAAGGATCCGACGATCTTGTTTTATATTACTTATTATTTCATTAATTTTTGCTGCATAAGAACGGCTGAGGGAATTAGATTAGAAAATGAGACACTTAAAGTAGTAGATGAGTTTTGCTATTTGGGGAGCACAATAACTGATGATGGTCGAAGTAGAGAGGATATAAAATGTAGACTGGCAATGGCAAGAAAAGCATTTATGAAGAAGAGAAATTTGTTAACATAGAGTATAGATTTAAGTGTGAGGAAGTCGTTTCTGAAAGTATCTGTATGGAGTGTAGCCATGTATGGAAGTGAAACGAGGACGATAAATAGTTTGGACAAGAAGAGAATAGAAGCTTTCGAAATGTGGTGCTACAGAAGAATGCTGAAGATTAGATGGGTAGATCACTTATGTAATGAGGAGGTGTTGAACAGAATTGGAGAGAAGAGACATTTTGGCACACCATGACTAGAAGAAGGGATCGGTTGGTAGGACATGTTCTGAGGCTTCAAGGGATCACCAGTTTAGTACTGGAGGGCAGGTGGAGGGCAAAAACCGTAGAGAGAGACCAAAAGCTGAATACACTAAGCAGATTCAGAAGGATGTAGGTTGCAGTGGGTACTGGGGGATGAAGAAGCTTGCACAGGATAGAGTAGCATGGAACCCTGCATCAAACCAGTCTCTGGACTGAAGACCAACAACAACAACAACAACAAGAACGGCATACTGACTAGAAATTCCTTCGGTAATATAAAAAGGCCACCTCGCATTCAGTCTGGTCGATATAGACTGAGGTGATAAAAGTCATGGAATAGCGATTGCACGTGTACAGATGGCGATAGTACCGCGCAAAAAAAAGGTATAAACGGCAGTGCATAGGCGAAGCTGTCATCTGCATTCGGGTGATCCATGTGAAAAGGTTTCCGACATGATTATAGCCGCACGAGGGGAATTAACAGATTTTGAACACGGAATGGTAATTCGAGCTAGGCGCGTAAGACATTCTTTTCAGGAAAGCATTAGGGAATTCAATATTCCGAGATCCACAGTGTCAAGAGTGTGGCGAGAGTACCAAATTTCAGGCATTACCTCTCCCCACAGACGACGCAGTGGCTGATGGCCATCACTTAACGACCAAGAGCAGCGGCGTTTGCGTAGAGTGATCAATGCTAACAGACAAGCGCCACTGTGAGACACGACCGCAGCAGTCATTGTGGGACATACGACGAACGTATCCTTTAGGACAGTGCGGCGAAATTTGATGTTAATGGGCTATGGCAGCACACAACCTGTAACGCCGGAAATGCATATCCTCGTATTTCCATCTATTGTACTATATTTTTTTTCCTTGTTTTGTTACCTCAAGATATGACATTTCTGTCTCTTTATATATTGTAATTGCTTTACTGTTTGGATATATATATATTTATGCACTTATGTCGATGTATAATTGGTTTGTTTCGTAAATATTATTTGTATTTTTACGCTGGGTCTTGCATAGGGAAAACTGCTATCGAACGATTACATCGATAGGTCGTGTGAAGACTCAAAGTGTGTAGGATCTTTGGTAGTGTTAACTCTGCCGCGAGGAGCGCGGGCAGAGCTGTGGGAGTCTGGCGGGAGTAGCGAGTGGAGCAGGTGTTGTGTGACGCTCCCGCGAGTTGCCGCGCTTTCAGGGTTTGGCAGCATGTAATTGCGCTCGACTCGCGATTATAGTTTCTGACATGGTGTCGCGGACGGGAAGCATTAGCTGGCGCACATCAAGAGCCCGTTTCGCCTGGTGACCGTGTCGAGAAGAAGGCGCGCCAACATCCAGCTTCTGCAACAGCGACGGCCGACAATGAGTGACTGTCGCCACCTCCTCGATCGACGGCTTCAAACCTTCAATCAACCAACAAGGAAGACTAAAAGCACGTAAAGTTTCAGAACTGTATGGCAGACCTCAGCTTTTGAAATTGTTCCATTTGCCTCGCAAAATTACAGCAACTTAGCATGAACCTTTGTTGCTCATTGTCCCAATTGCATTGCCAAGCAGGGTCCCTTCCTTTTCCGAAATGAACCCGAGTGTCGTTGAAATTCAAACGCCAGCATAATTCCATTTCACTGCTTTAAGTTCAAAGTTCAATTTAAGCATTAGCTGGCTACAATAGTTAGATTACACAAGCACAAATTAAGAGTGCGAGTTTTGTTACCGTATGTTAGCTTACCTGTGACTGCAGCTCAGCTTGGTACGTACTAAATTTTACTATTGTTAATTGTTCAGAATCGTTTAATTCGAGTTCAAAGTTAAATCTCTTCTTTCTAAATTGCGTAGATTCAAGTAGCTTTAGAAATGATTGTTGAGGTAGTCCAAGACTAACTGTATTTCGATGTGCTTCAGAAAGAAAGCTCACTATTAACTTCAGTCACTAAATTAACTTTCGATTTTCCGGTTTCATTAATTCTTTTGCTAAATTAAGTGTAGCGAAATTTATTGCTACTGACAAACTTTCAGTTTTCACACTACACGTGTCAACCTTCAGTTGCCACGCTTCTAGTGCTAATTATATGTGTAATAACCTTTCTTTTTCAGTTATTATAGTAATTGTCCATAGGACTGGCGACCGAAATTTCCCCCAAATCTCAAATATCTAATTACCACTAGTTGATTGTTAACGTAGTGGCAGCACATTTACTTTCTTTATTGACTTTATCCCTACTTCAAAATTAATTTCCACCAGTTTCACTTGCATTTTTCCTTTCATTTAGATGTAACCCTTTCTTCCCTCTTTACCTACAGGTTAACTTCGGTGACGATTGCTTTTCCAAAATTCCCATTAGGTACACGCGGTTTCATTTTTCACTGTCATTAAGGTCGATAAGTGAGGGGGAGGTTACACGTGGCGACCTGGTGACATGACAATCTTCGGATTTGAGGTTGTTCTGGACACGAATTTTGTATGTTTCAAATCTCGTAACAAAGTACTGGTTACGTACAGGCCGTTACGTCAGCGAGAATAAGTAGTGGGAGTAATCCTAATTATATTTGAGATTTGGCAGTTATATTGAAAATTATTAAAATGAGTGAAGGCAACAATTGCCAAAATTTGGTAGACTTCGATACGGAACAATCGGTCGAACAGTGGGAAACGCGCACCGCGGTACCCATTGTTCAGGGGCAGGCGGCTAGCATGAAAGACGCGACCGCCGAAACGCAACAAAGAGCAGAAATGGAATTCCAAACTTTAGAAAATGTTTCGGAATCAGAAGTGAAAATCAAATCTGAATCCCTTGATGACGAATACGGGGGGACAATTAAAGAGGAAGCCGCTACGGAAGTAAAACCGGTAGTTTCCGGCAATTTAACTGATTTATTGAACGTTTTGATTAACGAAATCAAGAGTCAATCGGTCAAGCAAGAAGATCAGGCTGCCAAGCAAGAAGCTCGGGCTGCCAAGCAAGAAGCTCAGTCTGAAAAATTTGAACGGATGCTAGACAATCAGAACAAAGCTATTAACGTTGTTAACAACAATGTTGGAGTTGTTAACACAAAAGTTGATAAAATCAAAGAAGATATTGTTGTAATTAATACCGAAATCGGTAATCTTAAACAGGAAATGATAGGCGTTCAGGCGGAAATTGCGAGCATAAATACTCGTTTTTATTCCGAAATTAGCAGAATCGAGAAAAGTGTAGGAGAATCAGTTGCTCCGATCATCGAGAAAAAGGTGACGGAACAAATTCAATTAGTGAAAAAAGAGGATCAAAAGAAGGTGGAAACTTTAAAGGCTTTAGTATCCGAAGTAGATACCAAAGTGACGAAGCAGGCTAATACCTGCGAAGAGAAAAAAAGGGAAGTAGAAACGCTTGCGACAACCACTTGCCAAGTAATTACGAGAGTGTCGGAATTAGAAAAGAAACTTGACGAAAAACAGAGCTATGTGCCAATCTATGCACATAGTTCGGAATTGTTGACGAAAGAGGAGCGGTTCGACCCCTTGAAAAAAGGCGGTATACACACGACGGATTTCATTAAGAATTGTGAAAGAGTTTTACCCAGATCATGGACTAATGAGAGAAAAATTAATGCGATTATTGATATGTTGGCTGGTGATGCCAAGCGTTGGGGCTTAAACCTCAACATTACGAACCTGACTTTTGACGAATTTAAAAATTTGTTTCTGGCTGAATACTGGTCAGAGCAAAAACAGCAAAGTGTCTGGCGCGAATTTGTCGTATCGAGGCCTTTCGATGCAAATTCGCGCGGCTCGATGAAGGAGTTTTGTGAGGGCTGGATCCGCAAGTTGGAATATTTGCGTGATCGCCGCACGGAATCCGAAATAGTCTGGGAACTCTACAAGAAGCTTCCAGATGATACAAAACGCTACATAGGAAGCAATTACAGGACAATCAATGATTTCCTGGAAAGAGTTTAGGACGAGGACAATTGGCGCAATAATTGCGACAGTGGTAGAGGCCGTGGTAACAACAACGGGTACCACAGCAACCACAACAACGATAACCATGGGAATAATGCATACCGCAACCATGGTAGCAACAACAATAATGGTTCGGACCGTAATAACAATCGGTACAATGCAAATAATAACAGGAATGACGGAAACCAGTATCATACTAACGTGATACGGGCTTCACAGAATAGTATTAACGCCAGAGGGTGTGATCAGCCGCCTCAGCAGCATCCGAGGAGCGTATCTGCTGGGACGAGACAGGGAAACCATTAGCCGCGCCGGTGAGGGGCCGACCGGGCGTGGAGAAATTTTGGCGGCCCAATAACAGGAGAAAACCGAGGTGTCGTCGTTATGAAAATTCCGTATGGTCTAATCAACGGCGGGAGAGTGTGCCAGTGTTAGGAGAAAGGAGTGCGTCCACAAGTAGTAGATCAACTGTATACACGGCAGTAGAAAATACATTCACTGTCAGTGAGAACAATTTAAGTAGTGTTCCGGAAATCGATTATAAAGGGGCAGCTGTAATACCCACAGCGGAACTGGAGATTGAGTTTAAGAATGATTCGCAATTGTTGAGAGAAGATCAGATGTCGGATAATACGTCCGTCATTGAGCGAGGGGATGCAGAGAGGGATGAGGTCTGGTTAAGGCAATTCGGTCGCTTATACGACGAACTAAGAGATTATAGGGGCCTGTACGGGAGAAGTATTTATGGAGAGCGCGGGCAGAATTTGCCGCGTCTCGTCCCACAGGAAGATAGTATTTGTGAAGTGATGGAAAGTTCTGGCCCTAACCGGCAGACTTTACCAGAAATAGTTGATGTTAATGGGGAGCACGAGCAAGATGCGTCGTGTTTCGTCCCGCAGGAGTTGAATGGTGAAGTAGTAACGGAAAGTTCTGGCCCTAATCGGCAGACTTTACCGAAAGTTATAGTGATAGAAGTAGCCGACCCATCCGACGCAAACCTCCAGTTTAAACGTTGCGAGAGTATTAAGGAGAAAGATTATGAAAATTTTAGTGATAGTCGGACACGATTGGTACAAAAGCACGCAGATTACAGAGTGTATGAGGTTAGAGCTGACGTTATACGGTCAGACGATAACAGTGTGGGTTGCGCAGATCTAGAGGAAGTAATTGCAGATACTACTGGGCACATTCCTCCAGGTAGATTGGCAGATGAGATCAATCTGACTAAAGAGGAATCAACGAAGGTGACAATTAGTGAATTGATAGCAATGCAACACTCACTAGTTGACGAGTTACAGGAAAAGGTTTCGGTATTTGAGGCGAAGCTACAGACTAAGCCTCAGGACAAACGTGTTGAAATTAAAACTGTATGTGAACAGAGGCTGAAAAAGCCGCCAGATAAACCGGATTTAGGATCAAGGCCGGATGGTTTTTTTTGGAATGACCTGGATATAGACGAGGATTTACTGTGGGAAAATAAAGAAACAGTCGAGGACAAGCGTACACAGATAGTAGTGTCTGTTAATATGCACGACCTACAACTAAACGTGTTGATTGACACCGGTGCAGAACTGAGTGCTGTATCTGGGAAAATATTTGATTTACTGAAAGACAGACCCGGCATCGTAGTTATGCCAGTAACAGGAGTGAAAATTATCGGTGCTACTGGGAAAGCCAGTAAACCGGTCACAAAACAGATTTTTGTCAACTTCGAGATATGTGGGGCACGATTTGAACAAGGGTTTGTCGTCGTACCCGACTTAACTACGGAAGTAATTATCGGGTTAGATTGGCTATTAAAGTACCGTGCAGTGATTAACTGCGAAAGAAAAACTTTGACATGTATGTCACTAGATAAAACAATAGTAGTTAGTTTTGACGAGGCAGGAGACGGTGTGCATAGGCAATACCAGCCTATACACATTGTTAACTGGCCGGGTGGTATTGACGTAGGTATGAATCTGAACTACTGTAATGTGAAGAATCTCGGCATTGACAATAATGTAGAAAGTGAATTGGAAAGTATTGTAGACGGTGTGTCAAACGTAACACACGAACAAAGACGAGGCCTGTATGAAGTGATGATGAGGAATAAGAGTGTGTTTTCAGACAAACCGGGTCTTGTGGAAGGATATAAATGCAAGTTGCATGTAATTCCGCACGAACCATTCTTCGTGAGACCGTATGCTATGCCGCTGTCCAAAAAGGAAGCAGTGCAACGGGAGATAGATAAGATGATCGAATGGGGAGTGATTGAAAGAAGTCCATACAATAACGGTTTGGTCATTGTAGCAAAACGGGATGGTAGTGTGCGTATTGTGATTGACGCACGCACGTTGAATAGGGTCGTTCAACGTGAAACAGACAGACCAGAGAGTATGGAGGAGATTTTGCAACGTTTTCATGACGTTAAGTTCATGACTAGCCTCGATCTGACGGCTAGTTACTGGCAAATAGAACTCGAAGAAGAATCTAGGCCATACACCGCCTTCTTGTTTGCGGGCAGGTGTTATCAGTATAGAGTACTGCCGTTTGGACTTAATATATCTGTGTCCGTATTCATCAGGGCCCTAGATAAAGTGCTAGGACCGGCTTTGAGTTCAAGATTAACTGTATATGTTGACGACCTATTGTTGGCCAATGCCACTTGGCATGACCATTGTGACCTGTTAGATGAAGTTTTTAGAGCATTGCGCCGTGGCAGAATGACTCTAAAGCTAAAGAAATGCGAATTTGTGAAGCAGGAACTGAAATTTTTAGGGCATGTAATTACCACTGCTGGTATTACGAAAGACCCAGAGAAACTAGAGGCAATAAGGAATTGTCCTCCACCCAAGCCTAGGAAACAGGTAAAAAGTTTTCTAGGGCTCACAGGATTTTACCGTAAATTTGTAAAAGGACAAGTGTTTAATGATGAAAATTTGAATAACCTCTTACGCAAAAATGTTCCGTTTGTGTGGACTGACGGGTGTCAGACCGCTTTCGAGAGATTAAAAGACGAGTTTTTAAGATCTAACATACTATTTCATCCTGATTTATCGCTACCCTTCCATCTGGGAACGGATTCGTCGAATTACGGGGTGGGGGTAGAACTGTTCCAAGAAGTTGGTAAAGGAGAGGATAAGGAACACCGGACGATAGCGTTCGCGAGTCGAACTTTATCAAAAAGTGAGCGAAACTACACGATTTCTGAGAAAGAGTGCCTCGCTATCGTGTGGGGATTCAAGAAGTTCAAGGGTTACCTATGGGACCGTAAGGTGATTATTCATACGGACCATAAGGCGCTCACATATCTGAAGGATTGTAAACTACTTCACGAAAGACTGACTAGGTGGTCGCTGTATTTACAGCAATTTAACTATGACATCTGTTACGTTAAAGGGACCGACAATTGCGTAGCGGATGCGCTGTCGCGGTTGCCCGAGTCTAATCAAGGTCTATTGAAAGATGAGGCAGATGGAGTGGTCAAATTGTACTATTTTAAAGAAGCTGAGGGACGTAAATTAATAATGAACATCTGTAAGAATCTACGTCGTCATCAGAACGAGGATGGTTGTTTAAATATGGTGAAAACCCGATATGACGAAAGGAGTCCAGAAGGAGAGAAATTAAGGAAGTATTACAAGATATACGATCATATCTTGTACATACGTAAGGGTGAAGATAGTAATATTTGGCGGGTATGCTGGCCCACCAAATTCGTCACGGAAATAATAGACTACTACCATTTGGCGTATGGTCACTGTGGACCGAAGAAATGTACGGAAAAGCTGTGTGAAGTAGTGCATTTTAACAACATGTTAAAATGCGTTACTGACAGAGTGAAAACTTGCGATTTATGTCAGAAGGTGAAGGTTACTAACTGTACGAGTCGTGGTCCTATGCAAAGTATAAGGCCTAACAACACCTTTGAATTACTGTGCGTGGACTTGTACGGACCTTTGCCCAAGTCATCAGGAAACTTTGCCTACATTTTAGTAGTGCTAGAAGCTTTTTCCAAGTTCATCAAGCTATACCCGATTAGGAAAGCTACAGCCAAAGCGGTCTATAGCAAGCTTGTGAACGATTATTTTGTTCATATTGGTAAGCCCAAGGCGATTCTATCAGACAATGGGGCACAATTTACTTCTAAGTTGTGGAATGAAGGCATGGAAAGTAATGGGGTCGAGGTGATCCATATTTCAGCTTATTGTCCGGCTGGGAATCCCGCTGAGAGGTAAATGCGCGAGCTAGGCCGACTTTGCCGTACCTATTGCCATCACAACCATAGGGCATGGGGCAAATATGTAGCAGTATTTGAGAGAATTATGAACACCTTGAGACATGAATCGACGGGATTTTCTCCAGAGGAAATCCTGTTGGATGACAGAAGTAAAAGTTTAGTGGAAGAGATAATCAAATTCCCTCCACGGATTGACATTAGTATTGGTGTGAAAAAAGATCGTTGCGAGAAGTAATGAAGCTTAAAGCCGATGCTCGCATACGTCGTCATGACGCTAAAGCGCGTTTTGCAAAGTTTGCGATCGGAGACTTAGTACTTGTAAAAGCTCATGAGAAATCGAGCGAGATAGACAATGAAATCTCTAAATTTAAGTTTGTTTATAATGGACCATATAAAGTCATTGGTATACCTCACACAAATGCTTATTGCTTAGAGTATCCAAGCTCTGGAAACCTATTAGGTATACGAAACATTGTAGACCTGAAATTGTACCAACCTAGGATCGATTAATACCACACAATGGGTAATTTGTACAATATGTAAATATAGAGTGTAAGATTTAAGGTTTGCTAAATTGCCATGCTTTTGCCTGACCAAGAGGACATTAAAGAAGTTGTAATTAATAAGTAATTAATTTTGACTAAATGATTTAAGAGAGAGTGATTATTTATCAATTGAAAAATCCAAGCTGCTAGTTTAAGTTTTCAGCTGAGTCACAGTAGATTAAGCAATGTAAATATGATTTTGTAACTAGCTGTAAGATCCCATGAATATGTGTTTTACTAGTCATTGCCGATGTACTTAGACGCTGTTTTAAGTTTCAGGCTTGTACATGTGTGATGATGGACAGTGTTGAGTTATCCACTGTGATAGTGTTTATGGACTTCTTGAGATTACTCGGGAGTGAGTTTTTCCGAAAGAATTCAGTGAAACGGACGTTCTGGAAATGCCGTTACACAGGCGAGTGAGATCAAGCGTGCCGCACAGGCGGGCGCAACAATACTGGCGAGGCGGTGCCGCTGTCGGCTCTTGGGCCGCTGTCGGCATTCTTTGTACTTGCGAGTACGGAAGGCGGAATTGTTTTTCTTCCTGGACAGCTGAAAGAATTCTACTGTCAATATTTATGTTTTTTTCGATCTGATGTGTGTTATTTTCTTGTTTAGCGTTTAATGGACTCCCATGACGAGAATATTAATTATGAAAGGGTTATGTAAAAATATGTATTCTATGTAATTAAATATTAATTTGCGTATTTTGATCTACCTGTTTTTATGACCATGTACTCTGATTAATTTTGTAAATAGTATTCCATTTCTTGATACTGTTAGGAATTTTGACAATTTTAGAATAGCTAAACCATTTTCTATGTTTTCTATGAATTTTAATATGTTGTCAACCTGTTTTATTTCGTGCAAGATGAGAGAGTGGAATAAGATTAGGAGTGTCTCCACTCAATTATTATGGTCTAAAAATTGATTTATGCTTAATTAGACGAATGCTAAATTTTGTTGATGTTTTGAGCATATACATTTCCGCTGTTTTTTTTTGGGACATTTTCTGAGTCTGTTTAGGTTACACGAACATCCTCAGACAATGTGGGGCACGTGCAACGCCGGAAATGCATATCCTCGTATTTCCATCTATTATACTATATTTTTTTTCCTTGTTTTGTTACCTCAAGATATGACATTTCTGTCTCTTTATATATTGTAATTGCTTTACTGTTTGGATATATATATATATTTATGCACTTATGTCGATGTATAATTGGTTTGTTTCGTAAATATTATTTGTATTTTTACGCTGGGTCTTGCCTAGGGAAAACTGCTATCGAACGATTACATCGATAGGTCGTATGAAGACTCAAAGTGTGTAGGATCTTTGGTAGTGTTAACTCTGCCGCGTGGAGCGCGGGCAGAGCTGTGGGAGTCTGGCGGGAGTAGCGAGTGGAGCAGGTGTTGTGTGACGCTCCCGCGAGTTGCCGCGCTTTCGGGGTTTGGCAGCATGTAATTGCGCTCGACTCGCGATTATAGTTTCTGACATGGTGTCGCGGACGGGAAGCATTAGCTGGCGCACATCAAGAGCCCGTTTCGCCTGGTGACCGTGTCGAGAAGAAGGCGCGCCAACATCCAGCTTCTGCAACAGCGACGGCCGACAATGAGTGACTGTCGCCACCTCCTCGATCGACGGCTTCAAACCTTCAATCAACCAACAAGGAAGACTAAAAGCACGTAAAGTTTCAGAACTGTATGGCAGACCTCAGCTTTTCAAATTGTTCCATTTGCCTCGCAAAATTACAGCAACTTAGCATGAACCTTTGTTGCTCATTGTCCCAATTGCATTGCCAAGCAGGGTCCCTTCCTTTTCCGAAATGAACCCGAGTGTCGTTGAAATTCAAACGCCAGCATAATTCCATTTCACTGCTTTAAGTTCAAAGTTCAATTTAAGCATTAGCTGGCTACAATAGTTAGATTACACAAGCACAAATTAAGAGTGCGAGTTTTGTTACCGTATTTTAGCTTACCTGTGACTGCAGCTCAGCTTGGTACGTACTAAATTTTACTATTGTTAATTGTTCAGAACCGTTTAATTCGAGTTCAAAGTTAAATCTCTTCTTTCTAAATTGCGTAGATTCAAGTAGCTTTAGAAATGATTGTTGAGGTAGTCCAAGACTAACTGTATTTCGATGTGCTTCAGAAAGAAAGCTCACTATTAACTTCAGTCACTAAATTAACTTTCGATTTTCCGGTTTCATTAATTCTTTTGCTAAATTAAGTGTAGCGAAATTTATTGCTACTGACAAACTTTCAGTTTTCACACTACACGTGTCAACCTTCAGTTGCCACGCTTCTAGTGCTAATTATATGTGTAATAACCTTTCTTTTTCAGTTATTATAGTAATTGTCCATAGGACTGGCGACCGAAATTTCCCCCAAATCTCAAATATCTAATTACCACTAGTTGATTGTTAACGTAGCGGCAGCACATTTACTTTCTTTATTGACTTTATCCCTATTTCAAAATTAATTTCCACCAGTTTCACTTGCATTTTTCCTTTCATTTAGATGTAACCCTTTCTTCCCTCTTTACCTACAGGTTAACTTCGGTGACGATTGCTTTTCCAAAATTCCCATTAGGTACACGCGGTTTCATTTTTCACTGTCATTAAGGTCGATAAGTGAGGGGGAGGTTACAAACCGATGAGAGTGCCTTTGCTAACAGCACGAAATCGCCTGCACCGCCTCTCCTGGGCTCTTGACCATATCGGTTGGACGCCGAAAACCGTGGCGTAGTTAGATGTCCCGATTCTAGTTGGCAAGAGCTGATGGTAGTGTTCAACTGTGGTGCACACCCCACGAAGCCATGAACTCAAGTTGTCAACAAAGCACTGTGCAACCTGTTGGTGGTTCATCAAAGGTGAGGGCTGCATTTAAATAGAATGGACTGGGTCCTCGACCTTCGGCTACTTCGAGGGCTTTGCAGCCATTCATGGACGTCTTGTTCCCAAAAAATGTTGGAATTTTTATGGATGACAATGTGCCACGTCACCAGGCCACAATTGTTAGCGATTGGTTTGAAGAATATTGTAGACAATTCGGATGAATGGATTGGCCATCCAGATCGTCCAATACGAATCTCATCGAACATTTACGGGACATAATCTGTGTATTGAGCAAGCAGTAAAGGAATCAAAAGAAAAATTTGGAGTAGGAATTAAAATCCATGGAGAAGAAATTAAAACTTTGAGGTTCGCTGATAAAATTGTAATTCCGTCAGAGACAGCAAAGGACCTGAAAGAGCAGCTGAACGGAATGGACAATGTCTTGAAAGGAGGATATAAGACGAACATCAACAAAAGAAAAACGAGAATAATGGAATGTAGTCGAATTAAATCGGATGATGCTGATGGTATTAGATTAGGAAATGAGACGCTTAAAGTAATAAATTATTTTTGCTATTTGGGAAGCAAAATAACTGATGATGGTCGAAATAGAGAAGATATAAAATGTAGACTGGCAATGGCAAGGAAAGCGTTTCTGAAGAAGAGAAATTTGTTAACATCGAGTATAGATTTAATTGTGAGGAAGTCTTTTCTGAAAGTATTTGTATGGAGTGTAACCATGTATGGAAGTGAAACGTGGACGATAAATAGTTTAGACAAAAAGAGAATTGAAGCTTTCGAAATGTGGTGCTACAGAAGAATGCTGAAGATTAGATGGGTAGATCACTTATGTAATGAGGAGGTGTTGAACAGAATTGGAGAGAAGAGACATTTTGGCACACCATGACTAGAAGAAGGGATCGGTTGGTAGGACATGTTCTGAGGCTTCAAGGGATCACCAGTTTAGTACTGGAGGGCAGGTGGAGGGCAAAAACCGTAGAGAGAGAGACCAAGAGCTGAATACACTAAGCAGATTCAGAAGGATGTAGGTTGCAGTAGGTACTGGGGGATGAAGAAGCTTGCACAGGATAGAGTAGCATGGAACCCTGCATCAAACCAGTCTCTGGACTGAAGACCAACAACAACAAGAACGGCATACTGACTAGCAATTCCTTCGGTAATATAAAAAGGCCACCTCGCATTCAGTCTGGTCGATATAGACTGAGGTGATAAAAGTCATGGAATAGCGATTGCACGTGTACAGATGGCGATAGTACCGCGCAAAAAAAAGGTATAAAGGGCAGTGCATAGGCGAAGCTGTCATCTGCATTCGGGTGATCCATGTGAAAAGGTTTCCGACATGATTATAGCCGCACGAGGGGAATTAACAGATTTTGAACACGGAATGGTAATTCGAGCTAGGCGCGTAAGACATTCTTTTCAGGAAAGCATTAGGGAATTCAATATTCCGAGATCCACAGTGTCAAGAGTGTGGCGAGAGTACCAAATTTCAGGCATTACCTCTCTCCACAGACGACGCAGTGGCTGATGGCCATCACTTAACGACCAAGAGCAGCGGCGTTTGCGTAGAGTGATCAATGCTAACAGACAAGCGCCACTGTGAGACACGACCGCAGCAGTCATTGTGGGACATACGACGAACGTATCCTTTAGGACAGTGCGGCGAAATTTGGTGTTAATGGGCTATGGCAGCACACAACCGATGAGAGTGCCTTTGCTAACAGCACGTAATCGCCTGCACCGCCTCTCCTGGGCTCTTGACAATATCGGTTGGACGCCGGAAAACCGTGGCGTGGTTAGATGTCCCGATTCTAGTTGGCAAGAGCTGATGGTAGTGTTCAACTGTGGTGCACACCCCACGAAGCCATGAACTCAAGTTGTCAACAAAGCACTGTGCAACCTGGTGGTGGCTCATCAAAGGTGAGGGCTGCGTTTACATAGAATGGACTGGGTCCTCGACCTTCGGCTACTTCGAGGGCTTTGCAGCCATTCATGGACATCTTGTTCCCAAAAAATGATGGAATTTTTATGGGTGACAATGTGCCACGTCACCGGGCCACAATTGTTAGCGATTGGTTTGAAGAATATTGTAGACAATTCGGGTGAATGGTTTGGCCATCCAGATCGCCCAATACGAATCTCATCGAACATTTACGGGGCATAATCTGTGTATTGAGCAAGCAGTAAAGGAATCAAAAGAAAAATTTGGAGTAGGAATCAAAATCCATGGAGAAGAAATTACAACTTTGAGGTTCGCTGATAAAATTGTAATTCTGTCAGAGACAGCAAAGGACCTGAAAGAGCAGCTGAACGGAATGGACAATGTCTTGAAAGGAGGATATAAGACGAACATCAACAAAAGAAAAACGAGAATAATGGAATGTAGTCGAATTAAATCGGATGATGCTGAGTGTATAGATTAGGAAATGAGACGCTTAAAGTAATAAATTAGTTTTGCTATTTGGGAAGCAAAATAACTGATGATGATCGAAGTAGAGAGGATATAAAATGTAGACTGGCAATGGCAAGGAAAGCGTTTCTGAAGAAGAGACATTTGTTAACATCGAGTATAGATTTAAGTGTCAGGAAATCTTTTCTGAAAGTATTTGTATGGAGTGTAACCATGTATGGAAGTGAAACGTGGTCGATAAATAGTTTAGACAAAAAGAGAATAGAAGATTTCGAAATGTGGTGTCACAGAAGGATGCTGGACATTAGATGGGTACATCACATAACTAATGAGGAGGTATTGAATAGGATTGGGGAGAAGAGAAGTTTGTGGCACAACTTGACTAGAAGAAGGGATCGATTGGTAGGACATATTCTGAGGCATCAAGGGATCACCAGTTTAGTATTGGAGAGCAGCGTGAAGGTTAAAAATCGTAGAGGGAGACCAAGAGATGAATACACTTAACAGAATCAGAAGGATGTAGGTTGCAGTAGGTACTGGGAGATGAAGAATCTTGCACAGGATGGAGTAGCGTGGAGAGCTGCATCAAACCAGTCTCAGGACTGAAGACCACAACAACTACAAGAATCAAGACGTCAGTTCGTGCAGAAAATCCTGCGCTGGCAACACTTCCGCAATTAAGGACGACGGCTATAGAAGCAATATGGCTCAATATTTCTGCAGAGGACTTAAACGACTTAGGGGGATGAGGGGGAGTCCCATGACTTCTGTCACGTGGGTCCACATTGACCCCCTTAACTGCTTGTCTATTACTCGTTTGTGACTTACACTTGAAACTCCTTGTTTAATAATTTTTTACTTAAATAGTAAAAACTGAGAAGGTGAAACCTCTACGTTTTTACTTAAATTTCTTAATGCAACTGAACCTTCTTAAACTGCTGAATGCAACTGAACGTACTGTCTCTTTGCTATTTTTTTATCATTTCATTTCTGACCTACAGAATTTTCCCTGACAAATACAACTCAAACTTATTATATCCATTAATGACCCACAATATACAAGCGCAACGCAATCTATTACATAACACATAAAAATGGCCCTGAATTAGACGAAATCCTAACAATAACCCACACATTTCATAAGTCACTTACCTCACAGAAAATCTTCATTACACGAACTACAGTGATACAGCAAGCACCAATGCAGCCAGCTAAATAAAAGATTCTAACTACTGTAGGGTGTAACTACAAATGTGCATGTGGTTAGTAAAGGAAAGATTATGTTGCAGAGCAAACAATGTATTTAGCAGATTTTATTTTAATCATGTGACAGCCAGTTCAAAAAATATATAATCGTCCGTGACATCCAGTTCCAAAAATTACATAATCGTCAACAATATTACATTTCCATGACGGACACTCGTCCAGATCGTCCGCTTGACCTTAACACTTCAGACCTCTAACCTCCATCACTGCTAACTATTAACTTCCAACTTCCATCACTGCTGGCTATAAGCTTGAAACTGCAATCACTGCTGGGTATTAACTACCAACAGCGAGTCCGGCCAGCCACACAGTCTCTTACAGGGGGCGCACAGCGCTGCCAGTGACATTACACTACTGGCCATTAAAATTGTTACACGACAAAGACGACGTGCTACGGACGCGAAATTTAACCGACAGGAAGAAGATGCTCTGATATGCAAATGATTAGCTTTTCAGAGCATTCACACAAGGTTGGCGCCGGTGGCGACACCTACAACGTGCTGACATGAGGAAAGTTTCCAACCGATTTCTCATACACAAACAGCAGTTGACCGGCGTTGCCTGATGAAACGTTGTTGTGATGCCTCGTGCAAGTAGGAGAAATGCGTACCGCCACGTTTCCCACTTTGATCAAGGTCGGATTGTAGCCTATCGCGATTGCGGTTTATCGTATCGCGACATTGCTCCTCGCGTTGGTCGAAATCCAATGACTGTTAGCAGTATATGCAATCGGTGGGTTCAGGAGGGTAATACGGAACGCCGTGCTAGATCTCAACGGCCTCGTATCACTAGCAGTCGAGATGACAGGCATCTTATCCGCATTGCTGTAACGGATCGTGCAGCTACGTCTTGATCCCTGAGTCAACAGATGGGGACGTTTGCAAGACAACAACCATCTGCACGAACAGTTCGACGGCGTGTGCAGTAGCATGGACCATCAGTTCGGAGACCATGGCTGCGGTTACCCTTGACGCTGCACCACTGATAGGAGCACCTGCGATGGCGTACTCAACGACGAACCTGGGTGCATGAATGGCAAAACGTCATTTTTTCGGATGCATCCCGGTTCTTTTTCCAGCACCATGATGGTCGCATCCGTGATTGGCGACATCGCGGTGAACGCACATTGGAAGTGTGTATTCGTCATCGCCATACTGGCGTATCACCGGGCGTGATGGTATGGGTTGCCATTGGTTACACGTCTCTGTCACCTCTTGTTCGCATTGCCTGCACTTTGAACAGCGGACGTTACATTTCAGATGTGTTACGACCCGTGGCTCTTCCCTACATTCGATCCCTGCGAAACCCTACATTTCAGCAGGATAATGCACGACCGCATGTTGCAGGTCCTGTACGGGCCTTTCTGGATACAGAAAGTGTTCGAATGCTGCCTTGGCCAGCACATTCTCCAGATCTCTCACCAATTAAAAAAAAACGTCTGGTCAATCGTGGCCGAGCAACTGTCTCGTCACAATACGCCAGTCACTACTCTTGATGAACTGTGTTAGCTGTACCTGTACACGCGATCCAAGCTATGTTTGACTCAATGCCCAAGTGTATCAAGGCCGTTATTACGGCCAGAGGTGGTGGTTCTGGGCACTGATTTCTTAGGATCTATGCCCCCAAATTGCGTGAAAATGTAATAACATGTCAGTTCCAGTATAATATATTTGTCCAATGAAAACTCGTTTACCATCTGCATTTCTTCTTGGTGTAGCAATTTTAATGGCCAGTAGTGTAATATAGTCTATAGCGCTGCTTAGCGCTGCCAACATACAAACACATAAACTGGCTACTTATTCACTCTGCGCCTTGGTAATATTATTTATTCTGGAACTGAAATACGAAAAATGTTTCCAAAATCAGCGAACAGAAGATTTGCAAGTAGGAATTATTTTACCTGCTACCAGCGAAAATTGAAATAATTAGGACAGCTGATTGCATAATTAATTTTAATCTCTTCAGGACACAAGTGTTACAAAAGAAAAATGGCACTGAAAAAGTGGGTAAAACATTATACAGGGTGAAAAGTATTTAAACCGACAAACTCTGGGAGGTTGTAGGGGACATCAAAACAAATATTATTCCCTAATCTCATTTTTTCCTATGAGGATTATTTAAACCGGTGGAGGCCGTATTACGCTCTTCAGTTGTTAGAGGTCGTATTACGATCTTCAGTTGTAGGCAACTGCTGTCCACCAGTGTAGTAGTGCATTGTCTCTGTTTACTAGTGGAGCGATACACCTGGAGTAAGTACACTGATTGGTTGGTGCGTACTACGTAGCGCACCACAACGGACGAGCTGCACAGCTGGTTTATCAACAACAATATCCTAATCGCCGTATCCCGCATCATACGACCTTTGCTGCTGTGTACCAACGTCTGCGTGAGACCGGGTCATTTAGCAGATTACCTGGACAGAGACGCCGTCGCACAGTAAGAACGCTGCAATTTCAGGAAGCTGTCTTGCAACACGTGGAGCGCGAGCCTTCAATCAGCATTCGTAAAATTTCAAATAACATGGGGACGAATCAGACGAATGTGGGAATAGTCCTTCGAGAGCACTTGTTACGTCCATTTCACTTACAGCGTGCCCACAACCTGGAACCAGTTGATTATCCACCCAGAGGACAGTTTTCGCAGTGGTACCTGGAACAGTGTGAAATGCATCCTACATTTCCATCCTCTGTGTTGTTTACCGATGAAGCAACGTTAGAGAGTGATGGAGTCTTCAACATTCACAATTCGCATGTTTGGAGTGGGGATAACCCACATGCCACAGTTAAAAGCGCTCATCAAGTGCGATTCTTCGTTAATGTGTGGGTCGGTGTTGCTGAGGACTGTTTAACTGGGCCGTATCTGCTCCCTAGGCCATTAAATGGCAGGCACTATTACAATTTTCTCACCAGAGCATTGCCAGAATTTCCGGAAGACGTCCCGCTCCCTACAAGACAACGCATGTGGTTCCAACATGACGGGGCGCCGGCACATTTCTGCTGTCGTGTGCGTCGATTCCTGGACCGACGGTTCCCGGAAACGTGGATTGGCAGAGGTGGTCCTGTACCATGGTCTGCTCGATCCCCAGATACGTCCCCTCTGGACTTTTTTGTGTGGGGAGAGATGCGCAACCTTGTTCCTGCAACTCTTGTTGCATCAGAAGAGGATCTGGTTGCCCGGATAGTAGTAGCAGCAGGATCAGTTCAGGATACTCCTGGAGTTTTTGCCCGTGTCAGACAGAACATGATCCGACGGTGTAACCTTTGTTTACGTGTCAATGGAAACATTTTTGAAACTCTACTGTAATTGAAACTGGGTTGTGTTAATCTGTTGTCTCTTGCTCATAAAAAAATGGAAAAGTGTTTGTTGGTTTAATTGATTTGCCGCCAGAGAAATCTTCCTCTACTGGTTTAAATACTCCTCGTGGGAAAAAATGGCATTAGGGAAAAGTACTTGTTTTGATGGCCCCTACAACCTCCCAGAGTTTGTCGGTTTAAATACTTTTCACCCTGTAGTTTTCTAGGAGCAGAAGTTTGTATACAGTCAAAGAAACATTATATGTGCCTTGGGACATGCAGATTTGCAGAATTATCTAATCCGGCATGCTAACAACTCTTGTTTGGCAAAACAAAAATTAAGACACCCATTAGCAGTAGCATACAGGTGAATACACAGCTAATCTATGTGGTGTCTAAATGAATAGCCCAAATGTAAACGTAGTGACTTTGGCTTTCTGTATCAAGAAAAATATGTGGTACAGTCTGTGTGAAATGACACGCACTGTATACGTGCGAAGTGCTCGCAAGCATGCCCGATGTGTGAGGTCTGTCACGTGACAAAGCTTCCGAGACATGTCCATCTAAAGCACGAAGTTCCGAACTGTAAGTTGAACTCTATCTTCACCTACGAATACACAGGGATTTTTTCCTTGGCACGACAGGATGAACGACTAACACAACTAAGCAAGAAGGTGAAGTTCTCAGACGAATGCGCCACTCATGACTTTACGCAGACTGCTACGAGAAAGGCTACTGTCACCTACAGTGTAGACGGGGTTTGACTCCTGCGAACTGTTGTTGCCGGTGACAACTGCAGCAATGTAGCAAAACGCTTAAAACAGATTGTTCACGTAACCGGTTACGTTCCCAGGAGGGTGTATCAAAATTTTCCATAACCGCTATATGTAGGTAGACACTGTTTTCTGCACCACTATCCGGTAATCGCATCAATAGAAATATTCTCCATGAACACTAAGATGGTTTTGTTCGAGATCGTTCGTAGGGATACCGCTTTTTTTAGCGTAAGCTCCACTGGAATTACCTACATGTACTACGTCGGCCATTTGGTTCAAATGCCTCTGAGCACTATGGGACTCAACATCTGAGGTCATCTGTCCCCTAGAACGTAGAACTACTTAAACCTAACTAACCTAAGGGCATCATACACATCGATTCCCGAGGCAGGATTCGAACCTGCGACCGTAGCAGTGACGCGGTTCCGGACTGAAGTGCCTAGAACCGCACGGCCACCGCGGCCGGCGTCGGCCATTTAATGGCAACAAAATGCCAGAAGCATCCCTACGATAGCTCTGCTTCGGAAGTTTAGTTTCTCACGCACATTTATACCCTTCTTACCGCTGACACCTCACTGAAAGTATTCTGGCCCATACCCTGCCACATCGCTTGTCTGTCGTAAACCCCCTGGACTATTGCCACTGGGCGCCATGTATACCTGCCGTGTATTCGAATGTTGTAACGAATGAACCAGTTCTCCGTTCCCGCATTTTGATTATATGAGGTAACCAATGCGATGACGAATGTAGGGCTGTATTCAGGTCACTTTGAACACTTCCTCTGATATGAGTGAAAAACTTCTACAACTGTCAGCGTACACCACGTTTTACACAAACTGAGATATGTCTGTAACTGTTTCCAGAGTCACGTCTTCAAAGATTTTTTTCTTCTCTATTGAGGAGACTATTTGTGGAATTACGACGTTTATTTTTAATATATCTTGTATATTTGCAACTTTCTGGTTGTTCAATTGAAATTATATGGTTCCGGAGACCTTTCCATGTCTCAAACATCTATGATATATACTTCCAGGTTGAGGCGAAATGAAAATTTATGAAGGCAAGGATTCGAACCAGGGTCTCCTACTCACTAGACAGATGCGCTAACCACTACACTTCCGGACATAGTGGCTTTGCACAACTATGTGGACTGTCCTAGCACGCTTCCCTCCTCAGTCCAAATTCTTATTAATGCCACAGTCCACTTGGTATTCCACCCGAACTCGAACATCATTGAAGCGGCTCTGCAGCTGAATTGGAGTAGCACCTGAGCATCGAACGAGGTGAGAGAGATCCTGCGTGAAATCCTGGAGCAAGTTCTTTAGTCACATGAAACCATATGGTTCCAGAGACCGTACAAAGTGTCAAACATCTATGATATATGTGTGCACACTGAGGCCACAAATGAAAATTTGTGCAAATGCAGGGATTCGAATTCAGAGCTTCTTCTCAGTAGGCAGATGCGCTAACCACTACAGTACCCTAGGGCAGAGGCTTTGCGTAACTACACAGTCACCATAGCAAAGCCACTGTGCCAGGGTGGTGTTGTCGTTAGCGCAGCTGCCTAGCGAGCAGGACACCCTGTTTCGGATCTCGGCCTTGGTACAAATTTTCATTCGTCACTTCAGTTTGCATATATATGTGATTGATGTTTGACACTTGGAATGGTCTCGAGCCATATAGTTTCATCTGATTAAAGCATGTGTGCCTCCGTCTCAGACAGGATCACCTACCTCTTCGAAGCTGAGGGGCTGTTCCAATACCGTTGAAGAGCCTCTGCAATGCTGTTCGAGTTTCAGGGAATACTAAGTGAACCGAGGCGTGAATGGGAATCTGGATTGAGAAGAGAGACGTGTTAGGGTAGTCCGGGCATTTGGGCAAAGCCATTGTGCCAGGGTGGCGTAGTCGTTAGCGCTTCTGCCTAGTGAGCAGGGGACCTGGGTTAGAATCCTGACCTTGCTACATATTTCTATCCGTTTGACATTACTGCTGTTGCAGACTGACGGTATTTTCAGAGATAATTTGGGCATTAACGAAGAAAGTTTTGTCTGGAAGTAATATTCATCAATAGGCAATAAAATTATGATGTAATATAAGGGTGTAAACCTACAGCCATTAGTGAGTCACATCTGAAGTTAGCATTTTGTGCTAATGCTGAAATTAGTGTCGGGTGTTGGGGTATGCAATGAAACATTTACATTCGTTCACTAATTTGTAGAGAAACGAAAGAATGTAGTGCTAGGGAAGTGAGAAAGTTAAATTTGTCCAAAGAAACTATTTTAGTATGATCTATTCTGTAGTGCATGGACTGCATATGAGACTAACGTCAGATAATCATCTCAAATAACTTTGTCTGTAAAATAAAAAAAGAGTATCAAATAATTATTTAGCTATCTGGGAGACATTAAGCAGCATAACTGTGTTTCGTTTAACCTTCTTCCTTACGAAGATATGGACAGCAGTACAGGCCCCGGGAGTAGATAACATTCCATTAGAACTACTGACGGCCTTGGGAGAGCCGGTCCTGACAAAACTCTACCATCTGGTGAGCAAGATGTGTGAGACAGGTGAAATACCCTCAGACTTCAAGAAGAATATAATTGTACCAATCCCAAAGAAAGCAGGTGTTGACAGACGTAAAAATTATCGAACATCAGTTTAATAAGTCACAGCTGCAAAATACTAACGCGAATTCTTTACAGACGAATGGAAAAACTGGTAGAAGCCAACGTCGGGGAAGATCAGTTTGGATTCCGTAGAAATGTTGGAACACGTGACGCGATACTGACCTTACGACTTATCTTAGAAGAAAGATTAAGGAAAGGCAAACCTACGTTTCTAGCATTTGTAGACTTAGAGAAAGCTTTTGACAATGTTGACTGGAATACTCTCTTTCAAATTCTAAAGGTGGCAGGGGTAAAATACAAGGAGCGAAAGGCTATTTACAATTTGTACAGAAACCAGATGGCAGTTATAAGAGTCGAGGTGTATGAAAGGGAAGCAGTGGTTGGGAAGGGAGTGAGACAGGGTTGTAGCCTCTCTCCGATGTTATTCGATCTGTATATTGAGCAAGCAGTAAAGGAAACAAAAGAAAAATTCGGAGTAGGTATTAAAATCCATGCATAAGAAATAAAAACTTTGAGGTTCGCCGATGACATTGTAATTCTGTCAGAGACAGCAAAGGACTTGGGATAGCAGTTGGACGGAATGGACAGTGTCTTGAAAGGAGGATATAAGATGAACATCAACAAAAGCAAAACGAGAATAATGGAATGTAGTCGAATTAAGTCGGGTGATGCTGAGGGAATTAGATTAGGAAATGAGACACTGAAAGTAGTAAAGGAGTTTTGCTATTTGGGGAGCAAAATAACTGATGATGGTCGAAGTAGAGAGGATATAAAATGTAGACTGGCAATGGCAAGGAGAGGGTTTCTGAAAAAGAGAAACTTGTTAACATCGAATATAAATTTAAGTAACAGGAAGTCGTTTCTGAAAGTATTTGTGTGGAGTGTAGCCATGTATGGAAGTGAAACATGGACGATAAACAGTTTGGACAAGAAGAGAATAGAAGCTTTCGAAATGTGGTGCTACATAAGAATACTGAAGATTAGATGGGTAGATCAGTTAACTAATGAGGAGGTATTGAATAGAATTGGGGAGAAGAGGAGTTTTTGGCACAACTTGACAAGAAGATGGGACCGGTTTGTTAGGACATGTTCTGAGGCATCAAGGGATCACAAATTTAGCATTGTAGGGCAGTGTGGAGGGTAAAATTCGTAGAGGGAGACCAAGAGATGGATAAACTAAGCAGATTCTGAAGGATGTAGGTGGCAGTAAGTATTGGGAGATGAAGAAGCTTGCACAGGATAGAGTAGCATGGAGAGCTGCATCAAACCAGTCTCAGGACTGAAGACCACAACAACAACAACGTCTTTGTCAAACAGCACTACATATTTTTTATTTTTCTGTAATATTTTATCTCCAGTTAAAGAACGTATCACTGTGTACCATTCAGATAGTTGTGACGTTACTGAAGACTTAGCACATAACTGCCTTTGAGCCTACCGTATCAGGACACAGGGGAGGCGCCCGGGGTAACACATGGAAAATTCACACCAGTCATTCAGCCAACCATCTTCACTCTTCTGTGGGCTGGTACAGGACACTCAAAAGCAATTTTTTGTTTTGTTTTTAATAACGTCATGTTCGCGGGGAAAGTACACCGTGATACGCTTTTGGACAGGTCTTGAAGAGAGACAGTGATTTAAAGATAACTGAAACATAAAGTACTATTCAAAAATGACGTACTGCCGTTCCTATCTTCGTAACAAACAAAGTTACAAGAAAGGCAGTCCCGCTGGTAGCTAAAAATCATTCGCTTAATTTTTTTCTCTTCTGGGTGAAAAGTTATATGGTGTAGCCAAGGTACATGGGACTTAAGAAATCAAGTTTTACACGGGAAACCAAGTCTGGAAACGTCATCCAGCGACGTTACAGAGCGTTGAAATTACAGATGCTGGCGTCAGTAAATGCATGTAGATACAGGGTGATCTCGTAAAGATTTTACAAACATTCTAGAATGATGGAGAATGATAAATGTATCAACTTGAGGTGAAGGGTACCTCTACCGAACGAGTCGAAAGCTATAATCGAAAACCGTTCTGACACCTCTGACAATGGGATACATGTACTGACACTTGTTACTAAGATCGTAGTGTAGGCAATTTTCAGAGGTGGTGGAATGGCTCAAAACAAGGAAAGAAATCCACTAAACATAGACTCTAAAATATAGACTCTAAAATACATACGTCAGGAGCTACGAGCACTTGTTCATCTTCGCTATTGTGAAACACATTTCCTCTATTGAACAAGTGCTCATAGTTCTTGAGGTATGGATTTTAGAGCTCATGCTTACTAAACATTTTTTCTCGCTTTGGTCCATACTACCAATCTGTGAATGTTGCCTACCCGACAGTCTTAGCAACAACAGTACCGGTACACGAATTCCACTGCCACAGATATCAGAACGGTTTTCGATTATAACTTTCGGCTCGCTCGTTTTCTGTACAGGGACCGTTACCTCAAATTGATGTATTTACCCTTGTGCATCATCCTGGAAAGCTTGTAACATCACCGAAGCAGTCTATATATGCAGTACTTTTACAGGTGGCGTTGCTACAACTTCGACGCTCTGTAGCGCCGTTGGATGACTTTTTCAGACATCTACATCTACATCCATACCCCGCACGCCACCTGACAGTGTGTGGCGGAGGATACTTTGAGTACCTCTATCGGTTCTCCCTTCTATTCCAGTCTCGTATTGTTCGTGGAAAGAAAGACTGTCGGTATGCCTCTGTGCGGGCTCTAATCTCTCTGATTTCATCCTCATGGTCTCTTCGCGAGATGTACGTAGGAGGGAGCAATATACTGCTTGACTGCTCGGTGAAGGTATGTTCTCGAAACTTCAACAAAATTCCGTACCGAGCTACTGAGCGTCTTTCCTGCAGAGTCTTCCACTGGAGTTTATCTATCATTTCTGTAACGCTTTCGCGATTACTAAATGATCCTGTAACAAGGAGCGCTGCTCCCAGTTGGATCTTTATCTCTTCTACCAACCCTATCTGGTACGGATCCCACACTGGTGAGCAATATCCAAGCAGTGGGCGAACAAGTGTACTGTAACCTACTTCCTTTGTTTTCGGATTGCATTTCCTTAGGATTCTTCCAATGAATCTCAGTCTGGCATCTGCTTTACCGACGATCAACTTTATATGATCATTTTGTTTTAAATCACTCCTAATACCTACTCCCAGTTAATTTATGGAATTAACTGCTTCCAGTTGCTGACCTGCTAAATGCTAAATGCTAAATGATAAAGAATCTTTCTTTCTATGTATTCGCAGCACATTGCACTTGTCTACATTGAGATTCAATTGTCATTCCCTGCACCATGCGTCAATTCGTTGCAGATCCTCCTGCATTTCAGTACAATTTTCCATTGTTACAACCTGTCGATATACTACAGTATCATCCGCAAAAAGCCTCAGTGAACTTCCGATGTTGTCCACAAGGTTCCTATGTAAAACTTGACGTAATAAGTCTCGTCTACAGCCTGTAGAAGTGCGTAACACGAACTGTAAAAAAACAGTTTCTGCTGGCAAACGTTGTCGTGGTTACTTCTTTCAATATTTAAGGAATTGGTCATAATATACTGTAACTGAATTACTATTCATCAGTGGACTGCATGCAGTGGGCGTAGACTTGTACTCTGGAGCACGAAGAGACGCAAAATCTTCCCTAACAAGTACGCATTTTGGTAATTCCAGATGCTGGAATGTTTTTTCTTTCATGAATTACAATATAAAAATACAAATAGTACCATAGACATTCTACTCAATAAAGCAACATTTCCACTCGCACACCATCATTCATCCCCCGCTGTAGTTAACAAACCGATCAATGAATTCTTCGTTCAGCAGGTATATTTGGGCTCATTAATAGCTTGGCGCTTCGCTTCAGTTGTTCCAGCGCCATTACCGCGTATTCTGCGGTATTACGTGCGATCTGTTCCTTACGCTACGTGAAGCGAACTGCTTTGTTACAAGAGGACAATTAGCGTTATTTGTAGTGCACAGAGTACGTCCACAAAGTGTGACTGGGGACTCTGTGGAAATATACGGAAGGATGTTTCATGTCGGAATGAGCATATCAGCAAAATAGAACATCGCGCTGTACCCAACGATGATGCTCTGAACAGAGAGGCTTGGCAGAAGATAACAAAAAAATGTTGTTATTAGTTGAGCTTTGATTAATTAATGCTGTAATAATTACAATAACGTTCTATGTGTTGATGTGTCTTCTTTATATTACTAAATGAGTCGCCGTGCGAAGTGGCCGCACCGTTTTTAAGGCACCATGTCACGAATTGCGCGGCTGCTTCCGCCGGAGGTTCGAGTCCTCCCTCGGTTAGTTTAAGTTAGTGTAAGTAGTGTGTAAGTCTAGCTGACCGATGACCTCAGCAGTTTGGTCCCTTAGAAATTGACACGCATTGGAACTGAATGAGTACACATTCACCCAGTAATGCTCCAGAGACTACAAAAATTTGACTACCAGTATTCCACATAATTAATAACTGAATTAAAAAATTTTAAATGTTGTCGAAATCTACTGATTAAGAAGTATAATCTTACGTTAAGGGTTTAACGCAGTAAGTACAGTTAGAAACAGTTCAAAAATGGTTCAAATGGCACTGAGCACTATGGGACTTAACTTCTGAGGGCATCAGTCCCCTAGAACTTAGAACTACTTAAACCTAACTAACCTAAGGACATCACACACATCCATTCCCGAGGCAAGATTCGAACCTGCGACCGTAGCGGTCGCGCGGTTTCAGACTGTAGCGCCTAGAACCGCTCGGCCACTCCGGCCGGCTTAGAAACAGTATTTATATCTTCAGCGTCACAGCGTCACTCATAGCACGCAAATTACCCAAACTGTATTCCTCCAGTATTTGAGAATGAGAGCACTTTGCGATTACCAACATACTTTAAACATAATTTCTAACCTTTTCGAAACTTTTTCTCGATGATTCCCCCAACAACGTATGGGAAAAAATTTATCGCTGACTACATTATCTCTTTTCGTGCAGTAAATCTTCGGCATCAGGCACGACGTTTTAATTTATTACGTCTTTACTACTAACTCTGTTCTCAGTACATTTACATCGACATATGCGATTGAATTCATATGCAAAATTATATCATCGTAAGACAGATAGCTCAGCAGAAACGGCGTCACAAACATTGAGACTCGTGAAAAACTAGGTTATCTTAAAACAAAGGTGGATGCACTCAGCCTCGTGACGCCGATTGAGGAGCTACTCGACCGAATAGTAGCGGCTCCGGTCACAGAAAACCATCATAACGACAGGGAGAGCGGTGTGCTACCACACGCCCCTCCTATCCGCATCCTCATCTGAGGATGACACGGCGGTCGGACGGTCCCGATAGGCCGCTTGTGGCCTGAAGACGGAGTGCTTTAAAATAAAGGGCAAAGTACCCAGACTATAATCATCAATATCTGATAATGAGAACACTTACAGGCTTCCAACACACTTAAAAGATATTTTGAAACCTTTTCTTAGCTGTTTGATGCATTGGAGCTTAATTTTTTAAGGAATTAATGGTGGGAGATTACTAGTTTCCTACGAATTAGAAATACAGAATCTTGTATGGCTCCACTAACAGCTCTGTCGTTTCCATACAGAAAACTTTGAAATTGTCTACCTTTTGTGCCTAAATCAGCAGAGATTTCTAGCGAAAAGCTTGTAAGTGTTTGTATTGGAACTTACTTTGCAATTCTGTCAATACACGTTATTGACACAGTATGAGTCCCTAAACATACTACCAAACTAAAACATTGACATGTCACGGTACTTTTTTCTTAAATTTCTGAGTAATATTGCTAGTGTTTCGATTTAGTTGATGGAAGGGAAATACAAAATATCACGTGAAATTTTTTGATTCGCGTTTGTATGGACAATGAGCAACCAAGCTCAAAAACATTTGTGTCAGAATGGTTTTTACACAATGTGTAGTTAACTCTTTTTAAAAAAAGCTGCATCACATGTGGTGCATCTTGTGGTGTTAACAAAGTGTTGTTTCACGTGTGCCTAACAATACGTTGCTACACATATTCAGAGGTGTGGAGTTGATCTGTTATTCTATTATTCTGCGCCACGGATTAATCTGAGATGTACCCTTTACCCTGTGGCTCCTGCAAGATGCAATTTCCAACCCCACACTACTACAGAAGTCAGACAGACGCTCTTAACGTTCTAAAGAGAAATGCCTGAAAAACTTTCAGCAATAAATATCTTCTGAAGTCGTCTGCTGTAAGGAAATGACACAAAAATTCACAACATTTCTTACGTAACTAGTGGGATACTTGGGTACTGGAGTAGTGCTAGTTAGTGTAAGAAAAACATGAAACTAACGAAAACTATTATTTATTTTGTAAAAATTCTGAGAAATCACAATGGCACTTTCAGTTTTGAATTGAACAAGTTATATCCTGCTTCTTTTCGGAATGTGAAGTTACCTCTCAAGGATAGGATTCGTTAATGAAATTTCTATACAAAGTTTAAGATGGTTGTTGACTTGGCAGAATGGCTGACTCAACTTGAATAATTATCCTTTAGAATGTTGCTAGGTACGATCGAGGCTGTCGCATGTGAAATGCAGTGAAGTGTACTGTTGTGGAGGAAATATGGGGCTCGCAATAGCTGTAGTGCACAATACCGTAAGCTGCGATGACTGCTGTCTGCGCCGCTCGCTGCTGACAAATAAGATAGCTCTCGTTCTATCTGGATTGACCTTCGTCAATCAAACTCTCGCCTTGATGAATTCAAGGATTCCTATTCGCCCCTAGTCTAACTATTGGCGTGGTACACCGGTCAGGTAACCAATCCACCGCGATGCCACTCAAAATTCGCTCGCAGGCGTTTAACTATAACTCTGTCCGTTCACACCGCACAATAAGTGTGTTGGCCGACACAGTGAACAACTCTTAATCGCGAGGACTCAATATAGAGTAGCACTTCAATTCGCTCTCGACTGAGGTGCTCTCCCAGTGAAGTACTGACGAGAGACCTGTTCCTCGCTCCAAGAGCGACAACGGAATGGCGCCTCTCCATGCCAGACATGAAGGGGTATATCTTTTGGTCTCTTCCATTATTCCTTCAGCTCAAGGCATTAGAAGTATCGTCTGCTAATCAGCATTGCTCTTCTAAAACGGGAGAATGACGTTTCGTTTAAGGCGACCAATCTGGAAACCTGTAGCATTGGCGTTTGGCGTTTGCTGTCTCCCTGTGAAAAATCTCTGAAACTGCGTGCTACTTGTAAAGAATGCATAGGCTGGCCACTCACACACAATTTAGCGGAATTTGCTTTTAAGCCGAACACGGGGTTGTTCCCCCCTTTCACTCGGGCCCATGCCGTCCGCTATACGGGCGGTCACCGGCCGACATAGGCTGGGTCGTCCTCTGAAGGGACCAGCGTCCCGTTGTGCGGTTTCTCTCCCGAACTAAAAGCTTCTGTGACTGTCATGTCTGGAATGTATGAGTGTATGCCAGCCTCGAGTATTTCAACCACGGTGCGATTACTTGTTAATTGCATATCGTTTACATGAATTCATAGAATATTGACTTTATCTTATCGAGTTTGGATTCGAATGAAGCGTCTTGATGTGCGGAATATGATTGTGAGGGCGGAATATGTAAGCAATGAAGGTCAGGAGACCACGACGCCTTACAATATGGCAAATGAAACCAGTGGAGGAGAAACGTATGGTTTGAAACTTGTAGCACATAAACTGAACTGAAAATGAAATAAATATCTGCAACAGTTATTTCCCATGGCATACAGTACAGTCACAGAGGCCTCAAAAGTTAATGAAATCAATTATTTGGTGAATGATAGCAGGGTCTTTGAAGCAGTGCTGTTGTTTGCCCCTTCCTACCAGACATACCAAGACAAGAGGCAGAAGTGTTAGCCAAGGCACTTCCAAAGCTATGTGACATTCCGACTTGAGGTTCTGTTTTGGGGGAGTGCGGCAAACAAGTTCGGCCGCGGGAACTCTAGGTCGCTCAGCTCAACCGTTTCCCACATCAGTCCGAGGGCGTTCGAACCGCCTTGGTGGAGAAAAGCCAAATTTGATTTACCCTGTCTTGCAGATACAGATTCAACTTATGTTACCTCTGTCTAGCTGTAGAAGGACACACGTTACAGTTTGATGCCTGGAGCACAGAGAGGTCCTTAGAGGATAATCATACTCGATATTGCTCAAGGACGAAGTTTGGTTTCCTTTTTGTTTACTCCATAACTTGCTGTCTTCTAGCCTGAAAAACTAAGTCAGCATCACCCTCTAACTTGTGAGACGTTCAGAAAGGGGATAAAGTACTAGCGTTATACACTGCATAGGAACTGATGTCTGATCTAGTAATCGAATTCCCTCAGCATCACCAGATTTAAATTAACTACATTCTATTACCTTTACCTAAGATTGTTTTGTGTACTAGTTGTAAATGGGAAGCTCACCTGGCCCCCTTGGGCTGGATGGCGCAGTTGGAAAGTGAGCGTGCCACTTTGTGGCCTTCCCATCTGCCTGATTTCCTTTTAACGGTTTATTGCTGGTGAGGCTGGTTTCTATAAGGCTAAGTGTAGACCCTACCCTTTAGTTATGGTTGGAGGCCATGGTAGGACAGTCTTAGGAAAGGGGGACTAAAAGGCCAATGTGAGGGACACTTCGTCAGGCTCCTCCCCTTCGGCCTGTCCCCCTTGGGTGACCCTTCAGGTAGCTAAGTTGCCGCCGGCATAGCGCTCCGGATCCAGGGCACCCAAACCTCGCCCGCACTGACATTACTACATTAGGCGGTGCCCCCTCAGGAAGACCGAGGAAGCGATGAGTAGTGACAGCAAAACAAAGGAAGGCCTAATGTTTGAAGTGAAAATGTTGATGATTCGATTATCTTGTTTGGCTTTTGTTACTATTTATCCTATTACGCGTTTTGATGACACTATCTACATCTGTACCCTTCAAGCCACCTTACGGTGTGTGATGAAGGTTATGTTTTGTACCACTGCTACATTGTCGCTTTCTTGTTCCAGACGCGGAACATCCGCTAGAAGAACGATTGGTGCTGTAACAGCTTGCCAGGACGGAATGAGAACATTTTTTAGAACGATTGATTTGGTCCCATCGTAAGACCCATTCCTTCAAAACATTTTTCTGCCTTTAGAAATTTCTTGAGCATACAAAGACAAATTTTAAAGTTTATTTTGCATAGAATTCACTGCACATGCAGTGAACGCATTTAGATTTAAATTAAAAGTTTGAGAAAGAAAACGGGATATTACACTACTGGCCATTAAAATTGCTACACGAAGAAGAAATGCAGATGATAAACGGGTATTCATTGAACAAATATATTATACTAGAACTGACATGTTATTACATTTTCACGCAATTTTGGTGCATAGATCCTGAGAAATCAGTATCCAGAACAACCGCCTCTGACCGTAATAACGGCCTTGATACGCCTGGGCATTGAGTCAAACAGAGCTTGGATAGCGTGTACAGGTACAGCTGCCCATGCAGCTTCAACACGATACCACAGTTCATCAAGAGTAGTGACTGGCGTATTGTGACGAGACAGTTGCTCGGCCACCATTGACCAGAAGTTTTCATTTGGTGAGGGACCTGGAGACTGTGCTGGCCAGGGCAGCAGTCGAACATTTTCTGTATCCAGAAAGGCCCGTACAGGACCTGCAACATGCGGTCGTGCATTATCCAGCTGAAATGTAGGGTTTTGCAGGGATCGAATGCAGGATAGAGGCTCGGGTCGTAACACATCTGAAATGTAACCTCCACCGTTCAAAGTGCCGTCAACGCGCACAAGAGGTGACCGCGACGTGCAACCATTGGCACCCCATACCATCACGGCGGGTGATAACCAGTATGGCGATGACAAATACACGCTTCCAATGTGCGTTCACCGCGATGTCGCCAAACACGGATGCGACCATCATGATGCTGGAAACAGAACCTGATTTCATCCGAAAAAATGACGTTTTGCCATTCGTGCATCCAGGTTCGTCGTTGAGTACACCATCGCAGGCGCTCCTGTCTGTGATGCAGCGTCAAGGGTAACTGCAGCCATGGTCTCCGAGCTGATAGTCCATGCTGCTGCAAACGTCGTCGAACTGTTCGTGCAGATGGTTGTTGTCTTGCAAAGGTCCTCATCTGTTGACTCAGGCATCGAGACCTGGCTGCACGATCTGTTACAGCCATGCGGATAAGATGCCTGTCATCTCGACTCCTAGTGATACGAGGCCGTTGGGATACAGCACGGCGTTCCGTATGACCCTCCTGAACCCACCGATTCCATATTCTGCTAACAGTCATTTGATCTCGACCAACGCGAGCAGCAATGTCGCGATACGATAAACCGCAATCGCGATAGGCTACAATCCCACCTTTTATCAAAGTCGGGAACGTGATGGTACGCATTTCTCCTCCTTACAGGAGACATCACAATAACGTTTCACCAGGCAACGCCGGTCAACTGCTGTTTGTGTATGAGAAATCGGTTGGAAACTTTCCTCAGGTCACCACGTTGTAGGTGTCGCCACCGGCGCCAGCCTTGTGTGAATGCTCTGAAAAACTAATCATTTGCGTATCACAGTATCTTCCTCCTGTCGGTTAAATTTCGCGTCTGTAGCACGTCATCTTCGTGGTATAGCAATTTTAATGGCCAGTAGTGTACATTCGACCCTGTAAAGGTGGTCAAATTTACTAAAATTGCAGCGAAAGCTTCGTAAACAGATCTAATAACAGTATTCTATGACTACGTTGTATACTAACTGTGAATCATAGTTTCAAGTGATGTAACTCCGTTGTGGAGTACACGTGTCCTGAGTGGTCCTACGCTGTTTCAGACAAGAGACAGACGCTGCAAGTGATTCAGACCACAGTCTTGCAGAGATTATTACACTCCCCGTACTTCAGTGGGGTACTGAGTTGCCAGTGAGGGAGACACATTTGGATCTTTCCTGTCGAACATGTCGGAACCCCGGGAGGTATGACAGGAACGAAGCCTGGAAGGTCAGGCAGCTCTTGTGGCTGCTAAGGGATTGAGACCACTCTATTCCAAGCCATTATCATTTCAAACTATCACGTCCAAGCCATCATTATCTCGACAGTCATAAATCACCAAAAAGTTAACATCAAACCATATCGACCAACGCCTGGATAGTTAACGCCATGTTTTGACGTGAAGTATGGAAATAAATGTCGACTGGCAATAGCCGTTTAAGGTATCCGAAGATGTGCGGATCTTGTGAAATACGAACTGGAAGGGTGACTACTGTTCTCTTGGAAGGAATCATTTCCGCGACGGAACTCTCACCATGGATATCCTTGTTAAAAGAACTACGTTTACATGTAGTAGTTTCATCACTAAGTCGATCGGATCTTTCATTTCATTTTGTTGTAGTTTATGAGTGGTACCTAAGGTTTGTTGACGTGTAATTTTTCCTTCCTTATAAGCTACGCGTATGTTCTGGCTATAGTAGTTTACATGTACATCCACATTAACATGGATAATCTGAAAAGCACATTTAAATGCCTGGCAGACAGTTCATCGGACCACCTTCACAATAATTCTGTATTATTCCATTCTCGAACAGCGCGTGGAGAAACAAACGCCTGTATCTTTCGGCGCGAGCTCTGATTTCCCTTATTCTATTATGATCTCTTTTCTCCCATTGCAGGTCGGTGTCGACAAAATATTTCCGCATTGGGAGCAGAAAGTTGCTGATTGAAATTTTGTGGAAAGATCACGCCGCAACGAGAAACACCTTTGCTTTAATGATGTACACCTTAAATCCTGTATTATGTCCGTGACACTCTCCCCCCTATTTCTCGATAATACATAACGTGCTGCTCTTCTTTGAACTTTCTCGATGAGCTCCGTTAGTCCTATCTGGTAAGGATCCCACAACGCGTAGCAGTACTCCAAAAACGGGCGGACAAGCGTAGTGTAGGCAGTCTTTTTAGTAGATCTGTTGAATCTTCACAACATTTTCTATGTATCCTTTCCAATTTAAGGTGTTCGCAAATGTAATTCCAGGTATTTAGTTGAATTTACGGCATTTAGATCTGATTGATTCATCGTGTAACTGTTGAGGATGACCTCACACTTTTCATTATTTAGGTCACAAGAACGATATTTTCAAAATCAGTGGTGACTGTGTGTCAATAGACCGGTCTCTTCGAGGTAATTCATAATGCTCGACCAAAAAATATGCTCCAAAATCATGTTGCATAACGTTAATTATATGGGCCTTGTAAAGCCCCAACGACCACCTTAAAGTCAATTAAGAATGAACATGAAGTAGGGAAAGTTATCTTGGCAGTTGGCAGTTACGACTTATATGCCGATGAGCTAACACGAAAGAGTTTTGTCAACGACTACATTGTGCACCACTGAGCATATTTGTTAGCGAAAGAGAAAAAAGAAGCATCGTATTTCAGCAATGGATAAATATCCATGTGACAAATGTGAAATTAATATCTCAAAAGTTAAGTCCAAAGTAATGTCATCAGAGATAACTTTTATGTGGAAGAGAGTTGTAAGCGCAACGAAGAAATTCAATGCGCCTACAATGCTCTTCCACAGAAGAAGTCGCTTGCTAGAACTCATCCAGTGCAAACGTACGAGAGCAGTTCTGATCTGAATTACTGAGCTTGAGAGTCGTGACGAGATTGTTTTCGAGTTTAGAAGTGTTTGTTGCGTGACGGGATTCACGGCTTAAGAAACTGATTTTATGAACTGAGACCGGAACAGATAGACTCATTTAACCATGCACTACGAGTTAATTGAAATCTAATAACGGAATTAGTGAACATTGGACTTGACTTTAAATTAGTTGGACCTTAAGGAGAAGTGAACATTCTATGAAAGAACACACGCAATTAGTCTTGTGCAGGACCCAAGTACACGACACCATGAAGATAAAACAATTACGCTAAAGTGTTGAGTTGTGGTAATTGCCGAGTAACTATAACTCAATCGGACTGACTCAACTAAACTATTCCGTGTGCGTGTGGTGCGGGAGTTATAAGTATTTAGTGACAAAATAACAATAAACTGTTCGTTACCAGTTAAATACCCGGTGTGGACTACATCATTAAATAGTTTGATAAATGACTAAATCAACGACTACTCATGAAAGACTATTTCATGGAAGTGCAAATATTCACGTCATTAGTTGAGAAGTGAAATTTAAAATATTTTCGTATTACGACGCAATCTTACAAAGACTGAATCAAAGAGTATCTCTGGATCTCGCTGCATACCAGCACAATTCCATAGCAACGAGACAACACATTGCGGACTTGTAATTGAGATACAACGACTACGCGAGGAACGTCTTTTCGGAAGTTTTTCAGGTTTTTTCTCCCGTTAATCTACGGGGACTGACGTTATACCGCATCGTGACTCTAATCTGCCGCGAGAGCTGTGGCAGTAGCAGCTCTACGGCATCGACTACATCAGCACGCGGTTGGAGTCCGGGGGCACGCCACAGCCTGTAATTTCATGGATTACTCCTACTGTCTTTCTTGAATATTAGCGTGACCTGTGCAACTTTCCAATTTTTGAGTACGGATCTCTCGTCGAGCGAGCGGCTGTATATCATTGTTAAGTATGTGGTTATTGTATCAGCATGCTATGAAAGGAACCTGATTGATGTGCAGTCTGGACAGGAAGACTTGCTTTTATTAGGTGATTTAAGTTGCTTCACTACTCCTAGGACATCTACTTCTAAATTACTCAAGTTGGAAGCTGTTCTCGATTAGAATTCTGGAATAGTTACTCCGTTTTCTTTCCTGAAGGAATTTCGGAAGGTCGTGTTTAGTAACTCTGCCTTAGCAGCACTGTCATCGATGGTATTTCCACTGCTATCGAACAGAGAAGGCATTGACTGTGTCTCGCCTCTAGCACACTTTACATACGACCAGAATCTCTTAGGTTTTCCGCCAGGTTTCAGGACAAAGTTTCGTTGTGGAAACTATTCTACCCGAGTTGAATTGCGAGCTAAATGTCGAGCTTCTGTAAAAGATGACCAATCTTGGGGATTTTGCGTTCGTTTGAATTTGACATGCTTTTCCATTGTTTCTGCAACAGTGTTCTGACACGTTTTGTGTAAAAAGGAGGATCAGCTCTGTCGTTTGTTAATTTATTTTGTATAAAACTCTCAATTGCTGTCAATATTATTTCTCTGAATGCAAGCCACGTATGGTCTACATTTACATTGTTAATTTGGAAGGAGTGGAAATTGTCTCTCAGGACGGCGTCAAGCGAATTTTTATCTGATTTTTTGAATATACATATATATATTTCGTTTATTTTTGGAGTGTTTGGGAATTGGTATTTAGTCTCGCTACGACAACCCTGTGTTCACAAATCCCCGTATCCGTTTTGATGTTCGTAATGTAGTCAGGATTGTTTGTTGCTAAGAGGTCAAGTTTGCTTTCACAACCGTTTACTATTCGAGTGGGCACATGAATTAACTGTTCGAAATTATTTTCACAGAATGCCTGTCGCACAATTCCGGATGACGTTTTACGCGTATTGTTGGACTTAAACATGTATTTTTGCCAACATATCAAGAGTAAATGAAAGCCAACACCAACTATAATTTTATGAGTCGGGTACGTGTCTGAAATTAAACTCAAGTTTTCTTTGAACCTTACAGCAATTGTATCTTCTGAGTCGGTCGTTGGTAAAAGGATCAAGATATTATTTTATTCCGGTTGCCAAGAAGAACTTCTACCCAAACTAACTCACTAGAACTATCAAATTCAATTTCGCGACAAGTTAAACTACTTATAACAGCAACAAACACGCTACCGCCAACTGTTTAGCCTATCATTTCTGAAGACTGTTAGCTCCTTCGCAAAGATTTCGGGTGAACTTATCTCCAGCTTTAGCCACCTTCCAGTGCCTATAACGATTTGAGCGTCAGTGCTTTCTATTAGCGCTTGGAGTCTGGTACTTTCGCAACACAGCTACGACAATTTACAATTCTTATGCGGATAGTTGCTAGATCTACGTACTCCCTGTATTCGACCTACAGCCTTTGCGACTGAAGCCCTTTCTGTGTTTCTCCGAGAACCTCTAACCTAAAATACCGCCCAGTCCACGCCAAATTGCCACTGCTACCCGCTTAGCCGCCTCCTGCGTGTAATGTACTCCTGACCTATTTAGCGGTACCCGACATCCCACCATCCTAAGGCGCAAGTCGAAGAACCTGCAGCCTACAAGGTCGCAGAACCGTCTGAGCCTCTGTTTCGGACCCTTCATTCGACACTGTATCGAAGTCCGCAATGAGTCCAGTCGACTGTGCTGCAAATGGTGAACTCTGTTTTCATCTCATAAGCAGCCTTTACCACTTCCGATAGCCGGTCGAAACCAGAGAGAATTTCTTCTGATCCAGAGCGACACACATCATTGGTACCACATCATTGGTACCTACGTGAGCAACCATCTCCCTTTGGCTGCACCCTGTGCTCTTCACGGCATCCAGAACGACCTGCTCCATGTCTGGAATGACTCCACCCGGTTAGTACATGGAGTGCAGGTTGGCTTTCTTTCGCTCCTTGGCAGCCATGTCACTAAGGGTCCCAACAACCAATAACCACACCTACTGAGACTGCTCGGGTCTTGCAGGGTGAGAGGTTTCCTCTGAAACAGGAAAAGCGACTGCTTCTGGCTGGGGGACAGTTTCTGCCACAGACAGCACCTGGAACCTGTTTGTCAGACTAAACAGGGAGGCGTCACGTGGGGGCGCCCTAAGAAGTCTTTCGCCGCCTGCCACACAGCGAGACGACCTCCCACTCGACCACTGGTGAGAGGTCAATCTCAGCAGGAGTAGTAACTGTGCTGGCCACCGGTCCCGACCTATCGGCGGACTGGTGGGTCGTTGTGGACGTCCTTTGGATCCCTGCGGCATGCCCACAACAGTGATGCCCATCCACTGCAGCCTCAAGCTGTGTGACCTAAACCATCAAAGCCTGGTGCTGAGGGCGAACTGTCACCATTTCGGCTCGCATCCGCACACAGCTACCACAGCTCCTGTCCGTACTAAAGACCGTAGGAAACTACACTACGCGGACAAACAAGAACTATCGACACGCGCTGTGGAACTCTCCTGCAAACACTGACGAAAACGCAGGAACTATGTCTAATAAATTGGATAAACAGAGATTCAAAAACTAAACAACCAAGGCACTCAGGTAAGACTAAATAATTCACTTCTGAATAGAAACTTGTAATTGTCATAAAATCGGTTTACTTTCTGACACAAACGAAAACGCGAGGACTGTGTCTATTAAATATTAAATTAACACGCAGAAATTCAAGAAATTAAACTACCATAGCACACAGATGAAATTATATAACTATCTCTGGTTAGGAACTTCTAAAATGTCATAAAATCGGTTACTTCACTGTTGCCGCTTGTGTCTGGGCCAGCTGCTGATGCATTTCTCGCCATATAGGTACGGTACCGTATTTAATTTTTCAAGGATCATGTCACTTTTAACATTTTATTTAATTTTTTCGAATTTGTGTTTAACGTCCATTTATGACACGACAGTTCATTCTTCTAATGCTGGCACAACACGCAAAGCACGTGTCCCTGCGAAACACGCAACAATGTAGCTCAAAGATGTATACAAACTTTGAAAATACACTGCTGTGGGAAACTTAGGCATGAAAGTAACTTTCGCTTGATTTGTTACTGCCAAGGACATGAACCGATAAAGACTGCACACTACAGTACAGATGGTAACTAAAAGAAGTACACAACGACACGAACAGAAGCGACACTTTCATTCAAACACAAGAATTACACTGAAGTCACTGCCCTTGATGATGGTTCCCTGAACATTATAAAAGGCAAACATGGTTCTTAATGGGTTGTGTGATCACCACGACGGCAGTCCGTGCTCTGCAACGTGCTCCCAAGCTGGCCCCAAGGTTCGTTAATTATTTTTACCTGTTTGTACTGCTATTTTATTTTTAGTTTTATCTCCCTGTTTTGATGTGCTGTGTCCAATCTTGCAATTTGAACAATACCCATTCTCTCACAATTCGGCTCTGAATTGAACTTTTGGGAACGGGCGCTGATAACCTCGCTGTTGTGCGCCCTAAAACACTAATAATAATCATCATCATCTGGAGTTACCGTGGTAAGGGCTTCCATTTCTCTACCAGCGCGGTTGAGAACGCTGGATGATCGCCCGCATCTCGTGGTCGTGCGGTAGCGTTCTCGCTTTCCACGCCCGGGTTCCCGGGTTCGATTCCCGGCGGGGTCAGGGATTTTCTCTGCCTCGTGATGGCTGGGTGTTGTGTGCTGTCCTTAGGTTAGTTAGGTTTAAGTAGTTCTAAGTTCTAGGGGACTGATAACCATAGATGTTCAGTCCCATAGTGCTCGGAGCCATTTGAACCATTTTTTGACGCTGGATGATCGTTGGTGCCTGTGGACGTGTTGCAGTATGTCTTCCCAACGTATCTCACACACGCTTGATGGGATTTAAGTTGAGGGACCTGGGAAGTCAGCTCATTCGCCGAGTATCCTCTCGTTACCAGAGCTTCATTACCTGGCCTTGTTCGATGCTCTCCTGCAGTGTCATCCACAAAAATGAAGTCAGAGACGAATGTATTCCTGAAAAAGCCCCCCCTTCTTCAGCGCTGTACTGTAGGTCTCTAGAAGAGCGCAGCGTTCCAAAAGATTGGGAAAGGGCACAGGCCATCCCCGTTTTCAAGAAGGGACGCCGAACAGATGTGCAGAACTATAGACCTATATCTCTAACGTCTATCAGTTGTAGAATTTTGGAACACGTATTATGTTCGAGTACAATGACTTTTCTGGAGACTAGAAATCTACTCTGCAGGAATCAGCATAGGTTCCGAAAAAGACGATCGTGTGAAACCCAGCTCGCACTATTCGGCTATTCGTCCACGAGACTCAGAGGGCCGTAGACACGGGTTCCCAGGTAGATGCCGTGTTTCTTGACTTCCGAAAGGCGTTCGATACAGTTCCCCACAGTCCTTCAATGAACAAAGTAAGAGCATATGGACTATCAGACCAATTGTGTGATTGGATTGAAGAGTTCCTAGATAACGGAACGCAGCATGTCATTCTCAATGGAGAGAAGTCTTCCGAAGTAAGAGTCATTTCAGGTGTGCCGCAGGGCAGTGTGGTGGGACAGTTGCTATTCACAATATATATAAATGACCTTGTGGATAACATCGGAAGTTCATTGAGGCTTTTTGCGGATCATGCTGTGGTATATCAAGAGGTTGTAACAATGGAAAATTGTACTGAAATGCAGGAGGATCTGCAACGTATTGACGCATGTTGCAGGGAATGGCAATTGAATCTCAATGTAGACAAGTGTAATGTGCTGTGAATCCATAGAAAGAAAGATCATTTATCATTTAGTTACAATAGCAGGTCAGCAACTAGAAGCAGTTAATTCCATAAATTTTCTGGAAGTAGGCATTAGGAGTGATTTAAAATGGAATGACCATATAAAATTAATCGTTGGTAAAGCAGATGCCAGACTGAGATTCATTGGAAGAATCCTAAGGAAATGCAATCCGAAAACAAAGGAAGCAGGTTACAGTACACTTGTCGTTTAATGAACAAAGTAAGAGCATATGGACTATCAGACCAATTGTTCGCCCACTGCTTAAATACTGCTCACCAGTGTGGGATCCGTACCAGATGAGGTTGATAGAAGAGATAAAGAAGGTCCAACGGAGTGCAGCGCGCTTCGTTACAGGATCATTTAGTAGCCGCGAAAGCGTTACCGAGATGATAGATAAACTCCCGTGTAAGACTCTGCAAGAGAGACGCTGAGTAGCTCGGTACGGGCTTTTGTTGAAGTTTCGAGAACATACCTTCACCGAGGAGTCAAGCAGTATATTGCTCCCTCCTACGTATATCTCGCGAAGAGACCATGAGAATAAAATCAGAGAGATTAGAGCCCACACAGAGGTATACCGTCAATCTTTCTTTCCACGAACCATACGAGACTGGAATAGAAGGGAGAACCGACAGAGGTGCTCCGGGTGCCCTCCGCCACACACCATCAGGTGGCTTGCGGAGTATGGATGTAGATGTAGATGTAGATGTAGATGTAGATGTAGATGTAGATGGTGAAGGAGCGCAGTGTCACAGTAACGCTGACCAGTGAGTGTATCGTGTTAAAAGATTTCGAGCTCTGTACACCCATGCAACATTATGCCTCCCATGACACCTGAGCCACCAAAATGATTACGTTCGACAATGTTGGATGCATCCCGATATGTCAGGAGACGGGAACACGTAATGCAACCTAGAACTGAGCTCCAAATCTTTGAAAACGATACACTCAACGGTCAGCTTTATTGTGACACTGTACTCCTTCACCGTGAGCACCTTTTCAGTGGTGCCTTCGTCTCTGACTTAATTTTTGTGGCTGACATTACGCGACTGCATTGAACCGGACAGGTGATGGAGCTCGTGGAACGAGAGGAAACTTGGCGAATAAATAGGCGAATAGACTGCCTACCCCTACCCACGACCTAAATCCCATCAACCACGTGGGGAAATTGTCAGACAGACGTACTGCAGCACCGATGCATGAACCAATGGCCATTCAGCAGTAGTCAGTCATGCTAGTGGAGGAGTAGAACGCCGTGCCAGAAGAACTGCAGGCCTTGTAGCATGGGAGCACGTTGCAGACCATACATTCTCATCCATTAAGAAAGATGTCCCACCTTTTGTAATGGTCAGGGGCTCGTCATGAGTCGCGGTGACTTCAGTGTAATAATTGATTTTGAGAAAAGCGTATTTCTGTTCATCTCACTGCCTTTTGTACTATACTGTAGTAGTTCTTTCTACGAATGTAAAAGTTTCAGGGGTCTATATTTCTTAGCAGTGGCATATCATGCGAAACTTACTTTCGTCCTGAAGTTCAGCACAGCAGTGAAGTTGAAGTTTTGTGTGCTTTTTATCACTGCCATGTCACGTACTGTTGTTAACTTGTTGCACGTATGGGTACTGAAACATAAACGTCGATATTTTGTATCGGCATTGTAGCAAAGGTAATGTCCATTGGTGAAATACGAGGTGTGGCTAGAAAAAAACCGGACTAGTACTGGTGAAACAATAAAACGAATTCAATAAGGCTGAAAGTCGCGTGGCCTGTCACGTGACTCTCGCTCCGCCTACTGCTCGAGTTTCATCTGCCTCCTGCACTCAGTCTGCCCGTGGCGTCTGTTTTAAGTAGTTGACGTTTTGTCTGTGCGTCGGAAAATGTTGAGTCTACAGAAAGAACAGCGTGTTAACATCAAATTTTGTTTCAAACTAGGAAAATCTGCAAGTGAAACGTTTGTAATGTTACAACAAGTGTACGGCGATGATTGTTTATCACGAACACAAGTGTTTGAGTGGTTTAAACGATTTAAAGATGGCCGCGAAGACACCAGTGATGACACTCGCACTGGCAGACCATTGTCAGCAAAAACTGATGCAAATATTGAAAAAATCGGTAAACTTGTTCGACAAGATCGCCGTTTAACAATCAGAGCAGTCAGTGTCTGAGTTAACAGGAGTTGACAAGGAAAGTGTTAGGCAGATTCTTCATGAAAGTTTCAACATGAACAAAGTGTGTTCAAAAATGGTTCCAAAGTGTCTCACAATTGAACAGAAGGAACGCCGAAGAATGATTTGTTCTGACATCCTGGAAAACATTGAAAGTGATCCCACCTTCTTACAAAATGTTATTACTTGCGATGAATCGTGGTTTTTTACTTACGATCCCGAAACTAAACGCCAATCGATGCATTGGAAAACTCCTGGTTCTCCACGACAAAAAAAAGCACGAATGTCAAAATCGAAATTCAAGGCAATGATGATTGTTTTTTTTTTTTTTTGACATCAAAGGGATTGTGCACATTGATTGGGTACCAGAGGGACAAACAGTGAATCAGCTTTACTACATTAGCGTCCTGGCTACCCTACGTGAGCGAGTACGGAGAAAACGGAACGATTTGTGGAGAAAAAAGTCATGGATCCTTCACCAAGACAACGCCCCAGCCCACAGTGCGTTGTCAGTGACGACGTTTTTGGCAAAACACAACATTCCCATTTTAGATCATCCACCCTACTCACCTGATTTCGCCCCCTGTGACTTTTTTCTTTTCCCTAAAGTCAAGTCAGCTTTGAAAGGAACTAGATTTGAGACTGTTGAAGCAGTAAAAGAAAAAGCGATGGAAGTAATGTATGGACTTACCGAAAATGATCTGCAGCATTGCTACGAACAGTGGAAAATTCGTATGGAGCGGTGTAGAGACCGAGGAGGAGAGTACATTGAAGGAGATAACATGAAATTGTAAATAATTGTAAATAAATGTTTTTTCCAGCATCAGTCCGGTTTTTTTCTAGCCGCACCTCGTATCGTGTGCCGATAATTTAGATTCTCTTTTGAAACCAAAGGATAATATCGAAGTGCACGCTGCAGTTATTTCAGCAGATGCTGAAAGATTTTCCAAGTACAAACACGTGTTTTCTGACAAAAGACGTTTCCTCAGTTTCTAGAATGGCTACGTGCTGCCTGTCATACACTGCGATGGTTATTCAAGAATTTTCGGACATCTTCAAAGAGTGAGGTTTATTAACAGAAACATAGCGTCTTTAATTTAATTACGTTTTTCTTAATTTCAGTTCCAACATCCTACAAATTCTTTTATTGTTCTGCTTCATTTTATAACTCACTTTACACATATTTTAACCTTTTTCACGTAATTCATCTATAATTTTCAAGATATTTTAGGCAGCTGAAATCTGGGTCATGCGGTTACAGGCCCATTTTCATACTCACACACTGAACGAATTGTTACTAGAGCATCAGTCTTTACTGCCTCCCCGCCACACCTCCGGTCTGCGGACACCCCTGATCGCAGTTGCAATAATGCTGGAGTGTGGTTCTGTCTGAAAGTAGGAATAAGCAATAAATGAATTTGAAATTTGAATAACTTTCTTTTCAGTTAATGAATAGTTGGTAATGAATAATAAGCTTCTTCACAGGCATGTTAAACGTTCTCCCCCACTTTGGCAGAAACAATACAAATAGTCATTTGAAAGGCAATTAAGGTACCAGTCAATAAAATTTCTACTAATAACGAAAAATGTAGGAACATAAAGAAACGATTTAAAACTTTCAGCTTCATACCCTCATTGTACAGTGACTAAAGTGTAATAACTATGATGAATCTTGTTTCAGACTGAGAGCTTGTCTAGTTTACACCTCTGGTGGCTAACTTTACTGCAGCCACATTTGAAACTTCTCTACTCTGCGTTCCGTCTCTCCTTGTGTGAAGTTTGCGAGGTACGACTCGTATACCCTTGACGGCTGCAGCATGACGCCCACGGTCTAATAAATGTGTTCAGAGTCTGCGCCTTACTGCAATTCTGCGATGTAACTTACTTCCCTCTCCCATATATTGTTACGCGTGCGACATTCAGGCCCGGGCGGTTGCGGCGCGCCATCTCTTGGGAACTTGCAGGAGATAGCGTACTGTCTGTCGGTTCGTATGCAGGGCGCTAGAGTGCAGCACGAAACATTCCGCTATGACATTCCGCGACAGGTTCAGTGCGCAGCACAGTCCTGCTGCGTCTACGTGAGAAATTCCTTTCCTCTCTTGTTTTACAGCATCGTTTAAAGTATTTTAACAATTTGAAGATTTAATCCACGTAGGCATGTGAGATGTCTAATGTCGTTGCCGCATTCTATGTGCAAAATACATGGTTCGTACTTCCGGCAGCTATTCGCAAAGATTTTAGATATCATGAATCATCTCGTTAATAAAGAGAATCAATGAGGTGTCAACACAAGAACGTTAACTAGAAAGAATGGATGAAATCGTTGGTGCATTATTTTCTCGAATTGTGTGGAAAAGTTGTAACTTTTTACGATATTCCTAACATTAAATTACCGTACTGTAGAAATAATGAACTTTAGGCTTTCTGTTAGATTTAACGTTAAACGGGTCTACGTTTGTGTAATTTCGTGTAACGGGCAATGTTTTATGGCCTTCTGGCTGACGGATCTGCGATATTCGTTTAGACGTGTGCTTAATTTGTACTCCCCTAGCTCTCTGACTCCCAAGAGAAATCAGCGTGTACATTGGATCTCATTGACAATCATGACATGTATCATTCATGAATAAATAATGCAATAGGCAGCACATATCCTTTTTACACTCATATCCTCCTCTGTCTACAGTAATAACTGGCCTCTCAGTTTTTACATATCGTGTTAGCTCATACGCATCTTTCGTCGATCGTCAGCGAGTGCTGATGGCAACATGAGTATTACACATGACACTTAGCAAATTTTGTTGTGTTTGTCTCGCTGATCCACACACTTGTCGTCTATAATGGTGTCGTGACTCCACAAAGGTTTTATAAAATTGGAGCATCTACATCAGCTGCTAAGTCTCCACTTCTTATCTGGATCTTTACCAGTCCACTATCGAACAGAGTGTAGAAAAAATAACAATTTAAATAGTTCCTTGTGCTCTCAGATATCTCTTATTTTATCGCGACTGTCACTCCTCCCTGTGGAAGCAGGAACTATTCTGACATTCAGAGAGAAAAGTTGTTGGCTAAAATTTGGTAAATAGATTTCGCCGCAATGAAAAACTTTTAATGATTGATATTCCAACTCGTTTGCATATCTGGAAGTCTCTTTCCGACATTACGTGATAACACTAAACGAGCCGCCATTCTCCGAAATTTTTAGATGTATTCTGCCATTCTGTGTCCTAAGAATCACATATCGCGCCTCATCACCACTCTAGAAGAATAGTCCCGGAAAATTACACCGCGAAGCAAAGAAACAATGCACACCCTTTTTGGTAATGAAAGTCTGCTTGACGAAACAAGCACTAATGAACTGAGAGTTTCCCAGTTAACAGTTTCCAATGATTTTAAAACAGTAACCATGTATTCCCCAAGAAAAAGTATTTACAGAGCGACCTGTAAAACACAAATGAAACTGACATGGATAAGGAACGGGAATGTATTAAGAATAATATCCTAACCGTTGCAAAGGATTAATAGAGGAATCTAGAGGACCTAGGCATGAAGAGCAGTATTAATGATGACTGTATACAAGTGGTGCAGCAGAACAAAGAAGCAAGATTAAAATGTCTCCAACGAAATAGTAGGCTTAATCAGGCTACGTATAATGAAAAGAGGATATAAGTAGCAAGGGTATGTTGAAAAAGAAAGGAGAGGCCTTAAAAAGGGAGACAGAAGATATGAATGAGCATTATACTGGGAATGAGAGTAATAAGTTTTATGAGAACTTAAAAGAAGACCAGACGGCCGTCGTGGCCGAGCGGTTCTAGGCGCTTCAGTCTGGAAACGCGCGTCCACTACGGTCGCAGGTTCGAATCCTGCCCGGGCATGGATGTGTGTGATGTCCTTAGGTTAGTTAGGTTTAAGTAGTTCTAAGTTCTAGGGGACTGGTGACCTCAGCTGTTAAGACCCATAGTGCTCACAGCTATTTGAACCATTTTAATAGAAGACCACAGGGATATAGACCTAAAAAACCGGCTGCAAGGCTAAAAAAGGAAAACTGCTGACATAAAAGGAATAAGTGATTGCCTTCATATTTTACTCATGCATAAGTGGTGAAAAAAAAAGCCATGCTCAGCAAATGACATGACAGATTACTGGGCTGCTAAAGGGCGACGGGGCATTGCTTTACCCAAACGGATACACAAATTAATCTGATTAATCTGGAATCAAAAAAGAATATCAGAAGAATGGACTACAGGTGTAATTCAGCTCATTGACAATAACCCACAGACAGTAAAGATAATAAGGCAGGTTGTTCCAAGTACAGAGGGATCACTGACTTGAATTCATCGTGTAAGGTTTTATGCCATACGGTCTAGGGTGGCGTCTTTGATTATTAATCGAAACGTCCTCGGTCCCGGGTTCGAGCCCGCCACCACTTAAATTTTGAAAAAAAAAAAAAAAAGTCACCAGCAATGGTAGCCGAAGACTTCAGCGCAAGAAGTCACCTCAGCCAGCGGCCTTGTCAAAGAGGGCAGAGGAGTGGACAGAGGTTCAGGGCACTCTCTTGCCCATGGGATGGGAAACTGCGAAAGAATCAGCAACGAGAACAGCATGAGGATGCAGAAGGCAATGGAAACCACTGCATTAAAGACACACAATGTATATCTACGGGACATGTAGTCTGCAACTGGAAATGTGTCATGATGATCTCACCATTGGCACAAGATTCCGCACAGCTCCTCCATCGGAGGGGACTGCCAAGGGGGAAGTGACCAAGAAAAAAAGACACAATAACCAACGAAAGGATAGTGTTCTATGAGCCGGGGCATGGAATGTCAGCAGTTACAACGTGTTAGGGAGGCTAGACAATCTTAAAATTGTAACCTCCCCACCGAAATTTAAAAGAATGGCCAATATTATTTAGGGATGCTAATGGACATTACGCTAAGCGTAACCTGCCCACAATGAAATGTACTGACAATGGCAACAAATGTGAAATTCGCAATCTGACTCAATTATAAATCCTTCAAAAAATTAAAGTCCATTCAGTGACAAGAAAATTCAATTAAACCGAAATATCGGTTTTTGGCCCTGTGTAAAAACAATCAGAATTAAAGTCTTACCTCAGAATAAATGGATGTCACATATCTGCTCTTGTTGTTGCGCACCACTTGGAGGAACTACATTGCAAATAATAATATTCTCCTTTTTTTTTTGTAATTCTAGTGAAATTTTTCTTCAAAAAGAAGTGGAATGAAATGGGAAGTGCAACGATATCTTTAGTTCAAAAAAATTAAACTTTTGAGAAAATGCTTTTGAAATAAAAAATTATTATTGGGAGACTTGTTGGAGAATAATTACAATAAATAAAATTTTTCATTATCTAATGATTATATTAATTAACAGTATACCTTATTCCTCATCTTGACCATTGTTGCCGACCGCCTACATCACACAACCGCACTGGGCTGCTACTACTGACCGACCGCTCTGCATGACGACTACAGACTGAGTACTGCTCTCAACTAGACAGAGCTACAGACTCGCAACGACTACTCGACAGACTGAGCAACGACCGACTAACTCGCAAAGACTACTACTGACTGAGAACCGCTCGCAACACTCGCGCGGTCAAGCGCATACTCTCTGGTCACAGATGCTACAATGCCTCGCCATCGCTGCTGCGTTACATACGTGTTTCATAACCCTCCACTCGGGGGGCAAAAATTTGGCAGCGATGGTGAGTCATTTGGACTTGCCAAGCGCGGCAAAATTTTTCTTTAATTAACAAAATCCTACAACTTACAGAATATTTAAATGTTGTGCACACGCACTAAGTACAAAATATATCAGACAAGGACAAAATGTGAATACTAAACATAGTAGCAAATCAGAAAAAAGTATATACAAACTTTTTGACAGATAAAGTGCACAGGCACTGAAAAAATTCTTTAGCATATGCAGAACAAATAAACAGACTGGCAAGAATAATTAGATGTAGTACATAAAGTAAATGTTGTGCACACGCACTAAGTACAAAATATATCAGACAAAGACAAAATGTGAGTACAAAACATAGTAGCAAATCAGAAAAGTGTATACAAACTATTTGACAGATAACAAAGTGCACAGGCACTGAAAAAATTCTTTAGCATATTCAGAACAAATAAACAGACTGGCAAAAAATATTATGTTGACAAGTGTACATGCACTGAAAAATGTCTTTAGCATTTTCACAACAAATAAACATAATGGCAAAAAAAAAATTCATGTCCAAAGTGCACATGCACTGAAAAATGTCTTTAGTATTTTCACAACAAATAAACATAATGGCAAACATCATGTCGACCAGTGACATAAGTGTACTCACACTGGAGTTTAGCGAATCGAAAAATGTATAACCTATGAACATAAATGATGTTACCAAAAAAAATTTTTTCTTTATGTGACAAGAATCAGGATAGGAAAGGGAAGGATTGCATCATGGTTGTAGCACTTTAGATTGCACACAGCTGCTCTGAAAGTCCATATCTTTCCACAGTAGTACAACACCAAGTGACACAACTTGAAGTTCTTTTCCCATCAGAATTTATCAGTGTAGCCAAGACACTGAACTGTCGTAGTAATGTTCCATGTTTTCATTTTGGCAGTACATTAGGTACACCAAACAGTGGGACCATAATAATGTCTTCATCGCTCATGGTGGTGGACAGCATGTCGTGTCAACACCACACTCTTACAAGGCACACCAACGTAGAATTAGTGCAAAACCAAATATAGTGCTCCATGATCACTGGGATAAACAGGACAAATGGACATTGCAGTAATTCAGGGTAGTCAGCTTATGAGGTGAAGGACATCAAGTCACATAATATTGACAATTACAGTCTTCATTGATAGTTCGTGGCATTCATAGCCCAGTTATTGAACATTTCTGTACCAAGTATGTAGTATTACAGAAAAATGTTCATTAATTGTTTTACATAGAATCAGTAGCCTTCTTTTCCTGGTTACAAAGCATTATGAAATAATCGCATTCTTTTCAGTTACAGAGTACAATCAAGAATCATTAACCTTCTCCTAATTACAGTTAATTAATCATTTGTCTTTAATTAATCATTTGTCTAATTACAGTTAATTAATCATTTGTATAATTACAGTTAATTAATCATTTGTCGTTAATTAATCATTTGTCTAATTACAGTTAATTAATCATTTGTCGTTAATTAATCATTTGTCTAATTACAGTTAATTAATTAATCATTTGTCATTTCAATATACTAAGAATTATTAGCCTTAATTAATTACAAAGCATTATTAAACAGTACCATAGTTAATTAATTATGTGTCATTCCAATCTATTAAGAATCATTAGTCTTTTCCTAATTACAAAGCATTATTAAACAATCACATTTATTTCCAATTACAAAGTATGAACATTGAAAACAAGAGTTAATTAATGGCATCATTAATAACAATTTCGTTGATTGACATTAATTATTGGCACTCAGTGGCCATCAAGTATTGAATAGAATAAAACATAGTTCATCATTCAGTATTATTCAGATCATTACAAAGTCATTATTAAAGATCAGTTAATTACAGTCAAATCATTAGTGATCACAGGCATTACAATAAACAGTGGCAGTTATTAGCTAGTGACAAAGCATTATTTTGAATATAGTCTCATTAAGAGGTCATTACTCGAGTGACATGCTATTCAGAGTTGATCAGTATTATTCAGAATTATCATAAACTAGTGACATTATGTGGGACTGGTAATACATTTTTTTGGTAGCAATGCATTGCGTTGGGATCGATAATTAATTGCTGAGGCATAATACTTTTTGCTTTTGACCTATTGCTGCAAATGAGGATAGGTAACGTCATTCGTCATGAGTCAGCTGTAGCAAGATTATGTAACAAGGCAGTACATGTGATCACATTTATAAATGATAAACACAAATGGGTAAAAAATATAAAAATGCAAGTACTAGAACAGGTATAATAAGTAACAGGTTTAGTAAGTGTCATGAAAAACTTCTCCTGGAAAAAATACAAAAACGGATTATTGACCTGAAAGAAGAAACGCACACTATGCTGAAAAGTAGTGAACTTCGAATTAACAAGTAGTGAAATGTGTACAAAATGCGTTCCATAGCTGTCCTTTCCAAAACTTCCCGTCATCCTACTATGCAATGTAACACCTGCTGTCAAAGCAAACCGCAACAAATACTTAAATAACTACGTAGCATAAATACATTACTTCAACATTATCCTCATCTGTAAAGAAAAAAAAAACTTCATTATCCATATCATCATAACTTCACCATTATCATCACCTGTAAAGAAAAACTTCATTATTCATAATACCATATCCTTCATCATTATTCATCAGTACTCATTATCATCTGCAAAAAATCACTTCGTTACTCATTACATAACTATTCCTTATCTCTAGCATATTTCATCACTAAAATTAAGATGTGTAGTTCTCTCTGACAGCCTGCATCAATCACCTTGTATTCTGAAAGAAAAAATTAGTTAAGACTGCTATTCTGTGATGAGTATAGTATAGTCTTGTTAATGCTTGTTAATCCTGATCCCTTTACTCTTCCTCATAAAGTTATTGCATCTCCTTTCGTTTATTCCGTAGGTGAAATTCCCATTTATGTTAAATATATTTCTTAGAATCATCATTCCTTTCTGAAATTGATGAACAAAGATTAATGTCTTGCATTTAAATCCTATACCCACTAAATAATGACTGGTTTATGGTGACACAATTAACCATACAGCATAACATGACAGAAAACGTAATATGTCCAAGACATTGACAGTGTTCGGATGCGAAAAAATGTACACAGAATAATACAATGCAGTAGCAAAAAAAATGTGAAACAGTCACGATGTTGAGATGTCATAAGGCAAAAAAAAAATGTCAAAGTCGACTGGTGTGTGTTATATCTTAACTATTTCATAGTGCATACAAACAAAACTGGAGTACAGTCATATACACAAAAAAATGGAGAATGTGCACGGTCTGATGTGTAACGACAAGAAAAGCGACCTGCTAACCTTACCTTGCCGGGCACTTGCCAAGAAAAAAAAATACGATAATCATCAATAAGTAGTCAGGTGAATTAATTGCATTAGTAAATGGCATCATAGTGTGTTGAATCATACAGTGGTTTCACTCAATAAACGGTTTAATGTTTGAGATATGGTGATTGCCTTTCGATTTTCTGGTTTTCAAAGTTTCGACGTGTACAACATTGGGGTGAGGGATACTGCGAATCCGATACGGACCTGCGTATAGAAGTTCAAATTTACTGCACTTACCTTTTAATTTGCTGGATAAATAGTGTGTACGTACTAATATCTTCTGTCCAACGTGAAAGTCGCGGCGTGTACAAACCTTTTTTTTGCTGTCTTCTCCGGCGCTCTGCGGCACGTTTGATGTTGTTCAGCGCAATGTCAATTATTTCGTGGTGTCGTAGGCGACGATTTTTGGGGAATTCTATTAATTCTTTAATTTTGTTCGGTGGTTCAACGTTTTTCAGTATAACAGTCGGAGATAGCATAGTGGATTCATTTGGAATGGAATTAATTACATCTTGGAATGAGAGTATGTGTGTATCCCAATCAATATGTCTTTTGTGGCAGTATATTCGGCACAGCTTACCAATTTCCTTCATTAATCTTTCACAAGGGTTCGAAGAAGCGTGGTACTTGGATATATAGATCGGAGAAATGTTTCTAGCTCGTAACATGCGTGTCCATACACTACTACGAAATTGAGATCCATTATCAGAAATTACTTTCATTACATGCCCTACATGAAATAGAAAATGTTTTACAAATGCTTTCGAAACAGTTTTAGCAGTAGCTTTGCGTAACGGAGTGAAAGTAACAAATTTTGAAGTGAGCTCAACAGCGACAAAAATGTAGCAAAAACCTCTGTTAGTTCTCGGAATCGGACCAAAAATATCTACTGCGGCCATGTGTCTTAATTTCACAGGTATAATGGGATATAAAGGAGGAATATGTGAAGTGGTGTCTGATTTAGCTTTCTGGCAAATTTTACAAGACGCTAAAACTCGTCGTATACGTTTTTCCATGTTGGTAAAATAACAGTTCTGTCTCAGTATAAGAAAACATTTTCGTGCTCCGTAATGTGCGTAACTTAAATGAGTGTACCAAATTAGTTTGTTAACCAGTTCGTCAGGAATGCATAATAACCAAATGTTGCTGTCAGGATGAGAGCGGCGAAACAGAATGTCATTGCGTACAGTGTAGTGGTTCCTAATCGTAACATTTTTCCTATCTTGCCAAAGGTGTTTAATTTCTTTCCACACATTGTCCTTATTTTGTTCTTGTGCTATGTCCTGTAATGACGATGAAATAAAATTTTCAAATGCAACCTGCTGAATGTACATGACACTGAAATTTGCTTTGCAGAAGTTGGTTGCTACGTCTTGCTGATTGTTACTGAGAGAACGCGATAGTGCGTCTGCTATAACATTTTGTGTGCCGGGAATGTGAACAATCGTAAAATTAAATTCCTGTAAATACAGCTTCCATCTACTTAATCTATCGTGAGTGAATTTGGCTGAAAGCAAAAATTGTATGGCTCTATGGTCAGTGTAAACGGTGGTGTGTCTGCCATAAAGAAAATGCCTAAATCTCGTGAAAGCCCATACAACACATAATGTTTCAAGTTCTGTAACAGAATAATTTCGCTCAGCAGGTGACAAAATGCGGCTTGCAAATGCGATATTTTTAATAACTGTAGAACCATCTTCTTCTATTTCCTGAAAAATATGTACACCTAAAGCGGTGTTAGAGCTGTCAGTGGCAATGGAAAAATTTCTGGTGAGATCTGGGTGCGATAAAAGTAGAGCATTCAATAAAGCATGTTTCAAATAACATTCTCGTGAACAAAATTCTGCGTGTCAAAAGTAATGTTTGCGTTACTGTAGTATGCAATCTGTGCTGTATCTGGTTAAATTCTATCGTACGTGTTATTATTTACGGGAGAATGTTGTGGCATATCCACTGTATGAACTGTTCTGTTATTTCATACTGACGTGTTACGCTATGGATGACACCTATTGTCTGGATCATTCATGATAATGTGTTGTTGCTAATGTTCTTGCTGCTGAAAAGATCGACTGTTATTAAATGTACGCTGAAAATTGTGCTCATCATTCTTTTTACGTCTGTCCTAATAATCATTCCTATACGGTGTATTGCGATAGGAATTGAAATAGAGTGTTGTCTGTACGTAGTTATTTCTTTGCTGCCATGCGTTACTATTTGTTGGCGCTGAGACTATACATGCACGCGGCGAAACATTAAAGTTTGGTTGACCTTGTAGACTGCATTGTTGGTTAGGTATGCTAAGCGGTTGACTTTCATGCTATTGTGGTGGAAAACGTCTATTGTTACCAAAAAATGCGTTTGCTGTTAATTTTACACATACTGATGATTACGATTTTTATCTGTAATTAAAATTACGGCGGTAGTTGTCATTACGGGAGTGCCTGCTGAAAATTGTCACATTCGGTAAAAGATTTGTCATATCGGGTTTTCAGTACAATATTTCTTAATTCTATATAGAGCAATAGTTAAAGAGCAGTTTTGATAGATATAAAGGATAGTAGAAGAAAAGGCAGCAGTGCAGAAAACTAAAGATGAAACAGCACTACTACAGCTCGGGGCCCTATGCTCGCTACGGCACATATTCATTAAAGCGTAATGAATCCCCTGAGGTCTATTACGCACTGCAAATAAATTTTAGCTTTTGCGTTGCACGCAATAGCGGTAGAAATTCAAAGGCAAATTGTTGTATTCGTGCTAATTCAAATTTCTTCATTACAGGCAATGCTGATGAAAATACAATAGCAATTTGTCGCTTCAGGTTCAAAGCTAGTTTCTCCATTACAGATAATAGCGGTGAATGTACAAAGATAAATTGTCGTATACAGTGCAAATCGTGTATCTGTGTTCTGTCATTATTAAATTCTTTACATTTGCTTACAAATGCAAATTGCTCGAAATCTACGTTCTCGTCACTCAGTTTGATAACACGTTCAGGTTTGTGTGTGAATCTGTTCGTCTGTGTCATTTCGGATTTCAAGTTGCGTAGCTTTTCAGATTTTAAGTCGCGTGGCTTTTCGGATTTTAAGTCGCGTAGTTGCTGTAAATTGCTCACATTATACACGCTGCGTGACTCTGACACATGTTCATAAAGTGGCGTCTGTTGTGTATTATTAACAGAAGTGTTTTTCATTTCTGTTACTTCTTGTTGTAAATTTGATAACTTCCGACGTAACGTGTTGTTAGATGAATCGATTTCATTAATTGTCAGCTGTAAATTTTGAAATTCAGGTGTTTGGATAAAAGAAACCGGTGCAGTATCGTCTGATTTATTGTCATTAGTATTTTCGATAACATCAATACGACTGGCCAATTCATCACATTTTTCAGTCAGTATTTTAACCTGATCATCGGTTTTAGAATCAGACGCATTAATCTGTTTTTGCAACTTGCGCGTAGTTTCGCTCAGTTTTTTAACATCAGCTTTGATGACATCGCAATCCTGTGTTAGATCTAGTTGTTCGAATCTATCTGTCACTGTTTGAATATTTACTGTGTGTGTATCCGTTTTTGCTTTAAGATCAGAAATTTCATCCCGTAATTCCGCGTTCAATTGTTCTATGGTATTAATTTTGTCGGACACTGTAGTAATATTATTGTCTACATACGTCTTCGCTTTCGCGAATATTTTACGTTTGTCCTCTTGTCTCTGTGCAGTGATTGTTTCCATGACTTGTCGTTTTACTTTGTTTTGATCTTGAATAAATCTGCGGAAACGCGTATCACTGTTCTGTATGTGCTGACTAAAGCGCTCGTTAATCTGAGTGTTCTGCTGTTCGAATTTCGCGTCTATCTTTGCGTCCATAGTGCGCGAAAGTTCTACCGTCATTGCTTTAAACTCGTCCCGTAATTGTGCAGCTTTTTCAGAGCATTGTTTAGCGACTCCGCTAATTTCGTCTCTGAGTGTTTCTGTTGCGGCTGTTTGCATTTCCCTTAATTCTTGCGCAACAGACTTAATTTCTTCGCTATTTTTTTGAGAACAAGCCTCAATTTCCACGCGCAACTGTTCCTTAGTGTCATGGCACTGCGCGGCAACGTCTCTAATTTGTTCACTAAGCTGTTTGAAATTCTCTTTAAATTGTTTGTTATCTACACTCTGTTGTTTGACTTGTTCATTAAGTTGTTTGAGATTGTTGTTAGTTTTCTCACTTTGCTGTTTGTTCTGTTCTATCAATATTGCCATAAGTTGCTCCAAGGTGACATTACCTACTCTATTCTCAGTACTGTTTGATGGTGTATCTATAATTGTCGCGTTTTGTGTGACCATTTGGTCATTCTGTAATTTACAAAAAGGTTCATCAGTCGGATGTGCACTATCAGACACTGTTCCGGAATTAAATGGATCCGTCATACTTTGTGTGATCTGTTCATTTTCATTAGACAGATTTGTCTGTACATTACTTGAGTTTTCCGAATCGGGTATGTTAAGCTGGGCAGCGCTCATTACAATAGAGCGTTCTGCGTCATCAATTGTCAAATTAACAGACGAGACAATTGAGTTCGTTTGTTCATCATCAAGGTAGAAGTCATCATTAGTGGTTGGAATGCACTGATTGTTAGTGAACGCAGGATTGTCATCATTACGTTGCGTATCACAATTACTATCGGTCACGTTGTTTAAGTCGGTAATTTCATTCACAATACTTCGCGATACACTATTCACAGTCTTTCGCGGCATTTTTACAATAGTCAAAATTTTTCACAAAGCAAATAAGCACAATGCAAAAGCAACACACAAATACAACAAAGCAGCAAATTGCCGTTGACCTGTAGAAAGAAAGTCACAATATTATTAAAAGCGTTGCGCCAAATCCTAATTATCTAAGCAAATAAGAGCAGATATCTGACTGTCGCTCAAAAGACTCTCAACGAAATACGATCCTGGCAGGGTCGCCAAGTGTAACCTCCCCACCGAAATTTAAAAGAATGGCCAATATTATTTAGGGATGCTAATGGACATTACGCTAAGCGTAACCTGCCCACAATGAAATGTACTGACAATGGCAACAAATGTGAAATTCGCAATCTGACTCAATTATAAATCCTTCAAAAAATTAAAGTCCATTCAGTGACAAGAAAATTCAATTAAACCGAAATATCGGTTTTTGGCCCTGTGTAAAAACAATCAGAATTAAAGTCTTACCTCAGAATAAATGGATGTCACATATCTGCTCTTGTTGTTGCGCACCACTTGGAGGAACTACATTGCAAATAATAATATTCTCCTTTTTTTTTTGTAATTCTAGTGAAATTTTTCTTCAAAAAGAAGTGGAATGAAATGGGAAGTGCAACGATATCTTTAGTTCAAAAAAATTAAACTTTTGAGAAAATGCTTTTGAAATAAAAAATTATTATTGGGAGACTTGTTGGAGAATAATTACAATAAATAAAATTTTTCATTATCTAATGATTATATTAATTAACAGTATACCTTATTCCTCATCTTGACCATTGTTGCCGACCGCCTACATCACACAACCGCACTGGGCTGCTACTACTGACCGACCGCTCTGCATGACGACTACAGACTGAGTACTGCTCTCAACTAGACAGAGCTACAGACTCGCAACGACTACTCGACAGACTGAGCAACGACCGACTAACTCGCAAAGACTACTACTGACTGAGAACCGCTCGCAACACTCGCGCGGTCAAGCGCATACTCTCTGGTCACAGATGCTACAATGCCTCGCCATCGCTGCTGCGTTACATACGTGTTTCAAAATGGCAAACGTGATATAGGGTGCGTCACTGAAGCGAAACGGAAAAAGATAAGAATTTCTAGTCACATGAGAATAGGGTAATATCAGCAGCAGCAGAATATTATATAATAGGAATAGGATTCGATATGAATAGGAAGGTAGGGCAGAAAGTGGGTTAGTGAGAACAGTTGAATGATAAGGTTATTCTCCTAAGAAACGATTGCAAGTATAGATGCCGACGTCGCAAGCTCAAGATGAGATAGAGAAGGTATATGAGGATACTGAACGGATAATTCAGTACTTAAAGGCAGCTGAAAATGTAAGAGTCATGCACTTGTAAGGGAAGGGAGTAGAAGAAAGTTTTATGTGAGAATACAGGCTTCGTACTAGGAATGAGAGAAAAAAATTGTTCAAATGGCTCTGAGCACTATGGGACTTTGTGAGGTGCCGGGGCTAGCAGTGTATTTAACACTAAATTCTAGAATCTACATATGTAAATGATGCTCTAAACCCCCCCCCCCCCCCCATTCTAACTCCGACTTTTGCTGTTGCACAAGGATTAAAATATTTACGCGAACTGACTGTAATCAACCCTGCAAGTGGAGTAGAAAAGAGTTTGGCACCTGCAATAATTTAATTTGATAAATAAGTTAAATAAACGAAGGTTTCATTAACATAGTGAGGAATGATAGGTTTGCTCTACCGATTAACAGAATGAAAGTTCTGTCCAAAATAACAACATGATTTATTAAGACTAAACACAAAATACTAAACCAAAACACATGAAACATTTACAATACATCAAATTGGCTCAAATTGGATACTCATACAAACACTGTAAAGGTGAAGTTGTCCCTAAACTAGATTGTGAGGTTTAAGACGAAGTGGTATGTGGAGCCAATTCCTTGCTACTCCAATCATAAGAGAGACACACAACTAACCCAACATTAATTGCTGGTACTCAAGACAGAACAAAGTTAGAAAAAGACGAACAGGCGCGCTCTGCTGAGCTCTGATTATCACCTAGGAAAATCCCTATCTGCCGGTGCTGCGGACATACATTACCAATCTGTCTTCTTAACTGCCAGAACACGATCTGGCGTACCGTAGGCGATGGCTGGTTGCTTCGACGTCCTCGACCGAAAGGCGAGAGCCCACCACCCACAAGAGCACCCGTACAGGCCGAACACAGAACATTCCCGCCCCCACGACAGTGGCCGTGGTTAAACGTTCCAATCAGCAACTCGAAAACCGGCGGAAAATTCCACCCCATTGCCGGAGCACTACCATTCCACCAATGGAGATTCTTGGCGCCAATTTCTGCGCTGATTTTGCTCCATCACGGAGCTATGCCCTGAGCAAGCCAATCACAGTTACTATTTTGCAGAAAGCGCGGGAATTTTCCCGCCACAACTGCCTGGGTACACAAGTCATTCCCACGCCTCGCTGGTAGCCCGGCAGAAAGTGTTTTCGCTAAGTTTCTGCGAAGTAACGGAACCTCTAGCCCAGCCGCTACTTCAGGCCCCGGCGGGCGTGTCTCTTGACAATGTCGGCGTCTGGAAAGCATTCACTCGACTGCCTCACACACGTCGGCTTAACCCTCTCGAGATCAGAGGAGCCCGCCTGTCACCGGACCACCTGGGTGACGAGAGACGCTGCGTGGGAAGTCCGCGTGTGAAGGAATAGCAACTTTCCACCGCATGCAATTAGAGAGGAAAATCGTAAGATAGAAATATGAGAGGGGGCTCATGCCACCTCTCTACTTAACATCTCAGGTCATCAGTCCCCTAGAACTCAGAACTACTTAAACCTAACTAACCTAAGGACAGCACACACATCCATGCCGGAGGCAGGATTCGAACCTGCGACCGTAGTGGTCCCGCGGTTCCAGACTAAAGCACCCAGAACCGCTCGGCCACACCAGCCGGCAGGAATGAGAGAGGAGGAAGACTCTTCTGCATTAAGTTTCAGCTACCATGAGCGAATACTCTGTTGAAGACTCACAATAGGAAGAGGTATATTTGGAAAAATTCCGATATCGGAATATTAGGCGTACCCAGGAGCAGATAAAGATTCAGATCACAATGTAGTAGTGATGAAGATTAGACGGAGGTTTAACACACTAGTCAGGAAGAATCCGTTCGCAAAGAATTGGGATATGAAAGCACTGAGGAATGAAGAGGTACGCTTCAATTTGTCTGAGCAAATAGATACAGCGATAAGAAGTAGCTCAGTAGGCAGTTCAGGTGAAGAGGAATGGACGTCTCCACAAAGAGCAATCACAAAAGATGGAAAGAAAAACATATGCAAAGAAACCATGGGTAACAAAAGAAATACTCCAGATGATCGATTAAAAAAAGAAAATATAAAAACATACAGGGAAATTCAAGAATACAGAGATACAAGTCAATTACGAATGAAGTAAGTACGAAACACAGAAAAGCCAAGACGAAATGGTTAAATGAAATATGTGAAGAAATCGAAAAAGAAATGATTTTCGGAAGGACAGACTGAGTATTTAGAAAAGTCAAAAGAACCTCAGTGAATTTAAAAGCAAGGGTGATAACATTAAAGAGTGCAATGGTAATTCCAGTGCTAAGTACAATGGAAAGAGCAAATAGGTGGAAAGTGTACATTGAAGGCCTCTATGAGGGGGCAAGACTTGTTTGATGACGTGGCAGAAGAAGAAACAGAAGTCGATATTAAAGAGATATTGGATACAATATGAGAATTAGAATTTAAAAGATATCGAATAAGGCACAAGGGATAGATAACATTCCATCAGAATTTCTGAAATCGTTAGGGGAAGTGGCAACAAAACTTCTCAGGTTGATGTGTAGAATACATTAGTCTGGCAGTGTACCATGTGACTTTCGGAAACATACACACTGTTTTTAAGAATGCGAGAGTCGAGAAGTGCGAGAATTGTCGCATAATCAGCTTCACAGTTCATACATCCAAGTCGCTGATAAAGATAATATATAGAAAAATGGAAAAGAAAATTGTGAATGTGTTGACGAACAGTTTGTCTTTAGGAAAGGTAAAGGCACCAGAGAGGAAGATCTGACGTTTCAAAACTAAAGAAAAATCAAGACACGTTCACAGGATTTGTCGAGCTGGAAAAAGCGTTCGACATTGTCAAATGGTGCCAGATGTTCGAAATTCTGGGAAGTACAGAGGGGAGTTATAGCGGAAGACGGGTAATGTCCAATATGTATAAGAGGCAAGATGGGACAATGAAAGTGGGAGGCCAAGAACAAAATGCTCGGATTAAAAAGGGTCTAAGACAGGGATGTAGTAATTTGCCCCTACTGTTCAATCTGTATATCGAAGAAGTAATAAGGTTAAAGCGTAGAATTAAAATTCAACATGAAAATATGTCAAGGATAAGATTCGCTGGTTACATTGCTATCCTCAGTGAAAGTGAAGAAAAATTACAGGATCTGTCGAGTGGAACGAACAGTCTAATGCGCATAGAATATCCATTGATAGTAAATCGAAGAAAGACGAAAGTAATTAGAAGTAGCAGAACAGAGAACAGAGAGAAACTTAACATGAGTATTGGTAGTCGCGAAATAGATTAAGTTAAGGAATCCTGCTACTAAGGCAACGAAATTGCCTACGACAAACGGAGCAAGGAGGACATAAAAACAGACTCGCACTGGCAAAAAGGGCATTCCTGGCCAAGAGAAGTATATTAGTGTCAAACATAGGCCTTAATTTGATGAAGAAATTTCTGGGAATGTCCGGCTGGGGCACAGCATTGTATGGTAGTGAAACATGGACTGTGGGAAAATCGGAAAAGAAGAAAATCGAAGCATTTGAGATGTGATGCTGTAGTAGAACACCGTTGAAATTGAGTGAGCTGATGATGTAAGGAATGAAGAGGTCCTCCGGAGAAGCGGTGATGAAACGAATATATGGAAAATACTGACTCTAAAGAAGGAACAGAACGGTAGGGCATCTGTTAAGACATCAGGTAATAACTTCCATGGTACGAGAGGGAGCTGTAGAGGGTAAAAACTGTAAAGGAAAACGGAGATTGGAAAACATCCAGAAAGTAATTGATGAACGTAAGTTGCAAGCGCTACTCTAGATGAAGAGATTGGCACAGGAGAAGATTACATGGCGGGGCGCATCAAACAAGACAGAAGACTCATGGCCCAGGTAAGAAAAAGAAGAAAAAAGGGGTTTTCCCGGAATGCAATAGACTAGCCCCGTACCTGGAACATATAATGGGAGACCACCAGTGTGGTTTCAGGCCTAATGAATCAAACGTAGTCCAGACACTGATACTGAGAGAAATACAAGAAAAAGCATATGAACATAATGTACAATTCAACAGTGTATACCTTGACTTCAAGCAGGCCTTCGATAACCTAAACAGGAAAGAGATATTAGAAGATATAAAACTTTTTGGCATACTATCCAGATATATTTCGTTTGTTAAGACAGCCCTGGCAGGTACCAAGGCAATGGTTAGAGTGAATGGGAAATTAACCAACTACTTCAGTATCAATAAAGGAGTCTATGTTCTTTTCACAATACTCTTCAACTTTTCATTATAAGCGATTATACTAAAACTGCAAATATCTGGTCACATAGGTATAAGGAGCAAGAAGTTTTCTGCATATGCCGATGATGAGCCAGTTATTAGTCACGTCACTGGAAAGAGTAGTGGAGGAACTGAAAGAGACCGCACAGCAAAGTGTAACAGAAATTTACAAATCAAAAACTAAATATATGAAACTCCTTGGAACTGGGTTAACTACCTGGATAACTGGTCAGTATTAGGTTCTAATTTTGAACGCGTAGAGGATTTTTAATACCTTGGGACCACTATTAATAAAGTAAAGCCCATGTCCACTAAAATAAAGCCCACATTGGACATGGTGATTTGTGTTATCATACTTTGAAAGAACTGATGTGATCTAGAACGGTAAGTCGACAGCTCAAGGGGACTATACAGGGTGTCCCAGAAAACACCACCAGTACTTAGTATGTTGTGCAGGAAGGCAAACTGATCGGTTTTCAAGACGGAACCACTATCAGGAAATACACGGCTTGGGAGATGGAGAGCGTCGAGCGTTTGTTTCGACTCCTTTTGGCGTCTGAATACAGAAAGTATGCAACCACTTAGCCATCTGTGTATTGCGGATGAACAACCTGAGCTTAATAAAATGCTACTAAGAAACCTGATATTTGACTAGGTGACAGTAAATTTTAATAGTTTAATGAAACAGTTCACTGAGTTTTTCGCGGCGGGAAAGTACTCAGCTGACTAATCAAAGATACGGCGTACTGATGTGCGATCGGAGGCGTGTTACTTTTCACTGCATCAGCTAAGCACTTTCCCACTGCGAAAAACTTGCCAAACAGTGTATCTGCAACTTGGCAGCTGTAGCGCTACCAGGAGGGCCTGTACAAACACGCTGAGTGTTGTGTACGTGGAGTTTGTAACCACTTAGAAAATGCAGATGAGGTCATATTTTAGAGATTGTTGTGGCACTATAAATTTGGAAAGCTGCTTTATAATGTGGAATAAAACAAAATGTTTTTTTCTGTTTTAGGCAGGCGACATCGCTAACAGAGAGAGAGAGAGAGAGAGAGAGAGAGAGAGAGAGATGAAAACCGACTGTCTGTCTTCGAAGCTAAATACCATAGCCTGTTCTGATATATTTGTGCAAAATTCAAAACCAGGAAAGGTGTAAGACCATGTTCATTATCACCGTTGATCTTTTCTTTGGACACTGTATAGGTAATGAGTGAAGTGAAGGTCTACATTTGTTTCTCAAGAACAGAAAATTATCACAATACGACTCATTGATGATGCAGCAGTGATAGCTGAAAATGAACAGGATTGGGTTTTGTGCTAAATGGAATGGAGCATGTGCTAGCTATAGATTAAGATAACTCACAGGAATAAGAAGAAAGCATCACAGGTGGACATACTTGAAGCCTAAATGTTACAGGCGGGTAGAGAATTTAATAGGAGTGTGCACATTCTAATACATGGCAAGCAGAATAGACAAACATTATAGGTACACACAAAGCATAGAATCAGGAACAAGCCCGGATGCCATTTTATGTGAATAAATAGCGGCTAATGCCCCAGAATGTAAAAATTGCGACTAATTTTGAATCTAAATGAGTCTGAAATCCGTAAATAAACTCGTGAAACCAACTGCAGTCCATGCAGTGGGTCAGAAAGCACGTGGCATGCTCACGTATATACCCTTCATCAGTTCTTTTTGAGGTTACACACATGAAGTTGCGGTATTAAAGAATCCAGTTTTTGTTGCCTCTTCCAGATCCATAGCACTTCCATCCTGGATTGCGAAAACCGTAGAACGATTGAAACTTCCTGGCAGATTAAAACTGTGTGCCGGACCGAGACTGGAACGACTAATTAAAAATCATCAAGAATGGCGACTCGATATTAACAGTACTGAAACTGAGTTTTACCGAGAGGTACTATGATAGTGTCACAGTTAAGGGTCCTTCATGTTATATAGTCCTAACATTGTACGTATGGGGACGATGTGCAATGTGTGGCGACCGAAGAAAACTTCACAAGCCAAGGTCGCTATAAAGAAGCGTTTAATTGCATGACCGATTTCGACAGAGCTATGCTGTTACTATCGCACCTTATGCTTTACAATTTTACAGTATTTTACAGTATTTTGTAATTTGGGTTGCGAAGTTTTCTTCGGTTATCACACATGTCCTTCTCGTGATCTGATTTTGTTTTTCCTGCTGTTGCTGTTTTGTTGTATTTATTGAATACGGTTTTCACAAGTCGGAGTTTGAGAATTGTAGGATATGTGCGCTAATTTGCACCGTTTGGAACAGGCAATGTTTTTTGTTTTGAGTAAGGAATATGACTCATTATGTTTAAGCTTGTTTATAGTCATGATAAGCTGCTCAGGCAGAGAAGTTAAGTTACGGTGTTGCGATAGTGTTGCGTTTAAGTGTCCTTGTCGCCGTTCCGCTATGCTCTCGTCGTTTGTTGTTGCCTGTGTAACTGATAAAGAGTTAATAATGGTGTAGTCAATTTGTTTTCTTTTCTTTTTAAGGAGTGGAGCCCCTCCATACCTGTACTAGCAAGGTGACCATGTCAAAAGATCTACGGTCACCTCTGTATTTGATAGTAATTACATCGATTAGTTTACAGCAGCGGGGCCTGTAATGTTGGCAGTACGTCTGGGTAGGTTTCCCAATTAATACGGGCTCATCGGGTGAGAGTAAGTGATCGAAAATCGTTTGAAAGAAGAGCGGTTTGAGTGGCAGAGGTAAAGCAGTTCCAAAGCAGGCACCAAGTGAAAACGAACCTCCGCGATAGTATAGCCAGGACGGGTAGTAAGAGCAGTAGCGAATTTCTTGTTATCTGCGACAAATGGGCTCAGGGTAGGTTATGTTAGTAGTGGATATCATCCTTCTCGACACCGTGTCATTACCATCCGTTCGTCATGCGGAGTTCTGTCCGAATCTGTGCGGCACCACAGAGCGATGCTGCGGGACCCTACTGCTGCTCCGTGTCAGTTATGAATGGGCTTAGCAACTGGCCCGCTCGTCGTCCGACGTCTTCTCCCCGTTTTCAGTACTGGCCTCGGGCAACGCTCAACCCGCCCCCCCCCCCCCCCTTGGCGCAGCCAAGCTCCATTTCCCCGCCCAGTACTGCTCGTCAGGGCCGTCCTAGTGGCTTTTGGCGTTGCCGGAGGGGTGGATGCATCCTTGGCGGCGCCCTTCTCCTGCTAGGCTGCTGGGGTAGCAGCGGAGATTATAAATATCTAAGGAGTGAGCATTCTGGTACGCAGAACAATTCTGTACGCAATATCTCCTGCAGCTAAAGTCATGTGATTTTGGGACGGCGCATTTAGCCCGTATAGCGCTTAGCATATTTCTGGTGTTATTACTTCGCTGCTACAGATGGAGCACCTTCAGAAGCACTGTGAATCTTTGAGTACCCGTTTTACAGTCATCTTAACAATTTCATACTAGGAACAATTTATTACTAGGAACTAAGTTGGCTTAAAGTGTGAAGAGCAATGGTATTGTGCTCTTTCGTCACAGTATCATAGCTCAGATTCCACTCTATCTACGTTTTTTCGGTAACGGGATAAGAAGTGACAACGAGAATATTTTTTTAAATTTCTTAATTTACTTAGTTCTATTGTCAAATCTCTGTTCTAATTAATAACATGACAATGACAATATAGACGGTGCCGAAGTTTCACGAAAAAGCAACGCATTTGTAACTGTGAAATTATTTCAATAAATACGGTAAGTGATTTGTTCCAGCTGCTCGTCCCTTATTATTTTCAATTTTTCTTTATTTCACCTTCTGCTTTTTATAGATACGTAAAATATCTACACTATGTGATCAAAAGTACCCGGACAACCCCAAAACACTACGTTTTTCACATCAGGTGCATTGTGCTGCCACCTACTGTCAGCTACTCCACATCAGCGACCTCAGTAGTCATTAGACATCATGAGAGAGCAGAATGGGGCGCTCCGCGGAACTCACGGACTTCGACCGTGGTCAGGTGATTGGGTGTCACTTGCGTCATACGTCTTTACGGAAGATTTCAACGCTCCTAAACATCCCTAGGTCCACTGTTTCCGATGTGATAGTGAAGTGGAAACGTGAAGGGACACGTACAGCACAAAAACGTATAGGTCGACCTCGTCTGTTGACTGAAAGAGACCGCCGACAGTTGGAGAGGGTCGTAAAGTGTAATAGGCAGACATCTATACAGATCATCACACAGGAATTCCAAACTGGATCAGGATCCACTGCAAGTACTATGACAGTTAAGTGGGAGGTGAGAAAGCTTGGATTTCACGGTCGAGCGGCTGCTCATAAGCCATACATCAGCCGGTAAATGCCAAAAGACGCCTCCCTTGGTGTAAGGAGCTCAAACATTGGATGATTGAACAGTGGAAAAACGTTGCGTGGAGTCACGGAACACAATGTGACGATCCGATGGCAGGGGTGGGTATGGTGAATTCCCTGTGAACGTCATCTGCCAGCGTGTGAAGTGCCTACAGTAAAATTCGGAGGCGGTGGTGTTATGGTATGGTCGTGTTTTTCATGGAGGGGGCTTGCACCTCTTGTTGTTTTGCGTGGCACTATCACAGCACTGTCCTACATTGACATTTAAAGCACCTTCTTGCTTCTCACTGTTGAAGAGGAATTCGGGGACAGCGATTGCATCTTTCAACACTATCGAGCATCTGTTCGTAATGCCTGTGGCGGAGTGGTTACACTACAATAACATCCCTGTAATGAACTGGCCTGCCCAGAATCTTGACCTGAATCCTATAGAACATCTGGGATGTCTTAAAATGCCGACTTCGTTCCAGGCCTCACCGGTCGACATCGATACCTCTCCTCAGTGCAGCACTCCGTGAAGAATGGGCTGCCATTCCCCAAGAAACCTTCCAGCACCTGACTGAACGTATGCCTGCGAGAGTGGAAGCTGTCATCAAGGCCAGGGTGGGGCAACACCATATTGAATTCCAGCATAACTTGTAAATCTTTTTCAGCCAGATGTCCGTATATTTTTGATCACATCATAAAAGTAAATCCACACTAGGCAGTGATCGAATTTTGGAGTATTAAAAACAAGTGCAGTCAACAATATTTTAGGTTTTTTATTGCACTAATTTATATTACATAATTTGGCCTAATTAATTACATCACAATGACACAGTATAGAAAACTGTCTCATGCAGAAATACTTAGATACATACTAGAGTTTGAGAACCTTCTTAACCTGGAGGAAATTAATCATACTGTCACGTAAAAATTTTGCCTGCATCTGAACGTAGCGCTCTCTACAGTGCAAGAGATTGTAATACTGTGTCTCCACGTTGCAAGCTTAATATTTTCTTTTATAACCTTGACTTTAATAAAAATGGCGAGGTAATGTTAATCAGAACACAGGGGGAAGTTGTGGTCTAAATGACTATAGATTTATTCATCCTTCACATCACAAGACAACAAAAATGACTAAAGAAACGTCACACAAAATTTTTATTTGACAAACGCTTTCACTAATATGGGGCCTATGGTGGACAGAATGATTAGCTGGGGATCGACACACGATACTAACCGGAACACTAATCGCGTTATCTGACTTCACACACATCAATCCGGGTTATGGCACAAAAACTACGCCACCATCAAACATCTATGCTCTACTATTCAAAACAAAGAAAAATATGGTCTGAAAGAACAGGGTGCTGAGAAACATATATTGGGGCCCTACTCTGTAGCAGCCAATACTTACCCTTCTGCTGGTCGGGCCATCACACCACAATGCGTTCTGCGACTGAAGTCATGGATGGCCGCAATCTGTTATTAATGGCACGTGCCCGAAACATGCAAGTATGCAGTCTCATGTTCTGTTAATTCGGTCCACAAGTACTTCCCTATGAGTCTCTGGAACCTCGGTGGATTCCAGAGTGCAGGTGTACCCATTTGCTGGTCTGCCAAACCAATCTGACTCCGTCCCATGAATATGCGTGACAGAATATGTCAAATATTTAGACGGCCTACTCAAGACAAATAAGTACACCCATGCATCGACCGTTGTCTGTGTGATGCTAGAAGCAGTACCACTGACAGTTCAGAAGGTCACTGGCGCAGGCTCTAAGTCGCACACTATCAAAGGACACAAGTTTCACTGTTTATGTAGAGACCTGCAGTTCTTTACTAGTGAAGAGTGATCTTCTCTTTCTGTCCGCTTTCCTCCTCAGCTCGGTAGCAAAAGCCCATTTACATCTCAGACTGCCCCCACTTTAGCACAAGCCAATCACGAGCTGGAGCGCGGCATTTGGTCGGAGAGCGCCCCTTGCTCTGCATACACCGATTTTACCAATCAGAGGCTTTAAACTTAATTGGGAAAAAGAAAAAAAAGATTCAGCTATGCACCCTCTTTCCCACTTGTTTACGCCGAGTTTTTTGCTAACAGAACCAGGATGGAACTACAGCCCTCCACAAAAAGCTTGTTATCTCCCCTGTCGCGTCCATTTCGAAGTTTCCAAAGAACGGCCATAAACTCGCTAAGAGTCTCGTGCTTTCACAAATATGTTTTGTAACAGAGTCTGGACGTCTAGGCGTCAGTGACCCATCCCACGGAAGTTCGCAGAACGCTCACAGTTGTCTTGTTGGCTTCCTGTCTAACAAGGGCCCATCCTATGCTTTATTGCCGGTCTACAATGCGCTGGCCATTGGAGTGGCTACTTCCCAGCGCTAGTCAGTCTACCTGGATGCGGCTTTCTACCGACTGGCACCAACCAACATGTCTGGGCATGTGCAATGAGACTGCGAAACTCGGCCGTCCGGAAATGTTTCCACCCAGGTTCCACAGCAAAAACGCACTTCCCTTGGCCCACCATCGCTATGCCTTTACTGCAGTCGGCACCCTATTTCTTTGAACACAGGTAAAGCTTACTGTTATTCCTTCCCTAGAGCACCAAAGCAAGAGCATTAACTACGGCACACCATTTCATCATGATGTATGAAGTCAAATCGCTATAAAGATCTTCATCTACATCTACATACATACTCCGCAATCCACCATACGGTGCGTGGCGGAGGGTACCTCGTGCCACAACTAGCAACTTCTCTCCCTTTTCCACTCCCAAACAGAACGAGGGAAAAATGACTGCCCATATGCCTCTGTACGAGCCCTAATCCCTCTTATCTTATCTTTGTAATCTTTCCGCGAAATGTAAGTTGACGGCAGTAAAATTGTACTGCAGTCAGCCTCAAATGCTGGTTCTCTAAATTTCCTCAGTAGCGATTCACGAGAAGAACACCTCCTTTCCTCTAGAGACTCCCACCCGAGTTCCTGAAGCATTTCCGTAACACTCGCGTGATGATCAAACCCACCAGTAACAAATCTAGCAGCCCGCCTCTGAATTGCTTCTATGTCCTCCCTCAATCCAACCTGATAGGGATCCCAAACGCTCGAGCAGTACTCAAGAACAGGTCGTATTAGTGTTTTATAAGCGGTCTCCTTTACAGATGAACCACATCTTCCCAAAATTCCACGAATGAACCGAAGACGACTATCCGCCTTCCCCACAACTGCCATTACATGCTTGTCCCACTTCATATCGCTCTGCAATGTTACGCCCAAATATTTAATATGTGTGACTGTGTCAAGCGCTACACTGCTAATGGAGTATTCAAACATTACAGGATTCTTTTTCCTATTCATCTGCATTAATTTACATTTATCTATATTTAGAGTTAGCTGCCATTCTTTACACCAACCACAAATCCTGTCCAAGTCATCTTGTATCCTCCTACAGTCACTCAACGACGACACCTTCCCGTACACCACAACATCATCAGCAAACAGCCGCACATTGCTATCCACCCTATCCAAAAGATCATTTATGTAGATAGAAAACAACAGCGAACCTACCACACTTCCCTGGGGCACTCCAGATGATACCCTCACCTCGGATGAATACTCACCATCGAGGACAATCGAGGACAACGCACTGGGTTCTATTACTTAAGAAGTCTTCGAGACACTCACATACTTGGGAACCAATCCCATATGCTCGTACCTTAGTTAGGAGTCTGCAGTGGGGCACCGAGTCGAACGCTTTCCGGAAGTCAAGGCATATGGCATCCGTCTGATACCCTTCATCCATGGTTCGCAAGATATCATGAGAAAAAAGGGCGAGTTGCGTTTCGCAGGAGCGATGCTTTCTAAAGCCGAGCTGATGCATGGACAGTAACTTCTCTGTGGCAAGGAAATTCCCTATATTCGAACTGAGAATATGTTCGAGAATCCTGCAACAAACCGATGTTAAGCATATTGGTCTGTAATTTTGAGGATCCGTCCTTCTACCCTTCTTCTATACAGGCGTCACCTGCGCTTTTTTCCAGTCGCTCGGGACTTTACGTTGGGCAAGAGATTCGCGATATTCCCTAAGAACATGAAGTATAACAGCGAATCAGAAGTGAGAGTGCCCTGCAATCTCTCCATTTTTCTCAGCATATAAAGTGTCTCATATCAATGTGACGTTTACTTTCATACATTTGTGTACATAAATATGAGAAGTAAGTATTCCTCCTTTCACATGCTTCTCTTTACATCCGTAGCAATAACAATACTGCACCACTGCTGTTACTAAGACTGAAACTTGAAGGAATGTACATAAAACAAGGCTAATATGCGTAATATCCAAGTTTCGCAAATTGTAGACAAGCAGTGTCGTCCCAAAATTACGCGCCTAGCCCGTTTTTATGTTGAGAACATGCGCAGTAGACTATGCTGCACCACAGATATACATACTTCATGGATATCAAAAAGGGCGAGCATTCCGCCGGCTGCTCAGAAGCTGCGAGCAAATTCCACATGCAGTTGCTGCAAGACCTTGTTAGTATCACAGGGGACTACTCTGAGGAAACTGCAAGTTTTAGCACAGAGGTTGCTCGACTGCAAACAGGAAATGCGAATATATTTAAGAAAATAAGGATTGAGGAAAAGAGCTTGGCTTTGGGCAGGAGATACCTACTGGTACAAGGTTTTTTGTTTTGTTTTTGTTTTTGATTGAAGAGTAGATTTATTATGCTACTTGTGGCCACATTCTCGGTTATTCTGAAATGAGAGAAAAAATAACATTTATAAAACCAAATTGATGTGATATTCACATGAGTAGTTTTTCTCAGTGTGGAACAAGACTTCCTGTGCTTTGCTATTTAGGTTAATATTAATTTGGCGGAGCACTCGCAGAGGATGCAGAAGGAATTATCTTCCAGGCGCTACCTGGTGAGCCATAGCTTCTAGAACTTTCTGCACTGTCCCACCTTTTCCGGTGAATAGAGCATTGTCGTGTTGCGACGAAAATGAATGTTAGCAGCAAGCACGCGAGGAGTGATGATGCAGGATCAGCTTAGGTGAACATGTAATAACAGGGTTGTGAGCCATAAATATGTGAAGTTGAATTATAAAGTGTTAATAATGCATTGAGGGAAATATTTCGTTGGGATAGGCATGTTGAATCGCCCATGGCTTTTTGGAAGTTATTGACTTGTCAGTATCACCAAAGGAATGAGTGTGATTCATTTAGGTGTTTTGCGTTCTTTGAAGATGAATAAATTAATTTAAAGGACATCATTTTTTATTTCATAAGAATTTTACCATCTTTTATCGCTATCTTTTTAGCAAATAATTACGGTTTTGCCAAGTACAGTTAGGTTACAGTTTAAATTTCTATGTGATCGTGGCTGAAGTAAGTCCCTCACCCTATAGTCCGGTAGCCAATCATTAGGACCACGGTCTGATTATTTGAAATTAAGCGGTTACAAGTGGCATAGCACGCCACGGAGTAATTGTCGGATTTAACAATCGTGGAAAGGAACTGTACTGAACTATGCAAAGTAACTATAGGAAACATATCATGCGTACAAACAGTGACGGTTACAGATACGTGCCGAAGAAACATCGCACATGTGAAACAGTACAAACCATCATCAAGGAGAAAAGGAGACGGTTTGCAGTGGTACGATAGGTCACATCACAATAGAGCAACGACGGCAGGGCAGCGACCTATGTTCTCAAGCAGAGGATGTGCTAGTATCGTTAGTTTCGTAGAAAGCTTTACTGATATAGTGGGTTCCATGTGGTATTGCCGCTGTAGGCAGTGTTGGGTAGAAGTGCAATTCTGTGCATGTGTTGTGAATAAATAATACAATATCAGAAAGTGATACTCATTGTAATGAGGCTACAGTAGTAGAAATCATGGAGAAACGTGGAGACGGGAAGTGAAGATAATTTTAAGTTATACAAGCTGGGAACAAAAAAATCCTGTCTAAGAGAAAGGAAGATGCAGATTCAGGGATCGCAGAAATGTCGGGGACTAGTACAACAGAATTTTGTTTCATGGAAGATACAGTAGAAAATAGTTTAGCATCCGCGGCTATAAGATCTGCAAACTAGAGAAAGTAAGATAGAACAAGAACCTACAAAGACAAGAGTTGGGGGCCAAAGGGGTTCGGATATACACACTCCTATAAACACTAATATGCAGCTAAAATAGCGAAAACATAGACGAAGACGTAGTTAAAATGAAGAGAAACATAGATGAAACAGTAGGCACCTTTATGAAAGGATACACGAACATGAGGCAAGCAGAAAACTCGGGATACCGGATTTATCACTTAGTGGAAAGGGCGGATAGACAAGTAAGAGGAAACGAGTCACATGAACTAAGAATTACGCTGATTGAAGCAGTTGCGACGAGTTTCACCGAAAATTATGGCCATCTCAGCGGGCAGAAAATGTCTGTACGAGACGAGAGAGAAACTGTGGCAGAAAAGGCAACCAAACTTATCGGAAGAAGTGAGGTGGAGGTAGTTTGCTTATCGCACTCCAGTCCTCACCTCGAACTTCTCCGACATCTTGCCATTCATTTTCGTGGTGCATGTCGTCCTTGTATACATCTTTATGTTAGTTTTAATTATTTTCAGAGAACCTGCGCCCATTCCAGTTCTTGAAGTATTGCATTACCGTTCAGACTATCGTACACTATTTGGAAGTCCCCACAAAAAGAAGTTATCATCTCTGTGAAATTCCCAGCTGTTTGATGACACTTTCCTTATTATATGCGGTTCGTATACAGTTGATTTTTCCATTCGTAAAGCCTTATTGTTAAAAACCAAGTACTCCTTCATGTACAGTGTTAGCTGCTTCAGTAACAGTATGCTCAGGATCTTATAAGCTGTACGTAGTAAGGCTGCAAAAAATTGTCCGTGTGAAAATGTTTACACTGACAAAGAAAACTGATTAAGAGACAGTCACGCCTTTAAGACCAAAGCTATAATTCGTGTGTAAATAGATAGGATAACGTGAATAATTTATATCCATAACTACGGATCCTAAAGTATACAATTACAAAGAAATAAATCTGATATTAATAGACAGTATTAATCAAAACAGGCTCTGGATTAACATAGTAATTTATTCAATTACAGATATATAAAACAAATCAGACCATGAAAGGATATCAATTGATTTTATAGTCTCCATATGTAAAATGAATACAGCGACTGTTGTTCTGATAGTTGTATTGAGAAAATCATATATCCACTGAAGCAACGCTGGACTTGAGACAGATGATCCAAAGACTTGAGCAAGTGAAGACCAAGACTTCCCCTATGACGCAGATGATGTTCACCGTAATTATTCACTGACAGACATCCAGAATGCTGCCATCATGTATGTGGCTCTGCCCTAGAGGAAGAGGGTTTCACTTTCATCGGCGCCAGTTATGGACCCAATTGATCTAAGATGCACGCCGAAATTCGCGTGGTTCTTTGTCTCCAAACGAATGTTATTGATGTGCACAAGATGCGCTCACCTCCGCCTCTCCGAACGAACTCCTACTTTCCTTGCTGTATCTTATTCCCTGCTATTTCATCTTAGCAAACAGGACATGTCCACCAAATACAGAAGAGAACACTCAGCCAGTCAATGGCGAAGTTCCTTCAAGCACACAAACCTCATCAGTACGATGGATCAATACAAAACCCCAATGACATTTCCACTCATCTTTCCACATCCCAAAAACTGCCGCTTCTGCTCTGTCTCTGTGACAAGACAAATATTGTTACCAATCATGCGTTTTTGTGCGCAGCAACTAGCCTCACACCAAAAGTCCACTGAAAAAAAAAAAAAGCTGTAGCTGAGGCTAGGCCATTATTTTCCTGCAAGTCGTGCTTCTGTGGAAAAGCTTAAGACTGTTATCTCCTGAAAGCACTCCTCCAGACAGCGTCAATCGCCTGCTGACAGAGTCTGTCGTACGTACTCAGTTTGGCTGCAAATCATTAAGTAATGCTAAAACGGAGAATGACTGGCGCCCCCTATGGCTGGCCTGATGTGGCAACACAAGAGGCTGCCCGCCTACCATGATGTCAGTGTGTCGCTTTTTTTCATTTCATTCACTGCCCAATCTGTCTCAGATCCAGTCTAGGTATTTCCACACACTCACACAAAGCATAGAGAAAAGAAAGAGGACATGCACCATGTTAAATGCAATGGAATGAAACTAGTAAGAATTCGGTATGTAAAATCACTATAACCCAATTTATTTTAAGAAAACATTGTCAACATATTCTGAACCGTTATTACTCTCTAATTACCGAGTCATCCTCAGTTAAATGAGAAGGGTATGTGAAATATCTTGCCACTTTTCAAGGTAATGCCTCTGTAGTAGCTACGTCTCATTGGCTCTCCTTTCTTAAATATCGGACAGATGATACACTGCTTCGATTCTTTCAGGATCCATCCTGTTTACCGGATTGAACAGATCAGAAAGAAGACTCTTTCTTGTAAGATAACTCTTCCTCTTTCAGGACCTCTGTAAATGTTCCATTTAGTCCTGGTGCCTTTTCTTCCATCCGCATTTTTATGACTTCTCATACCTGCTCAATACTTGGCATCTCATTCTCCCCTGTTGGTACTGTCATCCTACTTTCTCTGTACAATTTTTTCCAGCTCTCTTAACATTGTTGAAGATTCCGTCTGCATTCAGGAGGTTTTCTAAATGGTTTTTTCATTCTTCCGTAGCTTTCTCTTAACCTGTTATCAGGCCTGATTAACATTTTATCATGTCAATCCATTCGTTATATCCTTTGTTGAAGAAGCCAACTATCCTAGAGCAGGCTCTTGTAGTGTCTACTGGTTGATTCTCTTCTGGCGGTGTTATCTTGTTGTCTACATACTCTCTTTTTTATGCTCAAAGGACTTTAATTCCTTCTCTAGCTGATTCCACATATAACATCCTTATTCCTTCATCTTCTTCATTTGTCAGCCATAACACTTTGGCTTTTCTCTTGTTGACTGGTTGACTGCATCTTAGTGCATATCGTTAAACCACGCTATGCTTCTCCTCCGTCTCCCCAGTTGTTTGGACATGTTAGTTACGGCGTGCTAGAGTCCAGTCTTAAGCTTGAACTATAATTCGTCTATATTAAGTCCCTCATTTTGCATCAAGGAAAGCCCGTTTTCTAGGGCAGCAGAAGTATTTCGAATTTCAATAGCCTGTCTCTATGTGGTCCTCCTTCAGTAGATCTGGGTTTATTTTTCGGTCTTCTTCTCTTCTGCAGTTGCAGCATTCTATCCTTTTACATATAGTTGTCGTCACAAGATGGTGATCATATCCTATTTCTTCACCTTTTTTCAAATTTTACGTTCTCAGTAACAATTCTGTGTCCAACAACTACTAGTATTTTCTATGTGAAAATACTGTCAGGCAGGTTCTCTTTAATTTCTTTACTCCAGCCCATACTCTTCCAGTATTATTCCTTCTCCTCCTTTTCTTACTATCGAATCACAGTCCTCCCTCACAATTAAAATTTTCCTCTCCACCCGTAATTTATTTTCGTTCATCATATATATTCCTTCAATCTCTTCATCATTTATACATTATTTGGCATACAGACTTGTACTACTGTGCTGGCCATAAGCTTCATGGCTATCTTGGCCACGATACTGCGTTCACTATATTGTTCAGAACAGCTTACTCACATTCCTACTTAGTTAACATTATTAAACCTACTTCTGCATTAGACCTCTTTTAGTATTTGTAACGCTGTACTCACTTGAGCAGAAGTCCTGTTCTTCCTGCCACTGCACTCTATCACTTCTCACTACATCTAACCTAACATATCGGTTTCCTTTTTTAAGTTCTCTAACAACAACAACAACAACCCACCTACCTACCAGATTAATGGATGTAACGTTCCACGCTCCGAGCAGCAGAGTTTTGTTTCTTCTGATGACACTATCCCTGTGAGTAGTACTTTCCCGGAGATCCGAATAGGGAACTATTTTAGCCCTGGAGTATTTCATCTAAAAGGATACCATAATCGTTTAATAACACTGATGAGCTGCATGCGCTTGGGAAAAACGATGGCTGTAGTTTCCCCTTGTTTTCAGCTGTTCCCTGCGCCATCACCACTTGATGGCTAACGTTACAAGTCCATATGAGTCAGTCATCCAGACTGATGTTCCTGTAGATACTAAAATGGATGCTCCCCTCTTCAGGAACCATATATTTGTTAGACCTCTCTCCATTATGACTTTACGTACGGTATAGCTGCCTGTATCGTTAAGGCATTCAAGTCACTTCATCTCGGCTAGGCCTATGGTTCATGGAGCAGGATTACTGCCTAACCTACCTATTATTAATTGTTGCTAAAACAGTGAAGGGAATTTTTTTACTTCATTGTGACACGTATGTGGAGAATGTACAATGAATAAGCTATTATAAATAGTTGCTCATAAACAGGTGGAAGGAGTATATAGAGGGTCTATTCAAGGGCGATGTACTTGAGGACAATATTATGGAAATAGAAGGGGATGTAGATGAAGATGAAATGGAAGATATGATATTGCGTGAAGAGTTTGACAGAGCACTGTAAGACCTGAGTCGAAACAAGGCCCCCGGAGTAGACAATATTCCATTAGAACTACTGACAGCCTTGGGAGAGCCAGTCCTGACAAAACTCTACCATCTGGTGAGCAAGATGTACGAGACAGGCGAAATACCCTCAGACTTCAAGAAGAATATGATAATTCCAATCCCAAAGAAAGCAGGTGTGGACAGATGTAAAAATTACCGAACTATCAGTTTAATAAGTCACAGCTGCAAAATACTAACGCGAATTCTTTACAGATGAGTGGAAAACTGATAGAAGCCGACCTCGGGAAAGATCTGTTTAGATTCCGTAGAAATGTTGGAACACGTGAGGCAATACTGACCCTACGACTTATCTTAGAAGAAAGATTAAGGAAAGGCAAACCTACGTTTCTAGCATTTGTAGACTTAGAGAAAGCTTTTGACAATGTTGATTGGAATACTCTTTTTCAAATTCTGAATGTGGCAGGGGTAAAATACAGGGAGCGAAAGGCTATTTACAATTTGTACAGAAACCAGATGGCAGTTATAAGAGTCGAGGGGTATGAAAGGGAAGCTGTGGTTGGGAAGGGAGTGAGACAGGGTTGTAGCCTATCCCCGATGTTATTCAATCTGTATATTGAGCAAGCAATAAAGGAAACAAAATAAAAGTGCGTAGTAGGTATTACAATCCATGGAGAAGAAATAAAAACTTTGAGGTTCGCCGATGACATTGTTAATCTGTCAGAGACAGCAAAGGACTTGGGATAGCAGTTGAACGGAATGGACAGTGCCTTGAAAGGAGGATATAAGATGAACATCAACAAAAGCAAAACGAGGATAATGGAATGTAGTCGAATTAAGTTGGGTGATGGTGAGGGAATTAGATTAGGAAATGAGACACTTAAAGTAGAAAAGGAGTTTTGCTATTTGGGGAGCAAAATAACTGACGATGGTCGAAGTAGAGAGCATATAAAATGTAGACTGGCAATGGCAAGGAAAGCGTTTCTAAAGATCAAAAATTTGTTAACATCGAGTATAGATTTAAGTGTCAGGAAGTCGTTTCTGAAAGTATTTGTATGGAGTGTAGCCGTGTACGGAAGGGAAACGTGGACGATAAATAGTTTAGACAAGAAGAGAACAGAAGCTTTCGAAATGTGGTGCTACAGAAGAATGCCGAAGATTAGATGGGTAGATCACATAACTAATGAGGAGGTATTGAATAGAATTGGGGAGAAGAGGAGTTTGTGGCACAACTTGACAAGAAGAAGGGACCGGTTGGTAGGACATGTTCTGAGGCATCAAGGAATCACAAATTTAGCATTGGAGGGCAGCGTGGAGGGTAAAAATCGTAGAGGGAGACCAAGAGATGAATACACTAAGCAGATTCAGAAGGTTGTCGGCTGCAGTAGGTACTGGGAGATGAAGAAGCTTGCACAGGATAGAGTAGCATGGAGAGCTGCATCAAACCAGTATCACGACTGAAGACCCCATTAACAACAAACAGATTATGTTATCGTTAAATGATTTTCGTTAAACTTTGATGTTATATAGCCATTGCGAGTTTATACGTTGCCTGTAAAGCATTATTCATGATGTGGTAGCATCAAGTGATTTTTTTGTAATTTCTTAGACCTTCCCGGCGATTTTGTGACTGTCACAAGGAGCACCTGATGAAGACGCCAAGGTGCGACGTCGAAATATTGTGTTAGAAAAACGCAGACCACCGGCAGTACACCCGATTCAAAGAGATGTCAAGTTATTTTTCATTATTAATTTTTCCAACTGACAATGAAAATGTTACGTAAATGTTGTTTTGTTGTTATGACGGCATTTATGAAGTATTAGATCACATTTATATCACATATTTTGATTGCAAACGCACTTTTGTCAACAAACATAAACATAGTACGTTTTCATGCGTCCTCACTGTATGTACATTAGATTACTTGTTGTTATACTTGCGCTGTTTAGGTTTGGGATTTCTTTGTTATTTCCTTGTCTGAGAGCATTTATTTCATTTCACAATGAAACTTTAGATCGATCCTCTGATTTTGGGGACGTGTAAGGGCTCTGTACCCTTACATGAGGTATTTGTATTTAATATTATGTGTTTTCGTATTTTTATTTACCTTTTCTTCAACATGGAATCTGGGAGGCTGTTGAGGTTAGGTACGCGTTAGCAGATTTAGCAATATGCAGCCGTAGAAAGATGAGGAAAGTATTTCGCTGACCACCTCACAAATGGGCTACAGTGTTGGCACTGCTCACGTTCGTAGTACATCGTTCTGAGCCGCGGTGAAGTGTAGCTGTGGAAAAAAATGTCCGTCTGGCGATTCATTTAGTATTTCACAACAGCGTGAGGAAACCAGATTGCAAAACGCAGTCACATGTCCACCACCTCGTAAACAATCACTTGTTCTAGAATATCAGGGTGAAATGTCATGGTAGTACTGGGGACACTGTGAACTGTGTATTATTGTGAATCTTAAAGGTGTTGTAGATGACGAACAGATAACAAAAAAAAGTGCGTGATCTTAAATATCAGTTATTATCTAATTCAGCTGGACCAGTCTCAGAGTTGACAAGAAGTAGCACACGGAAAACATTACTATGTACTTCTGCTATGCTTTCCACCTCAGGAGAAGCCTCGTAGAGGTATTAATTAAAACTAAACCACTTTATAGCTTTGTAGCTATTGATGAGTTTGCGTCTTGAATGTCACAAAAGTATTTGAATGTTTTGTTTCATTAAAATAAATCTCATTGTAGTAAGAAGCATTCAGTATTATTCTGAAAAGTTATTTAACATACGTTTTTTCCGTATTTCTGGCGAACATCGTTATCGCCCTTCTAGAAACCGCAAGACATTATAATTTCGGTTTTGTTGTATACGATTTATTTGTAGTAAGACAGAAGAGTCGCAAATTTCGTTATTTTGTCAGATACGTATTTCATTTTGGGCCATCGATTTGATAATGTTTGTTACAGAAGAAAGTTCCCTCTACTCCTCGAAAATTATGATTTATCTTTCCGCAATAGCGCTTCCAGCTGACATACTTCGTTGTATTATTTCTGCAGATTTTAACCCCGTCGGAGTTTGGGAACTTTGGGCTGACCGAGCGTACTCGTTGCCCCAGTAATTTCCTTTGGGAAGCTGAGGAATCAGGAACACATGTACCGCAGCGCTGATTTCCCACGAGCGGGCTAATCTTGTGCTTTTGACCGCAACGGTTTTGCTAATAGAATTTCACAGCGCTACGTCGCTTTCTGATTGGGAAACTCTGCACGAACTTTAAATCTGATTACCAACCAGGCTTGTGTGGCACCTGTGAGGCAGTTCTTCTAACGAAGACAAACCTCTACTGTGTGCTCTTCCTGTGGCGGCAGCAGCAGCAGCAGCAGGAGCCGCAGTAACCAACATGGAATTTAATACGAAGGGAATAGGAAACATTCTAGAATAAAATAAACGTAGTTGACATTTTTGCTTTATGAACCATACTACGTAGTTCCGTAGGTGGAACAAAGCTATTAAGCAGATGGTAATAATGTTTTGGCAGATCTGTTGTATACGAATTTCAAAAAAATGGTTCAAATGGCTCTGAGCACTATGGGACTCAACTGCTGTGGTCATAAGTCCCCTAGAACTTAGAACTACTTAAACCTAACTAACCTAAGGACAGCACACAACACCCAGCCATCACGAGGCAGAGAAAATCCCTGACCCCGCCGGGAATCGAACCCGGGAACCCGGGCGTGGGAAGCGAGAACGCTACCGCACGACCACGAGATGCGGGCTATACGAATTTCTGCTAATGTTTTACACTACTTGTCATTAAAATTCCTACACCAAGAAGAAATGCAGATGATAAACGGGTATTCATTGGACAGATATATTATACTAGAACTGACATGTGATTACATCTTCTAGCAATTTGGGTGCATAGATCCTGAGAAATCAATACCCAGAACAACCACCTCTGGCCGTAATAACGGCCTCGATACACCTGGGCATTGAGTCAAACAGAGCTTGGATGGCGTGTACAGGTACAGCTGCCCATGCAGCTTCAACACGACACGACAGTTCATCAAGAGTAGTGACTGGCGTATTGTGACGAGCCAGTTGCTCGGCCACCATTGACCAGACGTTTTCAATTGGTGAGAGATCTGGAGAATGTGCTGGCCAGGGCAGCAGTCGAACATTTTCTGTATCCAGAAAGGCCTGTACAGGACGTGCAACATGCGGTCGTGCATTATCCTGCTGAAATGTAGGGTTTCGCAGGGATCGAACGGGTCGTAACACATCTGAAATGTAACGTCCACAGTTCAAAGTGCCGTCAATGCTAACAAGAGGTGACTGAGACGTGTAACCAATGGCACCCCATACCATCACGTCGGGTGATAAGCCAGTATGGCTATGACGAATACACGCTTCCAACGTGCGTTCACCGCGATGTCGCCAAACACGGATGCGACCATCATGATGCTGGAAACAGAACCTGGATTCATCCGAAAAAATGACGTTTTGCCATTCGTGCACCCAGGTTCGTCGTTGAGCACACCATCGCAGGCGCTCCTGTCTGTGACGAAGCGTCAAGGGTAGCCGCAGCCATGGCCTCCGAGCTGATAGTCCATGCTGCTGCAAACGTCGTCGAACTGTTCGTGCAGATGGTTGTTGTCTTGCAAACGTCCCAATCTGTTGACTCAGGTATTGAGACGTGGGTGCACGATCCGTTACAGCCATGCGGATAAGACGCCTGTCATCTCGACTGCTAGTGATACGAGGGCGTTGGGATCCAGCACGGCGTTCCGTATTACCCTCCTGAACTCACCGATTCCATATTCTGCTAACAGTCATTGGATCTCTACCAACGCGAGCAGCAATGTCACGATACGATAAACCGCAATCGCGATAGGCTACAATCCGACCTTTATCAAAGTCGGGAACGTGGTGGTACGCATTTCCCCTCCTTACACGAGTCATCACTACAACGTTTCACCAGGCAACGCCGGTGAACTGCTGTTTGTGTATGAGAAATCGGTTGTAAACTTTCCTCATGTCAGCACGTTGTAGGTGTCGCCACCGGCGCCAACCTTATGTGAATGCTCTGAAAAGCTAATCATTTGCATGTCACAGCATCTTCTTCCTGTCGGTTAAATTTCGCGTCTGTAGCACGTCATCTTCGTGGTGTAGCAATTTTAATGGCCAGTAGTGTAATTTTTTTAACTCTGGGACCTTATGTATCAGCTATTGTAACTCTCAGTTTGGAACTTTTCAAGTAAAACTGTGGTATGATATTAGTCGAGGTATAGCTCAGTAATCAATTTTCTTTCCGAATTTAATTTAAGACTCCTACACTTCAGCCTGTGACGTGCTTATGAAGTTTAATTAATGAAAAGGCCATTTGTAGTGCCAGAAGTTCTTTGTTTCTTTCGGTGTGCATACAGGCAGTGATTCTAGTTACGTACTGTACGTCCTTAACGTTAGCTACGCTCTCATGCTCACTGTATTCAAAGTAAGTAGCTACGGAATGTTACTTATAATCCGTCTTGATTGCAAAAATGTTTATTCACATGATCAATTTCAGTTCCTCTAGAACCATCTTCAGATCTGGCGTTTCGGTTACAGGTGTAACATGTCCACACACAGCAACCTTCACATGAAAAATCTGTATAAATGTGAGGTGCTCACAGTACGATCTACGACACGGCATCAAATTGAAATATCAAAATAATTTACACATCTAGAAACTTCGTAATACTTACAGAGCTCTTATCCTATAAAGTTGGTGTTCCTGAGGCATACTGAACCTCACCGTCATCGATGATAATGATGTAGGCCAATGCAGTGGATGAAAATCTGTGCCAATTCCAGGATTCAAGCAAAGGTTTTCTGCTTACTAGGCAGATGAGCTGTCTGCTACTCCACAGCGACAATGCAGATACCACAGCTGCACGAACAGCCCTAGTATATCTCCCTCACCGATACGAATTCCAACTCATGCCTCAGACTACTGCAGATCCCCTTCTAATCTCGCATCTGTATTGCCAAGGGTGCCAATATTTGAATAAAACCTTAGCAAAAAGTGAAATGGGCTTAATCCTGCCTGCTTCTCATGCGTAGGATCACCATGAAAATTTATGGAGGATGTTAGATTAAAATTACTGTGGCTTGATTCCCTGCATTACTACAGAATTAAATAGTTTTCATAAATGTTTCCCTTTATGTCCGATCTTAGGTCCGCCATATTTAACACTGCTACGTCTCCTTGGACACAAAAGGCTTCTACTGTGTTTCCCTATGATGTAGGTTCTCGTCTGTCTCACTCGCACACTACAGCGCTTTGGCCTCAATAGACAATAGACGCCTGTGAGTTTCCCCATTTCATGGTGAATCAGCTCCCTTTGTGGCAAGCAGTCCTGGACGACAGGGTTCGTTTCACAATTCCTGTAGGATGACTCTTTCGGCCAAATATCTAAATGAGAGCGCAATGCTCGTTAACTCACATACAAAGCTCACAATCATGTTCTAGGCACCATTTTCATGTATGTATGTATGTATGTATGTGTGTGTGTGTGTGTGTGTGTGTGTGTGTGTGTGTGTGTGTGTAAATTAATTAAATTAACTATGTGGCACTTGATGTAAACATTGCGCTTTTGGCGCTGATGACGTACGTCGTACTTTTGCAAACTTTTTGACTTGCAAAAAAAGTTGTGACGCAGGAAAAGCATTGTGCTTTACACAATACATGCTACGCAGATCAAACTATAAATGCTGCCAGCTGTTGGTGATGACAAGCGACGAGAGAAAAACGCAGCAGTACGCTTTCTTTCATGTTTTTGAAGTTTGCGGAATTCTATTTAAAGCAAAACTCGTCCCGTTATGTATGTATTTCTAATTTACTAATTATATAGTATAAGCCATTGTTAGCTTTTAATTATCTATGGAGAGTATGTTTATACACGTTTTCATATTCTATAGTAAATGCTATATAGATTCAAATGAAATTTACAGATGCAATTGGCGAAACAGTCCATAAACAATTTTTTGTAGTAAAGAATGAAAACGTAGTTAGCATTATGTTTTTAATTTGGCGCCTTTTTATGCAATTATGTCCTTTTCTTAAGGCCCTCTCTCTCTCTCTCTCTCTCTCTCTCTCTCGCTATATATATATATATATATATATATATATATATAGAGAGAGAGAGAGAGAGAGAGAGATAGATAGGGCCTTAAGAAAAGAACATAATTGCATAAAAAGGCGCCAATATATATATATATATATATATATATGTATATATACACTCCTGGAAATGGAAAAAAGAACACATTGACACCGGTGTGTCAGACCCACCATACTTGCTCCGGACACTGCGAGAGGGCCGTACAAGCAATGATCACACGCACGGCACAGCAGACACACCAGGAACCGCGGTGTTGGCCGTCGAATGGCGCTAGCTGCGCAGCATTTGTGCACCGCCGCCGTCAGTGTCAGCCAGTTTGCCGTGGCATACGGAGCTCTATCGCAGTCTTTACCACTGGTAGCATGCCGCGACAGTGTGGACGTGAACCGTATGTGCAGTTGACGGACTTTGAGCGAGGGCATATAGTGGGCATGCGGGAGGCCGGGTGGACGTACCGCCGAATTGCTCAACACGTGGGGCGTGAGGTCTCCACAGTACATTGATGTTGTCGCCAGTGGTCGGCGGAAGGTGCACGTGCCCGTCGACCTGGGACCGGACCGCAGCAACGCACGGATGCACGCCAAGACCGTAGGATCCTACGCAGTGCAGTAGGGGACCGCACCACCACTTCCCAGCAAATTAGGGACACTGTTGCTCCTGGGGTATCGGCGAGGACCATTCGCAACCGTCTCCATGAAGCTGGGCTACGGTCCCGCACACCGTTAGGCCGTCTTCCGCTCACGCCCCAACATCGTGCAGCCCACCTCCAGTGGTGTCGCGACAGGCGTGAATGGAGGGACGAATGGAGACGTGTCGTCTTCAGTGATGAGAGTCGCTTGTGCCTTGGTGCCAATGATGGTCGTATGCGTGTTTGGCGCCGTGCAGGTGAGCGCCACAATCAGGACTGCATACGACCGAGGCACACAGGGCCAACACCCGGCATCATGATGTGGGGAGCGATCTCCTACACTGGCTGTACACCACTGGTGATCGTCGAGGGGACACTGAATAGTGCACGGTACATCCAAACCGTCATCGAACCCAACGTTCTACCATTCCTAGACCGGCAAGGGAACTTGCTGTTCCAACAGGACAATGCACGTCCGCATGTAACCCCTGCCACCCAACGTGCTCTAGAAGGTGTAAGTCAACTACGCTGGCCAGCAAGATCTCCGGATCTGTCCCCCATTGAGCATGTTTGGGACTGGATGAAGCGTCGTCTCACGCGGTCTGCACGTCCAGCACGAACGCTGGTCCAACTGAGGCGCCAGGTGGAAATGGCATGGCAAGCCGTTCCACAGGACTACATCCAGCATCTCTACGATCGTCTCCATGGGAGAATAGCAGCCTGCATTGCTGCGAAAGGTGGATATACACTGTACTAGTGCCAACATTGTGCATGCTCTGTTGCCTGTGTCTATGTGCCTGTGGTTCTGTCAGTGTGATCATGTGATGTATCTGACCCCAGGAATGTGTCAATAAAGTTTCCCCTTCCTGGGACAATGAATTCACGGTGTTCTTATTTCAATTTCCAGGAGTGTATATATATATATATATATATATATATGTGTGTGTGTGTGTGTGTGTGTGTGTGTGTGTGTGTGTGTGTGTGTTACGGTGATGCTTTTAGATAGGTTTATACTGAAAAGCACATCTTTTACTTAGTTTTTAGATAAATACTTATGAACATGGCGCAAAAGAAATTCAGATCGTTCAGATACTTCAGAATGCATCTCAGACGCTTGCTCTGAGGCTAAATTGTATTTGGTTGTTTCATTTTAATGGGGAGTAGAGGGGGGAAGTGTGGGAGAGGCAGGTGGAAGGAGAGTTGGATGGATGGGGCGTGGTTACAAAGCCACAACTTGACTAGTACCGCAATCTTCGACGTTTTGTTATTTTTTAATTTTCCAATAGTACAACTGGCTTAGTTCCACCATCTTGAAATTTGATTGGCTGGGGAGAAGGGGTTGGGGAGAATGGATGGAGATGATGGAGACATGGTTTTTCATGTGATGACGGTATTGATAAGGAGATGAGGGGTGTGCCATCATCTTGGATTTAGATGTCTTGTGTGGGGCACTGACCTGACTCATGTGATGTCACAAATGTAAACAATATAAATCTTTACGACTTGTAAACAAAGTGTACGCAGAGTTGTAGAAATGTAATTATATCAAAGAATGTTAGAAGTTAAGTGGAAAACCTTACAAAGAAGCGAAGAACTACCAAAACACAAGGTAAGGGAAGAAGTTTATGGAAGAGCATAACCAGAAGAAAAGGCAGATTAATGGGACACCTGCCATCGCTGCCATATATTCCTTGTCCTGTAAAGAGTAATAAAGACCATTTGGGAGGAAGCATAGGAGAGGCAATACCCAGAACTTCCTTCAACAGACGGAATGCAAAGAAGGTGATGCCATACCGGTGGCCTTGGAAACATCTGACTCAATCAAATTACATTTGTGTATCAAGCAGCTAACTGGACATCGAACGACAAATTATATACTCGAAATTTTTATATGTCTGCATGGAAGCGCCACAATGTAACTGCAGCTCTATAGACGACTACTGTTTTCACCTACAGTCGTTTGTGTTTCTCATTTGAAAGCTGGTAACAACACTTTCCATCTGTTAGGGATATTCTTTCGTTGATTCTGCAATAGCATTCAACATCAGGTTTTATTTACGATCAGGCATCAATTAATCATAAAAGTTATCAGATATCGAGGATGCCACTGTAGGGTTCAGACTAGCAGGAGAGAGAAATAGCAGCAATGAGTAGCAACAGTGAAGTGTTACCTATCTTGTAGGTCATCGCATCTCATCATGTAACGCAGGTGGCAGTCAGCAGTTGTGTTTCGATCAAGTGAGTCACGTAGATCATTTACGTGTTGCGGATAGCAAAAGTCATACTAGATTTTCAGAGGCTCTCACCAATATACTGAATACCACAAGATCCTCTGTGATGGACATGGTCTGTGCTGACACTACATATTGACTGCTCCAGCACATCGAAAAACCTGAGGTTGAGTGACCCTGCTGAAACCTGTTTACAAACTTGGACACAACAAGAAAACGCCAGACTGTCCCCATGACACAAGTGCGGCTTCAATATAATACCGCAAGCACGATTTAATATCTTTAGCTGAGCATCTAAACAACGAGCTCCTTCGTGTTCTGTCATGGGGCATGTGGCTATCTACAGCGCCGACCTAATGGTGATGATCATGAGCACTCTCTCAATAGTTTACCACTGATACATGCATAATGGCCATTCTAGAGCAAGTGCTGGCAGTTATGTGGCATATGGATATTATGAGAATTTGTCTGAGTATCGTTTGGAGCAACTGTATGACTGTTATACAAACTTTTGTGTCCGAGAAGTACATTGATAGGCCTTGATAAAAGATGTCCCTGGAACTTGACCTGCTGTTTCTTGCTGCAGATTTCATGGGTAAAGAAGGCGTGCTGATCCATGCTCATCGATGCTGGTTGGACTTTTTTGTGTGCACGTGGTCTGTTGACTGTGTGATCTTGTATTTGAAGCTATATGGCACACCATAGGGTTCTCTGCATTATGCGTTTTAGATCTGAGCTAAACCCCATTTTCTTCAAAGAGTTTATTGGTTCCAATTTGGCTAAGTTATATTGCTGAAGGTTTCTGTTTGTTTGTGTCTCAATAATTCTGTCTACTGGGTTTGTGCCCAGTTTTTAGTTTTTTGAATATTACTTGTGCTTGGCTTGTGTAATTTATTTTTGTACTCAGGATTACTGTTACCGATTGGTTGGTTATGTAAAGTCTTGTTGCCTCCATTGTCTGAATTTATATTTTCTTTTACAGACAATTGGATCCAAGTGCAATTAATATATCTTTGAAGCTTATACTGTCGACCTGATAATAATTTGACACCAACAATCTGAAAAATACTGAATGAAATGAAAAAAACCGTGTGTTTTGGCTCTCTTGGTGATTTGTAGTTCTGGTGGCAATGGTAAGAGGTAACACAACACCCTCTCAACAACTTGTCATTCAGATTAACACCCATACTTTAGGTTGCAATCTCGATGTTCCCCAGTACTACATTTGGTATGTGTTGTTTATGACTTTTTTACATGGGGAAATTGTGGGCAGAATGTTCTTGTAACTGCCCCTGTACCTGACGGGCTGTAGTGAAGGCGACAGAGAACAAGGAGAGATGAATTTGGGGCCAAAAATGCAGCGACCTGGCCATGTGAGTGATTCTGGGAAGCAGTGCTCAGTGGATCTTGCCTGCAGAGGGACTTTTGGCCATAGCACTCTCCTCCTTCTACTCAACATCAGAGAGAAGGGCTCCAGTTTGCAAAACATTTTACCGGGCCAGATGGCAAGCCACTGCGAAAGCAGCTTGATGGCGGAAAATGGGTGGGGGAAGCCTCTGAAGAGAGACTGCTGTGAACTGAGCCCTTGTGCAAATGGTGGGAAGGTCATAAAACTCCGTGCATTCTCATGTTAGAAGCTGGGACGATACGGACAGAGCATCTGGTATACATGTTTAGTGGAGGCAAGACTGTAGCCCCATAATGCCAGGAAGTCGCCAGATTCTTTAGCATGCATCAAAAACATATTTCATAGGCACGACTGTCTAGGAAACTTAACAACCTTCTTTCAGAAATTGGAAGAGGTTGGTCCGGAAAGATCTCTCTGTAAATGACGGATTGTGGCCCCATTTAGGTAGACACCAGAAGTGTCTCAGTCAAAGGAAGGAAAAGGTCACATTAGGGCGAATTTACCCGTCTTTGGGAGTGCTTGCTCAAGTGGATGAATTAATGTAGAGGACAAAAAGTTCCCGCAGTTGGTTTCCTGTTGAAGGGAAAAGCCAAGTCTATTGCTCATTCTGTCAGGATTAAAGAACTTCTGCCAAATAAAGAGTTTGGCCCCTCGACCGACCCACATTCCCACCTAGTGTCACCTAGGGATAGCAAGTAGGTGGTGGTGGTTAGGAATGTGAGTCGGCCAAGAAGTGTGCCGAGATGGTCCTCGTAGCTGCCATAAACACTGTGCATGGGTGGCGCAGTGGTTAACGTAACTGCCTAATAAGCAGGGAATCCCAGGTTCGAGTTCCGGTCTGGCACACATTCTCTCTCATAACAGCTGATGCTGCACAAAGTCTTGACGCAGATAAGCCTTCCTTTCCCTTCCTTCCTCCCCACTCCTGCAATTTACGTAATATGTTTCACTGCTCCGGATTCTGCATGTTGTCTGTTTTTTCAGACATGCCTGAAAGAATAGACACCACGTGTATTTCTAACCTGAAATGTTCGCATTTAAAGTGAAGCTGCAATGTTCCACTGTTCACTTCCACGCCCGTTTGGTGCCCACCTAGTGCTTCTGTGACCTGTTGCGACTTTCAGACCATGTACAAGGATGACTTTGCTTGTTTAAAAAGGCCTTCTGTGGTAGGTTGTCCGGAATACGGCTTTCTATGTCACAAATTCATTCAGCCTTGTGCCTGTTGCCGAAGAGAGTTCAGTATTGATGAACACTCACAATCTACACGGAATTGTCATCACACTGCTCCACTGAATGTAATGTTGTTATCGTTATAATTTTGAACTGAGTTTTGTGCATCTCCGTAAACTCTCGTGGATGATCGATTTCACAATACTATCCTCATGGATTATTGCTAATTGTATTTATTATGGATTTACATATCAATGTGTCGTCTTTTTAAGGTCATTGATACTTTCCCTGAGTTTTTGAAACATCATATTTTTAAATACGATTATATTTATGTCGTTGGCTATGGGAACTTAATAATTTCAGGAGGTGGTATCCCACAACTCGTTAGTATCTGAAGAATGTCATGGTCACCGCCTCGAGCTGCTGTTGAAATTTTTTATTTAACAACCAGTTTCGGTCGACAGGCCATCATCAGATTCGGACGTCAGTAAATAAAACCATTGATTAATCACTGTTGTCACATCATAATACAGAGCACATTGTCAATACAGAAACTGTACAAGGCGGTGTATTCTTTCATCAGTGCAGCGCCTAGTGCAGTTTCTATACTGCCGATGCAGTTCGTATTACGATGTGGCAGCAGTGGAAAAATCATGGTTTTGTTACTTGACGTCAATGATGTCACTTCGCCTAATATGATGTTGTAAATGCTTTTAAGAACCTGCTAACGGTCTATCGACCGAAACGGATTGTCACGATTGCCTCCTTGTTTATTTAACATTCTTCAGATGCTGCATGTGTTTTGATCAGTGCTTCCTTCTTTCAACGCATACTTCTGCGCAGGCCGTCTCTCACCGTAACTCCTGCTTCCCCACCGCTGTTCATACAGTGCTAGACTTTATAATGACTCTCTCGCTTCAGCAGAAAGCGACTGGAATCTGTACAACAACTTTTAATCGAAAAGCTCGGAAAAGAATGTGTCTTTTCTGACGGAGACGCCAAATCGCGTCGGCATCCCATACCAAATTGGGAGGCACTGTTTTTTGTTTTGATGTAAAACATAATTCCCTAACAAAATATATGGGGTGCAAGGGGTATAGACGCAGATTTTTTCATGTGTGTTAGCTTAATATGTACACACATTTTATGTTGGTTGTTATTTGTCTACATCGAGCAGTCTTTGGACAAGCAAAAAAATGGTTCAAATGGCTCTGAGCACTATGGGACTCAACTGCTGAGGTCATAAGTCCCCTAGAACTTAGAACTACTTAAACCTAACTAACCTAAGGACAACACACACATCCATGCCCGAGGCAGGATTCGAACCTGTGACCGTAGCGGTCGCGCGGTTCCAGACTGGAGCGTCAGAACCGCTCGGCCACCAGCGGCCGGCTTGGACAAGCACTTCACAAATTTTACGACTTGATATCTTCTGCATGGTCGTAACTGCGCCGCTAAGTGGACTACGCCTGTCGGTGTAAATTAACCCTTTCGCATCCATGTGTCCGCACTTAAATATCTGACCTGCTTCTCAGGGGAAAACAAGCATTAATGGCTCGCTCTTGCCACACGTGTTTGGAGGTACTAATGAAACATAAAATATATGAGTAGTAATAACTACAATTATTCGTCTGCAAACGACGTTAATACTGATGCAGTTCAGTACATCGTCCTCAATCACAAATAGAAATATCTGCAGTTACACGAGTTACATCTTGTGTGTAGTATATCAATATCAACATTACAACGTACGAAATAAATTATAATTATGTGTACAGACATGATTAGCACAAAATGGGGAAATTAGGCTGAAGTCATATCTTTACTATCAAAAACAGTCTTGATCAAAATTTATTTATTACGGTGACCGGTTTCGACCACTACTGTGGTCATCTTCAGACCAATGAGTAAGGACCTCCTTCTGCTGGAGAATCACTCACTAGCACCGTAATAAATAAATTTCGATCAAGGCTGTTTTTGATAGTAAATATTTTTAACACTTTGTTCACTGTTCACTCTGACAATGTATTCAAAAGTAATGAAGTCATATCCGTTGAAAATTATACATTGTAAAAAAAGAAAGAAAAACTAGAGTACTTTCTTGTTGTATGCCTGAGTGAATTCGCTTCTTATTCGAGCATCAGGGTCAGGCGCAGCACAGTTCTCCTTCCATTTGGCAGGAGGCCTGCTCTGCCACGAAACACTTGCTCCTAACGCCCCCACACTTCTCATCTGACAGATGTAGTGGCGCCGTCCTACAGGCGAATATGGCGGCTCTCGTTGGAAATACGGCCCCTGCCGGGCTCATCAGCCCCGCCTTCCTCTGGGCCATTCCTCCCTGCAGCCGTTCCTTTCGGCGCCGTCTTCTGCCCGCCTCCGGCATTACGGCGCACGAGGCGAGCAGCCGGCGTCCACAGCGAGCGCCCCACCCACACGGAGGGTGAATGGCGCGCTGCCAGGCGCCTCCGAGACGCGTCCCGCCGAGGAAATAGGCGGCCATTGTCGCCAGCTGGTGTGAGGAGTCCAGGTGGGCGAAACGACTGGTGCCCGTGGCTCGAGCCCGGGGCGCTGCTGAAAGGCGCGAGCGCAATCACCCGCGGCGCGTCCGGCGCTAAAGTCAGCGTCATTCAGCCAGCGATTCGGGACTCTGAATCACAAGCAATACGTGTAATTATCCGCCAGATCACTGTGTCTTTGGTGCACCATGTGTTGCCGACAAGGCGCTGCAGCAGTAACCTGCAATCGCTGCTGAACTTCATTTTGGACAAACACTGGTATTCTCCCGAAGATGTCAACTATCACTGCCTTTGCCTTCATTCCATTCCCTCTTCCAGGAGAGCGTTCAATTAACTGGTACTATCACAACTCACTGCGGCGACTCCCTGTTTGTTCCACTATGCTTCCGATCTCCTTGTTCAACCCTTTCGTTTTCTGCTGCACGGTTTTCGTAGACTTCTACTACTAAGCCTGTGAGGGTACTGGTGTGTAGTATCTGTAAGTGGTTGTTCTTTGGAGAGCGACAATGTCCAGTCGCGCAGGGAGTCGCAAGCAGAAGCAATTGTTGAGAAGCTGTGAAAGGTGTAGGCTGCATGAGCCAAAGGTGGTTGCGTAGCGAAGGAGTTATCTCTATGTTTAATAGTAGTGGCACACAGTTTGAATGATAGTGTGTTTATGTCTGTGCAGTGTGATAAAGGAGATAAATTAAATTTTACAAGTTCTTAATGCTACTCCATCAGTTAGTAACATATCTAACACATCATTGTACACTCCTGGAAATGGAAAAAAGAACACATTGACACCGGTGTGTCAGACCCACCATACTTGCTCCGGACACTGCGAGAGGGCTGTAAAAGCAATGATCACACGCACGGCACAGCGGACACACCAGGAACCGCGGTGTTGGCCGTCGAATGGCGCTAGCTGCGCAGCATTTGTGCACCGCCGCCGTCAGTGTCAGCCAGTTTGCCGTGGCATACGGAGCTCCATCGCAGTCTTTAACACTGGTAGCATGCCGCGACAGCGTGGACGTGAACCGTATGTGCAGTTGACGGACTTTGAGCGAGGGCGTATAGTGGGCATGCGGGAGGCCGGGTGGACGTACCGCCGAATTGCTCAACACGTGGGGCGTGAGGTCTCCACAGTACATCGATGTTGTCGCCAGTGGTCGGCGGAAGGTGCACGTGCCCGTCGACCTGGGACCGGACCGCAGCGACGCACGGATGCACGCCAAGACCGTAGGATCCTACGCAGTGCCGTAGGGGACCGCACCGCCACTTCCCGGCAAATTAGGGACACTGTTGCTCCTGGGGTATCGGCGAGGACCATTCGCAACCGTCTCCATGAAGCTGGGCTACGGTCCCGCACACCGTTAGGCCGTCTTCCGCTCACGCCCCAACATCGTGCAGCCCGCCTCCAGTGGTGTCACGACAGGCGTGAATGGAGGGACGAATGGAGACGTGTCGTCTTCAGCGATGAGAGTCGCTTCTGCCTTGGTGCCAATGATGGTCGTATGCGTGTTTGGCGCCGTGCAGGTGAGCGCCACAATCAGGACTGCATACGACCGAGGCACACAGCGCCAACACCCGGCATCATGGTGTGGGGAGCGATCTCCTACACTGGCCGTACACCACTGGTGATCGTCGAGGGGACACTGAATAGTGCACGGTACATCCAAACCGTCATCGAACCCATCGTTCTACCATTCCTAGACCGGCAAGGGAACTTGCTGTTCCAACAGGACAATGCACGTCCGCATGTATCCCGTGCCACCCAACGTGCTCTAGAAGGTGTAAGTCAACTACCCTGGCCAGCAAGATCTCCGGATCTGTCCCCCATTGAGCATGTTTGGGACTGGATGAAGCGTCGTCTCACGCGGTCTGCACGTCCAGCACGAACGCTGGTCCAACTGAGGCGCCAGGTGGAAATGGCATGGCAAGCCGTTCCACAGGACTACATCCAGCATCTCTACGATCGTCTCCATGGGAGAATAGCAGCCTGCATTGCTGCGAAAGGTGGATATACACTGTACTAGTGCCAACATTGTGCATGCTCTGTTGCCTGTGTCTATGTGCCTGTGGTTCTGTCAGTGTGATCATGTGATGTATCTGACCCAGGCTAAGTCGGTGACTCTAAAAATTAAGTTGCAAAGGACAACAAATGAATTACGACGATATGTCAAATGAAAACCTTAAATATTTTTCAAATATTATATATTGTGCAGAAGTGGTACAAAGCTGTATCACTTATCAACATAATCTCCCCCACGCTTAATGCAAGTCCTCCAGCCCCTACAAAGTACATAAATTCCTTTCGAAAAAAATTCCTTTGCTAGTCCGCGCAACCACTCATACACCGTATGGCATACGTCTTCATCAGAATAGAACTTCTTTCCTCCCATTGCGTCTTTGAGTGGTCCAAACATATGGAAATCACTTGGGACAAGGTGTGGTGAATATGGTGGATGAGGAAGACACTCAAAATGCAGGTCTGTGTTTGTTGCAACTGTTGTACGGGCAGTGTGGGGCCTTGCATTGTCATGTTGCAAAAGGACACCTGCCGACAGCAATCCACGTCGCTTTGATTTGATTGCAGGCCGCGGATGATTTTTTAAGAGATCTGTGTATGAAGCACTGGTGACAGTGGTCCCTCTATTTATGTAATGCTCCAAAATGACGCCTTTTCGTCCCAAAAGAGAGTCAGCATAACCTTCCCTGCTGATGGTTCTGTTCGAAACTTCTTTAGTTTTGGTGATGAGGAATGGCGCCATTCCTTGCTCGCACTCTTGGTTTCTGGTTGGTGGAAGTGAACCCAGGTTTCGTCCCCAGTAAAGATTCTTGCAAGGAAGCCATCACCTTCTCGTTCAAAGCGCCGAAGAAGTTCTTCACAACCATCAACACGTCGTTCTCTCATTTCAGGAGTCAGCTGCCGTGGCACCCATCTTGCAGACACTTTGTGAAACGGGAGCACATCATGCACAATGTGGTGTGCTGACCCATGACTAATCTGTACACATGCTGCAATGTCATTCAGTGTCGCTCGGAGGTTTTCTTCACTATGGCTTCAACTGCTTCAATGTTCTGTGGAGTCACAACTCGTTGTGCATGACCTGGACGAGGAGCACCAACTGAAGTCACACCATTTGCGAACTTCCTATTCCATTCGTAGACTTGCTGCTGTGACAAACATGCATCACCGTACTGAACCTTCATTCGTCGATGAATTTCAATAGGTTTCACTCCTTCACTACGCAAAAACTGAATAGCAGAACGCTGTTCTTCCCTGGTGCTAGTCGCAAGTGGGGTGGCCATCTTTATACTAATACTGCAACGATACGTGTGCATCTGCACTATGCTGCCACCTACAGGCCATTCTGCACGCTGTTTGTAGCACACTTACCAACTTCTAGGATAACGGCTCGAAATTTAGATTTGTTATTACAAATTTACGGATTTAATTTGACTTACCCTCGTAGATTACTATAACGAACGTAGGCGGTGATGACCCAAGTATCATGAAAATGCACCCTATGAGGGCACACGTGAAAAGTTGTGTAGTAGCCAACACTCGATCTAGCCTTGTGCGTTACCGTTTGAACATGTAACTCAGTCTAACTCGATGACTGTTAGCGTAAACATGTGATTCGTGGATCAGTTATACTACTGTAAGTGAAAGTGAGAAAATGCTAAAACTCGGAGGACGTTATTTGATATTAAAATATTCAAAAGAATAGACAGTCGTTTTCAATATTTTCAGCACTCGAGATAATACAATTAGATTTGTAATCACTCTTCCCCTACATTTTTTGCTCATACTTCGTTTCTACACCGTAATTTGTGGCGACCGGACATGGGTAACCAATCGTTAACACCAGGAGCAAATTTCATTGCACGTCTCCCGATGTGTCACTGTACCCTACGAAAATTTAAGTTCCTCACGTTTCATGGAAAAGAATTGCTCTGAAAGGGTGTTTTGATTTAATCTGTGGGAGAAAACAACATTGGACTTGGTTCCCCGATACCCATACCGAAACTAAGTTTATTGTGCAGTATCTTTTCCTGCCATTCTGGTAAAGCACTTTTGAAGAGTAGTAGGAGTCCGTTTACCAGGTCACCCTAGCTTCCGGTCCAGCAAATGTGGTCGTTGCCTCTGTCCTGGCTAGCCTATCACCTTATTGGTTACCATTAACACATGAGTGACCAGGGACGCACAGCAGGTGCTTGCCGCCTACTTCGCAAAGCTCCCCTTGGATGGTGAGACGATCTCCTGTTGCGTTGCAGTCGCTGATAGAGATTTCAGAGTTGCTTGGCTGTCTAAATAAAAGTAGATGCTAGATCCTTGCAGCACCTACGTACATTCTCATCTGCGCATAGCGTGGTACCAAATATCTCGGCCGGGATTACCGTAACCAGCTTCCCTAAAGTGACTGCGCTCTCTAGTCGATGTTCTACACTGTGCGCCACGACCCCAGCACCTTCATCTATTTTCGACTCGTCCGTAAACCAGACTATGTCACCCGAGCGATAGTACACACATCAAAAAAAGTTTTGCATCACCTCGGTTCAGGGAGTTCCGGAACCTGTACAGAAAATTGGAATAGAGATCAACATAAACATCATTTCCGTCCTTTTTATTGCTCATGAAAACCACACATTGCAAGTTGTACCACCATACAGCGAGACCTTCAGAGGTGGTGGTTCAGACTGCTGTCCACACCGGTACCTCTAATACCCAGTAGCACATCCTCTTGCATTGAAGCATGCCTGCATTCGTCGTGGCGTAGTATCCACAAGTTCATAAAGGCACTGCTGGTTCAGGTTGTCCCAGGCATGTTCGATAGGGTTCATGTCTGGAGAATATGCTGGCCACTCTAGTCGAGCAATATCGTTATCCTGAAGGAAGTCATTCACAAGATGTGCACGACGGGTGCGCGAATTGTCGTCCATGAAGACAAATGCCTCGCCAGTATGCTGACTACCGGTCGGAGGAAGGCATTCACGTATCGCATAGCCGTTACGGCGCCTTCCATGACCACCAGCGGCGAAGGTTGGTCACATATAATGCCACCCCAAAACAGCAGGGAACCTCCACCCTGCGGCACTCGCTGAACAGTGTGTCTAAGGCTTTCAGCCTCGCCGGCTTGGCTCCAGACAGGTCTCCGACGATTGTTTGCTTGAAGGCATATGCGACACTCATCGGTGACGAGAACGTGATGCCAGTCCTGAGCGGGTCATTCGGCATGTTGTTGGGCGCATCTCTACCGCGCTGCATGGTGTCGTGGTTGCAAAGGTGGACCTCGGCATGGACGTCGGGAGTGAAGTTGCGCATCATGCAGCCTACTGCATGCAGTTTGAGTCGTAACAAGACGTCCTGTGGCTGCACGAAAAGCATTATTCAACATGGTGGAATTGCTGTCAGGGTTCCTCCGAGCCATAATCCGTAGGTAGAGGTCATTCACTGCAGTAGTAGCCCTTGGGCGGCCAGAGCGGGGCATGTTATCGACAGTTCCTGTCTCTCTGTATCTCCTCCATGATCTAACAACATTGCTTTGGTTCACTCAGAGACGCCTGGACACTTCCCTTGTTGAGAGCAGTTCCAGGCACAAAGTAACAATGCGGAAGCAATCGAACCGCGGTATTGTCCGTCTAGGCATGGGTGAACTACAGACAACACGAGTCGTGTACCTTCTTCCTGATGGAATAACTGGAACTGATCGGCTGTCGGACCCCCTCCGTCTAATAGGCACTGCTCATGTATGGTTTTTTACATCTTTGGGTGGGTTTAGTGACATCTCTTATGTCAAAGGGACTGTGTCTGTGATACAATTACCACAGTCAACGTCTATCTTCAAGAGTTCTGAGAACCGGCGTGATGCAAAACTTTTTTGATATGTGTACAATGGCTCATTCTTCCAATGCTCCCTCGCTTTTGCCATATCAGGCGACGAAAAACTTCCAGATTTATATTTCATCAAATCTGACAACTGTTCAAATTGTTTTTGATGCGACACAACTGCATGCAACCATTTCACGCGAACCCCGAACAACGACTCCTCCGCAAATTCTGGTGTCTCGTGGAAGCGAGTTGGCGTTGTTGAACGAAAACAGCGAGACAACGGCTCTGGTGCAAAAGCCGAGTTCGGAAGATGCAGTTTTGAATATCGGCAGGAAAATTCTCTACTTACAGCAGTTTCATCATTTCACGAGAGCGGGTGGAAACTGCTACAATCTTTGCTGGGGGGGGGGGGGGGGGGGGGAGAGGGAGAGGGCGCACCTCAAACGGATGATGCAAATGGAATAGTTCATCATGTAATACCCGTTATGTGATAAACATCTCAGTGGACATGACATCAGGGCTGATTTGGTAAGTCAAGTTGGTTGAATGACTTACAACCGTCTGTGAAATGAATGATATAGAAGCGAATCGCGTAACCCTGTTTACAGTTTCATCGAACACATCCTATATACAGATTGTATAATATCGAGTTGCTGAAGTTTCCTAGAGATAGTGTTTATGGGCCAGAAACTATTTCAGTCCTGTGGCTCCGTTGGAGGTATGATAGGTTGCGTATCTACGTCACATTAAAATCTCACGAACTCTTCTCTGTCCTTGTCAAATGCGTGACTGACAGGCCGCCGCGGTCGCCATATGCATGTCCGCTGAGTCATAAAAATTCCACACTCGGCAACGCGCACGGTGCTGGACAATGCGTGACAAGGCGGCTACGCCGTAGATGAGAGTGGAGGGGGGCGGGTGTGGGGGGGGGTGGAGCTACGGCACCAGCCGATGGCATTTTAATGGCCGACTGAGGCTTCAAATCAACACCCTGAACGTGACGTAGGTTTCAGTATCACAGTCATTCTGAGTTCCAAGGTAGTGCGTTTGTTATCTGCGGAACCCAGAAGGCGTGTGAACATTTTAAGGTAATGCTTTTGTCTCACCTGTTTTGAGGTAAGCTTTTCGAAAATTCGATTGTAATCTGCGTATATCGATAGTTTGAAGTGCCCGGCGTGTTCACCAAACATTGTCACTTCGAAACCTCAATCAACCCCTCCAAGTACATCACACAGAAAAACAGACACCTGGAGAATAGAGAACAACACGCCAGGATGTTTTCACTATTGGCACATTGTACACCTCTGCCGAAACGAGAGTTCGACGACTATTACGCTGCAAAAAGTCAACCATCACAACAGTCCTGTTCATGCGAATCAAGTGCAGACACTTATATTTCGATTCTCATCGGTGTAACGTTTGTCCTGAGTGCATATGGAATACAGCAACCACCCTGAGTCGTCTGTTCATGTTTAAATACTAGTTACAAAAGGTGCACTTACTTTTGTTCTGTAATCTGTGACACATTTTTCCGCCATTATATCCATTGCAAAATCATTTTTATGTTCACATTCGCCATGTGGCTGACTAATACAGCTGTTTATATCGGAAGTTAACCTAAAGTTAAAGTCTTCTTATATGCTGAATATCTGCCGCTGAAATCAGTAACGTAAATAGACTTCATATAACTGCCCTTGAAATTAAATACATACTTGTGTGTGATTACACGTCCTCAGTATGCAATGTGTTTGCTGGAGTCAGTTACATTATGTTTTTCTTTTTATTTTTCCCTTCCATAAGTACTAATTGCACACGTAGTACCCACAGTTAAACTGGACATTGGTTTAAAATTTTGGCATGAATACAGGAAGAAGTAAATGACTTATATTAAACACAGTTACTGAGTTTTCATATTGGGAAGGAGATCAGAATAATACGTTACTTTCCTTAAAATTAATATTATATTTTTGCCAGGACTGTACTTCAGGTGTGGGTAGTGTAAGTAATTTGTAATAACTTCTCAGATATATCATATAAATTACTCTGTCTCATTATTTAGGATAACATTTGGTGATGTGCTCTTTTATTTCCCGATTACGTCCATTTTCTTATATTTGTTGACCAGGTACAGTATATTTAGGTTGTGTGCTACGTCTGTCACTTGATGTTCATATAAGGAGTGATTAGGTTTTTCTAATCCAAGAACATCCAAGTGTTCGCTGAACCGTACAACGAAATTTCCTTCTCTTTGGCTTATGCATATCTTCGTACATTCTGCAATTTGTATGTATGATGAGAAACATACATTTGTTGCAGCCAAAAGAAATCAAAATAGAGACAGCTTCGACCTAGGTTTAAAACGAGGGTGCTTTTCGATAGTGACATAAACGAAATCGTTTTTGGAATAATTAATAAAAATAACTTCCATTTTATTCTTTTAATCTTTAAAATCAAGAGTGTACATGGTGTTTCAGAAGTGATGGTTAATAATTCACACATGAAAAGAACAGGCTGAAAGTACTAAAAAGCTCCAATAAATATGCGTCCGCAGATTGACCGTTGGCCGAGGAATCGCATTAATTCGAGTTCGGAACTATCTGTAAACGCCCCTGGATACCGTGGTATTTACGTTGGTATCTCAAGGTTTGGGATCAGCTCTCTCCTTGGTTAAGCAGGCGAAACTACTTCCCTTCCCCCTCGTGCACTGCGCCGTACGGGCCCCACAATCAGCTACGAACGTGAAGGCCCCATGGACAGAGGTTACTTCAGTGAAGAGTACGCTGACACGCACTTCATGTGTGGCAAAGCCAATGGCAGTGCCATTGAGGTTGTGTGAAGAAGCTTTTCCTCTGCGTAGGCAGCTCAACAGGCGTACATTTATCCGGTTACATGAGCGTCTTAAAGAAACCGGCAGTTTCGCACACCATGTACTCGTACGTACAGGAAGGTCGAATCAGATCCATAACACCCGATATTGAGGGATGGGTATTAGGCATTGTACACGAACGTCCGAGTACTTCAGTAAGGAGGATTGCTACCCAAGAGCGTCTCTTGTGTGGCGGAGTTCACATTGTGCAAGCCTTCAAAAATGGAACTTCCCTCACAGAGAGAATTTCTGCCAATGGGTGCAACAACAGTGTAGCCTGACTTCCCTGCTTGTAGGCAGTATTCCGTTCACGGATGAGGGTGGATTTACCCATGACGGTATTTTTAACTACAAGAACTGTCACATTTTGACCGATGTCAATCCTAATGAAGCACACGTATCACGACATCAGCAGCGTTAATCGTTGAACGTCTCGGCATGACAGCTCGGAGACCGCACAAATGGACCACACCCCCTATCGCAGAGGCTAACCGGACAGCAATACGTTCGGTTTCTGCGGACTGTACTTCCAGATGTAAATGATAATGTCCCACTGAACCAACGCCTGAACGTGTGATTCATGCATGACGGTGCTCCAGTACATTTTCATTTACGGGTGCGTCGGATTCTAAATCAGACGTGTGGTCAATATTGGATAGGTAGAGCAGGGCCGGTGCCGTGGACTCCAAGGTCTCCGAATTTAAATCCCATGGATTTCTGTGTGTGGGGTCATGTCAAAAGTTGGTCTACACTAACGAGGTCAACTCTCTTGAGGAATTACGCTCGCGGATTGAAGTAGCCTTCAAGCATTTACCGAATTCCCCAGGACTGCTTCAGAGGATTTGCAACTCATTTCAGAGGCGAGTTCAGTGTCGCATTCAGACGCATGAACAACATTTCGAACACCTACTTTAACGTTTAGAGATACCAGGAGTTCCAGACACTAATTAGCTGCAACAGAAAATGTGTTGTATGAGGTGCATTCAAGTTCTAAGGCCTCCGATTTTTTTCTAATTAACTACTCACCCGAAATCGATGAAACTGGCGTTACTTCTCGACGTAATCGCCCTGCAGACGTACACATTTTGCACAACGCTGACGCCATGATTCCATGGCAGCGGCGAAGGCTTCTTCAAGAGTCTGTTTTGACCACTGGAAAATCGCTGAGCCAATAGCAGCACGGCTGGTGAATGTGCGGCCACGGAGAGTGTCTTTCGTTGTTGGAAAAAGCCAAAAGTCACTAGGAGCCAGGTCAGGTGAGTAGGGAGCATGAGAAATCACTTCAAAGTTGTTATCACGAAGAAATTGTTGCGTAACGTTAGCTCGATGTGCGGGTGCGTTGTCTTGGTGAAACAGCACACGCGCAGCCCTTCCCGGGCGTTTTTGTTGCAGTGCAGGAAGGAATTTGTTCTTCAAAACATTTTCCTAGGATGCACCTGTTACTGTAGTGCCCTTTGGAACGCAATGGGTAAGGATTACGTCCTCGCTGTCCCAGAACATGGACACCATCATTTTTTCAGCACTGGCGGTTACCCGAAATTTTTTTGGTGGCGGTGAATCTGTGTGCTTCCATTGAGCTGACTGGCGCTTTGTTTCTGGATTGAAAAATGGCATCCACGTAGCATCCATTGTCACAACTGACGAAAAGAAAGTCCCATTCATGCTGTCGTTGCGCGTCAACATTGCTTGGCAACATGCCACTCGGGCAGCCATGTGGTCGTCCGTCAGCATTCGCGGCACCCACCTAAATGACACTTTTCGCAATTTCAGGTCGTCATGCAGGATTGTGTGCACAGAACCCACAGAAATACCAACTCTGGAGGTGATCTATTCAACAGTCATTCGGCGATCCCCCAAAACAATTCTCTCCACTTTCTCGATCATGTCATCAGACCGGCTTGTGCGAGCCCGAGGTTGTTTCGGTTTGTTGTCACACGATGTTCTGCCTTCATTTAACTGTTGCACCCCGAACGCACTTTCGACACATCCATAACTCCATCACCACATGTCTGCTTCAACTGTCGATGAATTTCAATTGGTTTCACACCACGCAAATTCAGAAAACGAACGATTGCACGCTGTTCAAGTAAGGAAAACGTCGCCATTTTAAGTATTTAAAACAGTTCTCATTCTCGCCACTGGCGGTAAAATTCCATCTGCCGTACGGTGCTGCCATCTCTGGGACGTATTGACAATGAACGCGGCCTCGTTTTAAAACAATGCGCAAGTTTCTATCTCTTTCCAGTCCGGAGAAAAAAAATCGGAGGCCTTAGAACTTGAACGCACCTCGTATCTCGACAATGGTTGACTGGTGGACCCATGTTTATTGGAGCTTTTTAGGTACTAACGGCCCTTACTTTCTATGTGTGCATTGACCATCACTTCTGATACATCCTGTATATCGATGATTCTATGTCTAGATGACTAGATAATTATTGCTAACAGAATAATATACAGGGTGGTCCAACGATCGTGACTGGGCCAAATATCTCACGAAATAAGCGTCAAACGAAAAAATTACAAAGAACAAAACTTGTCTAGCTTGAAGGGGGAAACCAGATGGCGCTATGGTTGGCCCGCTAGATGGCGCTGCCATAGGTCAAACGGATATCAACTGCCTTTTTAAAATAGGAACCCCCATTTTTTATTACATATTCGCGTAGTACGTAAAGAAATATGAACGTTTTAGTTGGACCACTTTTTTCGCTTTGTGATAGACGGCGCTGAAATAGTCACAACATATGGCTCACAATTTTAGACGAACAGATGGTAACAGGTAGGTTTTTTAAATTAAAATGCAGAACGTAGGTACGTTTGAATATTTTATTTCGGTTGTTCCAATGTGAAAAAATGGTTCAAATGGCTCTGAGCACTATGGGACTTAACTGTTTCAAATGGCTCTGAGCACTATGGGACTTAACTGCTGAGGTCATCAGTCCCCTAGAACTTAGAACTACTTGAACCTAACTAACCTAAGGACATCATACACATCCACGCCCGAGGTAGGATTCGAACCTGCGACCGTAGCTGTCACGCGGCTCCAAACTGAAGCGCTTAGAACCGCACGGCCACACCGGCCGGCGTTCCAGTGTGATACATGTACGTTTGTGAACTTCATTTCTGAGAACGCATTCTGTTACAGCATGATTACCTGTAAATACCTCATTAATGCAATAAATGCACAAAATGATGTCCGCCAGCCTCAGTGCATTTGGCAATACGTATAACGACATTCCTCTCAACAGCGAGCAGTTCGCCTTCCGTAATGTTCGCACGTGCACTGACAATGCGCTGACGCATCTTGTCAGGCGTTGTCGGCGGATCACGATAGCAAATATCCTTCAACCTTCCCCACAGAAAGAAATCAGGGGACGTCTGATCCGGTGAACGTGCGGGCCATGGTATGGTGCGTCGACGACCAATCCACCTGTCATGAAATATGCTATTCAATACCGCTGCAACCGCACGCGAGCTATGTGCCAGACATCCATCATGTTGGAAGTACATCGCCATTCTGTCATGCAGTGAAACATCTTTTAGTAACATCGGTAGAACATTATGTAGGAAATCAGCATACATTGCACAATTTAGATTGCCATCGATAAAATGGGGGCCAATTATCATTCCTCCCATAATGCCGCACCATACATTAACCCGCCAAGGTCGCTGATGTTCCACTTGTCGCAGCCATCGTGGATTTTCCGTTGCCCAATAGTGCTTATTATGCCGGTTTACGCTACCGCTGTTGGTGAATGACGCTTCGTCGCTAAATAGAACGCGTGGAAAAAATCTGTCATCGTCCCGTAATTTCTCTTGTGCCGAGTGGCAGAACTGTACACGACGTTCAAAGTCGTCGCCATGCAAATCCTTGTGCATAGAAATATGTTACGGGTGCAATCGATGTTGATGTAGCATTCTCATCACCGACGTTTTTGGGATTCCCGATTCTCGCGCAATTTGTCTGCTACTGATGTGCGGATTAGCCGCGACAGCAGCTAAAATACCTACTTGGGCATCATCATTTGTTGCAGGTCGTGGTTGACGTTTCACATGTTGCTGAACACTTCCTGTTTCCTTAAATAACGTAATTATCCGGCGAACGGTCCGGACACTTGGATGATGTCGTCCAGGATACCGAGCAGCATACATAGCACACACCCGTTGGGCATTTTGATCACAATAGCCATACATCAACACGATATCGACCTTTTCCGCAATTGGTAAACGGTCCATTTTAACACGGGTAATGTATCACGAAGTAAATACCGTCCGCACTGACGGAATGTTACGTGATACCAGGTACTTATACTGTGACTGTTACAGCGCCATCTATCACAAAGCGAAAGAAGTGGTCCAACTAAAACATTCATATTTCTTTACGTACTACACGAATATGTAATAAAAATGGGGGTTTCTATTTTTAAAAAAACGCAGTTGATTAGCGTTTGACCTATGGCAGCGCCATCTAGCGGGCCAACCATAGTGTCATCTGGTTTCCCCCTTCAAGCTAAACGAGTTTTGTTCTTTGTAGTTTTTTCGTTTGATGCTTATTTCGTGAGATATTTGGCCCGGTCACTATCAATGTACCACCCTGTATGAAGAGCAGCGTATGAACTACAAAGAATGGTTCAAATGGCTCTGAGCACTATGGGACTCAACTGCTGAGGTCATTAGTCCCCTAGAACTTAGAACTAGTTAAACCTAACTAACCTAAGGACATCACAAACATCCATGCCCGGGGCAGGATTCGAACCTGCGACCGTAGCGGTCTTGCGGTTTCAGACTGCAGCGCCTTTAACCGCACGGCCACTTCGGCCGGCTGAACTACAAAGAATCTGTGATCATACAGCTTGTGGATATTTTATTACAAAACCTTAATAACAGTATTTTATGGTAAAAACAAAATTAGGTCAAAACTGTAATAAATGGTAAAAAATAGCGCAAATAAAAAATAAACACTTAGGATACATTACATCACACGAAGGCGACACTGATTTTAAAAATAAGCCAAATCAATTTAACTTATGATTGGTGCTACTAAAAGAATTAATTGTTACAAAAATTTGTGACTCCCGGATGTAATCCGCGAAAATGAAATCTGAATAATCACAAAAACGGATATACAAAGATTCTAAGAGTACAGAAATAAAATTATGCATTCATGTAGTAGAATACGCAAGGTAAGATCAAATTCGAAATAGAGAAATATGAGTGGCATTAGGATTAAAAAAAACTATATTCCTCCCGAACAGGCCATGAAGGCCGAACGGTACCGACCGGCCACCGTGTCATCCTCAGCCCATAGGCGTCACTGGATGTGGATATGGAGGGGCATGTGGCCAGCACAACGCTCTACCTGCCATTTGTCAATTTCCGAGACTGGAGCCTCTACTTCTCAATCAAGTAGCTCCTCAGTGTGCCTCACAAGGGCATCCCGCTTGCCAACAGCGCTCGGCAGATCGGATGGTCACCCATCCAAGTGCTAGCCCAGCCGGACAGCATTTAACTTCGGTGATCTGACGGAAACCGGTGTTACCACTACGGCAAGGCTGTTGGCGGGCATTAGGATTAATGTCTCTAAATAATAAACATACTACAATAACACAGAGGAAAATGGAAACAATGCGTCAGTAGAATGGAGAATGACAGACTACCAAAAGTATTACACAAATTACACAGGTACTAATAGGAGGAAGAAACACAAGGTGACCCGAGATCAGATGGAAGGACTGCAGACAGATTAGTCTAAATTAGTTAGCAGGCGAGACATGCATTATTTCGAGGTGATAATAATAGCAAGCAACATAGGATCTTAACTGGACACCTTACAATCAATGTAGGTGCTGCAAAGAGGCACACTGGAAATTGCTTGGAGAGATATTAACACAAACTGGCAGATGAAATAACCGGCTGAAATGGAAGACATAATTATGATTATAATGTATATACACTCCTGGAAATGGAAAAAAGAACACATTGACACCGGTGTGTCAGACCCACCATACTTGCTCCGGACACTGCGAGAGGGCTGTACAAGCAATGACCACACGCACGGCACAGCGGACACACCAGGAACCGCGGTGTTGGCCGTCGAATGGCGCTAGCTGCGCAGCATTTGTGCACCGCCGCCGTCAGTGTCAGCCAGTTTGCCGTGGCATACGGAGCTCCATCGCAGTCTTTAACACTGGTAGCATGCCGCGACAGCGTGGACGTGAACCGTATGTGCAGTTGACGGACTTTGAGCGAGGGCGTATAGTGGGCATGCGGGAGGCCGGGTGGACGTACCGCCGAATTGCTCAACACGTGGGGCGTGAGGTCTCCACAGTACATCGATGTTGTCGCCAGTGGTCGGCGGAAGGTGCACGTGCCCGTCGACCTGGGACCGGACCGCAGCGACGCACGGATACACGCCAAGACCGTAGGATCCTACGCAGTGCCGTAGGGGACTGCACCGCCGCTTCCCAGCAAATTATGGACACTGTTGCTCCTGGGGTATCGGCGAGGACCATTCGGAACCGTCTCCATGAAACTGGGCTACGGTCCCGCACACCGTTAGGCCGTCTTCCGCTCACGCCCCAACATCGTGCAGCCCGCCTCCAGTGGTGTCGCGACACGCGTGAATGGAGGGACGAATGGAGACGTGTTGTCTTCAGCGATGAGAGTCGCTTCTGCCTTGGTGCCAATGATGGTCGTATGCGTGTTTGGCGCCGTGCAGGTGAGCGCCACAATCAGGACTGCATACGACCGAGGCACACAGGGCCAACACCCGGCATCATGGTGTGGGGAGCGATCTCCTACACTGGCCGTACACCACTGGTGATCGTCGAGGGGACACTGAAGAGTGCACGGTACATCCAAACCGTCATCGAACCCATCGTTCTACCATTCCTAGACCGGCAAGGGAACTTGCTGTTCCAACAGGACAATGCACGTCCGCATGTATCCCGTGCCACCCAACGTGCTCTAGAAGGTGTAAGTCAACTACCCTGGCCAGCAAGATCTCCGGATCTGTCCCCCATTGAGCATGTTTGGGACTGGATGAAGCGTCGTCTCACGCGGTCTGCACGTCCAGCACGAACGCTGGTCCAACTGAGGCGCCAGGTGGAAATGGCATGGCAAGCCGTTCCCCAGGACTACATCCAGCATCTCTACGATCGTCTCCATGGGAGAATAGCAGCCTGCATTGCTGCGAAAGGTGGATATACACTGTACTAGTGCCGACATTGTGCATGCTCTGTTGCCTGTGTCTATGTGCCTGTGGTTCTGTCAGTGTGATCATGTGATGTATCTGACCCCAGGAATGTGTCAATAAAGTTTCCCCTTCCTGGGACAATGAATTCACGGTGTTCTCATTTCAATTTCCAGGAGTGTATAATCGGTATAAGTGGCAAATGTGTCTAGGTGAGTAGATAGTAAATGTTTCATGGGAGTTCCGTGGTTGATACCAAGCCATAAGAAATGACCGATATGCGTTAGTGGGCATGTGAGTTCAGAGAAACGTGGATGCTTTTTGCTGCAGATCATATAATATCTTCCAGAATGAGATTTTCACTCTGCAGTGGTATGTGCGCTGATATGAAACATCCAGGCAGATTAAAACTGTGTGTCGGACCGAGAGTCGGGCTCGGGACCTTTGCCTTTCGCGAACAAGTGCTGTTCAGTCTGAGCTACCCAAGCACGACTCACGACCCGCCATCACAGCTTCAATTCTGTCAGTACCTCGACTCCTACCATCCAAACACAGAAGCTCTTCTGCAAACCTTGCAGAACTAGCACTCCTTGAAGAAAGGATATTGCGGAGACATGGCTTAGCTACAGCCTGGGGGATGTTTCCAGAATGAGATTTTCACTCTGCAGCGGAGTGTGCGCTGATATGAAACTTTCTGGCAGATTAAAACTGTGTGCTGAACCGAGACTCGAACTCGGGGCATTGGACGGTAGGAAACGAGGTACTGGCAGAATTGAAGCTGTGAGGGCGGATCGTGAGTCGTGCTTGGGTAACTCAGTTGGTAGAGCACCTGCCCGTGAAAGGCAAAGGTACCGAATTCGGGTCTCCGTCCGGCACACAGTTTTAATCTGCCAGGAAGTTTCATACAATATCTGATCGAAAGTATCCCACGCAGCGCGAAACTGACCACTAGGTGTCTCTAACGGCTGACCCGCCAGCATAAAAAGAGGCTGGAGTATTGTCAATAGAAAACCAGTACTAGTAGAATGGACGTCAGGAGACCTCTGTGGCTCTGGCCGTTGACCGGTCACTGGATATCACCTGAGTAGCAAATCCATTAGAATACTTTTAACCCTGCTGATGCTGTCAAGTCGACTGCTGGTGATGTGAGCGTGAAGCAGAAACGCGAAGGAACAAGCAGAGTCACAGCTAAACGAATTCGATGAATGCGTTTGGGTTCTGTCTGCCATTATGTGGAGTGCCAACAGCAGAGTACAGAAGATGTGGTGTTACGGTATGGGTGTGTTTTTCGTGTTTAGGGTTTGGTCTCCTTATTCAGTACGAAAAAGCTAGTCGCAGAAGGATGTGAAGACATTTTACAGAACTGCGTACTGCATACAGCACAGGAACACTTGGTAGACGATGACTGTTTGCATCAGGATGAAAATGCATCACATCGTAAAACAGTATCTGTGAGGCAATTGTTTCTGGAGAGTAACATTTCTGAAATGGACTGCCCTGCGCAGAGTCCCGACCCGAATCATTTGGAAAATCTTTGGGATGGATTAGAACGTGGACCTTACTCCAGGCCCCAACGTCAAACATCATTACCTCCTCCGGTTGCGGTCCTTGGGGAAAACCTCTGTTCCGATACTTTATTGAAAGTGTTCCTAGCAGAGTTCAAGCCCTCATAAAGGCGAGTGGTCGGTGCTTTCCATGTATATGTGCAATAGCAGTTGTCCATATACTTTTGATCGATAGTGTATAAGCCATGGAAACGTCTGGAGGAGGCCTTTAGCCTGAAAACTGGCGGCTCTTCTTTGTGTTCGGTTTACAGTTTGCGTTGAAGCTCGGATACAGGGTCCATTCTAGGGGAGGTACAGAGAGTTAGTTACTGACCCAGCCGCAACCCCCAAATATATGGTGCGATAAAAGTCAGTATTAATGGTCTATACAAAGTACTTTGTTGCACAGAGACTGTTCAAAGTGTCCTTCAAGGTTATCTAGACATTTAGCACATCGTTTAAACACTGAGTTCGATATCTTGTCATGTAACTCCCATTACGACCGATTACGCTTTTCATATTCTTGTTCAATGAAATCCTTTAAATGTTGTAGGTTTAATGGTTTTGTAGCAAAAACATTGTCTTTCAGTATCCTCCGCACTGAAAAATCTTGCTATGTGAGGTCCGATGATCTTGGAAGCCAATCAGTTTTACACCACCTTCCTATCCAATCACGGAAATGGCCATCCAAAAGCGGACGGACGAGTAATCCATAATTTGGTGGAGCAACGCCTTCCTGTCAGATTAGGTTGTTTCATAGAGCTTCAAGTACAGGGGCATTTCTAATACAATAATAACTTCTCTTAATATTTCACGATAACTTTTCGCAGTGACGGTCCCATCGAAAAAAATAAGGGCACATCATTCCTTAACTGTAAATACCAGACCAAAATCATAGATTCAGGAACATTTAACTGCTACTCAACAGCAAATAGGGGATTTTTAGGTGACCGATACACGCAATTATATTTGTTAAGTCTCTCATTTAACATAAAACTTGCTTCATCAGACCACTTCCGATCACATACCACTTACATAATTCGGGTCTTCGATCGCGACCATACTCGTTTAGGGCTTACAGTAATTTAGGCTTACAAAACTTCAGATGTAATGTTTTTGACTTTCTCCTTACACTTCTGTCAAAACACTCCAGTTCCTTAGAAGCTCTTCTTGCCAATTTCTCGGTGATTGACCGAATGCCTGTGCAGCGAGCTGCAGGTTTTCTGTAACGGTTACTACTTTTCGGAGGTCTGTACCTGGTGAGTCAGCTGCAAAACCTTTCACCGAGAGGCTTCGATTTAATCTGTGGATACTTTGCCCGCATGGCGGCTGTATGTGCTCCAACTTTTGAACGAAAGATTGACTTACATCTGTATAATATTGATTAAATTTTCACTACCTCTCTAAAGCAAACAAATGCTGTTCTGTAGAGAATTTTCTATTCATAATGTATACTTTTCACGCTTACAGTGAATGCAGAAATGACTTCATAGTTGAGATTGTCACTTGTTAACAACAAACCAATTCTACCATCACTCTTTGAACGTATTTCACTGTACACAGGTTTCGTCACTTTTGAATGTGGGGAATACTAATTTACACAGCTAAAATTTGACCATGGACGGAAACGTGCACTGGTTAACTGACTTATTCCGAGCACGGTATAACTCGCTGTCATGTTCATTTTAATGAGCTACGCATGTCTAAGATTTCAAAAATATTGAAATTATATTATTATTATATTAAAACATTTTGTATAAGTCGTTCACATCAGGTCTTATACATCCCTTCAGCAGATCTTCCAATAAATTGCAATTCAGTTAATAGATCATCCGAAAAGCATTTTTCCAAAATTTCAGAAGTACTTACGTCATGCAGTTATTTTAAGAACTGTAACAGCAACAAACTTTCAGAACTTCGACAATTTCATGATTTAAACGGTAGAAAATCGAAGCATACACTCAGCGTTATCAATATTTCACTTACTGGTAGCTCAAAGATTGGGAAGACAGGTCTGCAGACAATAGCTATACGATAACCTTATATCTTTGTCGTTTCGACCCTTTCTGTAATGTCTCAGTCAGTTTCTACTGGTTTGCCGGTCCTACATGTGAACTAACAAATCGTGTAGGATTTGTTGTTGCCGGCATAATGGATGCCGTCACATGGCTGAAATTGAAAAGTGACTGTATAAACCTTTTATTGCTGAGGGTGTTATAGTGCTTAATGATTCTATATAAGTTGGACAAATAACTTTTCCTGCTTATTCTGCTCCCTTGAGAGGAGAATATGCAGGTGTGAATACATATATTTATGAGTATCAACCTCCCCATATCCTCTCAGTTTCTCCAGACAATCTCTGCATTATGTGAATCTGTGAGTACATGTGGATAATTTTTCTGTCACGAATGCAAAGACCTTCTTGTGTGTTGCAAGCTGTGTCGTACCAGTATCGATAGCTTTCCCCAGAGAAGTCTATCAAAGCTGTTTCCTTGTGAATGACAGCCTCTTCCGCTTGTTTCCTCCGATCGTGGTGAGACGTCCATTTCCAACAACCTTCGTTTTTCTTTTGTTTTTTTAATGGCCCGAGAGGAAGGCACGGCTGGTAGCGTCGCGACAAGAGGTGGTCACGAGGTCCGAGCGGCCGAAGCCACGAGCTGGAGTACTTCACCGGGGTCAGCGTCGACTACAAGCAACAGGCCGACATCCCGTCGGTCGGTTGGCAACATTCGTGTCGGACGACTGCTCGTGGCCTGACTTTCATCGGCACTTCTCAGTAACCGCTGCGACGTACCGTGGATCCATGAAATTGCTTCCTGATAAACCGGAGTAACATCCTGTCATCCTCGTGGTGATTTGTTTCATTGTCTACCTGCCCTCCTTATTATTTTCTGGTTTGTACCCGACCCTCAGAGTTTTTCTCGGTCGGCTCTTTGGTCGTAAATATAGGCAGTAGTATTGTACTAAGACACCAGTTGTCGCAGATAAAGAAGAGACTTAAATGTCTCAGGAAAAAATATATTATAGCACTAGTTGTCGTTTGAAAATTTGTCCCGGTATTATATTGCCTTATGACTGAAACCATTTCGTATTTTTTGACCAGACAGAAATTTTTTGAGTGAGGAAACACGTGCAGAAAGTACTAATTACTTTGCACGTGTTCATAAGAGTTACTGCAGTTAGCTAATAGTCGTATATTTGTAGTGCAGTTACGTGTTTAAGATCGTGCTATCCTGGAATTTATTTTCCATGTTCGGTCTTCCTACAACATGTAGACGAAGTAGTCATGTAGCAGGGCCGAGCGGTTCTACGCGCTACAGTTTCAACGATGGTGGAATGAACTACTTTCTCTTGCTGTATTACGTGTGGATTTCTTAAGCAATTAATGCACGATTAACCTCCCTTTGCATAGTTTCCAATTTCTCTATCTTCCATCTTTAAGTTCATCACGCTTGTTTTTCCTCTTAATTTGTGTTTCAAAAATGATCATTACATAAATAATGGCCTGTAATTTCATTTCGGTTTCAGTGTTAACACAAGCATTTAATGTGGGATGTTAACCACCATGCATCATTGCCAATATCAGTACGGGTTGGTTCCACCTCATCTCAGATTTTTACACTACCTGAATATTGCCCCCCCCCCCCCCCCCCCCCCATCGAAATATAAAAATGAAGTCAGACTTACTTGTCTGCAGGAGCCACGCCAACCCTACGTGTTGTCAGACAGCTTCATTGAGAGTGTTCCTTTGCGTTATTTAATACGAGGGTTTTTCATGAATAGTTATGATCAGCTGTCGTTTCATACATGGTAGACGTGGGTAATATGAAATTTAATGTCCCACCCTTCACTGAGTGATGACAAGTGCTGTAAGGCCGCGGAATGTGGCAGCTTGCTCGTCTACACGACATAGTTCATTTACGCAAGCAGAGAGGAGCAGCCTATAACTCACACTCAGCAATAGGTTGAAAATTTCCTTGAGACAGACGGACCTAACAGCCTGAACTTTGCAATTCCGGACAGGATAATATCACATTGAGAGGAAGTTGGCAGCTTGCAGAATGTCCTGTACAAGCGGATTGGGCACACACCCCTCCACATGGACAAGAAACGGATAAGCACTTCGTGGAAAACGTAGCTTATAGCTTTAGAGAATTTTTTGCCATATCGAAACTCTTTAACTTTCATGATACATTGTTCTCCCTGAAGAATTTGAAAACTAATATACACTCACGGGAAGAAAACACTACGCCAAAAAACAAATGTGCGACACAAACGATAGTTGATAGGCAAGTTTCTACATCTGAAATATGATATTTATTCAAATTTTGTGACAGTCACATAAGAGCGGTGCTAGAACGCCGGTGAGCGGTGAGTTGATTGTAGTCAAGAATGCGTTTGATGTAACAAAGAGTCTATTTTCAGCACCTCGCCGATTTTGAACGAGGTCGTATAATAGAGCTATGAGAAGCTGAACGTCCCTTTTGCGACACTGGAGAAAGACTTGACAACAGTGGAGCCACTGTACATGATTGCTTGCATCGGTGGTCACAAGAATGTACGGTCTCATGTAGGTGGCCATGTGACACTACCGAGAGTGAAGGCCATCGTGTTCGGCGTATGACTCTTGTGCATCTTGCTACATCTGCATCACCAATTTCAGCAGCAGTTGGAGTCAAAGTGAGTCAACGAACTGTTACATATCGATAACTTCAAGGACAGCTGACGAGCCAGACGTCCTGTAGCGTGCATTCCACTGAGCCAAAGCACCGCCATTTGCGATGTCAATGGTGTCAAGTGAGAGCTTATTGGAGGGCAGCGTCGAGGTCTGTTGTGTTTTCCAGTGAAAGCTGGTTTTGCTTCAATGCCAGTGATGGCCGTGTGATGGTTAGAAGAAGCACAGTTGAGGGCATGCCGTTGTCGCAACCAAATGTACTCTACAGAGTGTCGACATGTTGCCTTGGCCTGATCGATCACCAGATCTGTCTCCATTCGAGAACATACGCGACATAATCGGACGACAACTCCAGCGTCACCCACAAACAGCAATTAACCGTACTGCATACACTGGACCTACACCTGGAGTTACGGTCTGAGCTGCGATCCTGTATGACAGCAAGAGCACTCACCTGGTTATTTCACGCACTCTGACTGCAAATTCGCAAGTCAGTCTGGTGATTCGCCCTCTTGTGCTGCCATACGCGAGCAATATTCCAGGGGTTATTTTCCGGATAACGCTCTCCCGCATTCCGCTGTCGCAACCAAATGTACTCTACAGAGTGTCGACATGTTGCCTTGGCCTGATCGATCACCAGATCTGTCTCCAATCGAGAACATACGCGACATAATCGGACGGCAACTCCAGCGTCATCCACAAACAGCAATTAACCGTACCTGTATTGACCGACCAAGCCCAACAGGCATGGAACTCCATTCGACAAACTGATATCTGACAGCTGTAAACATAATGCATCCAAGTTTGTACACTCGCATTCAACTTTTGTCGCTTACTCCAGTTATTAATGCACCAGCATTTCATATTTGCAATGCCGTATGCCGTGTTTGCATAAACATTTGATCTTGCAATGTCAGTCACTTAGATACGTTATCTAGACAAATGTATTCTCTAAGTTTCATTACTCTGCGTTAATAATTTTTTGTTGCTGCGATTTTTTTCCGTTAGTGTATTTAAAATACATTACTGGTCATTCAAATCGGCCAGCCGGTGTGGCCGTGCGGTTAAAGGCGCTACAGTCTGGAATCGCGTGACCGCTACGGTCGCAGGTTCGAATCCTGCCTCGGGCATGAATGTGTGTGATGTCCTTAGGTTAGTTAGGTTTAAGTAGTTCTAAGTTCTAGGGGACTGATGACCTCAGAAGTTGGGTCCCATAGTGCTCTGAGCCATTTGAACCATTAAAATTGCTACACCAAGAAGAAATGCAGATGAAAAAACAGGTATTCATTGGACAAATACATTATACTAGAACTGACATTTAATTACATGTTCACGCAATTTGGGTGCATAGATCCTGAGCAATAGATACCCAGAACAACCACCTCTGGCCGTAATAACGGCCTTGATACGCCTGGGCATTGAGTCAAACAGAGCTTGGATGGCGTGTACAGGCACAGCTGCCCACGCAGCTTCAACAGGATACCACAGTTCCTCAAGAGTAGTGACTGGCGTATTGTGACGAGGCAGTTGCTCGGCCACCGTTGACCGGACGTTTTCAGTTGGTGAGAGATCTGTAAAATGTGCTGGCTAGGGCAGAAGTCGAACATTTTGTGTGTCCAGAAGGGCCCGTAAAGGACCTGAAACATGCGGTCGTGCATTATCCTGTTGAAATGTAGGGTTTCGCAGGGATCGAATGAAGGGTAGAGCCACGGGTCGAAACACATCTGATATGTTCAAAGTGCCGTCAGTGTGAACAAGAGGTGACCGAGACGTGTAACCAATGGCACCCCATACCATCACGCCGGGTGATACGCCAGTATAGCGATGGCGAATACACGCTTCCTATGTGCGTTCACCGCAATGTCACCAAACTCGGATGCGACCATCATGATGTTGTAAACAGACCCTAGATTCATCCGATAAAATGGCGTTTTGCCATTCGTGCACCCAGGTTCGTCGTTGAGTACACCGTCGCAGACGCTCCTGTCTCTGATACAGCGTCAAGGGTAACCGCAGCCATGCTCTCCGAGCTGATAGTCCATGCTGCTGCAAACGCCGTCGAACTGTTCGTGCAAATGGTTGTTGTCTTGCAAACGTCCCCATCTATTGACTCAGGGATCGAGACGTGGCTGCACGATCCGTTACAGCCATGCGGATTAGATGCCTGTCATCTCGACTGCTAGTGATACGAGGCCGTTGGGATCCAGCGCGGCGTTCCGTATTACCCTCCTGAACCCACCGATTCCATATTCTGCTAACAGTCATTGGATCGCGACCAACGCGAGCAGCAATGTCGCGATACGATAAACCGCATTCGCGATAGGCTACAATCCGACCTTTATCAAAGTCGGAAACGTGATGGTAGGCATTTCTCCTCCTTACACGAGGCATCACAACAATGTGTCACCAAGCAACGCCGGTCAACTGCTGTTTGTGTATGAGAAATCGGTTGGAAACTTTCCTCAGGTCACCACGTTGTAGGTGTCATTTGCATATCACAGCATCTTCTTCCTGTCGGTTAAATTTCGCGTCTGCAGCACGTCATTTTCGTGGTGTAGCAATTTTAATGGCCAGTAGTGTGTAAGCGCATTTAGTGATAAGTTGTTGGGCGGGCGGGAGGGGGGAGGGTGGGAAGGGGGAGTTCATGACGACATGACGGCCCATGACACTCCTCTTGGCCGGCCGAAGTGGCCGTACTGTTCTAGGCGCTGCAGTCTGGAACCGCGAGACCGCTACGTTTGCAGGTTCCAATCCTGCCTCGGGCATGGATGTGTGTGATGTCCTTAGGCTAGTTAGGTTTAACTAGTTCTAAGTTCTAGGGGGCTAATGACCTCAGAAGTTGAGTCCCATAGTGCTCAGAGCCATTTGAACCATTTGAACACTCCTCTTCTCCAGCCTCCTCCCCCTGCCCCCTGTTAGATGTTAGATCCGCACGTCTGTGTGTTAATGTTTGGAATGGGGAGGGCAGTGAGGTCATTGCACCGCTGTTCATAATGTATGGCAGAATTCAGAAGTCGTTTGTTGTGAACAGGCGATGAATCTCTCCACAGGCGCTAACTGTGGCAGGTACATTAGGGTTATAGCTGCACGGCACGCACAGCCCATATATTGAAGGACGACCAGGGCAGCCACCGGTCAGATGCTAGTTCGGCGGAGGGTCGAGGCGGGGGCGGGGACGGTGGCGGGGGCGGCGCGGGCTCACAAGCAGATTACTGGTGTGCAGGTGCCGCGACGGCCGCATGCCGATGAGCGGGAGCCCCGACCGCACACTGCTCGCTGCCGGGCCGGCGCGACGGCGCGCTTTCCGGCCAGCGCTGGATGGAATTCCGGTCCGGGTCGCCTAATGGACCTCTGGCCGCGAGTGCCGCCTCCAGCATTGTCCGCCTCCGCTGGAGAAGCAGCCAATTGTCTGGCGGGGCGGGTGGTACGGTCTGGAACAGGCGCCCCGCCTCCTTTTGTTGCAACGACTGTTTACGTTGGAATTACCCCATTGTGTGGCGTCTCTACAGAGGCACGTACCCAATACCCTAGTTTGTGCTGACCGCTCCATTTCCTTTAAAAGGCGTCTGCTGGTCTGGCAGTCGCAATGATAGTACCTGCAAGTATTTCAAGAGGACGTTATGAAACCACGATTATTTTTTTTTTTTTTTTTTTTTTTTTTAGGATGATGTACTTAACGGTTCGCAGAATGTCTGTTAGCTTTTTCTTCTGCTTGTCATCTCTGTGAGATGTTTCTGTGATATCGATAGCTAGGATGCCAGGGCGCAGCTGCCAGTTAAGTTGGCACTACGACAGACGCCGACGACAGCGCCCTCTAGCCGGCGCTGGAGAGCTCTACTAGCATCGCTCCAGATTCTGCCTCTTTTCATCAGGTGCAGAAAGCCAGGAAACATCGCTTCAGCCTTGTTTGCTATTCAGACTTTGCATCAGTTACGATGGGGCCACAACGTCGAACCTACGTGTCATCGCCTAAAGTTATGTAATATGTTTGCAAATGTTTATACACTAGTAAAGGTGCTTTAACTGTACTTGCAGTACCGCCGTGTATTACCTTTTCCTGCTCCTACCCACGTGGCGCCTTCGAGGAGGGATACAAAAGTTTCAGCTTACACACTGCTGCATGACAGAAAAGAGAGAACCGTAAGGTTATGTCACTTTTTGATTACAACGTTCATAGTTTACAATTTGCTTGCCCCACGCTGGCTCCAAACCATGTAGTGGTTACCTTACCGCACTTTCCTAAGATTTGCGAGGAGTAGTAATAAAGTTTTGGTTATCAGTAAAAAAGTGAAGCTATTTCATCCATCTTTTGTTTGTTTACAAGCGCATAGGTAAAGTACAAGTCGTGATGTAATCGAGCCCGAGACATATTCAGAATTCTTCGATACTCTTTATATATTTACATGGCCATACAAAACGACATCGACCAAAATTCTTCAGTTCACACAAGACTATTTATATCACATACGTTTAGAATCAATTTTGAAGCCTTAAAATAAAATATCTGCAAATTTAGATTACCAAGTTTTGGGGTGGGTTGTTTGGGGGAAGAGACCAAACTGAGAGGTCATCGGTCTCATCGGCTTAGGGAAGGAAGGGAAAGGAAGTCGGCCGTGCCCTTTCAAAGGAACCATCCCGGCATTTGCCTGGAGTGATTTAGGGAAATCACGGAAAACCTAAATCAGGATGGCCGGACGCGGAATTGAACCGTCGTACTTACCAAGTTTTGCAAAATTGTTATCAATTAATGCTTTTCATACGACGTAAACCTCTGTACAGTGGGGGTCGTTACTGAATGAATTTATCAAAGAAAAAATTTGATAAATTTGATTTTTATTTTTCACTGGATGTTCGTCAGTGCTTTCTGCCTGGCGGCTAGTTACAGCAGATCAGTCACGTTGCAAGAAACCAGACAGAACCACTTTGAAACTCACGTGTTGAGCCATCAGCAGCTACACTCACGTGTTGCTGACGAGGTAACGCTACCGAACTGCGCGTCTACGATTTGGCCGACCAATAGGGAGGTTTGGAGGCGGTCAAGTGGAAGTGGAACCGCGGCCAGCCGCTGGGAGCGGACTAGCGGACTCGCCGTCCGGTCTCTTCTGCTCGCAGCTTCCAACCCGACCAGACGTTCTCCCCTCCGGCTCTCTCGGGCGGCAGCCCATTCAGTCTTGGTGGCTTCTCCGGGCCTGCCTTTCCTTTTTATGACATTAAACATTCATGCAGTTAAAATATGCTTGATTTTTCACCTCAACGGGTGCTTACTGCTTTCCCCTCCTGGCCAATCCTGACACGTTAACACCTCTTTGCTTTAAATGTTATTTCTGTACTTCTTATTTTGGCACGAATTTAGTGGTTGTCGGATAATGTAGACGATGGCATCAACGCTAGTGAAGGTTAATTTGTAGAGAAATGGAAAAATATGTACTTGTGCAGGCGATTTCTCAGTTTCCCTGCAAGAGTGGAGGCTTGCCATACACCCATCTTTTGGCTGCTGTCCCGACCGTGGCTGGCACTGAACTAATTCTCTTCTAGCAGGAGTTCTGTTGAAAGTTGATGGACATAATCAGTAGAACATCAGAGGGAAGGCACACGCGGGAGAAAATGCGTCTGCTCTGGTAAAATCTACTATATTGCTCCTCCAATAAAATATAATACATTCGCGAGTTAGCCTGACACACAAGAACGGCAGCCCAAGCAGGGCACTTCAAACAACTAATCCAATATCACCTTAAACAGCACCCGGTACATTGCCGGCTGAACGATCAGCAACTACGAGCGCTTGTGAATGTGTACTCTGAGATGAATTTCACTATCGCGAGCGGAACGGTCCATGGCTGCAAAATGTGCACAAAGCACCCTCGCCGACGCTAAGATGGCGGCTGGTCCCGAACTCACGATCTTCGTAATTGCTCACTGACGCTCAGCTCGATCAGTTAGACACAACTGAACGATCATAACGTCCCTCACACTTCTGTGGCCGACGATCCGTCAACACAGTAAGCTTCCGCCTACAAGAAGAGGGCCGTACATTAACCCAACGAGCGCTGCGGTCACCTTTAGCTCCCCCGTGCAGCGATCAGAAGCAATGTTCCAGGGGTTTGGGGCTGCTGAAAAGGTGGCAATTTGCGCGAAAACGGTGGGCACTCTCGTGTCCTTCCTCGGCAGGTAGCAATGGCCTCAATTTAAACTAACGGCTAGCTTACATGTGCCAGTATTTGCCATCTTGTGATTTTGTAGAATAAATCAAATTAGGATCCAGAAAATTCGTCCGCTCCGACGAGTCCATAGTCCGCTGGTTAGGCATGCCGACGATTATCTCAGATCATGGGGGAAAATTAGTCTGATAGCGAATAGTTAAAGATTAATGATGAAGACGTTTGAAATAACAATTCAGTCAACTCGAGACGCATATAAAATGGAAGGCAATTTTCGGAATAAGCAGAATCTGATGTCACAGGCATTGATTTAATTTCCTCAGTGCACTCTGCCTTTCTCAGTGAGTTGGGCCGTGTTTTGTGATGCGTTAGCAAGGAGACATTGTAGTTGTAACTAACGGCTCATTGAAGCGAATGAATTTTATATTTGTCATACCGATTTTTGTAGAGTTAAAACGCAGATATTCAAAGTGCAGATTTTATTTTATTTCGCAGTTAGTGATTCACCAGACGTCAAAATACTAGCATCAATGGATGTTCTGTGTACAAAGGAGACCCTTAGCATTAACATACCCTTAAAATTAGATAACCAAGCGAACTTCAAGAAAATCAACAAGTACAACACTATATTTTGGTAAAGTGTATGTAGCTCTCCATATGACTCCATCCAAAATAACGACAGACGTCCTTTCCGAGGACAACTCATTATTGAATCAGTATTTAATCGGCCTATTACGACGTCCATATTATAGAAATTCCATCGTAGATGTGTCCAGAAGTAAGTGTTCCATCACATGCATCGGTGGTTAGGTGTTGCAGACGGTGCCAGTGATGTCAAACAAGACTGAATAACGCAGAAGAAAGTCCCCCAGCCGGCCGGAGTGGCCGTGCGGTTCTAGGCGCTACAGCCTGGAACCGAGCGACCGCTGGTGTGTCCGCTGTGCCGTGCGTGTGATCATTGCTTGTACAGCCCTCTCGCAGTGTCCGGAGCAAGTATGGTGGGTCTGACACACCGGTGCCAATGTGTTCTTTTTTCCATTTCCAGGAGTGTATTTTGGCAATATTTCCTCACCGTCATTGGGATGCCCGCGCGTTCGTGAAGTGGATGACAACTTATCGCTTCTAGATACTGCCTCGAATGCTTTTGTTTTCTGTAAACACTGTGTCTCAGATACCCAATTTTTTTTTCAGTAGACCATAACGTCCAGAAAAGGAAGCTTTCCATACCATTCAACCGCGTTTGCCAACCTGTGGAGAAGACAAAGTAATCTGGATATGATTCATTAGCCTCTACAGGAAACATTGCCCGGGACTTAATTGTAATCCACAGCCCCTCTCTCTTTGGTTCCAGAAAGTCGTAGAGACGGTCACGTACTGGGGAAGAAACACTGATAAGTGACATTATGCCTGCCGTGTCGGAGGAAGTGGAAGAGGCTTATCTGCTCACACTAAACTAATTTTGAGGAGGATGAGAAGTGTAGCTACTTTTTATGACTGTTCTGGGGTGCAGAATATCATGGAAATCGGCAAGTATAGAGAAAGAATCGTTGGCAGACAATGATTTCGTAAAGGCTTTATCGAAGGATAGATGGAAAGGCATGTTTGAACACCTTGCCAAACGCAGGTGTCACTCCAGAAACACAGCCATTACACTGACGTTAGAAGCTATTCTAAAAAATCTAAAATTATTTAATTTATTCGGTTGTTTACCATGGTCGGATTAGGAAATAATGTCATCTCACAAAACTTTTTTTTTAAGAAGCTCTCCATCTGTTATACCTTACTAACAGCTTCAAGGTATAATATTATCGACTTCAGAATTGTAATTTACATAGATGCTGGATTAATGAACATTCACGTCGATTATAATTTCAGACGTTCTACAAGAACGTACGAAGACTACAGTGGAATTTACAATTAAATCGAATCCATCAGAATATCACCGACTTGTTGTATACCAGTGAACCTGGCAATGTTTCGCAATTACTAAATATATATAGGAATTATATACACTTCCTGATCTCACTCTGCCTCTCTGTTTCTCCGCCTCATCCTCCCCACTCTGTTGGTTTATCTCCTTCTCCTCCTCACCGCTCTCTGTCCGTTACATCCTGTCCCCCTCCCTGTACACCTCTTCTTCCCCCTGTCTCTCTACACCACCTGCTCCCCACTCTCTCTGTCCATCTTCTCTCTCTATGCTCGTTTACCACCTCCCCCATCTCTCTCCATTTCCTCTTACCCCTCTTGCTAATCTAAAGCCTTCGTTTATTGTTGTAGCCACCTAAATATTGATTGGGAATTGAAGCCGTTTTAAAATAAATGGGTAAAGAGATTGTGATCATTGGTACATGGAGTGTGAGAGACCTCTCTTGGTGCTGGATCTGTACGAGGGGCTTTCAATAAAGAATGCATATTTGTTTCTCGGAATTTGTTTCTCGACTTCGTGAAATATTCTTACCTCAGCCCCTACAGTTTCATGAAGTTCCAATAGGTGGCGGCCATACACATGGCCTTCAAACTGGCATCTATAACTGAGGCGCAATCAAGTAGAGAGCTGTCAATGAGTTTCTTTTGGCGGAAAACCAGAGCATCGCAGATATTCATAGGCACTTGCAGAATGTCGACGGAAACCAGACAGGGAACAAAAGCACGGTGGGTCGGGTGAGGCGTCTGTCATCATCGCAACGAGGTCGCTCAAACCTGTCTAGACTCCCGCGTGTTGGCCGGCAGCGTACAGCTACGTCTCCTACAATGTTGGAGCGTGCGGACACTCTCATTCTAGGTGATCTCTGGATCACAATCGAACACCTCGCTGCTCATTGGACGTTTCTGTTAGCACTCTCAGCCGGTAAATTCATGGCGACGGTCTACTGGGATGATGAAGGGGTTATTGTGCTTGATGTCCTACCTTATGGAGCAACGTTCAACTCTTAAGAATATTTCTCTACTCTAAGGAAATTGAAGATACGTCTTCAGCATAATCGTCGCCACAAAAATGCAAACGAACTTCTCCATGATAACGCAAGGCCTCACAAAAGTCTGCGCACCCGAAAAGGGCTCATAAAACTTCATGGGACTGTTTCCCTCACTTACCCTACAGCCCAGTTCTCGCACCTTCCGACTTCCATTTCCTTGGCCCAACGAAGAATGCACCTCATGGGAAACAGTACGTGGATGATGAGGAGATTATTAATGCAGCAAGACTTTAGTTTGGACCTCGACCAATAGAGTGGTACCACGCGGGATTACAGCGCCTCCCATTGAGGTGGCGAAAGACCGTCGAGTTGAACGAAGATTCTGTTGAAAAATAAGGTTTTCTAGCCAAAAGAGTGGGTAATAATATGATGTATTGGAATCGTGAATAATAAAAACCTACTTCAGAGAAAACAAAAGTTTGCAGTACTTAATGAACGGCCCTCATAGCTACAATTCCCGTATCTCGCATATTTTATATCTTAAAACGGATAGAATTAGAAAGTTTCGGACACTTCCGATATCGTAGAAGTATTCCACGCATAAGCCCGTAGCTGGACGCGGTGGCTGAGTGTTTCTAGGCGCTTCAGTCCGGAACCGCGTGACTGCTACGGTCGCAGGTTCGAATCCTGCCTCGGGCATGGATGTGTGTGATGTCAGGTTAGTTAGGTTTAAGTAGTTCTAAGTTCTAGGGGACTTATGACCTCAGATGTTAAGTCCCATAGTACTCAGAGCCATTTGAGCCATTTGAGCCATTTGAACTCATAAGCCCATATGCCATAAATACTTATTTCCTGTTTTCGTTTAAATCCGACTGCGAAGAAGAAAACAAAACAGCACACAGTTGAGTATACAATTTTTGTTCAAAAATAAATAAGGAGACACACTACCTACAGGAGAAACAATTTGTTTAATGGTTTAAAAGCCTTACTTAACTATTATACTTAAAACTGCCAGAAAGAAAACCAAACCGCACATTTTCACAACACAGCATTTTCTTTCCTGCCGTCAGTTTCAACAGAAAACCTGTACGTCGCTGTTTACAATAGAGTAATTCTATGTCTGTCCATCGTGTAAAAGTCTGAAGTAAGTTTGTGAAGTCATATTAGAGACAGTTGAAAACAACATCAAGCAACGACTTGTCTTTGTATAGTAATACATGATAATTAAAAAACAGTCTTGATCGAAAATTTCTTTTAATCGGAGTGACCGTTTTCAATCATTAAGGATCATCTTTAGACTCCAGAACGGCAGGTGGACTTCCATGGAGCAGGCTGAACTGACATCACTGTTTTTTAATTGTCATATTAATGTAACATCGCTGATTATATATTTTAGTAATATATGTTAGTCAACTTAATTTTGTTGTAATATCTATGATTAAATCGATGAAATAATGCTAGATGTTGTTGATAAGAAGGTTAACCAACTATTTGTCTTGGTATAGTAATATGTCTTTGATTAAATCGATAAAGTAATTTTCGAAATTGTTGATAACAACGTTAACAAACCACTCATATTTATATAGTAATATATGTTTATCAAATTAAATGTATTATAATACCTATGATGAAAATCAAAATTGTAATGTGAAGAAAAGGAAAAAATGACGTAGATAAAACGATAAAAAGGAAAGGGAGGCCAGGAGTTAAAACGTCTTCAAAAATGTGAAGTATATGGGCGCAGTGAGGAGTAAATGGAGAGGCTATCACTTAGAGATACACAAGTTGATTGTATATGAAACCTGAGAAATATTATTCTATAATTCAGTTTACGAAAACGATTGTACAATTCCAGCACGGAAGCACAAGAACTTATGTGAAGTTTGGAAAGGAAAGAAAGGTGCTGACAGGCTGGAGCTGCGACGCTGGAAGCCAGTCGGTAATAAGATAGCATAAACGTGATTCAGGCGAGCAATATACTGATGCTGACTTTGGAAATCTGTATAATAAGAGACATACACTGGTAACCAAAACATTATGACCAGCTGCTTAATAGTTTAATGGTCTACGTTTTGAACGCAGTACAACGACGATTCTACGTGACATGGCTTCGACAATACCATGGTAGATATTGGGAGATATGTGGCACCAACTTCCACCCACAGAACACAAAGTTCCCGTAAATTTCGAGGAGATGTTACGTGCACGCGGAGCTAAGAATCCAATATTATCTAGTTTGCCAATGGAAGGATAAGGTAAGTTGCTGAACTATATTTACAGCGGAGATTATGAATAATGATAGATACTGCAAGCATGTTGAAAAGACGAGCGGTTCTTGTACTACTGTTCAGATCAGATGATGAACATTACAGTAGGAGACTGGTGAAAGATGGTAGTCACACTGCTAGGCCAATCGTGTATTGTTCCTACAGTAGTAGAGAGATGGAAGTGCGTTTACTGAGATTGACATTCAACACCAAAGAAATAGCAATGGCTGGATACGTCACTTCTATGATTTATGTAGCTATACACAACGTTATCGACATTCCCTAACTGGAACAGACTGGCAACATCATCTCATGCGCCGCGCGTAAGGATTGGCCACCAGCAGAATACACATCCCCCTACCACCAAGCACTTCCAAAATGCTCACAACTTTTTGGAAGAATGACAACTCGGATAGAACAGCGCCACTAAATACAGGGTGAGGCCGAATGAGAGTAGCGGTAGTCGAGCTCACTATTTTGACCAATTGGGAGGTTCTAGAAACTTCCTGGCAGATTAAAACTGTGTGCCGGGCCGAGACGCGAACTCGGCACCTTTGCCTTTCGCGGCAATTGCTCTAACAACTGAGCTACCCAAGCACGACTCACGCCCCGCCCTCACAGCTTCACTTCTGCCAGTACCTCGTCTCCTACCATCCAAACTTTACAGAAGCTCTCCTGCGAACCTTGCAGAACTAGCACTCCTGAAAGAAAGGATATTGCGGAGACATGGCTTAGCCACAGCGTGGGGGATGTTTCCAGAATGAGATTTTCACTGTGCAGCGGAGTGTGCGCTGATATGTAACTTCCTGGCAGATTAAAACTGTGTGCCGGGCCGAGACTCGAACTCGGGACCTCGGGAACTCGACTCCCGAGTTCGAGTCTCGGCCCAGCACACAGTTTTAATCTGCCAGGAAGTTTCATATCAGCGCACACTCCGCTGCAGAGTGTAAATCTCATTCTGGGAGGTTCTCGTTTACCTGTTTCTGCAATGCAATTCCTTGACAAAAGTTGACAGCTGCTATTATAGTATCTATCAAAAACAGCAGACCACTTTCGTTGCCTGGTACTCGGACAAAGAAAAGTAGCTAAGCACTCATTACCCCGTTGAAGCCGTCGTCACTAAAGACGGGACGTAAGCTGGGATTAAACAACGCCGGGCGGAGTGGCCGTGCGGTTCTAGGCGCTGCAGTCTGGAGCCGAGCGACCGCTACGGTCGCAGGTTCGAATCCTACCTCGGGCATGGATGTGTGTGATGTCCTTAGGTTAGTTAGGTTTGAGTAGTTCTAAGTTGTAGGCGACTGATGACCTCAGAAGTTAAGTCGCATAGTGCTCAGAGCCATTTGAACCATTTGATTAATCAACGGTGGAGGAAGAAATCGGCAGTGTCTTTCGCCCTATGACGATCCCAGAGCTTTCCACCAGATGTTTAAAGAAGATTCAAAATAACGGCACAGAAGGGAGCGTCAAAATGTTCTCAGTGCGTCTCAAATCCTATCACTCACAGAAACGGAAATGAACGGAGCAGTACTGCCACAGACTTGCTGTTTTTTGAAAACATAGAAAGTTAGTCCATTTTCGATACAGTTATTCATTCTGTATGTGTGTGATTACTACTTTTGCATTTTATTAAACTTTAGTTCAATTCTTCATTAGTCTATAACAAGTGTAACACAGGTTGTCGTTCTTAAAGCAGAAAAATTTTGTCAAGAAAAGTATCTCTGTGCGTACCCCAAGATTGCTCTGTAGCATCATTTCTGTCAACAATACATATGAATGAACTGGTCGGAAGCTCCATTACGCTGTCCGCGGGTGATGCGGTTGTGTATAGAAGATCTGCAACGCTAGAAAATTGTAGCGAAAGCAGGAATACCTGCTGAAAATCAACACTTGGTGCAATGTTTGGTAGCTGACCCTCAAGATGAACAAACGCAAACTACTGGACATAAACTGGCAAAGTGTTGTGTTGGCAGAAGATACAACACCGTACTACTAGTGGAGGCCGAAATGCGCGCGTTTTAGCTCACGCAGGCTCGCGTGAGGAGGGAAGAACTACACTGTCGTGAGGTCTGGAACATGACAAGGAATTAGAATTCAGAAAGCGGACGTAATTAGTTTGATACTTAACTTTAATCCATTAATGATGAACGTCGCTCTTGACGGTACATGATTCACAATATCAATCTCAATAGTAACTGAATATGGCGCCTTGCTAGGTCGTAGCAAATGACGTAGCTGAAGGCTACGCTAAACTATCGTCTCTGCAAATGAGAGCGTATGTAGCCAGTGAACCATCGATATCAAAGTCGGCTGTACAAATGGGACGAGTGCTAGGGAGTCTCTCTAGACTAGACCTGCCGTGTGGCGGCGCTCGGTCTGCAATCACTGATAGTGGCGACACGCGGGTCCGACGTATACTAACGGACCGCGGCCGATTTAATGGCTACCACCTAGCGAGTGTGACGTCTGGCGGTGACACCACACAAAGAGACCGTTTATTATATGGCACGTGGTTGTTGAAGATACGTTAGAAACAGCCACATCGATTAAATATCTGGGAGTGGTTAAAGTGGATCGACCTCGTGAATATAATCGAAGAAGAGACAAACGCCTGACCGAGATTCATTGAAAGAATCGACAGGACGTGTGGTACATTTGTTCACAACGATTTGGGATATTTTACTTCATGACTAGCTTTTAACTTGTGACTGCACCCGCGTACGAATATGTCACATATTTTGCACACGTACGTGTCTGAATTTCTACTGTTTTGTACACTGCACCTCTAGAGAGGATGTTAAATTTATCTATGGTACGCAGCCATTTGTCATGATCTTTGGTCCTGAAACACTTTGACAAAAATATTGGCTCATTGTAGTCCACATTCGCGCGACCTGTTTGACTAAATGGGGAGCACAAATAAGAATAAATCTGCACTTCATACTTTAAAAATATTCCACGTCAGGTTAATAAAGGATATAAATACCCTGTGCTTCAGATTTATACTAATTACCCTCTTCTCTTCCCTATCCACATCCTTAGAGGTATAAGGGATATTATACTTCCACACTATTTCTGAACAAAAAAAGTATCATGTACGTACCGAATATTGTTAAACGTTTTCATCAAAATTCAGGAGAAATTTAAATCTCTCCCCTAATTGTATACATTCCAATTTTATTTACTCTCTGTTTTACCATTTGCTTGATCACACCTTGCTCTTTGCCCACTTGCCTCTTCACACATTCTCCATCTGCCCCCTCACAACCTATCCATCATTTGCCCACGTCTCATACTCTCTCCCAATTGTACCTTCTTCCTTCTTCCTCACGTCATTTGCCTCTTCCACCTTACGCCATAACCCTTTTCCACCTGCCTCCTCATAAACTCTTCCTTTTCTACTTGTCCTGTACCTCTCCCCATCTTCTACCTGCCTCCTACATCTTCCCCTCCAAGGACCTTTCTCTCTCCATCTCCTCCTTCCCCTGTTCTTTTCGATCTCTTCTTCCCCCCTCTCTCTCTGTCCATATCGTCGTCCTTCCTCTCTCCACCAGTCTCATCCTCAGCTCTCTCCATTCACCTTTTCCTCTCCCTTCCTGTCTCCTCCTCCGTCTCTCCCTGTCCACTCTCTCTCCCTGTACATCACCTCCTACCCCATCTCTCTGTACATCTCCACACAAACACTAACACACACACATACATGTATACACTGAAGAGCTAAACAAACTGGTACATCTGCCTAATATCATATGGGTCCCCCGCAAGCATGGAGATGTGCCGCAACACATGGCATGGACTTCACTAATGTCTGAAGTAGTACTGGAGGGAACTGATGCCATGAATCCTGCAGGGTGGTCCATAAATCCATAAGAGCACGACGGGATGGAGATCACTTCTGAATAGCACGCTGCAAGGCATCCCATATACGCTAATAATGTTCATGTATGGGGAGTTTGGTGGCTAGCACAAGTATTTAAACTCGGAAGAGAGTCCCTGGAGCCACTATGTAGCAATTCTGAATGTGTGGAGTGTCACATTGTCCTGCTGGAATTGCTATAGTCCGTCGGAATACACAATGGACATGAATGGATGCAGATGATCAGATGGGATGCTTACATACGCGCCATCTGTTAGAGTCATATCTGGACGTATCAGGGGGTCCATATCACTCCACTTGCACATGCCCCACACCATTACAGAGCCTACATCACCTTGAACAGTCCTTTGCTGACATGCAAGGTCCATGGATTCATGAGACTGTCTCCATACCCGTACTCGTCCATGCACTCAATACAATTTGAAACGAAATTCGTCCGACAAGGCTGCATATTTCCAGTCATCAACAGTCCAATATCAGTGTTGACGAGCCCAGGTGAGGTGTAAGACTTTGAGTCGTGCAGTCGTCAAGGCTACATGAGGGGGCCTTTGACTCTGAAAGCCCATTTGGATGATATTTCATTGGATGGTTCACACGCTGACACTTGTTGATAGGCCAGTATTGCAGAAGGGTTGAAGTTCTGTCACTTTAGACAATTCTCTTCAGTCGTGCCATTGTAGCAGCAATAACCACCTAACAATTGCACCAGACCCTTGTCATATATACGTGTTGCCGACTGCAGCGACTCATTTGAGTACACATGCCTATATACCAGTTTCTTTGGCCCTTGTGTCTATACACTTTTACCCAAGGCTTTACCCATATATGCATAAGGCTCATATATATGTACGCTTTTACTCAAGGCTTTGCCCACATGTGCATGAGGCTCACATATTGCTGTCTCTCTTACCATCTCCTTCACTCATTTTCTTTTCTTTCCATCCCTTTCTTCCTCCACCTGTATCCTACTCTTCCCCCTCGCTCTATCCATTGCCCACACCTCTCTTTCTTCACCTGACACTCTTTCCTCTCCACGTCTATCTCCTCCTACCTTTCTCTCTCTCTCTCTCTCTCTCTCACACACACACACACTTTCAATCTCGTCCTTCCATTCTGTCCAACTCTTCCCCCCACTCCTTCTGTACATACCCTCCCTCTGTTTCCATCTACCTCCTCCCCCTCCCTCCATCCATACCTCTCCCTCCTCTCCCTCTTTCTATTCGTCTCCTCCTCATTTCATTTTGCCCACCCCATCTCCCACCTCTCTGTCCACATTTCCGTCTTCCTCTCCCTCTTACCATCTTCTTCACTCCCTTTTTCTTTCCACCCCCTTCTTCCTCCATCTCTGTCCTCCTTTGCCCCTATCTTTATCCATTGGCTACTCATCCTCCTTTCTTTATCTCCTACTCCCTTCTCTCCCTGTCTGTCGCCTCCTCCTTCTCTCTCTGTTTCCATCTCGTCCTCCCATTCTCTCTGTTCATCTCCTCTCTCCACTATTTCTGTATGTATCCTCCAATCTGTTTCCATATATCTCCTCCCCCTCCCTCCATCCACCCTTTTCCCACTTTCTATTCGTCTCCTCCTCTCCTCACTTTTCTCACCCATACTTCCACCTCTCTGCCAACCTTCTCCTCCCTTTCTCCATCTGTCCATCTCCTCTCCCTCTTTCTCTGTCCATCTCATCCTTCCCCTCTCACAACCCATCATGTTTCCCCAACCTCTCTCTGCTCAGCCAAATGTATTCACTTGTGTAACCTCTGGAATGCATTCCAATACAATGTGGCCAACAAATATGTTGTGAAGGGCAGCCTAGATATCAGGGTGTACCAATCCTTCTCACTCCACACTCACCCCAACAGGAGATTGGTGGTCATTACCCACACAATATTCTTTCCCAGATCATAAGCAAAATGAAATCGATCCAGTATAGTAGGAGATGTGGAAAATAAACACACACACAATATATATATATGGTACAGAATTATCTGTGTTGACAGCGTCCCTGACACTCTTCTTGCCATCAAGGTAACCTTAGGAAGTCTTGTGCATCATCTCTCCGTGAATCACATGAAGTTTTTTCTGTATTTTAACAGTGTGCATATTGTAATCTCTGATGCAGGACACGGAGACCAGACTAGGATTTTCCTAATGTGCATTAAATCCATACTGGCCAGTGCACGAGACCACCATCGTTAACATGCTATGTGGATTCAGTCTGAGTCTGGCTCATCTGTTTGTCTTGCAGACTAGAACTCTGCATGATGTGCTACATGGGCAGCTTAGCACAGAGCTTTGAGAAATGCATGATACACACTCTGCTGTTTTACAGTATATTTATTGACCACTGGTTTCAATCGTGGATCATCTTCAGAATGGAAAAGTATCTATTATGACCACTGCACATATCATACATGCTGTTTAACCGGAAAAGTATGCGCCATTGCTGACTTGAAGACGTCATAAAATTGTACTTAACGCCATAACACACAATAGATATTTTTTGAATGTGAAGGTGATCCATGGAAACCGCTAATGAATAAATACATTGTAAGACAGCACAGTGTGTATCATGCACTGTGTCGATGCTGTTGATAGTCGCCTGAAATTTTTTTTAACATAGAGGATTAGTGTGAATGTTAAATTTGACTATGGAGTTTATCAAATAAAATCTTTATTCCTACTAGTAAGACCCTGCTACACAAGGGCGTCCACATTGTGGACCCCCACACCACCTAGCTCTCTGGGAAAGGAAAAGAAGTGGTACAGTCAAGCGTTATTTTTTGTTTTTTCGAGAAAATGATTTAAATGTCCGTATTGTGTAGCTTTCCAACATGGTCGAAACTGGAACTTTTCTATGGATGCTTACTCGTCGCCATCTGTCTTCCAAAATAGTGAAAGTACTCCATATCCCCAGCTGTTCCCACCCCCTTCAGACAATCGAATGGGTGCTCTTACTAATACATGCAGATGCAGCTGTCGGCTAAGAAGGTGACTGAAAATGACAAAGTGTCGAACCTGCATTAGCTAATAAACAATATATGTGAGCACTGAATAATAACTTCTACAGTCAAGTGTAGCCTATGCAATCGTGTTTCAATGACACTTCATAAATAGTTATCACTCTGGCGACTGTACCTAAAAGGATTTACGATGAAGACATTTAGAGTTTCGTGATACATTACGAAGTTTGAATGAAGCTTGTGATCTTTTCTATAAACGTTCTCTCACTAGAGAAAGTCAACACCTGACAGCGAAAAACAATACTGTTTTTACAATATCTGGGCAAAATAATCATACATTTTGCTTATTAAAATAGATAAATGACATTAAAGTTCCTTCAACAAGGAAATGTCAGCTCTACTGGACCCAGTATTTATGTTACTTGGAATTCCACCTGATTGTGGACTGTTGCTGTTGCTGTGGACACCTCCATTTCCTGGTCGAGTAGTGCTGCTAGCGCTGTAATAGTAACAGAAAAACTCATAAGTATAATGTCATACAAACATAATAATAAATATAATAATAATAATAATAATAATAATAATAATAATAATAATAATTGCAGATGGATGGATACTTACAGCAGCTTCTGGCACTTCTTTTATGGTGGAAGGCTAGATACGTTTGAGACCTAGCTGTACATACAGACAACGATGAGATGATGATTTTTACATTGGCAGTAGCTATTTTACACATTACATTATTTTTGTGATGTCACAAGGTCATAGCTTCTCTGTAGTATAATCGTGGGAAAACTGCATTGCATGCAACTGCCTGCTGAATGTAGGTCTTCAGTGAATGGGTTGTTGGATTGAGAGTACTCAGAAGTATATGTGAGTGCATGCCAATCTTGCCAGATTGCACATACAGTCCATTCTCACTCCCATGGAAGTGAGAACACAGCAGTACATGCAGACTAGTGTTAACATACAAACAACAGTCGACTCTCACTCCCATGAAAGTGTGAACACAGAAAATGCACCAGCACTGTACTAGATACACACTAAAGTTCGAACTCAAGAGGTACCTGGCATGCCACTGGCCATCTATTAAAGTGAGGCACAGGGGACAGGCACGAGAGGGTCCTGATGGTTCTCCACCTCCTCTTCCATGGCGTTGGCATGAGTCAAAAGAATTCTAGGAACTGCTGATATCAGTGAAATATAACAAGCGCAATTGCCTCTGCACTATGAACGCTTGGCCTCCCCTTCATAACCACGACATGGGTTGTCAGTGACCTTGTTTATGACATGTGCATCTGTGTCAGCTGTAATACGACACCACTGTGTCAGCACGGATAAGGAAGTTCTGATGCTGATGTCAGCAAATTTTCTGTCTGTACTAGCAGTGACCCGCTACTAACGATTGTTTGCACACTTCTCCGCATCCTTTTGGTTTATTTTCTTCTGTATTGACGTCTTTCCTACAGCTTAGGTACCTGTAAACACGGTCGATTGCAGCGTATATCGGAGGCTATGGGAAGGTTACTCCACTATGCAGAATTCTTCAGAGGAAATCGTGTTTAATAAATGGAGACGATTAACAGAGAAAGATGTATCATTTTGATAGGAATTAGAGTGGCTAAATCGTATCCATTTAAACCGTTACACAGTATACAGGGTGAAAACTATTTAAACCGACAAACTCTGGGAGGTTGTAGGGGACATCAAAACAAATATTTTTCCCTACAGTCATTTTTTTCCTATGAGGATTATTTAAACCGGTGGAGGCCCTATTACGCTCTTCAGTTGTTAGAGGTCGTATGACGATCTTCAGTTGTAGGCAACTGCTGTCCACCAGTGTAGTAGTGCATTTTCTGTTTACTAATGGAGCGATACATATGGATTTGAGTACACTGATATGGTTGGTGCATACTACGTAGCGCACCACAACAGACGAGCTGCACAGCGGGTTTATCAACAACAATATCCTAAGGCGGTTAGGATCATACGACCTTTGCTGCTGTGAACAAACGTCTGCGTGAGACTGGACCATTTAGCAGATTACCTGGACAGGGACGCCGTCGCACGGTAAGAATGCTGCAATTTCAGGAAGCTGTCTTGCAACATGTGGAGTGAGAACCTTCAATCAGCACTCGTGCAATTGCACGTAACATGGGGATGAATCAGACTATTGTTAAGTACAGTTCTTCGAGAGCAATTGTTACGTCCATTTCACTTACAGCGTGGTCACAATCTGGAACCAGTTGATTATCCACCCAGAGCACAGTTCCCGCAGTGGTACCTGGAACAGTGTGAAATGCATCCTACATTTCCATCCTCTGTGTTGTTTACCGATGAAGCAACGTTCGGGCATGCTGGAGTCTTCAACAGGTACAATTCGCATTTTTTGGAGTGAGGATAACCCACATGCCACAGTTACTAGCGTTCATCAAGTGCGGTTCTTCGTTAATGTGTGGGTCGGTGTTGTTGGGGACTGTTTAATTGGGCCGTATCTGCTACCTAGGCCATTAAATGGCAGGCACTATCACAATTTTCTCGCCAGAGCACTGATAGAATTGCTGGAAGACGTCCCGCTCCCTACAAGACAACGTATGTGGTTCCACCATGTCGAGGCGCCGGCACATTTCAGTTGTCGCGTGCGTCGATTCCTGGATCGACGGTACCCAGAAACCTGGATTGGCAGAGGTGGTCCTGTACCATGGCCTGCTCGATCCCCAGGTATGTCCCCTCCGGACTTTTTTGTGTGGGAGAGATGCGCAATCTTGTTTACGCAACGCCTGTTGCATCAGAAGAGGATCTGGTTGCCCGTAGAGTAACAGCAGCAGGAACAATTCAGGATACTTCTTGGTTTTTTTCCCGTGTCAGACAGAAAAATATCCGACGGTGTAACCTTTGTTTACATGTCAATGGAGGCATTTTTGAAAATCTACTGTAATTGAAATTGGGTTGTGTTAATGTGTTGCCTCTTGGTCATAAAACAATGGAAATGTGTTTGTTGGTATAATTAATTTGCCGCCAGAGAAATGTTCCTCTACCGGTTGAAATACTCCTCATAGAAAAAAATGACATAAGGGAAAAATATTTGTTTTGGTGTCCCCTACAACCTCCCAGAGTTTGTCGATTTAAATACTTTTCACCCTGTATGAGAATATGATAAAACTAACTTAATTCACTAACCATAATTAGTACAATTGTGAAGAACACGCTAACAACATATTAATTATCAGAACATTCGCCAACTTTTTGTTACATGACAGATAAATCACAACACGGCAATTATGTGTTATGTTCAAGGGTTGTCATAGATTGTCACAAATGTTGCAATTGCTGGTTATTGCCGGCCGCGGTGGTCTCGCGGTTCTAGGCGCGCAGACCGGAACCGTGCGACTGCTACGGTCGCAGGTTCGAATCCTGCCTCGGGCATGGATGTGTGTGATGTCCTTAGGGTTAGTTAGGTTTAAGTAATTCTAAGCTCTAGGGGACTGATGACCACAGCTGTTAAGTCCCATAGTGCTCAGAGCCATTTGAACCATTTTTTGCTGGTTATTCCAGTGACAACTGATACCTCAGAAAAATATTCAGTGTGAACTCTTCAGAGCAATCTCCTGGCTCAGACGTTCCAACAACAAACATTGTGTATCATGGCGGCTGCAGTGTAACACGTGTTAAGTTCGGCTCGCGAAATTTAGTTGATTTCGAAGGTGTTCTCGCAGGTGGCGCTGTCTAGTACAAGTGGAAATCGTGTTAACAACAGTGTTCTGTGCAGTAGTGCTATTTTTTTCTGTGCTCCGCCAATATCTTCGAGAAAATGGTAAACAGAAGAGTGAACAGCAGCGCGTCCAGCAGCGGGGAAGCCGCAGGTGCGGCGGGTCTGCTCTTGGCGGAAGGTGCGGCCGCGGCTCCCGGTATAGCGGAGCTGGACCGCTCTGAGGTAAACGCTGCGCTTCGCGATAAAAACAATCTCGATCTGATAGCAGGCACTATATCAGATACTGTAACGGCAGCAGTATTGGCCAAAATGCGTGAAACTGTTGAGGCCAATACTGCCGAAATTACAGCACTAAAAAAGTCGGTGTCTGAATACGAGAAAAAGACACGAGAGTTAGAGGTGAAACTATCTGCCGCAACAGACGAGCTAGAACAGTACCAAAGGCGAAATAGTCTACGACTGTTTGGAGTAGCAGAAAATAAGGAAGAAGACACAGACAACCTGCTTATAGAGGTTGCGCGTGAAAAATTAGGTGTTGAAGTGACCAAGGCAGACATTGACAGGAGCCATCGGGTGGGACGAAAACTACCAGGTGCTACCAAACCTCGTCCAATAATAATTAAATTTCTCTCGTACCGGAAAGGGGCAGAGATCTTTACCCAGAAGAAGAAGTTAGCAAGGACAGGGCTTACAATAAGGGAAGATCTGACACACGAACGGCTAAAGATTTTAAACAGTGCTATATCCCATTTCGGTCTTCAGAATGTGTGGACTCAGGATGGCAGAGTAATCATTAAGACAGCGGCTGGAAAGAAGACAGTCACAAGCAACACAGAACTGAATAGTATTAAGTGAAGCTACTCGAGCCAAAAGTGCAAACTTAACACCATTTGCAAATTGTAACAGCCCTATACTCAGATATAGTCTTGTAACTGTATTAACTTTTCAATTATACCCATATTTGTACCTTCAACTAATTGTTTTTGTAACTGTATTAACTTTTCACTATTTTTTTGTGTCTGTAGCTCTAACCATTACTTAATTTTAGTTACTGCTAATACTTTTTTCATTTTCTCAGTTTATTCTCTTCCATTCTGTAATAGTTCTATTGCAATTATTAGTCTCTCCTTTAGTTCATTAATCACCCATCTCTTCGGTTTAAATTGTTCATAACAAAAATCACCATCAGTATCACTTAAGCAAATTTCAATCTAATTGTAGCTTCCTACGATAATCACTACCAGTATCACTTTAGTAAATTTAATTTTAATTCTAGCTTCCTACGATAATCTATTAATTATTAAACTTACTTCTCTCTGCTGGCAGCATCGGCCTCTTAAATCACTCCCCTTTCCCTTATTTCCACCCTAACCTGTTTCAAATAAGCTAATTACATTTCTCCTCTTACGACATAGGATACACAGTGACACACAGCCGTCACTATTATTGGTCATATTCTCCTTGTACCGAATACCACTAATCCATTTTCTATACTCCCGCAACCTCAGGAAATCTCTTGCAGTCACCTTTCTTTCGGTACTCGCGGAGTCACAAACAGGGCGTGCAAAATCTCGGACACCCCTGTGTTATGTCACTTGGCGGAAGCACCGGCCAGTGCCCCTCGCGGCAGGTAGTGCCTAACAAAGGGACAAACCAGTCTGCCACCCTACTCCAGGCTGCTCAGCGGAACGCGTCAGAGCTTTTAGCAGCTCACTGCAACATCCAGTCTTTACCTGCACATTACGAAGAACTTAGCCTCCTCTTCAACCAACTAAACTACCACGTAATCCTCTTATCCGAAACGTGGTTGAAACCACACATATCCACTGCATCTATTCATCTCCCAGGGTACACATTTCTTAGGGCAGACAGATCAAAAAAGCGAGGTGGCGGGGTCGGCGCGTATATACGAACAGATCTCAAAGCGAAAGTCTTATGTACGTCAAATCCTGCTGAAGAAAAAGAGGCTGAATTCATGTTCATTGAAATAAATATACAAAGTCGGAAATTCTTGACTGGCGTCGTGTACAAGCCGCCAAAAATAAACTCAATGAGTTCCTTCCAGTCGGAATTACATTCTCTCCAGTGTCAATACGAACATGTCATCGTAATGGGTGACTTGAACGTAGACCTGCTAAGAGACACTCCCTCCGCAATAAACCTAAGAAGATTGTTTAGTTGCAATGGCATGAACATTCTTCCATTACAACCTACACACCATATGGCGCACAGTCATACTCTTATAGACGTAATCGCAACGAAACAGACTGACAAAGTAAGAGATGTTGGTCAAACATCGGCCCCTGGCCTCTCAGCACATGATGTAATATTCCTGGCCTACTCTGTGCAGCCCCCAAGGATCAAATCGCGTTACATAACTTGTAGGAACATGAAACGTATTGACCTTGACGCTCTAACAGCCGATTGCTCAGAAATCTCATGGCATCAAATAATCAGAGAACCTACAATCGACGGCAAAATTAATGAACTTGGTGATAAACTCACTGCCCTCTATGACAAACATGCACCTGTGCGCACAATCCGTGTAAGAAAATCTCCTGCTCCATGGCTGACAGCTGAATTACTTCAAATGATGACTAATAGGGATGCTGCCCACAGGCGTTTCAAGGCAGATCAGAAAAAAAAAAGGTTCAAATGGCTCTGAGCACTATGGGACTTAACAGCTATGGTCATCAGGCCCCTAGAACTTAGAACTACTTAAACCTAACTAACCTAAGGACAGCACACAACACCCAGCCATCACGAGGCAGAGAAAATCCCTGACCCCGCCGGGAATCGAACCCGGGAACCCGGGCGTGGGAAGCGAGAACGCTACCGCACAACCACGAGATGCGGGCACAGATCAGAAACCCGAGCGTTTCGAAGAATACAGAAAGCTACGGAACAGAGTGAAACAATGCATTCGCAATGCTAAAATCAGGCACGCTCGCTCCCTTGTATGCAGCGATCTGACGCCCACGACTCTATGGAAGAATCTCCGTAGCTTGGGGGTCGGAAAGGCAAAATCAGAAACTACTTTTCATGTGTCAGCTAACGAATTAAATGAATTCTTCTCTGCACCTCTGAATACCAGCATGGCTGATAATTACCGTCCACAAGAATCCCCAAACAGGATAACTAACAACGATAGCTTCCATCTAAAACATGTAACAACAAATACGGCAAGAAAAGCAATAATGAGAATCTCTTCTGATGCAATAGGCAACGACAGTATCGGTATAACCATGATTAAGAATGTTGCCGATATCTTAGTACCTGTCTTAACTGACATACTTAATTTTTCCCTCGTGAACGGAATATACCCCACTGCATGGAAAATAAGCATAATTCGACCCATCCCTAAGATCGAAAACCCGCAACTGCCTAGTGATTACCGACCAATTAGCATACTGCCTGCTGTTTCCAAAGCACTCGAATATATTGTTCATGACCAAATCACTGAACACTTGCATGAATTCAGCCTATATGACAAATTTCAATCCGGTTTCCGTAAACATCACAGCACAAACACTGCTCTAATTAAAGTAACAGATGACCTGAAATGTGCCATCGACAATCGAAAGGCAACAATATTGACGCTACTGAACTTCAGCAAAGCTTTTGACACTGTTAACTTTGACATATTGCTCAGAAAAATGCAACAGCTTAATTTCTCTGATAGTGCAATGAGATGGTGTGAAAGCTACTTAAAAGACAGACAGCAATGTGTTGTCTGCGTAAATGAAAAATCTTCCTGGAAGCATGTTTCCTCGGGAGTGCCACGAGGATCAGTCTTAGGACCACTTTTGTTTTCTTTATATGTCAACGATATTTCGTCGGTTCTGTCCTCCTGTAAATATCATTTCTATGCCGACGACCTCCAGCTCTACCTAAGCGTCAGACCTGAAGAAGTAAACACTGCAATCGCTCAGATGAATGATGATCTGTCTTCGGTAGTGACATGGGCGAAAAGCCTGGGGCTTAAACTAAATGCAAAAAAGACGCAAGTAATCTTAATAGCCCATCAGAAATTAATAAGTTCAGATTTCCGCGAACGGCTACCTCCTATTCTACTCAACGGTACTCCAATACCATATCAGAAAACAGTGAAGAACTTGGGTGTAACTTTGGATGAGCATCCCAACTGGGCGGAGAATACAGTCGCAGTGTGCCGAAAGACGCCTGCTTGTCTCTATGCTCTCAAAAAGTTTCGGAACATATTTCCACAGGACTTGAAACGCCAGCTCGTGCAAGCACTCGTTCTACCGAACCTCCACTATTGTGATGTGATTCAACAAGGCACGAGTAGTGAAAACAAAAGACGGCTAGAGCTAACCATGAATGCCTGTGTGCGTTACACCTGCAACATTCGCCGATATGATCATGTTAGTGCTTCATACTCCGAGCTAAAGTGGCTGCGGCCGGACAAATTGCGTGACTACCACACTCTATGTCTACTTCACAGACTCCTCGTCGCGCAAGCACCCCAGTACCTTGCTTCAGAGATTAAAAACCTGTCATGCCATCATAATCGAAACACGAGGTCACTCTTATTTGATATCCTAACTGTGCCCACTCACAAAACAAAAACTTTTGCAAACTCCTTCTCAGTTGCCGCTGTCCGCCTCTGGAACAAACTGCCCCTTACCTTGCGCAAAATTCAATCTCCTGCTGCTTTTAAGAAGAAGTTGAAGCATTTCCTACTATCATCCTCATAAAGTTCTCCACAAAATTAATGTACCAGGCCAATCCTCTCATCTGTCAAATAGCAAAGCTAGCGTCTCCTATCTTGCTCCTGAGATGCCTTCCCCTTCATCTATCTCTATTAGCCAGGCAATCTTCTTTTCCTTTATATTTCCTTAATTATGTTTCATCGTGTCTATTCTTCTCCTCCCTTCACCATGAGTCTCCCTCATACTCCCTGCTGCCAGCACTCCCATCTAAAATTTGTCTCTTCAATAATGTCTAATTATAACAGTACTTATGATCTACGAATACAAACTCTATATGTATGTATTTTTCCAGGTGTACCTTTCTCATTGTTTATTTCACTTTTTGTACTAGATGTAGTTTAACATGCCTACTAAAACGTATGAATGTAAAATAAGTAGAATGCCTGGTTAGATGTAAGAGAGGGCCTGATGGCCCTAATCTTGCCAGGTTAAATAAATAAATAAATAAAAATAAATAAATAAAATAAAAGGCCTGACGACGAGGTGATTATAATTTCCAACCTTCAGCGCTTCACAACAGTATACACTACTTTCATTTATCTGCTTTCCATAATAACTGCGCACGGAACACATATAGCTTATGATCACTCTGCAGCTAGGTAATCGAACACCCAGATACCCACTGCAAGCCTTGGTATTGTGTGTTACTGTTCCCGTGCATCGTACCTTTAAAACATTTAAAACGGAACTTCTTTTACATGAAGTGACCTGAAAAATCTTCCTATTTTAGAGCGTGGTAGGTTTAGGAAACACCGAACGCACATCAGTCAGTTGATCTTAGTATCTTATATTTTAATCTTTCATCTGTTGCAATATTAGTTAACTGTGAGTTGAGATTCACCGCTATATTGTTTCGATATTGTCTGAACCTTATGCCTAGCCGCGAAGCAAATACTGAATGACGATTCCCCGATCTGCCTGTAACATTTTTACAAACAGAAATGTTGCGACGCAGCGTGAGACGCTCCAATACTTAGCCTGGTGATTCCACGTGTGAAGACAGCCGGTGCTGCCTCCTGAAGTGAGGCTCTTCGCTGCTAACGAGAACACGGGAAGACGCAACGTCAAATGGACTTCTCTTGTTCGCATTCAGACTGCAGGGAGGGGCGGATGGCAAGCTAAGAACAAAGCGGTGTTCCGCTTTAGATCTTCGCCCCCACCGTTCTGCTACCTCTGCACGGACAGTGCATTCTTTTTATTACGGGGTGCCTATTCTCTGTAGATGTTCCGTCCATCAGAACTTTTAGGAATTTTATTTCTACTCCGGCGTTTTCCTCGTATACTATTCGTTACCTTGAAACCTTCCTGTCTCCTCTATATCTCTTTTGTTAATCAACCTTCCCTTCTACAATAACCTATGAAACCTTTCCTTAGGATTTCTATCTCTTGCTTAATAATAACAAATGAAATCTTCCCTTTGAAATTTATTCTCTTTCTCAATCTTCGCATACAAATTTAATTGCTGCTTAACTAAAGTGATTTTCTGATTATTTCGACGAAACATAGAATGTGTCGTCGCCGTGGCCCTCAGTCGTTATCTGCAATAACCCAAACCTGTTCCTTACCTTTTTTATTGTTACTGGATCGCCATCTGACTGCTACATCGAACTGCGACATGAATATACTTACTCTGTTTTACTATACTCTATTAGCTGCTGGTGGGCTGTCATAATAAGTGGCTGTATTTATTACCAAAGCTGACATTATTCTTTAATAGCAAAGCTGACGTTCTTCTTTAATTAATTTGACTGACGTTACGTAATTCATAGTTACACTTTTTCTTGACAACAATAAAATTTTGCAAAGTTTTACGTTGATAGTTTTTGGAATGGATTATAATCAGTAATGCAATATTGCTGGCAAAAATTAATTATATTCTGAATGAAATGATTTTACAAACGTTCAAATGTGACTTACTTTTTACAATAATCTTACAACTAGCATTGCGCAAACATACCTTCAGTAGTCTTGAGTTTCTGAAAAAAATAATTCAATAATATTAGTTCCTCTTATGATAATAATTAGCTGATGACTCTGTGCATCCGTTTATAATCTCTTGTAAATCATATCTGGTGGCTGGCAGGCACACCGCTCCTCTCAGCCTCTCGCTTCAGACCTGCTACCGACTCGCTTCACTTCTCGCTTACTACTGACTTCCTACGAACGCTAAAGTGCGATCTCTCCTGCCAACAATGCTTTCTGGTGCATACAATCCCTGCTACCACTGCAAAATGTATCAATGCCCGGTCTTTCCCGCTCTTTTCTTAAAATGTATCCATATGCTGTCTCTCCCGCCCTTTTTGAAATTATATCAATGTGCGGTCTCTCTTGCCAACAATACTCTGGTGCAGACATTCCCTGCTACCACAATTATTTCCAACATGACAAATATTAATTATTCCTACTTAATCCTATTAATAAAATATAAACATCTTTCATAAATTGTGGTTTGACAATAGGCAATAGAAATATACACGTCATACAACTTGACGTTTTGACTATCTTTAGTTCTTATGTCAGCAAGGAATAACTTAGCTACTTCGCGTAATATTTGTTTCTTTACAACTCCTATGAGAAAAAACTTCTGATACAGGCCTTGCCTGAAAATGACAGAAAGCAGTGTTGCCATAATAAAATTATTTCAGAAGTAGTGTCTCTACCTTTCCTGGACTGCCGTAGACATTTATGAGATAGTGACTGAAACATTGTTATCATGCCTATTTCATAAGGACTCCTAACGCAGAAAACCAAGAGAATTGGTTCCCTAGGGTAACGTAGACAATTAGCTTTGCAGAATTCGTTAGTCAGTTACAGATCAGATGAACGAGTCTTTTATCGAAATGATGTGGAACGGCTCAGTTTACAGAATATATGTGCACGATTAGTATTAACATTAATGAAAACATTTATTATTTTAGTCCCAATCACGCAACTACGGTTAAAAAAAGTCTTTTCTTAATGACTACCTGTTTTTAAGTAGAGATTCGTCCACAGAATAGAAGGAGTTATCCAAGAGAAATCATTTTTAGTTAGATATAAAATCTGCTTTGCTTCCTGTCAGACATTTTGTGTTTCTGGTAAAATGATCAACGATTTTTGTTGCTTCATGCTGAACTCCTTTCTGAGCCACTGGGTAATAAATGTCAGTTTTCCATCTAGTGTTGTAGGTGTGAACAGCACTGTACTTTTCAAATTGTGTTGGCTTACGTATAACGAATTTCATGTATTGTGATGGTGCAGTTAAGGTGCTTAGGTTCTTTGAAGGACTACAGTGTAGCTCAAAAGTATTTTCTACAGATAATAAATTCGGGAAACAAATCTTTTAGTAGAAAAAAATGTTCAAATGTGTGTGAAATCTTATGAGACTTAACTGCTAAGGTCATCAGTCCCTAAGCTTACACACTACTTAACCTAAATTATCCTAAGGACAAACACACACACCCTTGCCCGAGGGAGGACTCGAACCCCCGCCGGGACCAGCCGCACAGTCCATGACTGGAGCGCCCAGACCGCTCGGGTAATCCCGCGCGGCCTTTTAGGAGACAGTTTGAATGAACGAATTAAATTTCCATAAGTCTATAAAGTGCACTTCATTTTGCTACACGTATTATACAATTCTAATCTAATCAATAACAAAACAATGAACAAACTCCATAGGCTCAAAAGTATTTTGTTAACACTGATTCGAAGACAAACAATAATGAAGTCTTGATCCATGACGTTCTTCGCTTAATACTTAGTTGCATAGCCCTTCGTGTGTATTACTGCAGCGCACCTGGATGGCATAGAATCCACAGTTTGGCCAATCGCACCTGAGCAGTATTCTTCCATTGCTCGCACAATTCTTTGAAGGCAACCTCCTTATTGCTGATGTTTTGTTGTCGAACACGTCTACCCAGCTCGCCCCAAAGACGTTCTACAGAGTTCAACCTTGGACTTAGGCTTGGCCATTCGAATATCTTTACTTTGTGCTGCTTCGGAACTGTCTTCACGTGATCAGAAGTGTGCTTTGGATCGTTGTCATGCTGAAACTGCCAATTACCAGGCATATTTCGTTTTCTAAGCGGTATCACGTGGACTGTTAATACTTCACCATACTTTATACTGTCCATTACCCCGCAAATTTCGACGAGAAGAACTACACTATTTCCTGAAAAACGGCCCCACATCATTGTATTTCCTCCTCCACACTTAATGGCTGGTACTTAGTACTTTCTGTCATTCCCCTTTTTCGTCGTTCTTCGACTGTCGAGTGTCCCATCTGAGGAGAAGAGATTAAACTCGGTTTCATTATTCCACAGAATTTCTGATAAGTCTTCAGTGGTCCACAATGCCTAATTCGTAGCAAACTGTAGCCTGGACTTCCCATGTTTCGCTTTTGTATTAGGTTTTCTAGGTCACCTACCATTCAGATCTATAGCTATAAGTGACTTTCAACTGTCGAAACATAGATTTTCGGCACGTGTTTTACCTGTAATCATCACGTATTGCTGGGGCTGATTACTTATGGAACAGCCATCGATTGTCTTCGGATGACCTCATCTTCTTTTTGGACCTTTTCGGGGTCGACCACTTGGTGCATTGTTCTACAGTTCTCCCTTTTTTCTAAAACCTTGACAACAAAAGAATGAGTTTAGCATTGACTCAGTGCTGTTTAGAGAGCTGGTACGAAACCTACTGAATATTCTTTAGCTTTAAGTTTTGTTGTAAGAATATAAAAATATTAGCATTAGATTTACTTTATTTAGTTAAGGCCGGCCGGTATGGCTGAGCGGTTCTAGGCGCTATAATCTGGAACCGCGCGACCGCTACGGTCACAGGTTCGAATCTTGCCTCGAGCATGGGTGTGTGTTATGTCCTTAGGTTAGTTAGGTTTAAGTAGTTCTAAATTCTAGGGGACTGATGACCTCAGAAGTTAAGTCCCATAGTGCTCAGAGCCATTTGAACCAGTTATTTAGTTAGGTTTTTTGCAGTCTTTCCATTCTACAAAATATTTATGAACCCCTTGGAAACACAGTTTACAGCTAAAGTTCATTCTTGTCTGCACTCAGCTATCAATACATGTAACCGCAGCGAGGTCAAGTAGTGTTCTGTCTGAGGAACCACTTTTTTGATTTCTTCCCAAGCGCCTACCAACCTACATGACTGTGTGACTACATGACGTTCGTGTGCGTGAACACCGCCGATGCACGGTATTTTTGCACATCACTTCCAACAAATGCGCTTCCTTTCGGCTTTCCTTATACTATTTTATGTTACTGTCTCTTTCCACACCACTTCTTAATATTACTCCTAAATACTTACACGATATGATATGCGCAACATAGTCAGCACTACTTTTGTTATCAAATACAGCTGGGATCTTTTTCATTGTTACAATGATTTATGTATATTATAGAGAGACACCACTCATTATACCAAGTAGAAAGTTTGTCAGACTCTTTCTGGATTCCGTAACAATCGCGTAGCGATGATAGCTTTCTGTAGACAACAGCACTGACAGCTACTGATTCTATCTGGTGAAACGTGTATCTAATTTCAGAACATTAGAGGTCTCATTATGCTTCCTTGAAACATATCTGATATTGCATTTGTTTTTGTGGGTCATCCTCTATCCAGTATCGTACCATGTTCTACGGGTCAGTTATCCATCGAGCCACTCACATATTTGCGAAGATACGTGTAGTGACCCCCCCATGAACCATGGACCTTGCCGTTGGTGGGGAGGCTTGCGTGCCTCAGCGATACAGATAGCCGTACCGTAGGTGCAACCACAACGGAGGGGTATCTGTTGAGAGGCCAGACAAACGTGTGGTTCCTGAAGAGGGGCAGCAGCCTTTTCAGTAGTTGCAAGGGCAACAGTCTGGATGATTGACTGATCTGGCCTTGTAACAATAACCAAAACGGCCTTGCTGTGCTGGTACTGCGAACGGCTGAAAGCAAGGGGAAACTACAGCCGTAATTTTTCCCGAGGGCATGCAGCTTTACTGTATGATTACATGATGATGGCGTCCTCTTGGGTAAAATATTCCGGAGGTAAAATAGTCCCCCATTCGGATCTCCGGGCGGGGACTACTCAAGAGGATGTCGTTATCAGGAGAAAGAAAACTGGTGTTCTACGGATCGGAGCGTGGAATGTCAGATCCCTTAATCGGCCAGGTAGGTTAGAAAATTTAAAAAGGGAAATGGATAGGTTGAAGTTAGATATAGTGGGAATTAGTGAAGTTCGGTGGCAGGAGGAACAAGACTTCTGGTCAGGTGACTACAGGGTTATAAACACAAAATCAAATAGGGGGAATGCAGGAGTAGGTTTAATAATGAATAGGAAAATAGGAATGCGGGTAAGCTACTACAAACAGCATAGTGAACGCATTACTGTGGCCAAGATAGATACGAAGCCCACACCTACTACAGTAGTACAAGTTTATATGCCAACTAGCTCTGCAGATGACGAAGAAATTGAAGAAATGTATGATGAAATAAAAGAAATTATTCAGATTGTGAAGGGAGACGAAAATTTAATAGTCATGGGTGACTGGAATTCGAGTGTAGGAAAAGGGAGAGAAGGAAACATAGTAGGTGAATATGGATTGGGGGACAGAAATGAAAGAGGAAGCCGCCTGGTAGAATTTTGCACAGAGCACAACATAATCGTAACTAACACTTGGTTTAAGAATCATGAAAGAAGGTTGTATACATGGAAGAACCCTGGAGATACTAAAAGGTATCAGATAGATTATATAATGGTAAGACAGAGATTTAGGAACCAGGTTTTAAATTGTAAGACATTTCCAGGGGCAGATGTGGACTCTGACCACAATCTATTGGTTATGACCTGTAGATTAAAACTGAAGAAACTGCAAAAAGGTGGGAATTTAAGGAGATGGGACCTGGATAAAATAAAAGAACCAGAGGTTGTACAGAAATTCAGGGAGAGCATAAGGGAGCAATTGACAGGAATGGGGGAAATAAATACAGTAGAAGAAGAATGGGTAGCTTTGAGGGATGAAGTAGTGAAGGCAGCAGAGGATCAAGTAGGTAAAAAGACGAGGGCTAGTAGAAATCCTTGGGTAACAGAAGAAATATTGAATTTAATTGATGAAAGGAGAAAATATAAAAATGCAGTAAGTGAAACAGGCAAAAAGGAATACAAACGTCTCAAAAATGAGATCGACAGGAAGTGCAAAATGGCTAAGCAGGGATGGCTAGAGGACAAATGTAAGGATGTAGAGGCCTATCTCACTAGGGGTAAGATAGATACCGCCTACAGGAAAATTAAAGAGACCTTTGGAGATAAGAGAACGACTTGTATGAATATCAAGAGCTCAGATGGAAACCCAGTTCTAAGCAAAGAAGGGAAAGCAGAAAGTTGGAAGGAGTATATAGAGGGTCTATACAAGGGCGATGTGCTTGAGGACAATATTATGGAAATGGAAGAGGATGTAGATGAAGATGAAATGGGAGATGTGATACTGCGTGAAGAGTTTGACAGAGCACTGAAAGACCTGAGTCAAAACAAGGCCCCCGGAGTAGACAACATTCCATTGGAACTACTGACGGCCTTGGGAGAGCTAGTCCTGACAAAACTCTACCATCTGGTGAGCAAGATGTATGAAACAGGCGAAATACCCTCAGACTTCAAGAAGAATATAATAATTCCAATCCCAAAGAAAGCAGGTGTTGACAGATGTGAAAATTACCGAACTATCAGTTTAATAAGTGACAGTTGCAAAATACTAACACGAATTCTTTACAGACGAATGGAAAAACTAGTAGAAGCCAACCTCGGGGAAGATCAGTTTGGATTCCGTAGAAACACTGGAACACGTGAGGCAATACTGACCTTACGACTTATCTTAGAAGAAAGATTATGGAAAGGCAAACCTACGTTTCTACCATTTGTAGACTTAGAGAAAGCTTTTGACAATGTTGACTGGAATACTCTCTTTCAAATTCTAAAGGTGGCAGGGGTAAAATACAGGGAGCGAAAGGCTATTTACAATTTGTACAGAAACCAGATGGCAGTTATAAGAGTCGAGGGACATGAAAGGGAAGCAGTGGTTGGGAAGGCAGTAAGACAGGGTTGTAGCCTCTCCCCGATGTTGTTCAATCTGTATATTGAGCAAGCAGTAAAGGAAACAAAAGAAAAATTCGGAGTAGGTATTAAAATTCATGGAGAAGAAATAAAAACTTTGAGGTTCGCCGATGACATTGTAATTCTGTCAGAGACAGCAAAGGACTTGGAAGAGCAGTTGAATGGAATGGACAGTGTCTTGAAAGGAGGATATAAGATGAACATCAACAAAAGCAAAACAAGGATAATGGAATGTAGTCTAATTAAGTCGGGTGATGCTGAGGGAATTAGATTAGGAAATGAGGCACTTAAAGTAGTAAAGGAGTTTTGCTATTTGGGGAGCAAAATAACTGATGATGGTCGAAGTAGAGAGGATATAAAATGTAGACTGGCAATGGCAAGGAAAGCGTTTCTGAAGAAGAGAAATTTGTTAACATCCAGTATTGATTTAAGTGTCAGGAAGTCATTTCTGAAAGTATTCGTATGGAGTGTAGCCATGTATGGAAGTGAAACATGGTCGATAAATAGTTTAGACAAGAAGAGAATAGAAGCTTTCGAAATGTGGTGCTACAGAAGAATGCTGAAGATTAGATGGGTAGATCATGTAACTAATGAGGAAGTATTGAATAGGATTGGGGAGAAGAGAAGTTTGTGGCACAACTTGACCAGAAGAAGGGATCGGTTGGTAGGGCATGTTCTGAGGCATCAAGGGATCACCAATTTAGTATTGGAGGGCAGCGTGGAGGGTAAAAATCGTAGAGGGAGACCACGAGATGAATACACTAAGCAGATTCAGAAGGATGTAGGTTGCAGTACGTACTGGGAGATGAAAAAGCTTGCACAGGATAGAGTAGCATGGAGAGCTGCATCAAACCAGTCTCAGGACTGAAGACCACAACAACAACAACGTGTAGTGAAGACGGACAGAACTGACGAATGGACTTAGTGTTCCAGCAATTCACACTTCGGATCCCTTAGTATTTCCGCTGCTAATGCACATTTTTAGACATCTGAGCTGTACTGACAAAATACAATTATCGTCTTTGGTAATCCTGGCGACTTGTCAGATATTCTTCCATCTATTTGCCCCAGAATACTTACGTAGTATTTGACAGTGTTTTGTTCACCGTTTCGAAGATAGTGAAGAATAATATTCCCTGTCGGATAGTATGAAACATTGGCCGTAATGTTTTCAGCGGATGAAATCCACTTTTTATAATGTTGTTTCTCTACACCTATGGTATGGCATCAATATTGAACACATCTTTAAATGCTGCTCACCCAGTACCATATCCCGCAAATTTTCTATACTACCACTAGTAGTTGCTGTTTTGAGTAGTCCTGCAAGTGCTTTATCTTCAGAGAAGTGTGGTCAGCTACTAATTCAGTCTCCCACTCCGTCGTTGCTATAAATGAAGGACTATATTCCTTACCGAACATCACCCGCCTTGATGAATTTGGTTCGACAGTAATTTGTGCGAAACCAAAATTGTATGTTCAAATAAGTTACTGGAATGCAGTGAAGAAACGAATAGTCACTCCCGGTTGTAGGGATATATTTGTTATTTGTTTACCAATGAAGCGTTTCGCCTGATTCAGGCATCACCAACTTAGTTGAATACTAGATGTGTTAGTGCATGGGATACTGAGCGTAGAGAACGTCCCGGCAAGTTATTGTCCTCATAAAATATTTGTAAACATTGCGCGGTGTCCTTGTTGAGGCATGCGACGTAGTCCAATGAATGCAAAACGTGGTCGGGCCTACAGAGAACTTTCATCATCCAAAAATGTCGGATGAGTAGTTGCTAATAACCGAATTGACTGACTGTTTCTTCATTGCATATTACTGGTTGCTGTACCATCCCTTCCTTGTGTTGGAAAATGTCTTACAGGAATGCAGTCGGGTGGCGTCTTCGATAACCGCCGATATTTCGATAGGTGAAAACCCTGTCATTTTCATCGGCACTCGTCGAAGTTTCCTTAAGTTATTTTATCATTTTATACGCTGGGAGAAACTCAAGTTTCACAAAATATTATATGACAGCATGGTATTCCAGTTTATCTAACTGAACGAAATATTACGATTTCAAACGATTAAATAAACAAAGCAACAATGACGGAAACGAAAAGTGTTTCGCTATGAACATTCTGACTGAATGCTACCAAACTTACCAATTTTATAAATAACGGACTGATCTCTTGGTATGTGACAGTTTCCACTTCAGTCAGGGTATCCCCAGATCTATTTGACACTTGAGTTACGCTATTGCGGGACGTATTTCAACATTATACACTCAAAAAATTGTTGAAATTATCACTATCTTGGTGTCACGTTGAGGAATTTTTTCCCTGAACAAATTTAACTAGTAGACTGGGGAACTTAAGTAGAGTGTCAGTGGTTAACCTTTTATTTACCGATCCTTAAGAATTGAGAATTTTTTTCCTTTAGTTTTTTTTAGATTAAGTGGGTCTACTTGAATGCAGTAAGTGACGTATTTACATGTACTATTACTCGTTTTAAAAGGAATAAGATGTTGCTCATAAGTGATGAAATTCTTCGTTTGCATGGTCATGATGTTGGTAACTGTTGAAAAATTAATGATGGTATTTTAGATCAGAGTACGCAGCTGCCGCCGGGGTGGCCGAGCGTTTCTAGGCCCTACGGCCTGGAACCGCCCGACCGCTAGGGTCGCAGGTTCGAATCCTGACTCGGGCATGGATGTGTGTGATGTCCTTAGGTTAGTTAGGTTTATGTAGTTCTAAGTTCCAGGGGACTGATGACCTCAGAAGTTAAGTCCCATAGTGCTCAGAGCCATTTGAACCATTTTTTTCTATAAATTATTAACACGTTTCCGTATATGGTGTAATCCAGTAAAACGAAACGCGTGTGGTAGAACGTACACGCATTTTTGGTAGTAACAGTGCTCAAAATACACTTCCGGCCATTAACACTGCAACACCATGAACGCGGGACGCAACAGTCGTCAAATGGGCATGCTGGGGTATGCAAAATCTCTCCATATTAGCACAATCGCCGAATATCAATAGCAGTAACACCATCTATACAATAGGAAATATGACGTAGGTCTCTCATTCAGATATCACATTTGAATGTAACCTACGTTGCTTGTTACAATAGCGTATTACGCACTGAGTAAGAAGTACAAAAGTCTACCAGATCATGTCCGATCCGACAGTGACAGGATGTCGACTCTTCGAGGCCGACAGCACCGAGGAGTGGCACCACGTCGTCTTTTCAGACACAAGCTGTTGTGAGATTCGAAACACTTTCGCAAGGAAAGAATGAGCAGACAACATCCTAATGAGATTTATGAATGAGAAACACGTTGCTTAGATTAATTTTTGTATACAGCATATAGACACCTTTCTCTCATCTGATTTGTGTGATTACTCTGAAAAGGTAATAATTTGTATGTCCAAGCATGTTGCACATTTTGCGTTAATTTGACGTTTGTTGCTTACCGCCGTTATGATGTTAAAATTTTAGTGACAGCATATTACTTTATTTTGGCGTGAATGTTCCAGTATAATATTTATAAAAGTTGTCCCATTCTATCAAAATAGCATAAAACAGCAAATGCCACCCGGGAGCTTACATTTTTCGCACAAACAGCCCTATAAGTGCTATTCGGTGATGAAATGCCGCACTACAAAGACCGGCGCTACCACCTGTTCGTAGCTAATGGGTGCCGGAGAGGAACATCGCAGTTAAGACTACATTAGCACAGCGGCAATTGGGAACCAGTGTTGTTCGAGAGTGACATTGTGAATAAGGGAGTTACGGCATCAAATTCTGTTTCTGAATAACAGAGGTTCAAATACCTGTTCAGCTATTTGATTGAAGTTGGGTGTGATTTTGACGGAGAAGTCCAAACTAAATACGGGTTTGGTTCTTTAAAGAGAAGTCAAATGGTTCAAATGGCTCTTAGCACTATGGGACTGAACCTCCGAGGTCATCAGTTCTCTAGAACTTAGAACTACTTAAACCTAACTAACCTAAGGACATCACACACAAATATGCCCCAGGCAGGATTCGAACCTGCGACCGTAGCAGCCGCGTGGTTCCGGACTGAAGCGCCTAGAACCGCTCGATCATAGTGGCCGGCAAAGACAACTCAGCAGATTAAGTTCTACCCTACTTAAATGGCACATTAAATGTGTGGAGTGAACAGACGTCTAGGTGGCGTGGCAAGGATGAGTGGGAGAACGCGGCGAAGGTCTATTACAGGCAAGAAGGTTACAGATGTAAGACTGCACTGTCGTGGGGAAAGGAGCAAAGCTTTAGCCTGCCACAAGTTGGCCAGAAACGGCCACGCCGCTTTTGTCACACAAAGAAAAACCTTCGACACTACTGCCGAGGCAAGGAAGTTCCCTAAGGAACGGGACTTCAGCTCTTGTCTGCTCTAACGAACTAAGCGCGCTAATTCCGTGTTACCAATAGTTTGAACAACCACCACAAAACTAAGCAAGACATAGGCCTCGTGTAAAAAGCTGTGGTCGAGTCGGCGTAAGTATATCCATCACAGCTGTAGTGAGATCGGTGCGTTAACTTCACGCGCCTACGTCAAACCGATCACGTAAGACGATTTTGTAAACGTTTCTATGGCAACGCCTCAGTGTTGTCGCAGCACTAAGACGATTATTGGTTTCGCTTACAGCCGTTAGCGCTACGCAGCTGAATGTGTGACACGCGGATCAGGCTCGTTCCACACTATAACAGCTTTTAGCTACGCCAGCAAATATGTTCTCATTATTTCAATGGAGACTTGGGCTAATTAAGCTCGATATCTAATCGTGGGTGTTATACGCTAGATTGACTAAATTTACCAACTCAGGCTGACGGTATAAATCCATAGTTAAAAGTATGCGCCTATCGTTGACCTCTTACACCAGTTGCGTCATTTTATTAATATAATTTACAATTACTGTCAGACTGATTCTCGTGCCGACCATTTAGAGTTCACGGGCGTTTATGTTTCTCGTTTTCAACGACCCGCTTTCAGGTCAATCCGTTGCACCTTTGAGATCAATCCGTTGCTTTACACAGGACAAAACATAGTGACGGATCTATTACGGGAGTCGTAAAGCTGAAGCCGCAATAAGCAACTCACGTAATATCTTCATAACGATGCAGTTCAGCATTTCGTTGAACCGAAATCTTCCTCTCTATACCATGCACTATGGTATATGATTTTCCTGAAATGATTCTTTTGTAAACTCCACAATATGGCATACACAGATATATTAAGTAGGTACAATTCTACTCGTCTTGTGCTATTTCGTGCTGATTCTCCCGGCACAGCTCAGTGAAATCTAGTAACTTTTGCTGTTTCAAGGGGAACTGTTGTCAGTGTGTCTTATCTATCCGCTATTTTTCTATTCCAAATCACATACTGTAATCCAATTGTAACGTGTACACACGAGTACTATTCTGATAACCATATTTATTTGTAATATCCAATAAAAAATGTTCAAAGCTGTGTTATTTGCTAAGGGACTAAACTGCTGAGGTCATCGGTCCCTAGACTTAACACTACTTAAACTAACTTAAATTAACTTATGTTAAGAACAACACACACACACACACACACACACACACACACACACACTCACACACACACATGCCCGAGGGAGGACTCGAACGTCCGGCGGAATATCCAATAAAGTTGTGCTCACGTATCAATAAATTATTTCCGCACTCTTAGGAGATGCGTGGAGCACTGACTGACAGAGACTGAGTCGAAACAAAGCGAAGCTACTTGATCGGCAATGAAGGCGTCAATCAGACGTAACATGCGGTCATAATGACACACGAAAGAAAACTAAGAACTGAGATTTACCTGTCATTATTTCAAATGGCGCTAATACGCCCTGCACTAACCACAAAGGATCGCAAATCGGCAACCTACGTGAATATACTCATTTTGTGGCCGTTGGTCGCCCAATCCTGCAGATCCATGGTTCTATTTTTTGTTCGACGCGATCTTAACTTTGTAAATAACAAATGAAAGCTTTGAGTAACGTTTATATTATTATTCGGTATAAAAACAATAATATGAGCACAAAACACTGAAATATCTTGCTGCATCAGTGTTGCCACCTTCACAATATGCAAACACAACACTAATCACCATGTAACAACAACAACGCTGTACTATTGTACATATAATAATTTTTTCTTCTGATTTTCGATAAATTAGTGTAATCGATGTTCTGAATTCATTTCTTTTCTTTTCGTGTCATTATGTTAAAGAAACTGTAAACAATTTTCGATGTAAATATTAATGTTTATGTCAAATTGCAAGCAATATTATAACAAAATTGAAATGTAAGAAATGTTGAAACTGCTGTAAGATGTTAAAGTTGTAATTGTGCGCCTGGTCCATACGTAGGCAATGTATTAGGATATGTAGAATGCAAAACCTCGGGTGAATACCCTGTCTGTAGGGGAGCGGTAAATGGTGGATGGTAGGCGAACGCGGGAAAATGCACACGGGCACTGTACGGCATAACGGGCTCAGCAGTAGTAGTCGGAGTTGGGCATCGGTCTGAGTAACACGTTCTGGATCGAGGAGGCTCTCCTGGAAAACGTGATTTCGTTGAGCCTCGGATGTGCCGTTTCCGACGCCTATACAGCATGGCAGTATTCCATTGGCACTAAATGGAAAAATATTGCGACGCTATGAAGAAGTAAAGTGCCGATACATCAAGAGCCATAGCTGTGCTTGTATGTGTGCTCTGCGCCTCGTCATCTCGCCGCCCGCCAACCGCCACATCGATACGAACAGGTTGAAACTTTCAGTACTGTATTCGTGTGGACCAGTGTTACTTTTACCAGAACTGTCCTATCATTTAATTATCCTAATCACTAACCTAGACAGGGTCCTTTCCACATGTTGTGCAATCCGAGTGTCCCAAGATGAAGGTTTAAAGTTTATGTTAATAATAATTACCTGCAGACCTATCTATGTTAGAAAGATGTTTAAAAAACTTTGTTGTTAATGAATATATAGGTAAATAATATAGTTCCGACAAAGTGGGAATATAATGTTGAAATTGGTTTAGTAATGAAGTTTAATTAATTCGAGACAAAAATAATGGTAGTTAAATGAGCAAGAAATAAGACAAAAAGAGTAGTAACTCATATATTGGAAATCTTGAGTGCTTAACGATTTTGATATTCAAAAATTTCATTACTGTGATCATAACAGTTTCAGGGTCCCCCTCCCCCCCTTTTTTTCTTTTCTATTCATTTAAATTCAGAAGTGTACTGTATTGATTTGACCAGCAAAGTTAAAGTCAATATAAAACCAAAATTTATTAGTGTTTTACCTTTTTCAAAATTGACATTGTATGTGTGTTTCGAAAGTGCTATTTCTAGGGTAACCTACGCCCGATTTTAATCAGATCAATAGACAGTACGAAGTTTGTAGTAAACATTATAATGTATTGTTGTGTATTTATTAGTGTTTTACATTTTTCAAAATTGACATTGTATGTGTGTTTCGAAAGTGCTATTTCTAGGGTAACCTACGCCCGATTTTAATCAGATCAATAGACAGTACGAAGTTTGTAGTAAACATTATAATGTATTGTTGTGTATTTATGGCTTGTCCATATTAGTACAGAAAGTGAAATTATTGGTTCAGTAGATTTCCTGGTTCTAAAATTTGCCGTAGTATGCAGTGTTGTTACGTGTTGTTTGGTATGAACGTACATCAACTTGTACTGGGAAGAAACTCAGTTAATGCCTAATTAGGCTGGCGACCGTATTATTAACAATTTGGTAGCATCTGCTGTGTTGTTTCTTGTCCGTCCTAACGTGTAGTTGCACTTCAGACTTGCTTGACGTATCATTGTTGTTACTGAGTGGGTGAAAGTCTGATTTTTGCCTCCATTCAGGTACACGCGGTCAACATATATACCAAAATCCTTTCTTATAAGGTGAAGCCCGTCAACTTACTATAGTACAGGCTTTAATAAGTATCGTGCGCAGTAGCGTAGTGTCACAAGTGGCTCCCGGTGACAGGACACCCAGTTGTTATCGGTTACAAATTAATGTGAATACCGAACAGTGGATGTTCAGTGGCACGAATTGCAAAATTATTCAGTAAAATAAATAGCAGTGAACGTCAGGTACGGTAGAGAGGTGTAATTTGCATTCAGTATGGACAGGAACGTAGACACGGTAGATGTGCCGAGCGTAATGGAAAATGCGGCTGGGAATGACAGGAGTGTACGCGGCCAGATAACAGATGACGTTAGCGGTAGACAATTGGCGTACATACAATATCACGAACATGTTAACGAACAGATTGAATTGTCGAGATTGCCTAGAACACAGCAAGGAATAAAACAGGAAGTAGAGGACGACTTTGTAGATGATAGTGGGTACGTGAACGAATCCACTGACATATTTGATTCTCCACAGATAAAGAAAGAATCGAAAGAAAATTTTGAGGTAGGATCGGAACACACCGATTCCGTAGAACAAAACAGTGTGAAAATTTTAAGCGTGAACGATTTATTTGAACAATTAACCAAACAAATTGCAGGACAGAGTGAGCAGATCAAAACACAGAATGATCAGCTTCAAAAACAAGTCAGTAATCAGGTTAGTCAGCTTAAAACACACGTTGACCAGGTTAAAGCACAGGTCCAAGAACAAGGAATTAAAATTAATAAACAAATAGAACAGGTAGAACAAAAAGTGGGTAATTTAAATTCTGTGGTAAATACTATGAAGTTTGAAATTAACACAATTAATAAAAATATGGATACTATGCAGGGGGAAATTGACAACATTAACAGTAGGTTTGATGTTGAAATTCTCAACATCCAAGAGAAAGTAGAACCTCTGGTTGAAACAAAAGTAGACGAAAAAGTTTTCGGTCTTAAAACTGAGATCGTAAACGAATGTCAACACGGAATCTCACAGTTGAAAAAGTCTGTTTCAGACACTGAAAGAGATTTAGGTGAGAAAGTTACCGGATGTGTACAAAAATGTGAACAAAATACTTCGAAAATTCAAGGCAAAATTTTCGATCTTGAGAGTAAAATTAAAGATAGACCTGGTGTTGTCTGTAATGGCACACCACTTACGAAGCTGTTAGAAGGTGAGGAACGCTTCGATCCTGCCAAGAAACATAACGGATGGCATCCGTTAGATTTCATTAAAAATTGCGAGAGAATGTCAGGTCAGGTCAGGAAAAGATAAACGTAGTAATTAGCGCATTAGCAGGTGACGCTAAGCGCTGGGGAATTAATTTGAATACCGAACGAATGACGTTCGAAGAATTTAAGCAAAAGTTTACGGAAGAATATTGGTCCGAACAAAAACAGGATCATTTGTGGCGCGAGTTTATCATGGCCAAACTTCATGATAACCGGGGCAGGAATTCTTTGAAAAATTTCTGTGAATATTGGTACCGGAAGTTGACGCATTTAAGAGGAAGAAGATCCGATTCAGAAATCATCTGGGAGCTGTATAAAAAGCTTCCAGAAGATTCGAAGAGATACGTGGGAAGCAATCATCGCAGCTTCCAAGCATTTCCCGAAAGGGTCGAAGATGAAGACCACTGACGCGAAAGTCGTGCCAATTATCAAAATTTTGGTAACCGAAATAATCGTAATAATGACGAGAGAAATGACGGCGATGGGTTTCGCCTCAATATGATACAGTGAGGTAGAGGCAGAGGAAGAGGAAGAGGAAGGTATCCATGTCGCGGTAGAGGGTACACCGCGCAAAATAATAACGACGCGGGAAACTGATTTCCGCGAACGTTGCGGGCCAAACGGAAGCGGACAGTATATACCGGCCCCGATTTAAGAAATGTTACCGGACTCACAGTAAAATTATGAGACAGGTTAGAGACAGGCGTGGAACGGCGCAACGTGATGTTGCGAAACAAGCGTCAGGTGCAAGCGCGGATGAGTCATCTTCGCCGCGCAGAGCAATACTTGTTAACAGGCGAGTGGAGCATCAGAGGGCAACGGCCCAGCCTAACAGAACAGCTGTTCAGAGAGAAGCCGCTAGCAATGCGGCAGCATTAGATACGAACATTGCTGAACATTGCCGTAAGAACTGATGAATACATTATGAGTGGTAATTCCGTGGCGAAGGAAATAATAGACAAAACTGTGGATATACAGAGAGGTGCGGTTAGCAGTGTTAGCAATGAAGTAAATGGCGAGAATGAATTAGCAGAAGTAACTGATTGGCGTGTGCAGATCGACGATCTGTACAAAGGCCTTAATCAATGTGAGTGGGAGGATTTTAAGGAGTATGAGGCAAGGAGGTTAATTAGTGAAAAAGGAAATAGTAGGGACGTCGATAAGGTGACGTGGCCCGAGTTTAAAGAGGAGAGAGTAAATAGCGCCGCGCAAAGTACGCATGTTGCCGATAGGACGAAGGTTAAAAATAGGAAGGAATTGGAGGATGAAATCCTAAGCATTGACGAGGAAGTAACTTCTGTTAACGATCCGCCAACAGTACAAGCTGCTACCGAAAGGCACCATGGAGCAGGTAATTACCTAAGAGTAGCTGAAGTCCACGAGGATTACACTAAATATGAAGTAATGGTGGATGTGAGTAAAGCTGATAATGAGGCCGTTTTGCCAAAAGAGGATCTTGAGTTAAAATCAAAGTCTGACGAAAATGCAGAGGAAGAACTTAGTGCCAGTCTCAGAAAAGATTTTTTTGTTAGACCCTGAAAGCGATCCAGAATGGTCGGATCCTGACGATAGTTCAGATGACGAATATTTCGGTACTAGTGAAAATAATGGGGATACAGCTAATTGCAATATTATACCTAATGATGACGAAGTTTCAAAACAAAATCCAGATGTTGAGAGTGAACAAAGAAAGAAAGAGCCACCGGACGACTCAGTGTTTATTTTGCAACGAGTTCAAGTAAGTAAAGACTTTGAACTCCAGAAACCGAAAAAGCCGCCAGATATAAATGGTTCACATGTCAGGAACGTATCTTGGGAGGATGTCACAGTCGACCAAGGTGCGTTGCGGAAAAAACAGGAAGGGGCATGATTTAGAGTCGGGGGCAGATTCATATTAGACTTTGAGAGCGTCATGAACACAGTACATTATGAACTACTGGGTTCCCACTGGAAGAAATTTTATTAGACAGCAGAAGTAAAAGTTTAATTGAGGAAAAACTAAAGTTTCCACCTTGTACATGTTTGGGGTTGAGTCAAAAGAAAGAATTAGTCAGAAAAAGGGCAAAGCAAAAAGCTGAATCTAGATCTAAAAGACACGATAAAAATCTGTAAGTTTCAAAATTTAAAATTGGGGAGTATGTTCTTTTAAAAACAAACGAAAAGTCTAGTGAACTGAACCATGAAATTTCCAAATTTAAATATATTTATAATGGAGCGTATATAGTACAGAACATAGCGATAATGCTTATTACCTGATCTACCCAAAATCCAAAAGACCTTTAGGTGTAAGAAATGTTGTGGACCTGAAACTGTATGTTCCTAGGACTGAGTGACCTAAGTACTCTCAGAAAGCAATTTGCAGTAAATGTGCTGTATCTTATGCTGAAACTAAGTTATTACAAATGTAACTAATCTTTGTAAATAGATGTGTACCAATATCAGTGTGCTAATGTACTTATGTGAGTTTCAGATTACCAAATGTACTGTTAATGTAAAGATGTATGGAGAAAAGGGCTGAAAAGAAAGGGTAAGTGCTGCAAGCCAAATAAAAGATGGGACTGTCAAAAATCAAAGTGGGCAGTATATGAGTCATAATATAAAGGACTGCCAAACACCAATGAGGGCAGATAAATAGTCAATGGAGAATTATAAGTGAGGTACAGGTGATGTAGTAAAATGATGCGAAGTGGACTGCCCAAGTCTGAATAATAGGCAGCAAAAATATGTAGTGATTTTTCTAAATATTATTTAGTGTTTTTTTTTAGTAAGTAAGGAAATGGACTGCCATTCAATGCAAGCAGCAACAAATTGTCTTATAGTGTATATAGATATTTGTATTTGCTTTTGTAGTTAAATGTTTGTGTTCCAGATTTTGAAATTTGTGGTATAAAATTTTTTGATGGGACATTCACACAAAGATTCAGAACCATTGTATAAATATAAAATTTAGTGTTCCCATCAAATTTGCACTTAGTGAAATTTACTGGAAACAGGGGCATGTGTGCCGGCCGCGGTGGTCTCATGGTTCTAGGCGCGCAGTCCAGAACCGCGCGACTGCTATGGTCGCAGGTTCGAATCCTGCCTCGGGCATGGATGTGTGTGATGTCCTTAGGTTAGTTAGGTTTAAGTAGTTCTAAGTTCTAGGGGACTGATGACCACAGCTTTTAAATCCCATAGTGCTCAGAGCCATTTGAACCATTTTGAACCAGGGGCATGTGTAACAACAACGACGCTGTACTATTGTACATATAATAATTTTTTCTTCTGATTTTCGATAAATTAGTGTAATCGATGTTCTGAATTCATTTCTTTTCTTTTCGTGTCATTATGTTAAAGAAACTGTAAACAATTTTCGATGTAAATATTAATGTTTATGTCAAATTGCAAGCAAATTAAAACAAAATTGAAATGTAAGAAATGTTGAAACTGCTGTAAGATGTTAAAGTTGTAATTGTGCGCCTGGTCCATACGTAGGCAATGTATTAGGATATGTAGAATGCAAAACCTCTGGTGAATACACTGTCTGTAGGGGAGCGGTAAATGGTGGATGGTAGGCGAGCGCGGGAAAATGCACACGGGCACTGTACGGCATAACGGGCTCAGCAGTAGTAGTCGGAGTTGGGCATCGGTCTGAGTAACACGTTCTGGATCGAGGAGGCTCTCCTGGAAAACGTGATTTCGTTGAGCCTCGGATGTGCCGTTTCCGACGCCTATACAGCATGGCAGTATTCCATTGGCACTAAATGGAAAAATATTGCGACGCTATGAAGAAGTAAAGTGCCGATACATCAAGAGCCATTGCTGTGCTTGTATGTGTGCTCTGCGCCTCGTCATCTCGCCGCCCGCCAACCGCCACATCGATACGAACAGGTTGAAACTTTTAGTACTGTATTCGTGTGGACCAGTGTTACTTTTGTTCCTTACTGTTCAATAACAACTTAACTTTTACCAGAACTGTCCTATCATTTAATTATCCTAATCACTAACCTAGACAGGGTCCTTTCCACATGTTGTGCAATCCGAGTGTCCCGAGATGAAGGTTTAAAGTTTATGTTAATAATAATTACCTGCAGACCTATCTATGTTAGAATGATGTTTAAAAAACTTTGTTGTTAATGAATATATAGGTAAATAATATAGTTCCGACAAAGTTGGAATATAATGTTGAAATTGGTTTAGTAATGAAGTTTAATTAGTTTGAGACAAAAATAATGGTAGTTAAATGAGCAAGAAATAAGACAAAAAGAGTAGTAACTCATATATTGGAAATCTTGAGTGCTTAACGATTTCGAGATTCAAAAATTTCAGTACAGTGATCAAACAGTTTCAGGGTCCCCCCCCCCCTTTTTTTCTTTTCTATTCATTTAAATTCAGAAGTGTACTGAATTGATTTGACCAGCAAAGTTAAAGTCAACATAAAACCAAAATTTATTAGTGTTTTACCTTTTTCAAAATTGATGTTGTATGTGTGTTTCGAAAGTGCTATTTCTAGGGTAACCTATGCCCGATTTTAATCAGATCAATAGACAGTACGAAGTTTGTAGTAAACATTATAGTGTATTGTTGTGTATTTATGGCTTGTCCATATTAGTACAGAAAGTGAAATTATTGGTTCAGTAGATTTCCTGGTTCTAAAATTTGCCGTAGTATGCAGTGTTGTTACGTGTTGTTTGGTATGAACGTACATCAACTTGTACTGGGAAGAAACTCAGTTAATGCCTAATTAGGCTGGCGACCGTATTATTAACAATTTGGTAGCATCTGCTGTGTTGTTTCTTGTCCGTCCTAAAGTGTAGTTGCACTTCATACTTGCTAGACGTATCATTGTTGTTACTGAGTGGGTGAAAGTCTGATTTTGCCTCCATTCAGGTACACGCGGTCAACATATATACCAAAATCCTTTCTTATAAGGTGAAGCCCGTCAACTTACTATAGTACAGGCTTTAATAAGTATCGTGCGCAGTAGCGTAGGGTTACAACCACAACTGCGTACCACCTTCAGACAGGCTTCTTCTTTTATTGTGGTGACTTTTGATGAAATTTCTGTGGCATCAAAGAACACTCACGTCAGAATCACAACATGTATAATGAATGAAAGTAAGGTGCATATTTCCGGACGGGAAGGCGTGCAGGTCCCCGCCACGAATCCGCCCGGCGGATTAGTGTGGAGGTCGGGTGTGCCGGCCAGTCTGTGTAACGTTTTTAATGCGGTTTTCCAACTGCCTCAGCTAATGCGGGCTGGTTTACCTAACTCTGCCTCAGTTACACTATGTCGGCGATTGCTGCGCAAACACTTTCTCCACGTACGCGTAGACATAATTACTCTACCACGCAAACATTGGGTTTACACTCGTCTGGTGTGAGACGTTCCCGGGATGGGTCCATCGGGGGGCCGAACCCACAATAACCCTGGGTAGTGGGGCGGCGGTGTGGTGAGTGGACTGCTGTATCCTATTGTGGGGTTGTGTACCACTGCGTGCCACGGCGGGGACGAAGCCTCTCCGTTGTTTCTAGGTCCCCAGTTCCATACAATACAATACAATACAAGGTACATATAATTTTAAGTGTCGCTGAAGTTCGATTACGTGCATAATACAATTTATTTACATGACGTAGAGAGTCACTCCCAATTTATCGTTCTGCTCACATAAAAATATATTGACTGAATTGCTTTCAAACAGGGTCAAAAAGTCGAAATCAGACAACGGCAAAATCAAAATAAAAATTTGAAAAATAAACAGACAGTAAATGTTTTCTGAACTGATTTGTCTTAAAGTAAGAAATCAAACTGATTTGATGCGCCTTTGAATGATACTTGAAATCATGTATAGCAAATGAAGTGCCGATTGAAAACGCGAATTCTCTTTCCTGATATTTGAACAATTCACTGCTGAAAAGAGTTAAGTGTTGTTGAAACATTTTTTACGCCGTCCAATATAGCAGCTAGAAATATATCAAGGCCACACAACGACAAGCTGCACGGTCTACAAAACTCACTAGACAAAGATCCTCCAGTTCTAAAAATCTTTAAAATTCTAATATTCTCTCATTTTATGTGTTGAGTCAACAACTCATTTGCTGTACATGATTTCAATCACCACAGAACGGGGCATGAATATTTGTCCAATCTATTTTATTTCATGAATTTAAACAAATTATTTCACAAAACAATTGACCATTATTTACGTTTTTAAGAAACGTTTCATGTTTCGTTCAGAAAGCATGATTTTTTTGACACATCATTTGCTTTCCAAGCGGCTTCTGTTCTCGAAATGTTCTGAATGTAGTGCTTGATTCGAAGCAAACTTTTTCGACAGTTAAGTATTCCATCAGTGCAACTTCTTATGCTCAAAATAGCTAGGCCTTTAATAAATTAACTTATTTTTACACTTCATTCACATAGGTGGCAACAGCTGCTCATGAAATATTTCAGTTTCCCCTCAAAACACTAATTAACTTTTGTTAATAACCGTGATTACTTTCAAGCAATTAAATATCTTTTGCAAAAATTGACTTCACACAGATCAGTTTGGTTACCCATTTATACATTTCCCAATCGTTGTTTGGCTACGAAAACTGTGACGAAAGTTTCCCTCAAGTCATTTATTAATTTTTCCTTAATCACCGTTGTTACTTTGAAGCAAATAATTGCTGTTTTTAAAACTAGATCTTAGTCTGGCCAATTTGATGCCTCGTCCGTCCTTTCCCAGTCTCTTCTTTTAGCTGTAAAAATTCATTCCCACCCTGCTGAGATATTTAACTAAACATCAAACAGAATGTTATTATGATAAATATCAAACGAATTGTTAGGAGTATTATAAAACTGATATTAAATTTTGTGTATGTATAGTATCACAAAGATTCTCGACGTATCTTTATCGACGTTTTTTGATTGACAGTTGGTCGACCGATGTGGCCGTGCGGTTCTAGGCGCTTCAGTTTGGAACCGCGAGACCGCTGCGGTCGCAGGTTCGAATCCTGCCTCGGCCATGGATGTGTGTGATGTCCTTAGGTTAGTTAGGTTTAAGTAGTTCTAAGTTCTATGGGACTGATGACCTCAGATGTGAAGTCCCATAGTGCTCAGAGCCATTTGAACCATTTTTTTATTGACATTTATTAAAACATCGTATTTTAACTAAACCTAAGAGTCAGAACAGAGATATTTTGACCGTGTACTTTGGTTGAAGTAATTCCAGCGCTTCAGAAGCCTTTTGTAAATATGTATGAAAATTAGGATAAGCGGCTTTGCAGGATTAGTTCACAGAAGTTCTCCTTCAAAAATGTTTTTATGTTACTGCGAATAAAATGTGGTTCTGGCTTCCAAAACATTTTAGTAATTTCTGACAGAGAAACCATATACGAAAACATGAACCACAAAAGAAAACTGATAAGTTAAGCAAAAGTTAAAATATCGATATGGAACGCGATGAATAATGTCACATAGTTTTATGTAGTGACCGAAAGTATGTATATGTTACTCAGAAACAACGTTCATTACACTATGTGATCAAAAGTATCCGGCCACGTGGCTGAAAATGACAAATTCGTGGCGCCATCCCTCGGTAATGATGGAATTCAGTATGGTGTTGGCCCACCGTTAGCCTTGACGATAGCTGCCACTCACGCAGGCATACGTTCAATCAGGTGCTGGAAGGTTTCTTGGGGAATGGCAGCCCACGGAGTGCTGCCTTGAGGAGAGGTATCGATGTCGCTCGGTGAGTCTTGGCACCAAGTTCCAAAACATCTGAAAAGTGTTCTGTAGGATTCAGGTCAGGACTCTGTGCAGGCCAGTCCATTACAGTGAAGTTATTGTCGTGTAACCACTCCGCCACAGGCCGAGCATTATGAACAGGTGTTGAAAGATGCGATCGCTATCCGCGAATTGCTCTTCAGCAGAGGGAAGCAAGAAGGCCTGTGCTGTTGTAGTGCCACGCTAAACAATAAGGGGTGCAAGCCCCCTCCATGAAAAACACGACCACACCATAACACCACCGCCCCCGAATTTTACTGCTGGCACTACACGCGCTGGCAGATGACGTTCACCGGGCATTCGCCATACCCACACCCTGCCATCGGATAGTCACATTGTATATCGTGATTAGTCACTCCACACAACGTTTTTCCACTGTTCATTTGTCCAATGTTTACGTTCCTTACACCAAGCGAGGCGTTGTTTAGCATTTACCGGCGTGATGTGTGGCTTATGAGCAGCCGTTCAACCATGAAATCCAAGTTTTCTCATCTCCAGCCTAACTGTCGTAGCACTTACAGTGGATCCTGATGCAATGTGGAATTCCTGTGTGATGGTCTGAATAGACTACTACACATTATGACCGCTTTCAACTGTCGACGGACTCTGTCAGTCAACAGACGAGGTCGGCCTGTACGCTTTTGTACTGTACGTGTCCCTTCACAATTCCATTTCACTATCACGTCAGAAACAGTGGACCTAAATATGTTTAGGAGGGCGGAAATCTCGCATACAGACGTATGACACAAGTGACACCCAGTCATCTGACCACGTTCGAAGTCCGTGAGTTCCACGGAACGCCCCATTCTGCTCTCTCACGATCTCTAATTACTCCTGGGTCGCTGATATGGAGTACTTGGCAGTAGGTGGCAGCACAAGGCACCTAGTACGAAAAACGTATGTTTTTGGGGTGTCCGGGTACTTTTGATGACATAGTGTGGGTAGAATTTTAAACCTCAACACCAAGAATGAGTTTTGCGACGCAAATGAGAGCTGGGTAGGCGTTTTTATACATGTGAAGGATGGTGAGTATTAACGTTTCGATCTAGTCACATAAGAATAGCGCTAGTAGGGCCACTCTGAGGATGCAAATCAGGTTTGCTTCAAATACACGCTGTAATGGTCGTGAGAGTTCAAATGGTTCAAATGGCTCTGAGCACTATGGGACTCAACTGCTGAGGTCATTAGTCCCCTAGAACTTAGAACTAGTTAAACCTAACTAACCTAAGGACATCACAAACATCCATGCCCGAGGCAGGATTCGAACCTGCGACCGTAGCGGTCTCGCGGTTCCAGACTGCAGCGCCTTTAACCGCACGGCCACTTCGGCCGGCCAAGTCGTGAGAGTTACCTGAGACATTTGACGTTAGACAAGAATGCATTTAAGACGACAAAGATTCCATTAATAACATCTTACTGAGTTTGAAGGAGGTCGTCTATTTGGGCTACGAGAAGCTGGATGTTCCTTTCACAATACTGCAGAAAGACTTGGCAAGAATGTAGGGACCGTACATGGCTGCTGGCAGAGGTGGTCACGGGACTGTACGCTGGCAAGAAGACCGGCCTTCTGACGGCCTCGAGGCGCAACCCAAACGGAAGACTACCTCGTTTAGCGTACTGCATCTGCAGCAGCAATTTCAGCATCACTTGGCACCAAAACGAACTGTTACAAACCGGTTATTTCAACGACAGGTTCGAGCCAAAGGCCTACAGTATGCATACCTCTGACACGAAACAGCCGCCATTTCCGAGTTCTTTAGTGTCAAGCGAGAGATTATTGGAGGGAAGAGTGGAGGCCTATTGCGTTTTCTGATGAAAGCTGGTCCTGGCTCAGTGCCGTGTGTTGGTTAAAAGGAGATTAGTTGAGGGCTGCAACTAAACTGTCTGTGTGCTAGACACTCTGAACCTACACCACTAGTTATGGTCGGAGGCGCGATTTCGTATGACAGCAGGAGCACTCTCGTTATTATATAACGCACCCTGACTGAAAATTTGTACATCAGTCTGGTGGTTGAACCGACTGTGGTGCATTCATGAACAGCATTCGCCGGCCGGTATGGCCGAGCGGTTCTAGGCACTTCAGTCTGGAACCACGCTGCTGCTGCGGTCGCAGGTTAGAATCCAGCCTCGGGCATGGATGTGTGTGATGTCCTTAGGTTAGTTAGGTTTAAGTAGTACTAAGTTCTAGGGGACCGATGACCTCAGATGTTAAGTCCCATAGTGCTCAGAGCCATTTTGAACAGCATTCCAGTGGAGTTTTCCACAGGATAAGGCTCGCCCGCACATCGCTGTTGTAACCCAGCAAGCTCTACGGAGTGTCGACATGTTGCCTTGGCCTTCTCGATCACCATATACAGGGTGTTACAAAAAGGTACGGCCAAACTTTGAGGAAACATTCCTCACACAGAAATAAAGAAATGATATTATGTGGACATGTGTCCGGAAACGCTTAATTTCCATGTTAGAGCTCATTTTAGTTTCGTCAGTATGTACGCTCAACGGAGCACGTTATCATGATTTCATACGGCATGCTCTACCTGTTCTGCTAGAAAATGTGCCTTTACAAGTACGACACAACATGTGGTTCATGCACGATGGAGCTCCTGCACATTTCAGTCGAAGTGTTCGTACGCTTCTCAACAGCAGATTCGGTGACCGATGGATTGGTAGAGGCGGACCAATTCCATGGCCTTCACGCTCTCCTGACCTCAACCTTCTTGACTTTCATTTATGGGGGCATTTTAAAGCTCTTGTCTACGCAACCCCGGTATCAAATGCAGAGACTCTTCGTGCTCGTACTGTGGACGGCTGTGATACAATACGCCATTCTCCAGGGCTGCATCAGCGCAACAGGGATTCCATGCGACGGAAGGTGGATGCACGTATGCTCGCTAACGGAGGACATTTTGAACATTACCTGTAACAAAGTGAAGTCACGCTGGTACGTTCTGTTGCTGTGTGTTTCCATTCCATGATTAATGTGATTTGAAGAGAAGTAATAAAATGGGCTCTAACATGGAAAGTAAGCGTTTCCGGACACATGTCCACATAACATATTTTCTTTCTTTGTGTGTGAGGAATGTTTCCTGAAAGTTTGGCCGTACCTTTTTGTAACACCCTGTATGTCTCCAGTGGAGCACATGTGTGACATCATAGGGTGACAACTCCAGCGTCATCCACAAACAGCGTTAACCGTCCCTGTGCTGACCGACCAAGTGCAACAGGCGTGGAACTTCTTCCAACAAACTGACATCCGTCATTTGTATAACACAATACATGCACGTTTGCATGCTTGCATTCAACATTCCGACGGTTATACTGATTCTAATGTGCCAGCATTTCACATTTCCACTTTGAACTATAGTAAGTGTGTTGTGACATGTAGGGACTTGGTGGATATCCCCAAGGACGAGTTGAAATCTGAGTGGGCTGACGAAGGTATTGTCGACGTGCAGCATATTATGAAACGAGTCGATGGGGACCTAGTCAAATCCGACTCGTTTATTCTCACGTTCAATTGCCCTAGACTCCCAGAGCACGTTAAAGCGGGTTTCTTACGTTTGCCAGTACGGCCATTTTCCCCAACCCAATGCGCTGTTTTAAATGTCAGCGCTTTGGGCATACTACGTTGGGGTGCAATGGGATAGCCACTTGTGGTAAATGTGGTCAGCCCGCCCATGAAGGAGCCGATTGTTCATCGCCTGTGAAGTGCGTGAATTGCTCTGGGAGTCACCCTGTCTGGAGCCGGGTCTGCCCCATCTATCTCGAGGAACGGAAGATACAGGAGATCAAAACATCTAAGCGCATCCCCTATGGTGAAGCCAAGAAGCTCTTTAAGGCCATGCAGCCTCCTGTGTTTACAACATCTTTCGCTTCCGCTCTGCAGAAAACGGTACAGTGGGCCACTGTTGCTACACAAACGGATGTTGCTAGTGTCAGCACTAATGCCTGCGTTTGCCAGTGCACTTGTGCTGCTGCGGTTGTTTTGCAACCTGCAGCTCTCCCCACAACGTCGGACAAGGCCGTGGTTGCTGACACTGGGATACTTCCTGCCCCTCCCCATATGGCGCCTTCTGCCCAGGCGAGTAAAGCTCCAACGGTTGACAAGGCTCTGCATTCTAAGCCCCCCAAGACGAAGACGCCGAAGGTGAAGGTTTTGCCACCAGAGGAGACTAGTCAGGGTCAGTCCGATGACGATGCCATCGTACTGTCTGACATCTCCCTTGGGTCGCCATCGGAGCTGATGGACATTGATGTCGACCGGGGGCGATATTCTCGCCCCAGAAATAAATCTCTGGCCAGTACGGGCTCTCCTCCAAAGCACAGAGGCAGGGTGAAAATTCACCCATCCTGATCACTGGCTCCCATATTACAGTGGAACCTGAATGGGTTCAGGAAGTATGTGGCCGAATTACAACTCCTTGTACGAGAGCGCCCCTCGTGCTTATGTCTCCAAGAGACACATTTTCGGGTCACTGATGCTCCTTCTTTACGGGGCCATACCGTGTATCGAAAAGATGATCTGATGGGGGAAAGGGCAAAGGGTGGTGTTGCGATTTTTGTCCGTGACATGCACCACTCATCTGAGCTCCCTCTCGTTATGGACTTGCAAGCAGTTGCAGTTGACCTTCTTGTGGGGCGGAGGCTCACAATCTGTTCTGTTTACTTACCGCCTCAGGATGCAATAGACTCTGAGGCTCTCACAGACCTTGTTAGCCAACTTCCCCGCCCATTTCTCCTTCTGGGGGATTTTAATGCTCATGATGTCTTATGGGGCTCTACGACTACGTGCCCCAGGGGTCGCATTCTGGAAAGCCTCATGACATCCGAAGAACTGTGCATCCTCAACTCTCCCACTCATTTCTGTACTGCTTCTGGGTCGTCGTCAGCTATTGACCTTTCCTTTTGCTCTCCAGCACTCGCGGATTCTGCTCTGTGGGAGGTTGCCGCTGACCTCCATTCTAGTGACCACTTCCCCCTTTGGATTCGCCTCCTGGATGAGACTGTGTCATTACCAGTGCCGCCCAGGTGGCACCTCTGCAGAGCTGACTGGACACTTTTCAGCCATTTAGCTGTTTTGGAACACCGTGCCAGCGTCCACGAATGGGTCGGCCATGTTACTGCCGTGATCTCCCATGCTGCTGAATTGTTGATCCCACGGTCCTCAAGTCATCCCAAGAGGCGTCCTGTCCCTTGGTGGACCACTGAGTGCCGCTCAGCCATCCGAGCCCGCCGTGCAGCTCTGCGCCGCTTCAAGTGCCGTCCCTCAGCTGACAATCTTGCGGCCTTGGCAAGGGCCAAGGCGCGGCGAGTGATTAAAGAGAGCAAACGGTGGTCATGGCAATCGTTCCTGAACTCCGTCTCCCGCTCCACTAGTTCTACAAAAGTATGGGAAGCCATCAGGAGGATTTCCGGGAAACGCAGCCAACTACCTGTCACGGCATTGCTGCATCAGGGTTGTCTACTCACGGCGCCGAGAGACATTGCCCAGACACTGGCCATGTATTTTACCGAATCTACTGCCACTATTAACTGTGATCCAGATTTCTGCCGCAACCGCACTGCCATCGAGAGGGATCACTTGGACTTTCGGTCTCCAAATTGTGAACCCTACAACTGCCCCTTCACAATGTGGGAACTGGATTCGGCGCTGTGGCTCATGACACCGTGCCAGGTGATGATCAAATCCTGTACAGCATGCTGCAGCACTAGTTGCTGCCACCCAAGGAAGTTCTCCTGAATTGTTTTAATATGATATGGTCATCCGGCACGTTCCCTGACTCGTGGAGGGAGGCGATTTTGATTCCCCTCCTCAAACCGGTGAAGGACCGAATGCATCCCAGTAGTTATCGGAGTATTGCTTTGACGAGCTGTGTCGGGATGACATTGGAACGCACGGTCAACCGTCGCCTGGTCTGGCTGCTCGAGACCAGGCAGCTCCTTAGCCACTCTCAGTGTGGCTTTCGGAGATGTCGTTCAACTATAGACAACTTGACCCTGCTTGAGGCGGCCATCCAGCAGGCCTTCCTACGTAACCAGCATTGTCTAGGAGTATTCTTTGACACTAATAAGGCGTATGGCACTACTTGGCGCCGCCTTATCGTCAATCAACTCCCCATCTTCATTCGGTCCTTTCTTTCCCGCCGCCTCTTTCGATATCGGGTTGGTAATGTGTTGTCTGATTTGTACGTGCAGGAGAATGGTGTTCCTTAGGGAAGCGTTTTAAGTGTCACCCTATTTGCCATCGCCATTAACAGTATCACGTCCACTATCCGGAGTCCTGCCCAGTGCTCCTTGTTTGTGGACGATTTTGCTGTTTTCTGTTCTTCCTCCAGTCTTGTCACTGCTAGTCGGCAGCTGCAGCTTACGATAAAGCGATTAGAGGCATGGACTGCGAAGACGGGTTTTACCTTTTCTGCAGACAAATGTGTGTGTGTTCATTTTAATCATTCTCGACGTGCTTTTACCTCCCCTGAATTGCGTCTGAGGGACACCATTCTTCCTTTTAGAGACACTATGAGGTTCCTGGGCCTCACTTTTGATTCCAAGTTTTTGTGGTTGCCGCACCTTAAAGACCTCAAGGTGCGGGCCCTGAAGGCGCTGAATATTTTGAAGTGTCTGAGCCATCGGTCCTGGGGAGCAGATCGGGCGCGTCTGCTGCAGTTTTATAGGGCTTTCGTCCGGTCGCGTCTTGACTATGGTTGCACCGTGTATGGGTCAGCGAGGCCTTCGTATCTGAAGATTCTTGACGCAGTACACCACGAGGGTATCAGGCTGGCCACTGGTGCCTTCCGTACCAGTCCCATCCCCAAACTGTGTGCTGAGGCAGGGGACCGCCGCTCGCCATTCGGCGGAAACTCCTCATGGTGCGACGGGTGTGTCAATTCCTTGCCTGTCCTACCTCCCCTGTATACCCTACTGTGGCCCGACCGTCTATGGAACGTCTCTTTTCCAGTCGTCCAAGGGCAACGAGACCATTTGGGATTCGTGCCAAGCATTTGCTTGAGTCCCTTGGTGTGGAGCGTGTGGCACCCCAACTCCAGGGTTTTACCCGCCTGCCTCCCTGGTTGCTCCAGAGGCCCAGCGTCCTTTTAGACTTGTCAGAGTACCGGAGGAGCTGCACTCCTGCGTTTGTTTTTACCTCCTTATTTTACTATATTTTAAACCAGCATCCCGACCATGTACCAGTATTTACGGATGGCTCTAAACAGGGGGACTCTGTCGGTTGTGCCGTTGTTTTCCCTGATCGAGTCATCAAGTTACGGCTTCCTGCGGCGTTTACCATCTTTGATGCCGAATTGTTTGCGATCTTGCAGGCATTGGAGCAGATGAAATGTGTTCCCAGTCTTAAGTTTCTCATCTGTTCTGATTCCCTGAGTGCCCTTCAGACCATGAAACACTTGTACCCAGCGGATACGGTCGTCCAGAACATCCATGATGCCCTACTCCACGTGCAACGGCAGGGGAAGGAGGTTTCTTTCTGCTGGGTGCCGGGGCACGTGGGTATTACGGGAAACGAACTGGCGGATGTGGCTGCCAAAGATGCATGTTCCCCCCCTCACGTTGTTGAATGTGCCGTCCCCCTCCATGCTGTTACGTCCCATTTGCGTTTTCGTGTTATGCGTCAATGGGAAGAGGAGTGGCTGGCAGTCGGTGAAAATAAGCTGCGTCTGGTCAAGGCCACCACGCGGCCATGGCGGGATGAGGTTCTCCTCACTCGCCTCCGCATCCGGCACAGTCCCTTAACGCCTGGTTTTTTACTCCGGCGGGAGGACCCCCCAATCTGCAGTGCTTGTGGCGTCCAGATTACTGTCCGCCACATTTTACTTGACTGTCCTTTATTCTCTGACCAGAGGGCGGTGGTTTCCTTGCCACCGGATTTGCCCTCTATTTTGGAAGACGACGCAATGACTGTGGTTAAGGTCTTACGGTTTTGTGGCCTGTCCAATTTGTTGCCTCGGATTTTAGGGAGAGGATTTTAATGTGCTGCTGGGTGACTGGCTCACCCAGGCTTTAGGTAAGAGGTCCGCCAGTCACGATTACCTACTTGTTTCACTTCGATTTCTGTTCTCTTTTCCTTGTGTTTCCTTTCCTTTTTTAGTGCGTTTCTTCTCCTCTTGTTTTGCCTCTGTATGTGAGGATTTGTAACTGCGTCAGGTCTGTGTCTTTTAGCCGTTCTCCTTGTTCGCTGTCCGTCTTCGTCCCTTCACTGCATGTGTTCCTGTTTCTATGCGTTTGGGCGCTGATGACCACGCTGTTTAGCGCCCGAAAACCTCAAACCACACACACACGCTACAAGCGATGTCGATCAAGAAAAACACGAGGACCAGCACTAGCACGGCCTCTATTCTGCGCTGCAACAACCAGTAAGATAGCTAGAGTACTAAAAAGCCAAGGAATCGGACCAATGTCTCGCCCATCCAGGAAAATTAAGAAAATGTTGCGACTTCTCAAATATATTCTCTTTATTAGACGGCCAGGGATTTACAATGTTCTTTGCAAGTATGGCAGCAGTTACATGGCTCACTCTTTGCAGACAGTTGTCAGCTGCATGGAGCAGAAGCATTACCTGGGATTTTGAAAAATCAGCGGTGGCTGAACGCAGACTATTAAACAAGAATAAGATATGTTTGGATTCTGGATTGCTGGGACTCGGTCATTGTAGAAACAGTGTAAATTAGGTCATATGATACAAACACACCTTACATTATGGGAACCATAGCTGTCAGAATGCATTCTTACTAAAGAAAATCGCAACAACTACTGGATAATCCTTTATTGCTTCAAACGGTTTCGCAATAAAACGTTGCCTCAGAAGTACACATTCAGTCATTTGGTTGTACTAATAAAGGATTATTCAACAGCTGTTGCTGTTTTGTTTAACAATGATGTGTGGTAAAAACTCCAACAGAGACACCGTCTATGCACTTGACGAAGAAAGAGCACAGACGAACACATACCGTAGTTTACCGCCTGATACGAGTGTTGGCGCGGCAAACACAGCTGGATAGAGAGTACAAACATAATGTATGGACGTAGAAGGCGCCAACTTATTACGCGCCATCTCCGTGATGTCATCAGTCACTCAGATGACATCCTTTGGCCATAAATGTGGGATCCTCGTCAGTTTCACGACAGTCATAGCCCCTGACGACGATGATGGAGGTACTCACCGAAAGCTCGTATTTTAGGTAGATTTGACACTGCCATTTTACCGAGAACTGTTTATCCAAGGACTCCGACATGGTTCAAATGGTTCAAATGGCTCTGAGCACTATGGGACTCAACATCTTAGGTCATAAGTCCCCTAGAACTTAGAACTACTTAAACCTAACTAACCTAAGGACATCACACACACCCATGCCCGAGGCAGGATTCGAACCTGCGACCGTAGCAGTCCCGCGGTTCCGGACTGCAGCGTCAGAACCGCACGATCACCGCGGCCGGCGACTCCGACATGAAAGGCTTTGTTTCTACAGATATATTTTGTTCAGCTAGTAAAATCCAGCAGATTATTTGCTCACTGTTCGTTATCTTCTAATACATTTTGAAAGAAAATTCGAAAATAAATGGAAACAATGAACTCAGCTCCAGCAGTACGGCGTAAAGAGTTAACTTAAAGTCACACTTACGTCATTTCACAGTTCGAAGTCGTATGTATTGGTAAATTGCGATGATAAGAGTAATTGTAACTATGTACCATCATAGCTGTGAGCACTGAGAACGGCATTCCCAAAAATGGAGCCTCCGATAATCTAAGGCAGTTTTCAAGATGGCCGTGACGTGTTTCCATGCTGTCGTGCAAACGGCAGCCGTCATTATCCTCGAGATTAACACGCGTTTGATCATCATTCTCCTAGGTGACACGAGCTGTTTAAGCTGTAGTCTTTGAAAGTGTTCGACGAGAGTATAGTCTATCACCCACTTTATTTCATTCCTGTATTGAAGACCTAGTTATGAAGTTGAAAGATAAAATACACTTGTTAATTAAAATTTAATCTAGGATATCATTAAATATACTGCTACTGAGTACCCGGCGTTATTCGGTATGTATTTATTCCAATCTTCTATTAGTCCAGCTCCTCCTTCCCTCTCCCTCTGCTCATCTCCTCCTCTTCCCTCTCTCCATTTTCCTCCCTCTCTTGTCCTCCTCTTCACCTTTTTTGTTCATTTCCTCCTCCCCCTACCTCTGTCTATGTCTTACTCCCCTCTCTCTCTACGTATCTCCCCCCCCCTCCACTGTCCGCCCTCTACAGCCCCACACTCTGTCTCCACCTGCCCAACTCTAGATCTCCTCCTCCTCTTACCTCTGTCCCTCTCCTCCCCTCTCACTCTATTCATCTGCTCCTCTCTATTCATCTGCTCCTCCCCCTTCATCTCCTTCTCTCCCTTGTCTCTCTCCATATCCATCTCCCCTCTCACTGTCCTTATCCTTCTCCCACTCCCCCTATCTCCCCTTCCCCTTATCTGTGCCCATCTTCTTCTCCCCCCTTCTGTCTCTCCATCTCCTTCTTCCCCACCCTTCTCCGTCCATCAACCTCACACCAACGGGAGATTGGTGGTTCTTACCCCACACTTTTGAAATAGTAAGTAACATGTGTGTCAAGTTTAGCTGAAATCGAATCAGGGGTTTAGGAGGAGCTCTTTACCTCTGGCTTTCGCCACGTATGCACGTCGCACTTATCTAAGATGTTTCACAATATTTGTAGACATATTTCTAGTAGCTCCAGCGAATTTCGCCTTGCAGTTTCGTTTTACGTAGCTCAGTATTTATGACGTCAAATAGCCTCAATTTTGTGTCGTACAATTCGCAGCTCGTGGTCTTGCGGTAGCATTCTCGCTTCCTGCTTACGGGGTCCCGGGTTCGATTCCCGGTGGGGTCAGGGATTTTCTCTGCCTCATGATGACTGGGTGTTGTGTGTCTTTCATCATCATTTCATCATCACTGACTCGCAAGTCGCCGAAGTGGCGTCAACTAAAAAGGACTTGCAATACGGCGGCCGAACTCCCCCGCGTGGGGCCTCCCGGCCAAAAATGCCATACGATCATTTCATTTCATTTGTGTCGTACAATGATATAATTTCGTAGGTACTTTTTGCGGCATACTGTCTGCGAAATGAGTTGCGCATAAAGTTAGTACCAAATAATATAAAATTTCAACGACACGCATGATGCGGCAGTTCTGACGCATCTCATTGTTTATGACACCATATCTCCTGCACTATGAGTCGAACAGTGATATAAATTTGCAAGTGCACTCAGTAGTGCATGTGAATACTGTCTCCATAACGTGTCGCGAAGAAAATTAGTTGTAAAGAAGTAATAAATTAAAACGTTATGCTTGATGCAGCAGCTTTATTGCATGAACATCCAAAATATAGTAATCGGTAACTTTTTCTCTCGTGTTTTTGAGGCAGGTGTCAGCGAGAAAAAGTTTCTTAATGGTTTGAAATTATGTGCAAAGTTTGTTGCTAGTGACTAAGCGCTCTCATTCTCGAACACTGGATGAATAAATACTGGCTGTCTGCGTATAGTGGGCTACACTTGTTTTTCATCCCGCCCCCGCCATTTTGATAGGTAGGTGGCTCTTTCCCCTCACAGTCACTGTTTCCAGACAGTGATATGTATATCAAGTTTTGTTCAGATCGATCTAGTACTTTAGAAGGAGACTTGGAACACCGTACATCCATCCATTTCTTTAATATGTATGGGTATGCTGATGAGCAGATATTTATACAAGGAACAGAACATAATTTACAAAGAGCAGTATACAGATTCGTCTAAAACGTATTACACTACATTTAACTATGTCAGAAAATAAGGGAAGAACCCACTCAGATTGAAAATAATAATAAGTGAGAAAATTTTGGAACAAGTGTCCCACTTCAGTGATACAGGATGTGATATTAGTTTTAACTGTGACAAAGACATCAAGAAAAATTTAATAAATTTCGAGCCATTAGCTGATAAATTGGAAGATAGGGAATTAAACAATGAGGTTATATTTAAAAATCTTTTCAGCTAATGGTAAGATAGAATGGAATAGAATGAATTTGATCACATAGACAGAATGATAGAAAACATACTGCCAAATAAATTATTGGCCGACTCTGAAGGGAGAAGTAGATACACCTCGCTAGAGATGGCTGGATGATACGGAGTGGAGCATGTAACACCTAATCCTTGGAATTGCACGTTCGTGACGATGATAATGATGTCTCTGAGAGTACAGCCTAGTATTTCTGAGACTCTGGAGGCACCATAAGCATCTAAGCTGCCTAGAACACAGCGATAAACCGGCAAACACCCCTTCTGCCACCTCAATTCCACCACTGCAACCCTCTGAGAATTTTTCTGATTGGTTCCTTTTTGCATTGTTCTTATCCTTCATCAAATTACTCTCTTAAGCGTTTCACGATTTTACAAAAATTGTCGACGTTAATTATTGTCTTAAATATGCCGTACAGGGTTATCTATTTTTATTGAACAATATACGTTAACTGAGATTTGAAAGGCTGAAATTTTAAATTTGCTTACTTATATTCCCAACAATGACGTTTCTTCATGGATTGAGAGGAGCTCACCACTCTACCTCCGCGTGTTGGGCGTAAAAAATTCGAATATATCTATTGTAAAGTTAGGGGAAGTTTACGAGGGACTTCTTCAACCGATGTTAATGTATAGCTTGGCAGGGAAGGGGGAAGATGGCTGTTAATGGGGGTAGGACGTCAAACGGGCCGACTTAGAGCAGAAGAGGCGCCACAGGACATTTTAATTTGCCCTATCTGTACAGGGTTATTACAAATGATTGAAGCGATTTCACAGCTCTACAATAACTTTATTATTTGAGATATTTTCACAATGCTTTGCACACACATACAAAAAATCAAAAAGTTTTTTAGGCATTCACAAATATTCGATATGTGCCCCTTTAGTGATTCGGCAGACATCAAGTCGATAATCAAGTTCCTCCCACACTCGGCGCAGCATATCCCCATCAATGAGTTCGAAAGCATCGTTGATTCGAGCTTGCAGTTCTGGCACGTTTCTTGGTAGAGGAGGTTTAAACACTGAATCTTTCACGTAACCCCACAGAAAGAAATCGCACATGGTTAAGTCGGGAGAGCGTGGAGGCCATGACATAAATTGTTGATCATGATCTCCAACACGACCGATCCATCGGTTTTCCAATCTCCTGTTTAAGATATGCTTCTGCTTTAGCCTTTTCCGTGAGATTTTCCAAACCGTCGGCTGTGGTACGTTTAGCTCCCTGCTTGTTTTATTCGTCGACTTCCGCGGGCTACGCATGAAACTTGCCCGCACACGTTCAACCGTTTCTTCGCTCACTGCAGGCCGACCCGTTGATTTCCCCTTACAGAGGCATCCAAAGCTTTAAACTGCGCATACCATCGCCGAATGGAGTTAGCAGTTGGTGGATCTTTGTTGAACTTCGTCCTGAAGTGTCGTTGCACTGTTATGACTGACTGATGTGAGTGCATTTCAAGCACGACATACGCTTTCTCGGCTCCTGTCGCCATTTTGTCTCACTGCGCTCTCGAGCGCTCTGGCGGCAGAAACCTGAAGTGCGGCTTCAGCCGAACAAAACTTTATGAGTTTTTCTACGTATCTGTAGTGTGTCGTGACGATATGTCAATGAATGGAGCTACAGTGAATTTATGAAATCGCTTCAATCATTTGTAATAGCCCTGTACTTTTACAAATAAATTCGTAAAACTTTGAAAGCATGATCAGGAAGGATTCAAGATTCATACTCATAGCAGTGGAAGCTCAAAAACGTAACAAAATACATTTTTTTACATGTGAAATTTCATCATTTTTTCACTTACTACTGGCTGCATTTGTTGTCATAGGTAAACTTTTCTTCCTAAGTAAAAGTGACTCTTCGATTAATTTTGCACAGGATATAACTATAGTTACATGTGTATGAAACTCTAGAGTTTATATAATTTATGAAAAAGTGAATGAACTGTTCCATTTTAAACTTCTTGTTTAGAAAAATCTCAAATTTTATATTTAATTATCTCAATTTTTACCACAGTTTTTAATAGATTTGGAAAATTCTAGAGTTTCGTACACCTGTAAGTACTGCTTGTATGCTGTGCAAAATTCATCGAAGAATCTCTCTTACTTAGGAAGAAAAGTGTACCTACAGAAACAAATGCAGCCAGTGGTAAGTGAAAAAATGATGAAATTTCACATGTAAAAAAAAGGTATTTTGCTACGTTTTTGAACTTCCACTGCTATGAGTGTCAGTCCTCAATCCTTCCTGGTCATGCTGACAAAGTTTTATGAATTTATTTGTAAAAGTATAGACAGTAGACATTAAAATGTCCTGTGGTGCCTCTCCTGCTCCATGTCGGCCCGTTTGACGTCCTACCCCCCTTAAATATGCCTCATGGCGGCAGTGTGCAGGAGGCCGAGCAGTCAGGATTTGATAGTGGACACTCAGGGCTGCCGTTAAATGACAGAACAGGAAATTAACCACAATGAACAGGATATATTTCAATATACGGAGTACAAAGGGCGCACCTAGGGTCGGAAGTTAGCTGGTTTAGGCCAGTCTAGGAGGTCGAATAATTAATTAAAATGGGCAACGGAAGGGGAAGTGGTTCATGTTAACTTACATTGGTGGCCGGTAGCGAAAGGCAGAGCTGGAGGCTCTGCCTTCCAAAAAGACGTCTTTCCTGCTCGAGGTCTGGATTACAAGAGCGAAAAGCAACTGTGTCCTGCACCGCAGGACGCTCCGGCGTCCACACACGTGATTGGTATCCCCCGCACGCTATTGGCTAAAATCAATGGCGTGAACTCGCTAGTAGTTTCAGCAGAGGGCTCAGGGCGTCCGTCTCCTGTCAGCAGCTTTAACTGGACACAACCACCTCGGTTTTGAAAGGCAAGCGACTTGTGTCACGTAGACACGGCGTGATTTACTCTGGGAGAGAGATTCCACTGGGCATTTGAAATAAATTTCTTAAACCAATTCCCTAAAATATTCCTTGACTGGCTGCCATCCTGTTCATTATCTTTGTATCTACTAAACCATGTTGTCCAGCATTAAATAAATAAAATAGCAAATGTAACCCATCATAACAGAAACTTTTCATATCCATAAGAATTACGATAGTTGAAAAAGTTCGTTGTACCTGTTTCAATTTTTTTAAAGTTCTACCCAGTGACCTTAGACCAGATAAGGCTAGCTCTGGGTCTGAGTGACGATCGGAATGTTAACAAGAGGTACCGCCGATGTAACGGACATCAGAGCACCAGGCGATCTTTGCCACACTATCTCCGAGCGAGGAAAACAGAAACCTAAACGCCACAGAGCTACATAACACGGTGGTGTGAAGCAACAGCTGGCCGATGTGGTCGAGCGGTTCTAGGCGCTTCAGTCCGGAACCACGCGGCTGCTACGGTCGCAGGTTCGAATCCTGCCTCGGGCTTGGATGTGTGTGATGTCCTTAGCTTAGTTAGGTTTACGTAGTTCTAAGTTTAGGGGCCTGATGACCTCAGATGTTAAGTCCCATAGTGCTTAGAGCATCTGAACCATTTTTTGAAGCAACATTTCGTGACTTCAGCGCCAGAACGCCACTTCGAAAGTCAGATGTTTCGGAAATACCCAAGCTCAGCAACCCAGAATTTCAATGTGCCTGCTTCAATTTTTTTAAAGTCCTACCTGGCGAGCTAAGGGCAGAGAACATTACAGTGAGGCAAGGAATGCTGTTACCTGTTGGCTGATTTCATCACTGAGATGCAGCCAGCCTGATGCCTGCAACCGCTGTGGTTTGCCGTTGCTGTCTACCCTAATACTGCAGATGAGGGGAAGACTGTTGTGTGCACAGCCCTTCTCAACTAAGAGTCAATCGTGGAAGCCGTCACCTCAACACCGACAGGGCGTGATACATTCATGCAGTTCCTGGCTGACTCGAGAACGTCTGCTGTGGTCTTGTTCGACCCATAGTGGATGACGAGGGCCTAATCTTCAGGACAGCCGACATCATGGACCACCGTTGCTTGTCCTTATCTGAGCGCATGACGCAAGAGCTCTGAGTAGGGAGCTCCACAGAACCGTACACAGTCTAACATAACAGTCGCGACACTTAGCCTCGATTTTGTTGCCTACTGCGCCAGCAGCGCGCCAAGCGGCCAGTAGGTTAAACTGTTGAGTTCGAAGCGATCGTGAAAGCGAAAGCGAATAGTAGTTTTGGTTTTTACAGTGGTTTTTACAAATGTGCGCGTAGTGTAGCGCAATAAATGCAGCAACAAGAAGGAGACACCACACCTGTCCTTTTTTTTAGGTTTCCTAAGGATCCTGAGGGTTATATACCATCACGTTACTAAACTGTATCATCAGGATTCACTTGAAAACTACATTTATATTGATGATTAATGTTTCGTTTTAGGGACATAAAATGGCTAGTGAATAGCAGACGAGAAGATCTAACGCAAAAATACCCTGTTTACCTTTATAATAATGTTTTGTCCGCTACACGTCGAACAAAACCAGTTCACGAACGCAGACAGTAATAAACTCGGGGGCGGCCGCTGTGGCCAAGAGGTTCTAGGCGCTTAATTCGGGAACCACGCTACTGCTACGGTCACAGGTTCGAATCCTGCCTTGGACATGGATGTGTGTAATGTCCTTAAGTTAGTTAGGTTTAAGTAGTTCTAAGTCTAGGGCACTGATGACCTCAGACGTTAAGCCCCATAGTGCTTAGAGTCATTTGAACCATTTTTAATAAACTCGTGTGGAATGCAGTTAACCACATTGTTTGGCTTTCCAAGTAAGCCATCTCAACTGACTGTGAAGAGGAAACTGCCACAAAGGTTCGACAATCCGTCTAAAGTCTGTAAAACATTCTGATGGCACAGAAGCAGCCAGTTCAACTCTCCATGTATCAGTGCCAGGTTCATCTGAATCGTCAACACGGACCTGCTTTGACGATGAAGTAGTAAAATTAAGTGCAGTTATTCGTATCTAGAAAAAGTGTGCGGAGTATCACAATGTGCAGGTCGCTAGACTTTGTACAAAATTGTTATGGGACAAGGTCAAGTACAGACAGCAACAGAAACTATATCAGATCAGGTGTAGATGGACAATCAAATTTTGAAGACTATAGGATCCCGCTATTTAAAGAAAGGATGCCCTTGACTTGTTAAGCCAGATCAGCATGCCATCTGCAAGGTGGAAAGATGAAAATAAGCTGTTTGCTGGAAATTTGTTATATTACTGGCAAATAAGTGTTGTCAGAATATTTTATGTTTCCATCAGTGTGAACATTACAGAGGTATGTGGAAGGCATACAAATAAAATGTGGGTTAGTGACAATATGTTCCACCTTTTAATGCTGAAGGTACAGCAGTTCTCCGATACCGATAAATTAGTGCTTATATCATCTTTAGTGATAAATCAGCTCTAGTGCAAATATCATCTCTAATGGCAAATTTAACATATGCCAGCACTTTTAACAGTGTCATTGGCTTTGAGGACTTGCGGTTTCAAATCGTTCAAATGGCTCTAAGCACTATGGGACTTAACATCTGAGGCCATAAGTCCCCTAGACTTAGAACTACTTAAACCTAACTAACCTAAGGACAGGACACACATCCATGCCCGAGGCAGGTTTCGAACCTGCGACGGTAGCAGCAGCGCGGCTCCGAACTGAAGAGCCTAGAACCACTCGGCCCCAACGGCCGGATTTTTGGTTTGCACTGACAGCATATTTCCCCCACTGTTTGGCAGTTGCTTGTCCCACTTAGAAAATTATAAAGATGAAGGTCGTGCTTTTGGCAACAAGCGACAATGACTAAAATACAGTAGGCCTACAGAAAGATAAATGGGATGTCGATTCCTTTTGCATCTAGAGATGTCTGTGCTTCTTACGTGTGAATCTATGTATTTATATTCAGTTGATACTAACGCCGTAAGCTCCAGTTCTATCCAACGTCACACGTGTTTCTTCACGATTGTGTTGTAATTGCCACTGGATTCATGATTTTTATCCCTGCTTGTGCTTACTTTAGAATCATTTTTAGAAACATCTATGTCTTTTGATATTACACAAATTATTGGAGATCAAAAAATTAATCAAATATTTCGTAAATCACGTAGGAAAGGGCTGCAAAACAAACATTGTAGTTACGACGCATCTGAAGTTCTCCTTCCTCACCGCTTGGAGCACTAGTGTCGCTCCAGCTGTCAAATGGTAACAACTTTTGCAGCAGTGAGCGTCGCGGCTGTTACGTTAGATTTCTTCCGTTCCGTCGAATGTCTGGCGGTGCATGGAGGGGGGGGGGGGGATGGGAGGGCACACCTTCTCGTCCACACGCTGCTGACATGTGACGGCGACGTCACGACTCGCTGAGAAGGTGTGAGAACTTCTCATGCCCTACCGCCGACCGGCACCCTGAGACAGTTTGTAGCTCCGTAAAGTCACCAAGAGAAATAAATGTTTTTGCAGACCTCACTGTGTCACTGACGCATGAAGGGGACCAATGACACACTCCTGGACGCCTGCACACAACGCTACCCCACCTCCCCAGGTCGCAATTCTTCTGTTTTCCTACCTTTTCAGTTGCGTAGGGCTCCTCTACTTCACACATTACACTGAAATCAGTTTGTATTTTATTTTTAAGACTTCCTGTACTATTGGTGGGTCTTTCTGGTACTAGCTTCGCATTTTTGCCGCAGATGTGTATCTTAGAGAATACGAAGAAGTGTAAATTAGTGCCGCAGAAATAAATAAAAAATAGCTTCGGTCACCTGGTTCCGTTCAAAGATTTTGGGTCGGTTCCATGCTGGAACTGGATATATCCTCCCAAATATTTACATTTAGAAACTCCTCTACACCAGATGCATACTACAGGAATTTGGCTACACATAACTGAGCACTGAAAAGCAATAACGCTATGACTCAGCTATACACAAATACAGACTTTCGGAGAATTAGTTTTTGTCTGGAAAGAGGATAAAAATATTTCCAATGCCCCAGTTTGTGAGTTGCTTAAGAAAGGATTTTCTTGGTTGTAGGGCATCTGCAGAACTGGAAAGTCTCCTTACCTTATCTATTAGAGCTATGGAGTTAGAATACAATTTTTATATTCTTTGAACGTGTAAATTTATTTAATTTTGGACGAGGTACGGAGGTAGTGCAACTTGTAACTTGTACTATGTCTATATATAAATATGGTGGCTATAATTGTGGCATGTAAGTAAACACTGGGTCAAACGTCAAAAATCTGGTTTAGAGATTATCAACAGAATGTGCATAGCAGTTAACAAAAGCGGTAAACAGGTTTCACGACCTATGAGTGTTTTTGTTCTACATAAATAGGTTCACGAACAAAATGATACAAAATTTGAAGAAAATGAAACGTTCTGTGTGCAATGGCTTTAAGACAAATTACGATACAAGTGCCATCACACACATTTGCACTCATTTCCAAAGATTTTCGAAAAAACACTTAGTCTACTTTAGTACAAATGGAATTATTTTAGTTACATCTCTTCTCTTGTCTTCAGACAACCTAGGTTCACGGCGTATTGTTTCCAGCTGCACCTGTTGAACATCGAAGGCTTCACGCTCCCCTTCAAGATGTTACTTGAACTCTTCATTTATATTCAGAGTTGACCGAACTCTCTGTACCCCTAGATGTTCAGCAGTCAATCCGATCAACTGTGCTTTTGAGATGCGCATACTGGTGAAACTAATATTTTTTTAGCAGCTGACTTAAGGTTGTAAAGGTCTGTTTCTTGCCTAAAAGTTACTGTGAATGATGCTGTGCGTGTAGATTCAGTGATGAGGCTAACTAAATCTTTCGGGCCTTCACACACGTTAGCCTCCTTTGTTTCTCAATGTGGGCAATATCGCACTCGAAAGACCTAAAAGAGTGTCCTTTCACCAAAAACTTATGTTTCATTTTCATAAAATAACCCTATCCTGTTAGGTAGGTAAACGATTCCATGCAAGTAGTTAACTATGACCTCATAATTGGAGTAATGATTTTTTGTCGATAAGATATTGGTTTCAGTAATCCATTAAACATATTAAAATACCAGGTGATCAAAAAGACAGTATAAATTTGAAAACTGAATAAATCATGGAATAATGTAGATCGAGAGGTACAAATTGACACACATGCTTGGAATGGCATGGGGTTTTATTAGAACCAAATAAATACAAAAGCTGGCGCTTCATCTGATCAGAATAGCAATAATTAGCATAACAAAGTAAGACAAAGCAAAGATGATGTTCTTTACAGGAAATGCTTAATATGTCCACCATCATTCCTCAACAATAGCTGCAGTCGAGGAATAATGTTGTGAACAGCACTGCAAAGCATGTCCGGAGTTATGGTGAGGCATTGGCGTCGGATGTTATATTTCAGCATCCCTAGAGATCTTGGTCGATCACGATACACTTGCGACTTCAGGTAACCCCAAAGCCAATAATCGCACGGACTGAGGTCTGGGGACCTGGGAGGCCAAGCATGACGAAACTGGCGGCTGAGCACACAATCATCACCAAACGACGCGCATCTGTCGGAGATTTTGTGAACTTTGTTTTTTTGGTTCTAATAAAACCCCATGTCATTCCAAGCATCTGTGTCAATTTTTACGTCACTATCTACATTATTCCGTGGTTTATTAGGTTTTCAAATGTATAGTGACTTTTTGATCACCCGGTACTTTAACATTACTTACGTTGATTCCAAGCCTTAAAATAACTGTTGAAATGACAGACAAGGCCCACCTGGTACTGGATAGCCTCTTTATCTGGAACCGTAATATTGGCTTTTCGAGTATGTTCCTTTCCTCCGCTGCCTAGTTTTTTTCCTTTCACTTTGAGCATCTCCCTTCTCCGGTTTTGGTGCAGTTTCCTTTCCATTTTGCAATATTGTATATTATTTGCACGTAATAATTACTTCAGAAGTGCCTTGTTATTACAAAGAAACCACAGAACCACTTCAATTGTGAGCAGTTCACACAAGTGCACACCAAGACTCTAACGGAGAGTAGTTGGCGCATGGCACATTGTTACAACATCGATGTTGGTCTTAGACACGAGCGCCGTCTTCAAACACCTATAAACACTGCCGCTGTTCTTGCGCTTGTGCCAGGATATACGTTATTGCATTTACAGTGGAATTTCACTAAAACTCAAATTTTCCTATTTTGGCACTTGACCCGTTATTTACATATATGCCACAATTAAACCTTCGCCCTTGAACCAGTGTAGACGGAAAACTATTTATCTTACGGGTACCCAACTTCAGAGGAATGATGTCCAGACTGTGCGCCGCAGGATTTGCTTTGTAAGTAATGTCAGTGGCATGACTTGCTGTTAGGCGTCGGTATTGGTACAGTGACGCATGGTTTATAGCGTCCCCAGTGAGGTAATAAGAAAACACTTAAAAAACAGTATTTATAAAGAAGAGACATTTAAAAATTGAATAATATATTTTTATCATGTAGCCGTAAAATAATAATTTCTCTGTGTAGATTTCGAGTGCAAAGAAATATAACAAAATGATCTAAAGAGATGACAAGATACGCTCTTTTGTTAATTTTTTAGTCGTCTTCACTTCTTCTCTTGTCTTGGTTGTGTGTAGACGGACATCTTGCGAGTGCTGGCAAATGTAAGCAGTTAATATATTGATTTAATATTATTGTGCACTTTTAATTTGTAAGAGGTGATCCCGATTTCATGTCCGCCTTCCTTCAATTAACCTGCATTCAAGTAATTTACAGTTCAACAATCGCAGCGGCCGATGCAGCCAACGACGCCATTACGTGGCGATATTAACTTATGAAAAATTAGCGGAAGCGAAAAACTCGCCCGCTATTAACATAATATTAATTTTTCTCCACAGCCGCCCGATGTTGCAGAAAATATGTAGCTTTAAGATTCTTATTTTCAGTACCATAGCCGAGAGCCAGAGCCAGGACTCCGACTACAGTACAATGGTTAACGGGGGTAAGAAAAAATACTCTCGCGCGTGTGTGGGCCGCAATTGTAATTAATAACTAAAGATCTTTTGCTTTAAAGTGAACTGACTAGCCGAGGAAATTAATATGAAAAGTTTATTCCAATGTTCAAGTTGTATGCTCATGTTTTAAGATTCAGCGAGTCTAACATTCATTAACGTAACAAATAATTTAAGATTAATATTGTTAAAAAGGAGAATTTCACAAAAGCATTTAACCGTAAATCAAAATTGAATGAAATATCACTTTTATTAAGGCCCACCACGTAAATCGGCAACAATCAATAATAATAATAATATATTAAATTACGACGGCCGACGGACGCGAGAGGTTGAAGCCAGACATCAGTGTGCAATACAGCAGATGGGTCTGGGCAAAGTGAGCAGGGCCTTTACTCGTAAAGCTGTTTTATCAAATCAATAGCAATAGTGCTGCTGCCTTTGAAAGTGACGACGACTAAGCTCCACCCCACATTGGTCTTGAGGTAATTCGGTTTCCTGGTAACACATTTGGAGAAAACCATATCATTGGCAGATCGTTGAAAACTGCGTGGCCAGCGAGATTTGAACCAGTATGAGATCTGGTTGTGGAGGTACCTGATGGACGTGGTTTAATCAGCGGGATGCTAACACTCGTAGACGTTGAAGATGAGCATAGCGAGTTAGGTAGGCAACATACCGCCTGAGATGTTTTGGGGAGCAGTAGAGCAATCTCTAGTGCAGTTCGAGGCAGCCGTGGGCACATATGGTCGTCTCATTGGGCAACGTTTGTAACCTGAAACGTGGAGACGGTAAGCTCTTAACAAAAGCCGTCTCATGTGGAAATTAAAATACGTTTCTTTCAATGATTTGTTCGTTATTTCACATCCGCTTGTCTTTAAAAATGTTTCCACAAAGTTTCACTGTACTACGCTCACCCCTTATTCGTTGGGCCCTCCCAAGTTGTGAAAGTTTAATTATAATCACCTTGAATCATCTGCAGTGTTCGATTAGAACCCCACCTCTGTTTAAACTTTGAATAAAGACCTTCAGCAATGGTAGCAGGAGACTTCCGGCGTAAGAAGCCATCCTCGTTCTGCCAACAGTCTTGTCAAAGGAGGCAGAGGAGCGGACAGAGGTTCAGGGCAAGTTTTTGCCCTTGGAGTGGGAAACCGCGCCTAAAAGGCGGAATAATCAGAAATGATCAACTGCATGAGTATGCAGAAGGCAATGGAAACCACTGCATTAAAGACACGTAACATCTATCCACAAGACATGTGGCCTGTAACTGAAAAAGTATCATGATGATTTCCTCATTGGAAAAAATTCCGGGCTAGTCCTCCATTCATATCTCCGGGAGGGGACTGCGAAGAGGGAGGTGACCATGAGAAAAGGGCTGAATAACCAATAGAAGTATAACGTTCTACGAGTCGGGGCGTGGAATGTCTGATGTCTGAACGTAGCAAGGAAGCTAGACAATTTGAAAAGGGAAATTTTGAGGCCCAATCTAGAGATAATGGCTGTCAGTGAATTGAAAATGTAAGACTGAGTGAGACGAGTATGGGGTAATATGAAAGACAGCAGAAAATGGTATAACAGGAGTAGGGTTATTTACCAACAGGAACGTTGAGCAGAGAGTGAATTACTGTGAACAGTTCAGTAGTACGGTTGTTCTCATCAGAATTGACAACAAAACAGCATCGACAACAATTGTTCAGGTATACATGCCGACGTTGCAAGCAGAAGATGAAGAGAGAGAAACTATATGAGGATACTGAACGGGTAATTCAGCACGCAACGGGAGATGAAAAACCTAATATACATAGTGGACTGCAGTGCGCTGGTAGGGGAAGGAGTCGGAGAAAGGGTTACGGGAGAATATGGGCTTGGTAGTAGTAAAGAGAGAGAAACAAGAGTAACTGAGTTCTGCAACAAATTTTAGACGGTAATACCGAATACTCTGTTCAAGAGGTGGAGGTATACTTGGAAAAAACCGAGAGATACAAGAAGATTTGAGTGAGATTACATCACGCTCAGGCGGAGATTATGAAATCAGATATTGGACTGTAAGGTGCACACTGGTACAGATACAGACTGAGAGATAACAATTTGGTAATGATGAATAGTAGGCTGAAGTTTAAGAGACTAGTCAGGAAGAATCAGTGCGCAAAGAAGTTGAACATGGAAATACTGAGGAATGAAGAGAGAAGCTTGAAGTTCTCTGAGACAATAATTAATGTGTTAATAAACAGATTTGTAGCCAGTTCAGTTGAAAACAAATGGACGTACCTCAAAAGGGTAATCACGGAAGTTGGAGAGCAAAACGTAGGTACAAAGAAGGTAACTGCGAAGTAACGGTGGCTAGCACAAGAAATAGTTTCCATGTGTAACACAAGAAATATTTCAGCCGATCGACGAAAGAAGGAAGTACAAAATATTCAGGGAAATTCGGAAATACAAATCAGTTTGAAATGAAATAAATTGGAAGTGCAAAAATGCAAAGGGGAAATAGCTACATGAAAAATGTAAAGATATCGGAAAAGAAATGACTGTCGGAAGGAGTGACTCAGCATATAGAAAAATCAAAGCAACTCTCGGTGAAATTAAAATCAACGGAATGTCCCATGCGTCTAGCTCCAAATACCATTCTGCGTTCAAAGTCTGGTAATTCCCATCGTGCAAAAGGAATTCCACTGTTGAATGCAGAGGAGAGAACTGATAGGTGGGAAGACTACATTAAAGGCCTCTATGAGGGAGGAGACTTGTCTGATGACGTGATAAAAGAAGAAACAGCAGTTAGTATAGAAAAGATAGCGGATCCAGTATTAGAATGAGAATTTAAAAGAGCTTTGTAAGAAGGAATAGATAACATTACGTCGGAATTTCTAAAATCACAGGGGAAAGTGGCAACAAAGCGATTATTAATGTTGGTGTGTAGAATGTGTGAGACTGGGGATATACCACTAGACTTCAGGAAGAAAACATCATCCACACATTTCCGAAGATAGAAAAAGTCAACAAGTTCAAAATGGTTCAAATGGCTCTGAGCACTATGCGACTTAACTTCTGAGGTCATCAGTCACCTAGAACTTAGAACTAATTAAACCTAACTAACCTAAGGACAACACACACATCCATGCCCGAAGTAGGAATCGAACCTGAGACCCAAGTGGTCGCTCGGGTCCAGACTGTAGCGCCTAGAACCGCACGGCCACTCCGGCCGGCAAAGTCAACAAGTGCGAGAATTATTGCACAATCAGTTATCAGCTCTGCGTCCAAGTTGCTGGCAACAATAATATACAGAAGAACGGAAAAGAAAATTGAGGACCTGTGAGATGACGATCAGCTTGACTTTATGAAAAGTAAAGAGGTTCGGGAGGCATTTCTGGCGTCACGGTTGATAAAGAAAGAAAGACTGAAAAAAAACAAAAGACGTTCATGCGATATGTTGTCCTGGAGAAAGCGTTTGACAGTGCAAGCTGATGCAAGATGTTGGAAATCCTGAGAAAAATGGGGTGAGCTATAGGGAGAGACAGGTAATATACAATATGTACAAGAGCCAGAAGCTAATAGTAAGAACAGAAGACCAAGAAGGAATTGAACGAATTAAAAATGGTGTAAGAGAGCGATGTAGTCTTTCACCGCTGCTGCTCAGTCCATACGTCGAAGAAGCAATGGTGGAAATAAAAGAAAGCTTCAACTGCGGATTTAAAACTCAAGGTGAAGGAAACCCATGATATGATTCGCTGCTGACATTGCCCTCCTCAGTGAAAGTCAACAAGAATTAAAGGATTTGTTGAATGGAACGAACGATCTAATGAATGCAGAATATGGACTGAGAGTAAACCGAAGAAAGAAGAAAGTAAGGAGAAGTAGGAGAGATGAGAAAAGCGAGGAATTTAACATCGTAATTGGCGATCACGAAGTAAATGAAGCTAAGGTATTCTGCTATGTACGTAGCAAAGTAACGCAAGGGGTACATAAAAAGAAAAGTAGCACTTGCAAAAAGGGCATTCCTGGCCAGAAGAAATCTACTAGTATCAAACGTAAGCCTTGACTTGAGGAAGAAATTTCTGGGAACACACGCCTGGAGCACAGCACTGTATAGCAGTAAGACATTGACTGTGGGAAAACTTGAACAGAAGGAAATCGAAGCATTAGAGATGTGGTACTACAGCAGAATATATCGTATTAGGTGGTGTGGCAAGATTAGGAAATAGGAGGTTCTCCGCGGAATCGGCAAGGAAAGGAAAAAATGGGAAACATTGACCAGAAGGGACAGGATGATAGGACATCTGTTAAGTCATCAGGGAATAACTTCCACGGAACTAGAGGGAGCTGTAGAAGGTAAAAACTGTTGAGGAAGATAGACATAGGGGATACATTCAGCAAATAACTGAGCACGTAGGTTGCAGTTGTTACTCTGAGGTGGAAAGGTTTGCACAGGAGAGGAATTCACGGCGGGTGGCACCAAACCAGTCAGAAGACTGATGATTAAAAAAAAAAAAAAGTCATAAATTGAAGTACCCCACTGCGTTTGTCTGTCTGTATTTTGTGGCTAATCTCAGGAACTGTTGTATGGATTTTGATATAGTTTTCGCTAATGAGGAGGGTTTGTGTACATCATTAAGTATTATAAACAAATTATCTGGCCGTACATACTTACTACTCTGTCACGACATTTGGATTTGGCTGTCACTGTAAACAAGCGGTGACGTTACAGTAAACATGCTCAGTGGTGACTAAGGAAATCACATCGCGCTGTAGTTGCTTTCAGGTCAGTTGTGCATACACTATCAACCCCGATTACAAGCTGACTCACGTTAAGCCGACCGAAACGCCGTCACCCCCAGGTGTAATATTGTTGTTGCCGACTAATACCACCCGTGTGAAGCCGGGACCAGTCGCTAGCACGGCATGTGGATAAACTGCGTCTTACTGTTTACTGACACAGGACAAAACTAAACTGGAAGCAGTGAGCCGTGGCTGACTAGTGTTATGCTTTGCATTAAACCTTGGTTGCTATTCTGTGATTAGTCTCCCGCGGTTATCGCGATTATGTTCTCTCCGTGAATGGCAGTAGCAGCGTGTGTCGATATTCGCACTTTATACTATCTTTGGCCTCGCGCTTATAGTTTCCGGCTGCGCTGTGTGCGGGCAGTTGGTCGGTTGGCGTGGAGCTGCGAGGAAGTCTCCGTGGCGCGTGTCTGGCCGGCGCCGCTGGCGGGTTCCACGCGCGGTCGGAGTGTGAGGGGCTGTTGCCATTGCTACGAGGTCCGTGGCTCACCGATCCCAGACACGAAACTTGAGTCTTTACTTAACCTACCAGCCAGCCCCAACTGTTCACATTGTGTCGTCTGAATTTCGTTGTGGGCTGTTCGGACATTCCCGCGATCAACAACGTGTGTTCTCAAGTTGGCGAAATTGTAGCCGCCCTCCTGTGGACTTTAACTTAACTTGATTATTTTGGAATAAGTGCACCAGCCGAATCTTCGGCCTTGTGGCCGTTAAAGTTCCGGTTACCTGCCCTTACCATTGACGTCAATTCAGCCAGCGTATTTTCGTCGTCGTGTTGTGGCTGTCCAGCACGGCGTGTAGTTTGACAGCCGAATGTGTAATTCGTTGTGGGCGCCAATACCTTCTATATTGTTCCATTGAACTTCCTGTTGTGTGCTGGTCGGGTGGAGTGGAAGTTATCCTGTCGCTTGGTCCGCTAACTGTCTGGCGGTTGGGTTGCCGTCGGATTGAAAATTATTGGGCTGACTGTCTGTTTCACCTAAGCGAGCGCTCGTGTTTGAATTCCAGGCCGACCCTTGGAAGCTTCTGGGCGCCGTTTGATGTTCTGCCATTTCTTATTTGTGCTTGTTGTTTGTTTATGTATGGCTTCTGGTCAATTTTCAATTACAGTTGTTTTGCCCTTAAGGTTCAAATGGCTCTGAGCACTATGGGACTCAACTGCTGAGGTCATTAGTCCCCTAGAACTTAGAACTAGTTAAACCCAACTAACCTAAGGACATCACAAACATCCATGCCCGAGGCAGGATTCGAACCTGCGACCGTAGCGGTCTTGCGGTTCCAGACTGCCGCGCCTTTAACCGCACGGCCACTTCGGCCGGCTGCCCTCAAGGCGTGAGATTGTTTGGGCCTTCAGCCTGATTCAAAGAAGTTGTAGGATAAGGCGTTCTGCCTTTAAATTCATTCCTGGTTTGAGCCTTAAGTTATTGGCCTTCAGCCGATTTTAAATTAAAGTTGTTTTGCCCTTGAGGCGTGAGATTGAATACACATTTAGCCGGGAATTAAGTTCTAAAATTAATGTTTGGCTTCCTATGTTTTTAATGTTTTCTTACTCTTGTAATGTTTGTCAAATGAATAAAGTAGTATGTTCGATTGCAACTGACAGCCACTTATTTTGGCCTCTTTCCACAAATTAAACTACGTGTCCTTTCCTGCGGGTATAGCAGAGGATCTCAAGCAGAACAGTCTAACATGTTCCACAGATTATTTGAACGCTTCTTTCATCAAAAAGATGTGGAACAAGTGAGTTTACTGGATATGTATGCATGACAAGTGTTAACATTAATGAGCACATAATTATTTTTAGTCCGACTCGTGCAAGTAAATTCTATTGTTTGTTTTTTAACTGGCTACCAGTTTTTGGGTATAAATTGGTCAATGGAATATAAGGAATTGTCCAGGAGAAACGATTTTAAATAAGATTCAAAACTTCCTTCGCTATCTGTTAGACATTTTGTTTTACTGGGCAATAGATCAAAAATTGTTGTTGTTGCACATAGAACTCTTCTGTGAGCGACTGGGAACTTTAATAAAGGGTAATAAAGATTAATTTTCCCTCTATTGTTGTCAGTGCGTACACCTTGTTCTTATCAAATTGTGATGGATTACTTATGACGAATGCCATTAACGAATATGTGTATTATAACGGTGTAGTTAAAATGCCTAGCTCTTTTGAAAAGTCACCTACATGACGTCCTTTTGTACCACGAGTACTTCCTTTCTGAGCAATAAGTTACCACAGAAAATTATTCCGGTGGACATTATTGAGTGGGAATATGCAAAATACGCCAAGAGGTTGATACGTTTGTTTCCAACATTACAAATTGTACAAAGATAACAAGTAGCCGAACTTAATTGTTTCAAAAGTTCAGTAATACATTATGTGACCAGAAGTGTCCGGAAACCCCAAAAAACATACGTTTTTAAGATTAGGTGCATTGTGCTGCCACCTGCTGCCAGGTACTCCATATCAACGACCTCATTAGTCATCAGACATCGTGAGAGAGCAGAACGGCGACTTCGAACGTGGTCAGGTGATTAGGTGTCACTTGTGTCATGTCTGTACGCGAGGTTTCCACAGTCCTAAACATCCCTAAGTCCCCTGTTTCCGATGTGACAGTGAAGGGAAGTGAAGGGACACATACAGCACAAAAGCGTACAGGCCGACCTCGTCTGTTGACTGACAGAGACCGCCGATAGTTGAAGAGGGTCGTAATGTGTACTAGGCAGACATCATCACACCGGAATTCCAGATAGCATCAGGATCCACTACAAAATTTAGGGCAGTCCATTTTCAGAGAATCACTTAATACTTCTTTGGAAAATATCATTTATAATCTCTTCTGTTGCTTTCTCTCTAAGACATTTATTATAACACTAGTATCGTCTGTAAACAGTACCAGTTTTGCTTGTTGAATGTTAAGTGGAAGCTCATTGACATGTATATAGAACAGGAGTGGACTTAAAATTAAACTCTTTGGGATTTACTTTGTGATTTTTTTCCCCAGTCACTACAATTTTCTGGCTTTCCGACACTGTCTGAACTGCCCAACACAACTTTTTGCATATTGTTAAGTATGATTCGGAACAGTGTTACGTTGCCATTTGTTATGTTATACATAAAAAATTATATATCTATTTTATATATATATATTTATTTTTAATTGATCTGAACGAATTTTTCTTTTGTTAGTGCATGATTTTTTCTCTCAGGGATATTATCTTTTCTTATCACTTTCACTTATGTGCATAAGTAAATATGAGACGGGTTCATGAAGGGCCGCTGTTATTCATGTACCAACTTCAGATGTTGAACGTGGTGACTAAAAAAGTTGGCATTAACTGAATTGAATGTAATTTTGTTAATTTCTATTTATTGATTGCAAAGCAAGGCTTGAGAGAATTTAGATTGTTGCCGTGGAGCGGCCAAGATAAAATTTACTGAACTCATGAAATCTATGTAATTGAACTTTAACGTAAATTAATTATCTGCTGCAATTTAGAAAGGTTCTTATAACGAAATCTCTCGCTTTTACAGTTACTGTTAACACGTTGAAAAATAAATACTTTGGCGCTTTAATGGCCGACCAGAGGCTGCATCGGAAGATGAGCTTCTCGCAGCGCAAATTACTGAAAAAATGCTTATTAAAAATAATTAGCCACTGCGACCATTTGAGGTGACAACTATTACAAGGAAATTCATTTTTTGATGACAGTAATTAGTTTATTTTAGCAGAATACCGAATAACTTACATAAAATATGTGTAGCCGCTCAATGGCTGCCTTCCGTATCAAAAAATGGTTCAAATGGCTCTGAGCACTATGGGACTTAACTACTGAGGTCATCAGTCCCCTAGAACTTAGAACTACTTAAACCTAACTAACCTAAGGACATCACACACATCCATGCCCGAGGCAGGATTCGAACCTGCGACCGTAGCGGTCACGCGGTTCCAAACGCTTAGAACCGCACGGCCACACCGGCCGGCCCTTCCGTATCGCAAAATAAAACAGTGTGTGTACCGTAAAGTACGTCCTTCCTCCTCGGCCGTACAATCGCGTCTCTTTTCAATCCTTTTTTATTTTAATAGACATGTTTTAAATAAAGATGCTATTTTTAAATTATCGCTGCATATCAGTTGTTTCAAGAACATTAAGTGTATCTTTTATACTAATTATGTTCATAAAAGGCAGATACATAAAATACAAATAATTTTTGGTTCACCCTTAACAATATTGTTCACTGTTTACAACCGATGGGAGCAAAATAACTGATGATGGTCGAAGTAGAGAGGATATAAAATGTAGACTGGCAATGGCAAGGAAAGCGTTTCTCAAGAAGAGAGATTTGTTAACATCGAGTATTGATTTAAGTGTTAGGAAGTCGTTTCTGAAAGTATTTGTATGGAGTGTAGCCATGTATGGAACTGAAACGTGGACGATAAATAGTTTAGACAATAAGAGAATAGAAGCTTTTGAAATGTGGTGCTACAGAAGAATGCTGAAGATTAGATGGGTAGATCACATAACTAATGAGGAGGTATTGAATAGAATTGGGGAGAAGAGGAGTTTGTGGCACAACTTGACTAGAAGAAGGGATCGGTTGGTAGGACATGTTCTGAGGCATGAAGGGATCACCAATTTATTACTGGAGGGCAGCGTAGAGGGTAAAAATCATAGAGGGAGACCAAAAGATGAGTACACTAAGCAGATTCAGAAGGATGTAGGCTGCAGTAGGTACTGGGAGATGAAGAAGCTTGCACAGGATAGACTAGCATGGAGAGGTGCATCAAACCAGTCTCAGGACTGAAGACCACAACAACAACAAAAACGTCAATATTTATGTGACGTACCGTCACAACAGCTGTGTGTAGAAACGCGTGACGTATACAACAAAGTAAACCAGGTCGCTACAGGTTATCGAGAGTATCGATTAGAGATAGTGCGAAATGATGTCTTCCCTTCGAGATGTGGTGCCAGAGAACAGTTTATTTCTCTGGCGAGTAATTGTGTTGTTAGGACTCTATCGGCAGCGTTCACCTTTAAAACGACAGCCAATAATCATGAAAGTCAGCTTCGCAGCCAGTGGCTCAGGCAGAGTTTTAGCTGCGGATTGCAGCGGACTGCAGCCGCGCCGCTTGCCGTGATTTATGCGGTAGCCCAAATGACAGGCGGCTGGCTACACACAGCCGCAGTGCATAAGCCTAGCCTATCGCGTGTCGCTACTCGACGTGGCGCGCACCTCGTCTCCGTGTATAACGGCGACGGAAAAAACCTGTGCGTTCGCCAGCCGCGGCAGCAGCCAGCCAGCGCTGCTAATTAAACAAAGGAGCGCCGCCATTAATCCTATTAATCATAATGAGGGCGGCATGTCGCGGCCGGTCGTTCGATTAGCGTTTTACGCGGCGCCGAGCTAATGCGCCGGCCTCCGGTTAGGCAGATTCCGATGCATAAATCAGCCGACCACCAGCGCTCGCCCGCGCAGCTGTGACGGACGGCAAGCGGGCAAGCGGGCTCCACCAACTGGCGCCGTCCAGAAGCAGGCATTTCGCGCTGCATAGCGCTACTGCTGCGCTCTGACCATCACTGCGTCGTCGTTTACCCCACGTTTACCGCATCACGACGTCGTGTAGGCGTACCTACCTCCGCGGGTCAAGTTCTTTGGGAGCCGGGCACCAGTTGGGCATCTTCGCGCTGACAAACTGAGTTTTACGATTTGAGGGTGAGCCGTGCGCGGCTCGTGTTCATGCCGTTTCTTGCTTGACTTCTTTACGGACCTGTCGCCTCGTTTCTTATTGGATTTACTGGCGTCACTAAGTTGTTGGCTTGCCTGCCCGTTGTGATGACCTCAACCCACAGGAAAAATAATTATCAAAATCTGAACTGTGAAATCCAAAATTCTAGTTGGAAAACCGCACTCTTTGTTATACTTCTCAATTGGTCACGATCCCACTTTGTTTATGAACTGAAAACTCTAATATTCACGAGAAACTGCTCTGAAATTAGCCTGAACCGACAAAATTGTGTATATATTCTCTGCAACTTCGAAGACAAGACAATATCTGAAAGGAATTAGAAAAAGTGACAAAATTTCGTGAATCCGACACATTACTGTTAATAATGGCATGAAAACTGGGTGGGGGGTTCACCATACATCTACCCACTTTTGAGTATAACCAGTGTCTCTTAATACTACGACACGTAGCAATACAATATCAAAAACTATTATTACTGGGTAAACAGTCCCTACGTGATTTGATAGCTGACATTTATAATTCACGCTCACGTCAGGAAATGCACCAATACGGGAATAGCAGCTTTTACGTTATTGGTCAGAACGCAAGTAATTATGGCGGCCGCCCTAATTTTCGCGCGAAGCCATATTTCGCGACAAAATACTCTTATTAGTCACTGTCATGTATCTAGTCTCATAACAATACATAAAATTACATAAAATAACTACAATAATTTTGACATGCAAGGAGAATCAGTTCTAATGAGAGGAAGTAGTTTATATTTACTGGTGTTTCAACAATGACTGCCGGCCGAAGTGGTCGTGCGGTTAAAGGCGCTGCAGTCTGGAACCGCAAGACCGCTACGGTCGCAGGTTCGAATCCTGCCTCGGGCATGGATGTTTGTGATGTCCTTAGGTTAGTTAGGTTTAACTAGTTCTAAGTTCTAGGGGACTAATGACCTCTGCAGTTGAGTCCCATAGTGCTCAGAGCCAGCCATTTCAACAATGACTACCAGGCAACTTTTAATTCACTGATTGTAATTTTATTTTCGTTTGCAGAAAGCAAACATAAACCAAACAAAGAATTTATTTGAATATAGTCTGTAATTCTTATACTTTTAATAGAGAAAGAAAGTTTCTAGGTCAGGAGATAGCGTTCGGCGAAATCTCTTAACTTTTTGTTGCATACGAAGCGTTTCGTTGGGCAGCACGATGTCGGCGGTTTACGATGATGAGAGCAGGATACAGACAGTTCCCCTGGTTAATCTTCTCCGGCGAAACGCAAATAAAGTTCCGACACAGCTGTATCATTAACCCCGTGGTGATTAACAAACCACAAGACGTCAGTATACGACCGTTGTTGACATGTCCTCTCTTTCAAAGTACATTACGTAGACATCGCTCGTTTTTACATTTTATGCACTGTCCAGGATGCAATCGTCCTAATTTCACAGTTGGTCACATTCATATAGTCTTAGCCACAAATACACAGTTCAAAGAATTGTTCATGTATGTGAAACACCCCGTAAACAATGTCCACTCTGTTCTCGCATTTCAGACTTCAACAACGTCACTGAAAGTCATTTATATTGCACAGTTCGTTAAAGTCTTCACTTTCACGGCTTCATAGAATGTGATAGACAACAGTTCCACCACCCAAAACCAATACCAGCAAAGTTCATTCGCATAAAAGCACTGTTCGTGTCGGCCACAACAAAGTATTGTTAGCGGCACTTTCACAGTCCTGTTTATTTGCTCTTAAAGTTCGCTGGCGATGGCATTATATACCGCAGTGGTAAAGAGAATTAATAACCTGATAGTTAGGTATCACTGTCCATACAATTACGTATGCTTTTCATAAGACACAGTACTATTTTTCCGCGCACGCTTCAAAGACACACCGTCCACCATCCCCTCTACTACACAACAACCTTTCGACTATCGATATCACTATCGCTGCCCCTGTCTATAGATGTTATATCGTTATCGTAAATTACATAAATCTTTATAAATGTTATTGATTGCATTTTTCACAATTAATAATATTCCAAAAGAGAACTTTATAAACTTTACCACAGGTATAAAGCAAGAAACATATTTATCCATTGGCAAACGAAATAATCACAATTACATCTTTACATTTAAAAACCACAGTAGAATGTTACATAATCACAATGAGAAATGCCCATATGAACAAAAGAAAAGGAATAGAAATCTAAAGAAAATCACGAAAACAAATTTTATATGCGTAATTAACCTTCACACCGTGAGTGGCAGGAACAGCGCGTATCGATAAGAGCACTGTCGTATTATCTTTGAAGTGGCCGTTAGTATTACCGGCTCGTCGTGTGTCGGGAGTTCAGTCGGCACGCAGCGAAAGTGGGTCCGGACAGCCAGCAGTCGCCGACCCCTGGCGACACACATGCACTGTCCGACGGAAGGAGACTGGAGCGCCAACGACCGTTGGTTGGTCGTTCGTTCGGTCGTCTCATCGTGTGACGTGTATTTGGTCTTTTGACCGTTTCTGGGCCTCGTCTGTTGGTCATCTTTCCGGACGTGGGTCGGTTCATTCCTTCTGCAGAGACGTCGGGTGGCCAATGGGCATGGTTGGGTCCGAGCCAGTGTGCCCGGGTCTCCGTGTCTCCGAGTTCCGAACGGACATGGAGTTTGTAATGGTACTTGAATTACGTAACCATTACGGCACCTCACCTCAACCTCTCGATACCAGCAATATTCTACTGTGTTTCTGTAAAATAAGTAACATATTTCTGTGACAACATTCGGATTTGATTTCAATAATGTAGATGTACTTCGATACATCGATATGTATATATTGCAATGATATTATTCTTACGTGAATTCTTTATTTTGTCACTATGATCTTTGACGTACTTGTAACACTGATTTTTGGGCGCGTAAGCGGTTATTAGAGAGTCAAGCTTTGGTCGTCATGTTAAAAAGACGCAAATTGTAGTCAGTTTCTGAAATGTGAACTTTAACAGTGAGGAAGATAATTTCAAGTATGTTTTATTGTGAAGTGATGTCTTGGAACGAGTTACTTGATGTTGCAACAAAAGTAATAAAAAAGAAGTGTAACTTAAATTCGGAGTGCTGGTTACTTTTTTGCATCACCATTGTCCTAACTTGCAAAAGTTTAATCTTCAAGAATGGTTTATGAAACACATCTATAAAACTTTTGAATATCGCAGAATAACACCTAGGCCTCTTTGCATCCGAGCCTGGAATCATCACTACCTAGATTTTCGACGATTGAACCATGAGTTCACAACGAGACCAGCGTGGGAAACACAAAAAGATGAGTGCATAATTTATCCATTATTTCAAGAAATGACTATATTAACTGTGCTCTAATGACACCTGCCACATAATATAACTTTGTTGTTGACCGAAAATCCAATATTTACCAGCGTGAGCAACACTACAATCATAATTAATTTTTGACCTTTGTTGTGGTTGGGTTGTTAGAAGTAGAGTCGGGATGGAGCTGCAATGAGGTCCGGACAGCCGAGACTAGCCCGACTGTTGCTGACACACATGACATGAGTGGGGACGACCTTGGTTGGTCGTTCGGTCGGTCGTCTCATGGGACGACGTGTATTTGGTCGCCGACCACTTATGGAAACTCTGTGTGTGTCGACTTGTAATTTCTCCTTGTTGTTTCACAGTGATTGGTTTTACGATTGCCGGAGTTCTAGGTGCAAGTGTCTACGTGGAACTGTGTGAAGCTTCTGTGATTCCCACTGAGCGGATGAATGTTGTCTGTGTACTGAAATAGGCAGTCGGTCGGTTGAGACACAGCAGCGAGTGTGTATCTCCTTTCCGTGTTGATGCTGTCCGGCACGGCGTGTAGTTCGACAGCCTTTGGTGTTGGTCATATTTTTCAGTGTATATGCTGCCTTGGCTGTTTTTAAATGCCAATTTTGAAGATCTAGTGCTGTTGGTATCTTCGTCCTCCGCTGATATTTTCCATTGTCGTGCCGTTGGTCGGCGGAAGGGGATTGATTAGGTTGTTAGTCGGTCCTTTAGCCGTCCCTGGGTCGGGTTGCCATCTGATTACTTAATCTTATTCTTGGCTGCCTATCTTACCTAAGCTTACGTTAGAATTACCTCCTCAGCCAGACGCTTGGAACACTTGTGAGCACCATTGATCTGTTGTTTTTTGATTGTGATTTTTAGTCTCAAGTACTGTCCGAGGCCTTCAGCCGTCTATTAATTTAGTTTGTTTTAATGTTAAGAGAGGGCCTTCAGCTGTCTTAAATTAAAACCTTGAAGATTCTTACTTAAACTAAATTATTTTTTAAACAAGGGGGATTTTGTCCACTGGAAATTATTATTATTATCCAGGCCTTAAGCCCTGAGTTCTTTTATTCTGCAACTAAGACCTTCAGCCGTGTGTATTCCTCAAGGCAATTTTAATAACTTGTGTTCTGGCCTTCAGCCGTATTGTTTCTGAATCTTTTAAGGGCATGTGTGATTAAGTGTTTTAGCAAAATGAAGTTTGTATGTTTGTGCAATTAACAGCAACTGATTTGGGCCCCTTTCTACAACCTGATACGCTCTGTCCTGCAAACCAGATTTCAGTGTGTGCGTGCGTTTTCAAGTAGAGTTCACACGAAGTAACTTGGTTTGTACCTGTGGAGACGGTGCGGTGCAAAAAATGACAAAGATAATACTGTGGACCCCGTTGTGAACGACCACCGCGCGAAATCGGAAGTAGCGCCCGGTGCTGAACCATATGCACAAAGCATATATCGTGTAACTTGTGAGTCGTTGCTAGTCAGGAAATGATCATATTAAAGGGTTATTTCAGTATCACCTATAATATGGCAAATACACACGGTCAGCTGCATCTGCATCTACATCCATATTCCAGAAGTAGCCCTGTGGTGTGTGGCGGAGGGTACTTTGTATCAGATACAGTAACACTGTCACTTCCTCCCGTTCCTGTTTCAGTCGCAAATAAACTAGCGGAAAAAAAATACAACACAAAAAATAATTAATGTAGAGCAATGACATTTCTGGAATGCATTTGTGTGGCTCTGAGCACTATGGGACTTAACAAAGGAGGTCATCAGTCCCCTAGAACTTAGAACTAATTAAACTAACCTAAGGACAGCACACACATCCATGCCCGAGGCAGGATTCGAACCTGCGACCGTAGCGGTCACGCGGTTCCAAACTGAAGCGCCTAGAACCGCTCGTCCGCAGCGGCCGGCTGTGTGGCTAACATATTTCCGTGATTAATACTGCAAGTTCAAAGATTAATGTAAGTGCGAGATAAGCTGTTGCAAATGTTAAGTGCAGGTGCATTAATAACTGGTGTAACTGTCAGAATTTTGCATGTACTGTGATGTAAGGCTGCTGGCTGTCAGTTTGTGGGATGGAGTTCCATGCTCGTTGCACTTGCTCAGTCAGTACAGGAACAGTTAGTGCACTTTGTAGATGACACTGAAGCTGCTGTCCGATGATGACACATTTGTGCTCGATTGGATACAGGTCAGCTGATCGAGCAGGCCAAGGGACATTTCGACACTTTGTAGAGAATGTTGGGTTACAACAGCGATATGCAAGGGAGCCTTATGCTGTTGGAAAACACTCTCTGGAATGGTGTTCATGAATGGCAACAACAGCCGCGCGGGGTTAGCCGAGCGGGCTGAGGCGCTGGAGTCATGCACTGTGCGGCTGATCCCGGCGGAGGTTCGAGTCCTCCCTCGGGCAAGGGTGTGTGTGTTTGTCTTTAGGATAATTTAGGTTAAGTAGTGTGTAAGCTTAGGGATTGTTGACCTTAGCAGTGAAGTCCCATAAGATTTCACACACATTTGAACATATGAATTGGAATGGCAACAACAGTTCGAATCATCAGACTGATGTACAAATTTTCAGGCAGTGTGCGTGGGAAAATCACGAGAGTGCTCCTGCTGTCATACGAAATCGCACCTTACACCATAATTCCAGATGCAGGTACAGTGTGTCTACCATGCAAACAGTTTGGTAGCAGACCCTCAACTGGTCTCTTTCTATCCAACAAAGGGCCATAACTGGCACCGAGGCAGAACCAGCTTTCAGCAGACCTCCATCCTTCCCTCCAAAATGCTTTAGCTTGACACTAATGAAGTCGCAAATGGCGGTGATTTGGGGTCAGTGGAATGCTCACTACAGGCATTTAGCTCGTTGCTGTGCTTGAAGTAACCGGTTTGTAACAGTTCGCTGCGTCACTGTGGTGGCCACTGGTGCTCAGATTGCTGCTGCAGATGCAGTACGATGTGCCATAGCCGTACGTCGAACGAGACGTATTGCCTCTCTGTAGTAACCACGAGGCCCGGTCCTCTTGTGAGTGCACATTCACATGATCACCGCTGCCAGCAATCACGTGCAGTGGCTACATTCCTGCCAAGTCTTTCTGCAATATCCAGCGTCTTGTAGCCCCGTTACACGACCTCGTTAAAACTCAGTGAGGTGCTGAAAATTGCGTCTTTGTCACCTTAGAGACGTTCTTGACATCAACTCACTGCATCAAATCTCAAGGCAAGTAACGCTCATGACCGTTATAGCGTGTATTTAAAGCAAACCTGATTTGCAACCTCATATTGGTGCTACTAGCCCCACTCTTTTGCGAATGGCACGAAATTTGAACTAATATCATGTTTCAGATGTAGCAAGACGTATAACAACTTTCATTCATGTCGCACTACTCTTTCTTGGTTTTGCGATTTTTTTTTCCGTCAGTGTAGTTCGCTCAGGAACGATTCCCGATAGTCCTCCGTGTGGCCTCAAATCTCTCTAATTTTGTCTTCACGGTCTTTTCGCGAGATATACGTAGTAGGAAGCAATAAATGTATTGACTCTTCTAGGGACATACGCTCTCGAAACTTTTAACAGTAAACGCCACGCTGACGCAGAACGCCTCTTTTTTTATGAAATCTTATGGGACTTAACTACTAAGGTCATCAGTCCCTAAGCTTACACACTACTTAACCCAAATTATCCTAAGGACAACCACACACATCCATGCCCGAGGGAGGACTCGAACCTCCTCCGGGACCAGCCGCACAGTCTATGACTGCAGCGCCCTAGACCGCTCGGCTAATCCCATGCGGCCAGAACGCCTCTCTTGCAGCATCTGTCACTGAAATGGATTCATCATCTCTGTGACGGTTTCCCGCCAACTACATGAACCGATAATAGCATCATCCCCGAAAAGCCTCATGGAACTTTCACATTATCTACTATGTCCCGAGGGCCATTCAGAAAGTAAGGCACCACTTTTTTCCTGAACGCGGGATGGTTTTATTCAGGATTCCAATACACCATATTATTCCCCACTCTTTTGGCTACAAAACACTATTTTTCAACGTAATCTCCGTTCAGTGTGACGGTCTTAAGTCACCTTACTGCGAGGGCCTGAATGTCCGCAAAGCACCACTCTACAGGTCGACTTCAGAGCCATCGTCTTGCTACATCAAGAACCTCCCCCTCACATTCGTACTCGCTTCCAGTTGAGTGCATCCTTCATTGGGCCAGACAGATGGAAGTCGGAAGGTGCGAGATCCTAGCTACAGGGTGGATGAAGAAGAACAGTCGAATGAAGTTTTGTGACCTCCAGTAGGGAGCGCAGAGTTGTGTGATGCCTTGCCTTGTCAAGGAGCATTTTTGTGACGACGAACACGCTGAAGCGGTTTCCCTGATTTCCTGATGGTTGCACAGTACACTTCAAAGTTGATCGTTGCACAGTGAGAGGGGGGCGGGGGGACATCCAACTGAATAACCGCTTCAGAGTTGACGAAGACCGTCGCCAAGACTTTACGGGCTGAGTGTGTGGCTTTGAACTTTTTCTTCGGAGGAGAGGTGGTGTTGCGCCACTCCATGCATTGCCGTTTTATTTCCGGTTCGAAGTGTTGAACCCATGGCTGTGACGATTGCGACGACGCTTGACAAAAATTTGTTATTAACAGTATCGAGCGAAAGCAACGGTTCACAGATTGTCCTCCTTTGCTCTTTACGGTCTTCTGATAGGTGACGAGGAACCCAGCGGGAACACTACTTTGCGTACCCCAGCTGGTCGACGAGTGTCTTGACTATGAACACAAACGTCAAGTTGAGTAGCGAGATGTTTGATTGTGATCCGCCGATCACCTCTAATGCGAATGCCTGCACGTTCCAACACTGCAGGAGTCGTCTCTGTGTGCGGCCGGACGGCACGCGCAAGATCGACCGCTTTTGCCCGATCTTGTTGCGATGATGACAGACTGCTCGCCCAAAGACTCTCCGTGCTTTTGTTCACTGCCATGTCTCTGTAGGCATTCTACGAGCGTCTCTAAGTAATAATACGTTAAGAAGTAATTCAGATACAAGATCTGAATATTAGTTTTGAATTTTCAAATGAGATCTTTGCTCTGAAGTATTTCTTTACATGTTACAATCTGCAGATCATTCCCTGATCAGAATATCGGTAATACACTCCTGGAAATGGAAAAAAGAACACATTGACACCGGTGTGTCAGACCCACCATACTTGCTCCGGACACTGCGAGAGGGCTGTACAAGCAATGATCACACGCACGGCACAGCGGACACACCAGGAACCGCGGTGTTGGCCGTCGAATGGCGCTTGCTGCGCAGCATTTGTGCACCGCCGCCGTCAGTGTCAGCCAGTTTGCCGTGGCATACGGAGCTCCATCGCAGTCTTTAACACTGGTAGCATGCCGCGACAGCGTGGACGTGAACCGTATGTGCAGTTGACGGACTTTGAGCGAGGGCGTATAGTGGGCATGCGGGAGGCCGGGTGGACGTACCGCCGAATTGCTCAACACGTGGGGCGTGAGGTCTCCACAGTACATCGATGTTGTCGCCAGTGGTCGGCGAAAGGTGCACGTGCCCGTCGACCTGGGACCGGACCGCAGCGACGCACGGATGCACGCCAAGACCGTAGGATCCTACGCAGTGCCGTAGGGGATCGCACCGCCACTTCCCAGCAAATTAGGGACACTGTTGCTCCTGGGGTATCGGCGAGGACCATTCGCAACCGTCTCCATGAAGCTGGGCTACGGTCCCGCACACCGTTAGGCCGTCTTCCGCTCACGCCCCAACATCGTGCAGCCCGCCTCCAGTGGTGTCGCGACAGGCGTGAATGGAGGGACGAATGGAGACGTGTCGTCTTCAGCGATGAGAGTCGCTTCTGCCTTGGTGCCAATGATGGTCGTATGCGTGTTTGGCGCCGTGCAGGTGAGCGCCACAATCAGGACTGCATACGACCGAGGCACACAGGGCCAACACCCGGCATCATGGTGTGGGGAGCGATCTCCTACACTGGCCGTACACCACTGGTGATCGTCGAGGGGACACTGAATAGTGCACGGTACATCCAAACCGTCATCGAACCCATCGTTCTACCATTCCTAGACCGGCAAGGGAACTTGCTGTTCCAACAGGACAATGCACGTCCGCATGTATCCCGTGCCACCCAACGTGCTCTAGAAGGTGTAAGTCAACTACCCTGGCCAGCAAGATCTCCGGATCTGTCCCCCATTGAGCATGTTTGGGACTGGATGAAGCGTCGTCTCACGCGGTCTGCACGTCCAGCACGAACGCTGGTCCAACTGAGGCGCCAGGTGGAAATGGCATGGCAAGCCGCTCCACAGGACTACATCCAGCATCTCTACGATCGTCTCCATGGGAGAATAGCAGCCTGCATTGCTGCGAAAGGTGGATATACACTGTACTAGTGCCGACATTGTGCATGCTCTGTTGCCTGTGTCTATGTGCCTGTGGTTCTGTCAGTGTGATCATGTGATGTATCTGACCCCAGGAATGTGTCAATAAAGTTTCCCCTTCCTGGGACAATGAATTCACGGTGTTCTTATTTCAATTTCCAGGAGTGTATATAACACCTTTGAATATCAGCAATGTTCCACTTCTCCGCCATAAGAAACACAATCAAAGAGCTCTGTTTGGAACACACCTCCGTTACTGACACCGTCTTGAAGGTTACGTATATCACCAGCGTCACCTATCGCCTCATGAAACTGCAGGAGCTGAAGAGAGAGTATTCCCATAGCAAATTCAGCATTTTTTCAACCGAAATCGGCAGGAAAGAATATGTTGCATTAGTTATTGAACGCCCCTCGTAATCTGGCTCGCAGCTGCACCGACAGCGTGCTGTGCAAGGGAACTCGGCCACTGACCGTGCACTCGAGCGTCGGACTGGAGGGTGCCGAGCTACTATGCGGCTGAATGCTCAGAAACGATGCGGCTTTTGCAGACGGCACGCGCTCTAGCGCCTGTTGTCAGCTACACTACTGGCCATTAAAATTGCTACACCAAGAAGAAATGCAGATGATAAACGGGTATTCATTGGACAAATATATTATACTAGAACTGACATGTGATTACATTTTCATGCAGTTTGGGTGCATAGATCCTGAGAAATCAGAACCCAGAACAACTACCTCTGGCCGCAATAACGGCCTTGATACGCCTAGGCATTGAGTCAATCAGAGCTTGGATGGCGTGTACAGGTACAGCTGCCCATGCAGCCTCAACACGATACCACAGTTCATCGAGAGTAGTGAGTGGCGTATTGTGACTAGCCAGCTGCTCGCCCACCATTGACCAGGCGGTTTCAATTGGTGAGAGATCTGGAGAGTGTGGTGGCCAGGGCAGCAGTCGAACATTTTCTGTATCCAGAAAGGCCCGTACAGGACTTGCAACATGCGGTCGCGCATTATCCTGCTGAAATGTAGGGTTTCGCAGGGACCGAATGAAGGGTAGAGCCACGGGTCGTAACATATCTTAAATGTAACGTCCACTGTTCAAAGTGCCGTCAATCCGAACAAGAGGTGATCGAGACGTGTAACCAATGGCACCCCATACCATCACGCCGGGTGATACGCCAGTATGGCGATGACGAATACACGCTTCCAATGTGCGTTCACCGCGAAGTCGCCAAACACGGATGCTACCATCATAATACTGTAAACAGAACCTGGTTTCATGCTAAAAAATGACGTTTTGTCATTCGTGCACCCAGGTTTGTCGTTGAGTACACCATCGCAGGCACTCCTACCTGTGTTGCAGCGTCAAGGGTAACCGCAGCCATTATCTCCGAACTGATAGTCCACGCTGCTGCAAACGTCGTCCAACTGTTCGTGCAGATTGTTGTCGTCTTGCAAACGTCCCCATCTGTTGACTCAGGGATCGAGACGTGGCTGCACGATCCGTTACAGCCAAGCGGATTGGATGCCTGTCATCTCGTCTGCTAGTGATTCGAGCCCGTTGGGATCCAGCACGGCGTTCCGTATTACCCTCCTGAACCCAACGATTCCATATTCTGCCAACAGTCATTGGATCTCGACCAACGCGAGCAGCAATGTCGCGATACTGTAAACCGCAATCGCGATAGGCTACAATCCGACCTTTATCAAGGTCGGAAACGTGATGGTATGCATTTCTCCCCCTTACACGAGGCATCACAACAACGTTTCACCAGGCAACGCCGGTCAACCGCTGTTTGTGTATGAGAAATCGGTTGGAAACTTTCGTCATGTCAGCATGTTGTATGTGTCGCCACCGGCGCCAACCTTTTGTGAATGCTCTGAAAAGCTAATCATTTGCATATCACAGGATCCTCTTCCTGTCGGTTAAATTTCGCGCCTGTAGCACGTCGTCTTCGTGGTGTAGCAATTTTAATGGGGAGTAGTGTATACATGGCTCGCGAATCACACAACTAGTTTAAGAAATGGACGGACGTAAAATTCCTTAATCAGCTCTATTAAAACTCATATTTCCCCCCTTGTCCATACGCTAGACGTTTAGTTACATAAATAAAAACTTCAATATCCATGAACATGTTATAACACAAGAAGGAAGTTCTGTAAGGACATCATCTGACAATAGTTCCATTACAAACAGCGCGATACAATTTACAATAGTGTTCCACATGCGGAAAAAGTATTTCATCATTTCCACTTTTAAGTAAAACTCTTTGATCATTCATATTTCATCGCTGTTTAGCTCATGTGAAGTACGAGACTAAATAAAATTATTTAACACCAGTATGACGTTCCTCACTCTTTTTTCACTACAAACTGAATCAACAGCAGGTTTACGGAAGACCAATTTTCTGGTGCTTTATAACTGCGTATATTCGTGGGACGTAAGTTACGACATAAAACCCCTCGACTCTGTGCTGAAAAGGGATGGCGTGCATATGACGTATGTGGCGTTGTTCCGTCTCATTGGTGTTCAAGCGGACATTCTGGGTATCGGACATGCTTGATATTGCTCTGCACGTTCGAAAAGTCTTCCCCACGTGCTTTTTCCACATTGTGCCGTCAGAAACTCGGCATGGTCAATGCTAACTTCCGAATGCACGGTCTGTGTGCCGACGGCCTTATGATGCCGTAGTGAAAGATCACTGCGCGGTAGGTAAATTGCGCTTCGGCAGCTGAACCCTATGCACAAAGGCATATCTCGCATCACTTGCAAGTTGTAGCTATTGAATCTGCAGACGACCGTATTAACGGGTTATTTCAGTACTACTAATACATTCGTTCAAATCTAGTAGTTTTTCACCTGAGAAACAGCTGCATATGCAGACAACCAAAACCACTGTGACCATACTCTCCCGGAAGGAAATATCATAAAACGAACAAGGAGGAAAAAAGGTAGCGTCGCGGACAACATCCCTGACCGCTGAAATATTTTATATTGCTGGTTTTCTGAGATACGAGAACTTTCATGTATTCAAAGGAAACAAAGTGCACGTATGCGTGAGATACAGGTCCTATTGAATATTTTTTTTGAAAAAGCATTTGCATACTTCACCCTGTGGCTGAAATAAAACAGATGTATGAATTTATTTTTCTCTTGTCTTTCGGTAAGAACGTAGCTCTGCACACTTTTCACATGTTTTCTCCCTAGGTATATCTTAGCGAACTGACGTATATTGTAAAAGTGTAGATGTTTGCTGGTTTTGTATTTAGAACTAAACACGATAACAGATGTAAAAAAATCTTTTATCATTATTCTTATCGTAAGTTCTACTAGTGTGGATATTTACATGTCTGTGTTCTAATTAACATTGTTTCAGATCGCTTTGGCTCAGATAGCGAAGACTGCATATTACTATGAAGAGACGTAATGGCGGAAAGCGCATTGCGTCCAGTCGTTAATTTTCTAGTGCTCACAGCAAATCGCAGTCTCTGACTTTATATGCTGACCGTTTTAATGTGTCCTGCGCTTATTACGTGCAAGAAATTACTGTGAATGCTCCGGCCATTCCTCTCTGATCTGTGAGGTTGTCACGCTTCGATCACGTGAGTTACAGGCCCCGTTAAATAACACTGACGAATGTTGGCTGATAGAAAGTAGTTCAGATATTTGTTAGTAACATATCTATCCTTTTTTCTGAGTATACTAAGTGAGCATACCAGACAACAGCTGTGTGTTATTAAGGCCATATTCTCAATATCTAAATGATGTGTTACTCTCTCCAGTGCTAGAGGCGCTTTTTTTTGAAGAACTTTTTATGTCAGTTACCATTAAATTGAGCTGAGCGCCACACTTGGAAACTCTACGCTCAAGCAAAACTATGTAATTAACTTACAAAGAGAGATGGAGAATGATGCGTCACTGTAGTACACATTGTCGTCACTGTCACCATCTTCTTCATCATCATCATCATCATTTTGTACCTTTTTCAGCCACTGGCCAGGTCTATTTGCAACAGAAGCCTCTCCATCGCCTTTTGTGTACTCTCCATCTCCCCATCTTCCCCTGATCCAGTCTTTTTCTTTCTTTCACTACCAACCCTTCACATCTATCAGCCAACTGGCTCTTTATCTCTTTCCCTTACATCTCGTGTATCTGTCTGAGTATCCTCTTCTCCTCTTCTCTTCCACTCATGAGAGATATTCTAACAGAGAAACCCTTGAGTGCAAGGTCCAATATTCAACCTTTAGTAAGACTCATTTGAAAGTGTTATGTTAACAATTCCACAAGAGAAATATTAGTTGTATATGACTCAACATGCGCATCAGAAGAGCGACAGAAAATATGCAGAGATCAACCTTCTATGGGATGTGTGTTTACACTTCACAAAATGGGCATCGTCGACATTCAAGAAAAGTTCAAAACAAATCATTAATTTGCACATGAACACTGAATGAAAAACAGTGTGCCACAGAAATCACAAAGCAAGTTCGAAGTGGACCTCCTTGGGAGTTACAAACTGTACAGGATGTTCAGCTAAGTATCCACTCTTAAAGAATGCATATAAAATCATACTGGTTTAATGGAGTGACGAGAAGCGATGGAAAGTGATGGCATGCAACTCAATGCGAAACAGTCGTTCTTGGAATTCATCGTGAAACTGGCTATCCTTTAAGGCACAACTGCAAATAGTGCAATAGTATGTTTGATACAAACGGAAAAAACTAACGTCCAGAGACTGAATTTCTCCAGTGGTTCCAAGCGGTATGAACTGCAACGCTACACATTTTTCAGGAGGAGTAGTTTGGTCTAAAGGACTATGATTTCTATACGCAGACCAGGAATCAAGGAAAAGCAAGTTTTATTCACCAGCTACTGGCCAAAAGCAGTGCGTACACTATATTTACAGTTCTCTTACGCCCATTTTTCCAATTTAGCTTTCTGTGACGCAAATATTTCCTACTACCCTTGCAAGATCACGCCCAAGATGAAGAATCGTAGGGGGGCAGAGCACCTCCAACTTCTCGCAGCACAATAAATAACTTCCAGCCAATTTACCATCCGCATTACCATTCGACATAACTGTATACGACATAATTGTGTATTAAAGCGTGGAGATATTGATGGTAGCTGATCTTTATACAACTGTCCTCTAATTTTCAGGGTTGCTTTCATATGCCTTTCCTTCTAAAACCTCTGTTGGTCGGAGTTGAAAGCAAATTCCTTACAGAACGAAGAGATATGTTTATTATCTCATTTACAAATTCCGCAGTTTGCTGTGCATAGTCAAGTTGATGCTTCGTTTGAAATTTCGTTACCTTATATCTTCCAGTTCCATAGCACTGTTAGAAGTTGTACAACCACCCATTTCTTCCCTTAAAATCACCGTAATCTATGTCACGCACAATTTGATGTACATGACGTAGCAGGTCTTGCTCATGTTATAATTTCTATTATCCATCCCTCTAACGCGCAAACACCGGTTTTTGTAACAAGTGCATCTTGTCCTCCCTTGAATATCCTGTGCACTACACGGTCATATTGCTGCGGACTTATTCGAAGTCTGTTCATAATTGTTTATTTACTATACTGCAGATAACCCTCCATGTAATAATTATGTTTGGTACCCGTTCCCGGTATAACAATTATCCTTCACTACGTTTCACTGGAGACAGTATATGTGGCTCCCTGTCCGACGAGACTAATTAACTACACGGCTCGACGCCTGTCCCAAAATCACTTTCACTTGTTAAGCACGCATCTTCATCGCTGTACTGGAACGTTGTTTGCGACGTCACACATTCCACTGACTCATCTTGGAGACATGTTAACATTTCCTCTGTCACCTCTTTCTCGCTCTGCGAAATTTCTTGGGTTCCTTTCTGATGTAATGTCAACTTCCTTATCTATTTTTGTAGATATAATGCAATGTTTACTTTGCTTATCGTTGCCATTGCTCTGCTTTGTATTAACATCACTAGCACTCTAGCACTATTGTAAGTTACTCATCGACTAAGCAGTTCAACTATGCTGCATAGCCTCATGCTGTGCTCATGATTAGATACCTTCAGTCCCACCCTTGTTGTCATTAGCAGCCAGTATTGTGGTTGCATGGTAGACAATATGTGACTCGTCGAATTCTGTTAATAACATTGGCCTTTTGTGACGTCACACTCAAGGGGTTCCTTGTAAGTTTCGATTCCTCTATTCTTTCCTGTAATGCAAGTGTGGCCAAGATTTCGGCTCTCAGGCCGAACAATGGCCCGAGCGCCAAAGCGTCCAGCATCGCTTCACATTTCCCCCACCGCCATGCCGCGCTGTCTGAGATCGTGGAAGGGAAGAGGGGAAAAAAAGATGAACGCACCGAATTTAAATCGCAGTAAAGTCGTACTGCACATGACTTGGTTTTATATTTCACATTTCCGAACAACACAGATCACAAACAAAACAAATTTTCAGTACTAATTCATTATTTCATTTCGTTCAAACTGTCGGCAAACGGACAGACGCAGACAATTTCCCAGACTTTCGCACTCAAATTGCCACCTAAACGTGTCTTGTTTAGTTTCATAACCGAAAAAAGGTCTTTCGCGCAAATTTGTTGATCGAAATATTGTAGCACTTTTGCAACCTCACTGTGGAGACTTGGAAAATTTACCTGAGAAAAGCAATGTAGACGGTCTGGCCAGTTTTAAGCTGAAAAGATTTGTAATTAAAACCGAAATGCCGGCCGCGGCGGTCTAGCGGTTCTAGGCGCTCAGTCCGAAGCCGCGCGACTGCTACGGTCGCAGGTTCGAATCCTGCCTCGGGCATGGATGTGTGTGATGTCCTTAGGTTAGTTAGGTTTAAGTAGTTCTAAGTTCTAGGGGACTGAAGACCACAGACGTTAAGTCCCATAGTGCTCAGAGCCATTTGAACCAATTTTTGAAAACCGAAATTACGTTGGAGGTCAATCAGTTACATCTGCACATCCACAAGAGCGCCTTCAACTAACTTGCAAACCGTCTCAAAAACAGCTCGAAAACGGATATGAGGTTCACAGCGCCCTGAAGACCTTTATAAAACTATAATTGTAATTCTTGCAAGGTCACAATGCATTCTTCAAATCTCGCTCTTTCTTTAACGTCAATGAGCTTAGGGAACTGGATTGTCTTTGTCAGAATGTGTCCTTTTTAAATCACAATTTTTTTTTAAAATGCACCCCCATCAAATCAGAAAGAAATTGCCTTGGTATTGGGCAGTGTGCAGCCAAGTCCACTTAACATATGAAGTGTGCAATCCATTCAGGATATTCTAATTTTCGTTCCTGCACTCTTTTTTTCCTTCATAATTTCAACAATAGCGAGATTTAAATCGAAATATTTCCATGAGTGCCCCTTGGCTTAACCCACGCACTTTGCAATAATATATGAAGTCTTCTTGCTCTACACGGAGCGAGGTGGCGCAGTGGTTAGACACTGGACTCGCATTCGGGAGGATGACGGTTCAATCCCGCGTCCGAACATCCTGATTTAGGGTTTCCGCGATTTCCCTAAATCGCTCCAGGCAAATGCCGGGATGGTTCCTTTCAAAGGGCACGGCCGACTTCCTTCCCCGTCCTTCCATAATCCGATGAGACCGACAACCTCGCTGTCTGGTCTCCTTCCCCAAACAACCCCCCCCCCCCCCCCCCACCTCTTCTTACTCTTCGTTCATTTCCAATGAAAACTGTTGCAGTTGAAAATGGAATAATGGCTGCGACTTCAGAAATTTTACTGTTCGTACCACCAGTTTCTTCAAGTGCCCCAGGCCTGAAAGTTTAGCATAAAGTGATTCTTGATGTACAGAACAATGAACCCTGTCTATCGATCGCTGTCATGTTTTGCTCTTCCACTGTCATCTAAAACTTAAATTCTTTCTGCATGGTACTATAATGCCGTTTCCTAGCAAATAAGTGGTACCCGTGCGAATTCTCTTCTGGCATTCCCATTCATTTTAAAGAATTGTGACAAAGTATCGCTAGAGTGCCTCTTTCTGTACAACCACTAGAACTTTGAACGAACTTCATACCAAAAATCATTATCGAAGGTTGGTTGGTTGATTTTGAGGGAAGGAACCAAACAGCGCTGTCATTCGTCCCAAAGGATTAGGAAAGGAAGTAGGCCTTGCCGTTGCAAAGGAACCATCCCGGCATTTGCCTGAAGCGATTGAGGAAAATCACGGAAAACCTAAATCAGAATGGCAGGACGCGGGTTTGAACCGTCCTCCACCCGAATGTGAGTCCAATGTGCTAACCATTGCGCTACCTCGCTCCGACAATATCTAAGGGTAAACACGGATGACACCATGATTCTGCCGAACTCAGAAAGGTGTGCCGATCGCAAAATGCCACACCGCAATGCTAAATGAAATGTTGCGCTGTTCCGTGTACTTCCGAGAAGGGCCGAGTAAAGCCGAGTGACAGGTCGGCGTTTGGCCAGTTTGCGGCCACTGCACACTGCACACGTGTAGTTCGGCACGCCGTGTCTGACCCTGCCGTAATGGGTCCGCTTTCTCTAATTACCTGAACCTCTCATTCCTTACTCCTTCCATCTCTGTCACTCTAATACTGTTTCTCAAGAATTTCATCGCACTAGCTCTTATTCTGAGTCTGTCTTCCTTTTAATGCCCAGGTCTCCGAGGTACAAAAAAAAATGGTTCAAATGGTTCTGAGCACTATGGGACTTAACATCTGTGGTCATCAGTCCCCTAGAACTTAGAACTAATTAAACCTAACTAACCTAAGGACATCACACACATCGATGCCCGAGGCAGGATTCGAACCTGCGACCGTAGCGGTCGCTCAGTTCCAGACTGTAGCGCCTAGAACCGCACGGCCACTCCGGCCGGCTCCGAGGTACACTCTAAGATTGGAACATTGTACGGTACGACCAGTATATAACCCAAATGTTTTTTGAAGGACATCCTTGCTTAGTATCAAGTTTCTAACGCTCTTCCAGAATGCTGCTGCTTGTCTCCCTCTAACTACGATACTGAGAGTGTAAAATGAAGAAGTCACGTCATATTTAAATTATGATTCATGTACGTGGCAACTTATTCGGGAAAAAAGTTTTCTTCTCCTTCCTCTGTGTCTTTCCGAAGTAATAAAACAGTGCGAAGTACAAATAGCTATTATTCCATCACTTTTTGGGCGTGCATACGGGATAATATTGATTGTTGTTCCGATATTTCGACTGGGAATCTGTCAGCCATTCTCAAAGTTAATTGCTTGCAATATTTTAAATCACTTTACACAATACGGAAAAGTTAAAGTACTGACCACAGCCTCATCCTGCTGGGATTCAGTGCTGAAGGAAGCTGTTGAAATAAGATTAGCAGACAACCCGCTGAACCAAGACCCGGGTTTGCAGCTAGGCGAATCATGGAAAGTGCTGTTTCACGACTGCGCTCTCTAAGAAAATGTTTTTCTCAAGTCATTCCAACATTTTCCGTCCATAATAATCAACCACAAACTTCGTAAGCACTGTGGATTCTCTGACTGCGGTTGCATAAAGTTGTACCTATGACTGCTGTTGTTGTTACCAACAATATTATCTCTCACGCATGAACCTTTACTCCAACTAAAGTGATTAAAAATCTTGCAAGCGAATCACTCTGAGGACAAGATATAGGCAGTCAACTGAAATATCTGAACAACAAGTAATACTATCCTGAACGCACGCCTAGAAAATGATAGAAACTTCCGTCCGCCGGGAAAACTTCAAGAAACACATTACAGGTAGCTATGTTTTCCTATAAGAGTAGCTACCGGTTCCTGATACCCTCTCAAGCATAGCTCTTAATGACACAAAATGGCTCTCAGCACTATGCGACTTAACTTTTGAGGTCATCAGTCGCCTAGAACTTAGAATTAATTAAACCTAACTAACCTAAGGACATCACACACATCCATGCCCGAGGCAGGATTCGAACCTGCGACCGTAGCGGTCACGCGGTTCCAGACTGAAGCGCCTTTAACCGCACGGCCACACTGGCCGGCTCTTAATGACACCATCGATGCTTCTTTTGCCGTTTCCAACAAATCATTTATGGCTTTACATATGCCTGGTTATGAACAACCTCCATTGCAGCTTTGGTGCGTGAATACGGCGGTGTCAAGCTACATCGAAAAGGGACAGCAACGAGAACGCTGTATGTGTTCAGGTCGCTAGACGACGGTCCAATGACCCGGCCGCCTCTTGGGAAATAAAGGATGGCGTCACCTAGCACTCAGGATTAGAAAGTGTTCTTGCACGGGTCACACATCTGCACCCACTGTCATGTTCTTGTTTTTCATTTCCTCTCTCTTAATGTAATTGTTAGTGCTCGTTACGTGAATTGGCTTAAAGATAAACAAAAGTAAAGACGAAGGCAATAATGGGAACTATGAAGGAGTTCAGCGATATGATTATTACAAGAAGTGGGATAATTTTCCTACCCAGGGCGCAAGATTGATAACGTAATAGAAGAAATAAGATATCAGAATTAGATATACAGGTGAAGAAAGCTTTCTTTAGTAAAAGTGTGTGCTGCTTTCGAAATGAGGAAGAAGTACCTGAAAATGTGTGTCTTTAGCGCAGCACTGTAAGGAAGTGAAGTGTGTATCGTTGCAGCTTCGCAGAAGAAGAGACTGAAAGTAATAGAAATGTGGAGCTACTGAAGTAAATTAAGTGTACAGATAAACTAAGAGATGAAGAAGTAGTAAAAAGAGAAGGCATGGGAAAAATCATTCAAGATCCTTACCAGAAGAAGCGGCAAGTTCGCTTGACATCTGCTACAGCATCCAAGCACTGAAAGATCAGCAAAAGGGAGATACAGAAGGAGGAAATAAGTACTAGGATACGCGAAGCAGATTATAAAGCATGTTACGTATAGCAATTAAGAAAACCAAATGCTATAACACTCCTCTGGAAATTGTGCATGATTTATATCCATTCATTCCTCGTATTTAGGCTATTATCTGTACGACGGATGTAAGCCTTTAGCTACGTTCTTTCAAGAACTCTTTGTATATTCTCGTTCAGTTTTGAAGGTGTGTGGAAATATAAAGGGACACGAACGCTGAAATAAATGTTCCAAAACCGAGTAGACCAAACAACTTTAGTATTTCACAGCTGAAGCCAAGAATTGCAAACAACAAAGAAACGAGAGGTTAGATATCGACCGTTAAAAGAAAGTCTGAGAACAGATCTGTTATAGCTATTTCTAGAAGAAGAAGAAATATATAAACTTTGCTGTAATATACAACACCACGCGGTATAACAGGATACCGAGAATAGAAGTGAATCTGAATAATGAGGTCTTTCGGATTCTGAGTAGTTCCAGAACTCGGTGTATTCCGATGAGATGGGAACAACTAATGAGGTGCTCCAGTACCAACAAGAAGGAGAGGTAACGACCCCCCGTTACAAGATTCTCGAGAGGAAAATTCCACTGAAATCGGTGACGAATATTGCAGTATTGATATGCAAATGTATACTGAATGCTTACCGAACTTGTACTTTAGGACAGCTAAATTGGTCAGTTTACTTTGCTTCTGTAAGTGTACATGAACTGCATATTAGTGTTCTTCATCGCATCACTGTAAATGAACTTTTACAGTTTTTTTAGAATTACTACTGTATTCAGCAAATGACGCGGGGATTTGTGTGATGTGGTATTACAAATCTACATTTAATAAAGTAATGAAAACAAATAACTTCTCTATTGGGCCCGCAGCGTGCATAGGGTTCAAATATAATATTTTCCTTCAGCTGTTACAAGGTTAGCAGCAAATTGTTTTATTCAACGCGTGTAGATTCTGTTCATCCTCAATGAGCTCGTTTTGGTGGAACTGCCATTTTCAAGTGCTCCTGTTGAGATGTTATAACTGTTATAACTGAAGAGCCAAAGAAACTGTTACACCTGCCTAACATTGTTTTAGGGCACCCGCGAGAACGCAGAAGTGCCGCAACACAACATGGAATGGACTCGGCTAATGTCTGAAGTAGTGCTGGAGGCATTGACACCATGAATCCTGCAGAGCCGTCCCTGAATACGAAGGGTTGCAGATTCGGAACAGCACGTTGCAAGGCATCCAATATATGCTCAGTAATGTTCATGTCTGGGGAGTTTGGTGGCCAGCGGAAGTGTTTAAACTTGGAAGAGTGTTCCTGCAGCCAGTACGTAGCAATTGTCGATGTGTGGGGCGTCGCATTGTCCTGCTGGAATTGCCAAAGTCCGTCGGAATGCACAACGGACATGAATGGATGAAGTGATCAGACAGGATGCGTACGTACGTGTCACCTGTCAGAGTCGTATCTAGACGTATTAGATGTCCCACATCACTTCAGCTGCACAAGCCCCACACCATTACAGAGCCTCCACCAGCTTGAATAGTCCCCTGCTGACTTGCAGGGTCTATGAATTCATGAGGTGTCTCCATAATCGTACTCGTCCACCCGCTCGATACAATTTGAAACGACGCTTGTCCGACCAGGCAACATGTTTCCAACCATCAACAGTGTGACATCAGTGTTGGCGGGCCCAGACGAGGCGTAAAGCTTTGTGTCGTGCAGTCATCAAGAGTACAAGAGTGGGCCTTCGGCTCCGAAAGCCCATATCGATGATGTTCGTTGAATGGTTCGCACGCCGACACAGCCTGAGGGACACAGTGTATACAGAAAACCTATACACACCGATTTGTACCTAAATGCCTGCAGTTGCCACCACAACTCCCAGCTTGAAGGCGTTTTGTGCACACTTGTTCACAGGGCACGATCGATCTGCGATCAGGAGAGCCTTCCAGCAAAACTGCAGCACCTCGAGACAACATTTCGGAAAAATGGGTACAACCAGAAGCAAATAAGACACGCACTCAGCCGGCCGGAGTGGCCGAGCGGTTCTAGGCGCTACAGTCTGGAACCGCGCGACCGCTACGGTCGCAGGTTCGAATCCTGCCTCGGACGTGGATGTGTGTCATGTCCTTCGATTAGTTAGGTTTAAGTAGTTCTAAGTTCTAGGGGTCTGATGACCTCAGAAGTCAAGTCCCATAGTGCTCAGAGCCATTTGAACCATCTGAACACGCACTCAGACAGACTGTGCCAAGATAACAAGAAGAAGAAACAGAAAAACACAAGTCATTGGCATGCATTCCGTTCGTCGGAAACACCTCAAGAAAAATCGGTAGAATCCTGGGGAAACACAATGTGAAATGTGTATTCCGACCCCCTGCAAAAACCTTGACTCTACTGGGTTCAGTGAAAGATGACCTAGGCCTTCGAAAACTAGGTTTTCATCAAATTCCCTGTCAGTGCGGAAAATCATACATTGTTGAGATAGTCCGCACTGTAGAAGAGAGGTGCCGCCGACACAAGCGCCATACCGGATTACGCCAGACCACTAAATCAGCCGTGGCTGACCACTGTATAAAGACTGGCCATACTATGGACTATGAAAAAACAAAAATACTCTGTCAATCCTCCTACTTCTGGGACTGCGTTACTATAGAGGCCATCGAAATCCGACTACAGGACGATCCAATTAATAAAGACAGCGGCCTTCAACTTTGTCAGGCTTGGAATCCTGCACTCAGCCTGGAGAGAAAGATGCGGTCCCAGAGATCGAGGACCGCCCCCGACGGCGGCAGCAGGGAGACTGCAGACCCCAGTTCAGACCCGGGTGCCGCTTCCTCCACCACCTCCGGTAGCCGCCGCGCCGGTCGCACCAAAAACACCAGGAGAGGAACGGGGGTGGGGGTAACGGCTAGTATATATAGGGCGCCGAGAGGAAAAGCACAGCATTCGTCAGGAACCATCTGAAGATGGCAGCGTGTGCGTCTGCCGAAATATTGTGAAGAAATTACGACACAACCCGGTCGGATTCCCGAGAACTGTTCAGATTGGAAATACACCGGGAAAACTTCATATCGCATATCAAGTTCATATTTATCTCAGGCACTAAAGTCTTTGGACCCTGGGCGGTGCAAAAAATTTATGCTTATAAGTCAACGCAATCAAAAGATTCAGTCATTTATGTCACATATTTTGATATTCCCAAACTCACTAATGAAATAGATTTATTTTTAGAGGAAGTCACCCTGAAGCAAAACACAATTTTATCTTTTCTTCTATTTTCCATATATGTTTCTCTGAAGTTTCAGCATCATTATTGTGCTTTTTATTAATTTCTGTCAAACAGGAAAAATGCCCTTTATTACTTCTTTATATATAAATTTCGGTTTTTAAGGTAGTATTTACAGTTTTAAAAACACACAAAGTTTCGTATGTAGGCTTTGTTTCCACATGCTGTGATTTTTCTGGTTTCCATGTTTTTTATTGGTCTGGTTTTCTTTCACAGTTTTTCGTCTACAAACGAATAGTGCTTTTAAATTTTACGACTAGGAGTTTTACTGTCAGACCAAACTAATTTTATGTGGGAGGTTGTGTGTTTGTGTATGTGACTGTAATATGTTTCACTTTTTCTGGTTTCCTCATTATCCTCACTGTGAAGATCTGAACTGTGTAACTTTCACTGTCAGTATTTACGAAGTTCGAAAACAAGATGGTGAACAGCTGAACAGTTGAATGTGTTCTGAGTGGGAGTTCCGTCTCTTTGTGATTTGTACCCGCAATTTTGTGTGAACACATCTGGTGATTACCAACCGACATGCCAAGACTGCGAATCACAAGCAGGAACTTTAATACCACGTACACAGAACACAGAAGAGCACTAAAAATATAGCAGCTGTCATTCTACATGCTGGACACCTTATGGACATGAAACAGATCCCAGATGACATCAACACTGACTTGAAAATTCTCAAATATAGCAACAGCCCCCCACAAAAACTAATAATTGAAGAGAACTACCAAATGCGAAAAACCATAGCTGAAGGAAAACAAACAATAAATGAGTATACAACTCTCTGCAAGGGAGCTGATTTCTGTTGTCAAAGAACTATCTGGAAACACCAAACCATAGACACACCCTCCCCTCCCCACACATGAGAACACACACACACACGATGGAAGATACAAATCACAGATATTTGAAATTTCAACCTGGAACATATTCAGCTGTTCAACTGTCCACCATCTTCTTTTCGAAATTTGTAAATTGTGATAGTGGAAGCTACAAAAAAAAAAAAAATGGTTCAAATGGCTCTTAGCACTATAGGACTTAACATCTGAGGTCATCAGTCCCCTAGAACGTAGAACTACTTAAACCTAACTAACCTAAGGACATCACACACATCCATGCCCGAGGCAGGATTCGACCCTGCGACCGCAGCAAACACACACCAAAACAGCTTAAACACTACAAATAGTGCACTTACCGTTGACCTAGAATCATGAACTTCTTTAAGAAGCAAGGCTTCACAATCTAAGAAAGTAAAAAATCTGAAACTTGTTAAATTGTAATTAGATCACAAAAAATATCTTTCGCCGTTAGTACATTCGTTTCATTCATCATACCTCAAAGAATAATAGGAGCACATTACTCCATGCAAACATAAAATGTAAGTTGTAGTCATGTCTTAGTAAGTAAATTAAATATGTTTTATTCAATTTTCTCTCACTACATATATAAACTGAAGTCCGCTTCTCGCCTCTTTTTGTATGTCAGGGCTAGTTTGAGGAACTACTGTAAAGAATTTGATACAGTGGAATTCCCAGGACTAGTGTCTTGCCAGTATCCATACTGATAACGTAAAAGTCATTGAGTGTCTGGAATTCAGGGTGGATGAACTTTCTATGTACATAATTAACTTTGTATGTAACCTTCAGAGCTTGAGTCCTTCTCACATGTGGCCTAATTTTTCATGTCCAAAACTAATCTACAGTTCCTGAGAATTTTGGTTGTCAGTTTCCTTTTCAGTTTATCGATAGCACAGGAAGGAGTGCTTTACGTGTGTCATAAATCCAAAGTATATATTCTGTACGTATAGAGAGCTGAGACTCTGGAGTTAATTTTATGGATTTTTCAAAAATGTTGGCTTTCGGCTCATTAACTACACTTTCAGATATCCTTTATTGTTTTCTATCTTCTCGGAATTTTTGTGGAGCTATCAGACAAGAGAGTTTTTCTTTCTAATCACTGTGATAGACGTAGAGTCAAATAACAGTAAAAAGTTTCATTTCATAAATTCAGCTGATGAATTTTGCGAATCATATCTGCAGAGCGAGAAAGACAGAATTCTGGGAATAAATCTCTGGAGAATTCTATGAAATTCGTTCCACTTATTTCCCGAGAGCTTCAATTTTCTCATACGCATGCGACGCGTGCCTTCTGAATGTGTTCTGAGTGGGAGTTTCTGCGCCAGAGTTCGTAACTGAAATTTATACCCATTAACCTTGTTGTTGTGTGAGAGCTTTTCTTATCACTTATTTAGGAGCACGTCCTTATACTAAAGCGTTACATGGCTGTCATACACCCTTGCGGGCTTCCCAGGACCTCACTGTAGTAACTTTAAATGCTCTTCATGTGAAGAAACAGCATAATCAGTTACAGTGTACAAGGTTCATTAAAAACTCTTGACCTTGCTTTCGACGTGTTTGAAAAAGTCTTCGTCAGAAGGTCCAATAATTCACACTGACTACGTAATGTTACGCAGATACGTTAAATATGTAGTCATAAGGCACAATTAAAGATCATGTTCACCCCTAAGCAACTAGTTGCATTTATGAAGCACTTTCTAATGACAGTCGGCACGATACTTCGTGGAGTTATCCTTATGAAGCTGAATCTGATTTTCATTTGTGCCTTATGACTGCATATTTAACGTACCTCCACAACATCATGTAACCAGGATTAACCATTTATTCTTCTGAAGAAGACATTTTAAAAACGTCGGTACCTAAGTCACTGTGGTTTTAATAATTCCTATACGATTGGCATTGAATTGGAAGTTTTTTCATCTTTCCTACGAGAAGAGTACATTACAGTTGCTGCCTCGAGCCATGGTCAAGATTTTAATCTTCACATGTTCTAAACGTTTTTCTTGTGAACTCAAAGAATAGAATTTAAATTTTTTAAAATTACGGAAAATGGTTCTCCGAACGCAAAAACTCATGAAATAGGTTGAATTAATATTAATTTATATTGTTAATTTCGTTTCACTACAGAAATAATCACACCTTCTACTGCAGTCTCTTGCGTTATCCATTTTTCCTATCTTTCCTAATTATTCTGAAACTGCACTTTACTATTGCTCATTGAGGAGCTGTCAGTACACACTGGCATGTTGGTTGTGTAAACATTTTTCGGTCGCAGTTATTTACCAATATTGACTGCTTGTTCTGTAACCAGCAGTTAGAATAACCATAGTCAGGATCGTGTAGCTTCAGACTCCTCTGGCATTATGGTGTCTGTACAGGGTGAATGATTACTCAAAATAGCAAATCCTAGTGAATAACTATTACTGGATCTTCTTTGACACACGTGTATCATATCTCCCTTACTATGCACACACTCCAAATTCCAACTACTCACAGAATGAAAGATCACAATAGTTACGGCCGTAACTCAATATTTGTCGCTCGAGACTTTTCACACAACTGCATTTCGCCTGGAGTCGTGTTATAGTCAGGATCTACGACGTTACATGAGCCGCAGTGCATTTCCTAGCCGCTGTCGTCGGTGTCACGGAGTAACTGCCCCACAGCAAGTTTCGCAAGGCACAGAAATGAAATCGGCCTTTGGCCCGGCTCGCAGATATGCTGCGTCTATTTCACTTCACGCTACACGCATAAGAGACATAAATCTCCGCGCACAATAGGAGGATCGAAACTGACTGCTTCACTAACGGGAAAAACACACGAGGAAGTCACGACCGTCATTCATGCGCTAGAGAGAAGAGGAGTTACACATAGGTTTCTGGAAACCGATATGTTACACCTCATATCCCCCACTAAAATAAATGATATTTTGAGAACTCTACTACATAGATAAACTAAAGTATGCTTAACTATTTTGAAACAGTTAAAAAGGTCATTTCTCCCTAGACCTTCATGTTGCTACTTATGTATTGGTGGGATTACCTCACGTCCCCCTAACACACACTGACGAACCAAAACATTATGACCATCTGGTTAACAGCTTGTTGGTCCATCCTTGGAACGCAATGCAGTACCGATTCCGTGTACCATCGATTCCACAATTTACTGGTATGTTTGTAGAGGTATGTGACATCAGATGTCTACACACAAGTCATGTAATTCCCGCAAATAACGGGCCGCTGATTTGTGTACGTGATGATACTGCCCGATGGCGGCCCAGGAGGTTTCCATTGAGTTCGCGTCAGGCGAATTTGGTGGCCAAGACAACAACATGATTTCACTACCATGCTGTAGCATGGTTCTGGATGTGAGACACAGACAATTATACGGCTGAAAGATGACATCGCCGTCAGGGAAGACATCAAGCATGAATGGATAGGGTGGTCGGCAGCTGAAATGATGTCTGCGATTACTACCACAGGCCCCGTGCAAGCATAGGAAAATGTTCCCATAGCATAACACTGCTCCCACCAGCCCGCTGTGCATGTTTGGAGCCGCCATTCGCCTCGATGATGGCTTTTGCAGAGACGACCATCGACCTGGTGTAGCAAGAAATATGATTCAGCCAAACAGCCGACACGTTTCCAATGACCCACGGTTGAATTCCGACGGTCCCTTGCCAACTGTGATAATGACTGTCGACGTCGTTGGGTCAACATGAGAAAACGCTGGGGTCGTCTGCTGCTGAGTTCCATGCTCAACAGTTTACCATGAACAGTGTGCTCCGAAACACTTCTGCGCGCCTCAGCATTGTGCTCTTTCGGCAGAGATTTCTCAGATCATCATCTGTCCTACTTTACAGAGCAGACAAGCCTGCGAACCCCACTTTCCATAAAGAGTCCTGGACGTCTAACCACAAGACATCAAGTTTCACTGTTCTTCTACCACTTTCCGTACATGCTCACTACAGAAGCACATGAACATTCGACCAGCTTTGCCATTTTCGAGATACTCGTTCACAGGCTCAGCGTAATAATAATCTGCCCTCTGTCAGAGCCGCTTATCGCAACGGATTTCCCCAATTGTAGCTCATATCTTCGATAGGATGATCCCCCATCCGTTTCTGCTCCGCTTACATACTTTCCTTACCGCGTCATATGCCAGCAACGCCACCAGGTGGCATCCATCGTCCCAGTGGGCAGTGGTCATAATGTTTTGGCTGTTCAGTGCATGTTACTGAAATGCATTTATTATGATATATGGGAAGAAAACTTCATCCAAGACAACGTTCGACCCAGATTAATTCTATACTTTGTCTGTTGTCTTAATTTCATGAGCCGGCCGGGGTGGCCGTGCGGTTCTAGGCGCTACCGTCTGGAGCCGAGCGACCGCTACGGTCGCAGGTTCGAATCCTGCCTCGGGCAGGGATGTGTGTGATATCCTTAGGTTAGTTAGGTTTAATTAGTTCTAAGTTCTAGGCGACTGATGACCTCAGAAGTTAAGTCGCATAGTGCTCAGACCCATTTGAGCCATTTAATTGCATGAACTAGGCACACGGAAGACTGTCCGAACCATATATATCCCTCTTATTACCTATTTCTTCACTACTTTCTCTACAGTGAATATGGTTCACTTTAGTCCTGCCATCAGATCAGAGGCCTCTCAAGCGTAAATAAAATCGCGACCTTTATTTACTTTTCTTTATAATTACTACCTACTGTATAACCAGCCTGTAAATAGAAAATAAAGCTCACACAATAAATTTCACATCATTTGTTCGCTTTGATCAGTATCTCCAAGAGATTGTATAGTCCAGTAAATTCTAACTGCAGAAAGATAACTTTCGTCTCGATAGTGTCCCACCATATAATATACTCTCACTCCCATTTCTGGTGTGGGTCATCCTCTTATTGGTAAACCCATATATATATATAGATATATATTCTTACCAGAGTCTACGGCGGATGGCATCACGCGAAGAATTATATTCAGTGCGCACAGTATATGGGTGTAAACGCCCCTCTACTCCCAGCTAGCGTAACGTCGGTAAATCCAGTAGCTTAACTGTCAACAGCAGTACTACCAACGATTCTTCTTAAATAACGTTGCTTCTTTCTTCTGTTACTTCTTTGGGTAAAATAGCTTAGTTTTTAACTGCAAGCGAGGACTTTCTGCAATGACATACTTCTAAAGAAGTATGTCGTACAAATACCCACTTATCATGTTATTATGTCTCTTTACATTTATGAATATAATATCTTTATTCTAGTTAGTACAATCACGTCAATAATCACAAAATTTATCTCTGTTCTCGCATATTTATATGACGTGTTCTCGTAACATGCTTACAAGAGAAAGTGAGATACTAGGTTGTTGAGGTGTTGATACGCTTTATTTTCTTTCTCCTATATTTTTAAGAAAATCGGTACAAATGAATACGTAGGGACTATCGACAGTGAATTGACTATCGATTCAAACACAACAAAGATATTTCTGAGAGCGGAGATCTTTTACATTTCTGTACTAGCCAGTTTTTGATGTGCATGTTGTTTCCACTGTGTCTGTGAAATCTCGATAGTGAATTACCTTCGTACGAAAGTTGGGTTTTATTTTCTACCACGATCGAGTGTAGTAATGTCAACCCACACTGGTGACCCCGAGTCATTTTGTTTTCTCGTTATTCGTTTCGTGTGTTCATCCGCGACGGTTCTTGAAGACAATGGATTACCATCAATGGAATGATACGACTCCCGTGTTTCCCATTTCATGCCTGGGTACTACTGTGATGTAACGGTATCAACATAGGCGCGGACGCAAATAATTTCGTGTTTTCGGCTACTTTTGGTTCCTTAATGGCCTATCCAACCTCCGTGGCGCCGCCATGGCTAGGAACACTTACGCCAGGATCGGCTCGCACACAAGGTTTGGTCTACCGTAGAGTTTCGTATGCAGCTCCAGTCTTCGGCCTGCTAGCCCTAAAGTCTGACGTCACACCACTGTTGTAGCGCTACACTTCCTACGACCCCACGTGTGCTTCCTGCAGAATAAATGACAAACTCGTTGTGGCAGTCTTCCTGCAAACGAGGTTGTGATGTTACAAGAGTGTCTTTCGACCTATTCCACTCTAGTGCTACTGTTTTCACGGTCGATGTGTCCACCTTCCGTCCTGAGGACAATTATTTCCGTTCAGCTACTAAGCGGTACGCTCTTCGTATTGATTACTCCTCCGCTGTCACACGAAGATCCGTCATCCTGCCACGTCAGTCCACTTCGATCATTCCTGCTTTCTGCCGACGCCGATAAGGAGGGCATCGCGGTTAGCATTGCTAATGACGGCTGCCTTTCTATTACCATGCCACTGCCGGCGCATGCACACGTCCATGACTCTTCTATTGACCACCCATGTTGTACATTCACCTCTATGGTTCCAGGACTACATGATCGCCGATATCCACGCACCAGACCACTGTAGGTCTGCGAGAAATGGTTCAGCGGTGCATTTCTTCGGGACCGACCACAACACAGCTAGCCGGGCAAACTTGCCACACCATCTTACCTTCGTCGTCCCACTATCATTTTCTTCTACGTATACAAACATCAGTCTCCCCTGCTTAGCAATGACTCTTATCGCTGAAATAAACTGGTTTGCGGTGATGTCGCCTTTTTTCGTTAAAAGTTCATCGGTCTATCAAAACCACTCATAATAAACGATTTCTGAAATGACCGTTATTCAGTTCTTTGTGGCCGAGCGGTTCTAGGCGCTTCAGTCTGGAACCGCGTGACTGCTACGGTCGCAGGGTCGAATCTTGCCTCGGGCATGGATGTGTGTGATGTCCTTAGGTTAGGTAGGTTTAAGTAGTTCTAAGTTCTAGGGGACTGATGACCACAAATGTTAAGTCCCATAGTGCTCAGAGCAATCTGAACCATTTTTTTTAGTTCTTTGTACGTATTAATTCCTTTAACGAATGTAGAAATCGAACAAATATTGTAAAATTTTGACTACCTCAGTTTCAAAATATTAAGTTAAATATGCAAATAAAAGACTACTTAACCCATACACCGTTCGCTGATTTTCTCAAAAACTGATAAACTAATACCAAAATTCACTAGTATTCTGCTACTGATTCCAGTTTCTTGAAACTCTGCTCAAAAATCATTTTCTAATCGAAGTTGATACCACCAATTGGGCATTACGAATCGACTGTGCTAAAAGATGAGAACTGAGGTTGTAGAACTCTATTTTTTGCCTTAATTTGTCCGTTTTCAAGAGCTACAAGCAAATAAAGGCATATTATGTAGAGAGAGGCAGCAGATCAATTTCTTTCTAGTTTTATTGTAATGTTGTTGTTGTTGTTGTGGTATTCAGTCCTGAGACTGGTTTGATGCAGCTCTCCATGCTACCCGATCCTGCGAAAGTTTCTTCATCTCCCAGTACCTACTGCAACCTACATCCTTCTGAATCGATTAGTGTATTCATCTCTTGGTCTCCCTCTACGATTGTTACCCTCCACGCTGCCCTCCAATGCTAAATTTGTGACCCCTTGATGCCTCAGAACATGCCCTACCAACCGGTCCCTTCTCCTCGTCAAGTTGTGCCACAAACTCCTCTTCTCCCCAATTCTATCCAATACCTACTCATTAGTTATGTGATCTACCCATCTAATCTTCGACATTCTTCTGTAGCACGATATTTCGAAAGCTTCTATTCTCTTCTTGTCCAAACTATTTATCGTCCATGTTTCACTTCCATACATGGCTACACTCCATACAAATACTTTCAGAAATGACTTCCTGACGCTTAAATCTGTATTTGATGTTAACAAATTTCTCTTCTTCAGAAACTCTTTCCTTGGCATTGCCAGTCTACATTTTATATCCTCTCTACAGCGACCATCATCAGTTATTTTTTCCCCAAATAGCAAAACTCCTTTACTACTTTAAGTGTCTCATTTCCTAATCTAATTCCCTCAGCAGCACCCGACTTAATTCGACTACATTCCATTATCCTCGTTTTGCTTTTGTTGATATTGATCTTATATCCGCCTTTCAAGACACTGTTCATTCCGTTCAACTGCTCTTCCAAGTCCTATGCTGTCTCTGACAGAATTACAATGTCATCGGCGAACCTCAAAGTTTTTATTTCTTCTGCATGGATTTTAATACATACTCCGAATTTTTCTTTTGTTTCCTTTACTGCTTGCTCAATATACAGATTGAATAACACTGGGGAGAGGCTACAACCCTGTCTCACTCCCTTCCCAACCACTGCTTCCCTTTCATGCCCCTCGACTCTTACAACTGCCATTTGGTTTCTGTACAAATTGTAAATAGCCTTTCGCTCCCTGTATTTTACCCCTGCCACCTTTAAAATTTGAAAGAGAATATTCCAGTCAACATTGTCAAAAGCTTCCTGTAAGTCTACGAATGCTAGAAACGTAGGTTTGCCTTTCCTTAATCTTTCTTGTAAGATAAGTCGTAAGGTCAGTATTGTCTCACGTGCTCCAACATTTCTACGGAATCCAAACTGATCCCCCCCCCCCCCCCCCCCCCGAGGTCGGCTTCTACCAGTTTTTCCATTCGTCTGTAAAGAATTCGTGTTAATATTTTGTAGCTGTGACTTATTAAACTGATAGTTCGGTAATTTTCACGTCTGTCAACACCTGCTTTCTTTGGGATTGGTAATATTATATTCTTCTTGAAGTCTGAGAGTATTTCACCTGTCTCATACATCTTGCTCACAAGATAGTAGAGTTTTGTCAGGATGGCTCTCCCAATGCCGTCAGTAGTTCTAATGGAATGTTGTCTACTTCCGGGGCCTTGTTTCGCCTCAGGTCTTTCAGTGCTCTGTCAAACTCTTCACGCAGTATCGTATCTCCCATTTCATCTTCATCTACATTCTCTTCCATTTCCATAATATTGTCCTCAAGTACCTCGCCCTTGTGTAGACCCTCTATATACTCCTTCCACCTTTCTGCTTTCCCTTCTTTGGTTAGAACTGGCTTTCCTTCTGAGCTCTTGATATTCATACAAGTGGTTCTCTTTTCTCCAAAGGTCTCTTTAATTTTACTGTAGGCAGTGTCTACCTTACCACTAGTGAGTTCAGCCTCTACATCCTTACATTTGTCTTCTAGCCATCCTGCTAGGCCATTTTGCACTTCCTGTCGATCTCATTTTTGAGAGCTTTGTATTACTTTTTGCCTGCTTCATTTACTGCATTTTTATATTTTCTCCTTTCATCAATTAAATTCAATATTTCTTCTGTTACCCCAGGATTTATACTAGCCCTCGTCTTTTTACCTACTTGATCCTCTGCTGCCTTCACTACTTCGTCCCTCAGAGCTACCCATTCCTCTTCTACTGTACTCCTTTCCCCCATTGCTGTCAACGGTTCCCTTATGCTCTCCCTGAAACTCTGGTTTAGTCAGTTTATCCAGGTCCCATCTCCTTAAATTCCCACCTTTTTACAATTTCTTCAGTTTTAATCTACAGTTCAAAACCAATAGATTGTGGTCAGAGTCCACATCTGCCTCTGGAAATGTCTTACAATTTAAAACCTGGTTCCTAAATCTCTGTCTTACCATTATATAACCTATCTGATACCTTTTAGTATCTCCGAGATTCTTCCATGTATAACGCATTCTTTTATGATTCTTGAACCAAGTGCTAGCTATGATTAAGTTATGCTCTGTGCAAAATTCTACCAGACGGCTTCCTCTTTCATTTCTCTCCCCCAATCCATATTCACCTACTATGTTTCCTTCTTTCCCTTTTTCTACTCTCGAATTCCAGTCACCCATGACTATTAAATTTTCGTCCCCCTTCACTACCTGAATAATTTCTTTTATCTCATCATACATTTCATCAATTTCTTCATCATCTGCAGAGCTAGTTGGCATATAAACATGTACTACTGTAGTAGGCGTGGGCTTCGTGTCTATCTTGGCCACAATAATGCGTTCACTATGCTGTTTGTGGTAGCTTACCCGCACTCCTATTATTTTATTCATTATTAAACCTACTCCTGCATTATTACCCCTATTTGATTTTTGTATTTATAACCCTGTACTCACCTGACCAAAAGTCTTGTTCCTCCTGCCACCGAAGTTCACTAATTCCCACTATATCTAACTTTATCCGATCCATTTCCTTTTTAAATTTTCTAACCTACCTGCTCGATTAAGGGATCTGACATTCCACGCTCCGATCCGTAGAACGCCAGTTTTCTTTCTCCTGATAACGACGTCCTCTTGAGTAGTCCCCGCCCGGAGATCCGAATGGGGCACTATTTCACCTCCGAAATATTTTACCAAAGAGGACGCCATCATCATTTAACCATACAGTAGAGCTGCATGCCATCGGGAAAAATTACGGCTGTAGTTTCCCCTTGCTTTCAGCCATTCGCAGTACCAGCACAGCAAGGCCGTTTTGGTTAGTGTTACAAGGCCAGATCAGTCAATCATCCAGACTGTTGCCCCTGCAACTACTAAAAAGGCTGCTGCCCCTCTTCAGGAACCACACGTTTGTTTGGCCTCTCAACAGATACCCCTCCGTTGTGGTTGCACCTACGGTACGGCCATCTTTATCGCTGAGGCACGCAAGCCTCCCCACCAACGGCAAGGTCCATGGTTCATGGGTTTTTTTTTGTAAACAATGAATGAATTGTTAAGTCTTACGTTTTTTACTTATATTACGCCGATAGCTGGTTGTGGTTTTTAATCTTTTAAAGCAAGTGGAGCATTGTATTTCACTAATAGCGTTCTTCGTTAAATATTTCTAGACTAGGGATGGTGCTATTCTGTAATTCAATGGATGTCCGATGACGACAGTGAAAAACTACCATATAGAGGAGACGGGACAACTTTTGCACGCTGCATGTACGAGGGCTGTTCAGAAAGTAAGATAACTGTTCAAATTCCGCGGGCAACGTACATTCGACTATCGATCTTTTTTTTTGTTATGTTGGTACACATGTCCCGTATATATGTTCACAGTTTCAAGTGTACAGCATACTTCGTTTGTCTTTGACAGATTGAAATGTTAGACGTGTTTTAATGTGCTTGTCCATTTTAGATTATTGTAAAAAACGGAACAAAGACTTTGCGTCAAATTTGGTGTGAAAAGTGGACTCAAGTGCTCTGAAACACTTGAAATGTTGACAGTGGCGAACGGTGAGTCTGCTCTAAGCAAAAGAAATTTTATAAGTGGTACAAGCTCTTCTTAGATGGCTGAGAAGTTGCCATGGCGAACCTCGCTCTGAACTCCCCAACACAGCAACAACAGATGATAACGTCGAAGCTGTGAAGGAAATTGTTTTGGAAAATAGTCAGAGTACCGGAAGATAAGTTGCTGAGGATGTTGAGACATCGGTCGGCTGGTGTCATGCAATTTTTGCGGATGCTTTTGGCATTAGACGTGTGTTAGCGAAGTTTGTTCCAAAACTTCTCAATTTTGATCAGAAGAACCGTCGCATGGACATCGCTCAGGAGCTCTTGAATGATGTCAATGATGATCCTGACTTGCTCAAAAGGGTCATAATTGGGGACGAAACATGGGTTTACGCTTACGACGTCGAAACCAAAACCCAGTCGTCCAATTGGAAACATCCCGGAGAGCCAAGACCGAAAAACAGCATGCGAAGTTCGATCAAATGTCGAAGTATTGCTCACTGCTTTTTTCATTTACCGTGGCGTAGTGCATCATTAGTTTTTGCCTCAAGATCGTACGGTCAATAAGGAGTATTTCTTTGACGTTATGCGTCGTTTGCGAGAAGCAATACGAAAAAAATTCCGGAATTGTGGAAAAACAATTAATGGATTTTGCATCATAACAATGAACCTGCTCATTCATCGTTGCTTGTGAGAGATTTTATGGCCAAAAAGAACACGACAGTCACGCCTCAGCCTCCATATACATCGGATTTGGCCACCTGCGACATTTTTCTGTTCCCATAACAGAAGAGACCTATGAAAGAACGAATATTTTCAACGATTGAGGAAATAAAAACTACATCGCAGGAAGTACCAAAAAGTTCTTATGAGAAGCGCTTTGAGGATTGGAAGAAGCGTTGGCACAAGTATATTGTATCTGAATGTGGGTTTACTTTGAAGGGGACAATATGAATATTGATGAATAAACAAATATTTTTTCCATAAAAATATAAAGCCACCTTACTTTTTGAATATACCTCGTACACTTGTATCACCTAATTAGCCATGCCACATGGTAGCAGAGACTTTATTGTTGTCAGCAGTGCTGTACTAGTTCTTTTGCCACGTGCTTGTTGCTCGTATCTGTCGGCATTGTAATTAAAATGGTTTTCATCGCTTTTTCCATTTTCTGTAATAACGCAGTACTTCAAAGCAATGCATATTTTACGAATAAAAATTACTCGTTCCTTAAAGTTTATTTAAAACGAAAAAATTTGCGGCAGTTGCTATTGCTATTTGATATTTCGATTTTTTTATCTGGTTATTAGTAAAAATTAAAAACACCTACTGTAACTGAGACCAAACAAATACCGAAAAATTCCGATTATTCAGAGCTAAAATATCGATATCGATTTTAACTGGTCTGTTTTTCCCACACCTATCTCTTCCCCGCGCTCTGTGTTACCGAAACACAACAACGATATCTTATCTTTGAGATCGGGGATCTTTGACAGTTCTGTTATAGCCTGTTGTTAATGCGTATGTTTGTTCGATTGTGACTGTTACATCTCCATGAGAAAGTTGGGTTGTACCTCAATCGAGTGTAGTATTGTCTACCCACAGATCTTACATAGCCTGAAATTCCCATAAACAAATGTAACAGAGTATAGTCGCAGGAAGCATAAATTATACTGTAAAATACTGGACAGAATACTGATGCTCTAAACTAGAAATATATAATAATAGTGACAGCTTAGACCCTGACGGGTGCCACTCCGTCAAGTCTGAAAAGAGGTCTTAATCTATGTTATCCATTTCTTTATCACTTTCATATAGTATATCCCCTTCTCATAGCCGGAGGACGGGTCCACCATAAATACAACCTTTGGATGGGGAACCGTCATAGCGGTGAAACAACTTAATAGTTTCCTTTTTCCGATTACAGCTTGGATGGCAGGTTTTTACTGGCACAAGATCGCCTTTTTATTATATCTGTGAAATTATTGCCCATTTCCTCCAGTGGTGAAAAATCCCTTCGACAGATTGGGTAACTCATTCAGAATCACCTAAAATTCTGGAATCATTTATACCCAGGTTGTATGCTTAGTAGCGCAGTACGTACGACATATCTTCTAATATCTTTCGTTATACGCTCGGAAGGGTTAGTGAATTCTTCTTAGTGGGCCGCTCCCCACTCGGTCGCGTCCCTTTCTAGGTAACTGAGAGCTATCTTTTTTTTTTTTTTAATTGATCCCAGCGCTTAGGTAGCATCAGAAAATACCCATATGAAATATGTAGGGTGAACACCTCCGTCTGGTTTGAACTACGGAAATTCCTTGGTCAACTTTGTCCCATTTCCCAACTGCCCCTCTTCGAGTAGTACTAGTGACAACCCATTAATTTCGATAAATTTACTTTTATTCGTCTCCTCTTTTGTTACGGCTGCTTCTTCCCAGATTTTCTGGGATTCCCCGTCATTTCTAACGAAGGAAACAGCAGAATTAGGTGTACTGACGATCGAGACGATATTGTACCTTTGGTTCCCTTAGGTCATTTACTCACCCCTCCAAACAAATAAAAGTAATGTCGTAATAGCTGTAGAATCTGATTCCCTGCTTTGCTCTAACAAATTCAACATAGCTTGTGTTTTTGAGATTTGTTCACATTCATTTTTAAATTTCTGTTCCGTAAACTCTCTCATCTGCATTAGGCCATTAATTACCTCGAGGATTGCTCGATAACTCTATTTCTGATGAGTTCCCATTGTTTATTTACCTCGGACTGAAACTCCTCGGTTAAAGAGACAACCGCAGTTTGCAGTTTTGATATCTTATCATTAACCCCTGTTTTTCTTGTCGCGACTCAATACGTGTGTGGGTTGTATCGAATTTCATAGTTGTCTCTAAAATATCCTGCTCCTTTTTCTCATCTTAGGCCTTAAAAAGAGCAGATAATTCTGTCATTTTCTCATTTAAATGCTTACTCCAGTTCCTTAAACAGTTCGGGCAGAGGGGCTTCCATTCTACGGCGCAGTGGCTAACACAATGGACTCGCATTCGGAAGGACGACGTTTCAAAACACCATCCGGCCATTTACAATTACGTTTTCTATTATTTCCCTAAATCTCTCCAGGTAAATTTCAGAATGGTTCCCTAATCCGAACTTTTGCTCCGACCTTTTGACAGCGCTGCCGACGAGACGTTAAGCTCTAACTTTCATTCCTTCCTCCATGCTGCGCGTCCCTATCGGCGTACACAGCGAAGTCAATAACTTACAACTAGTGTTAATCAGCTAACTATCGTGACAGAAATTGAAAACTACGTCACACAAAACCAGCAAACTTCCAAGAGATAACCGATTCCTAATCACCTCGCAGAGCACAAAACCATCTCAGTAATATAAATGTTTGAATAAAAAACTGTTTACTATAATACGTTTGAAATTGGACTGAAAAGTATAAAGTAATTTCTTCTAGTCCCACACTGATTCTTAACCCATGCTGATAATCCTGAGAATTCGTACGTGTGAATTTTTAATAGCTATGACAATACTAATAAAATTTAAAATGAAAAACTGAAACTTAGCTGTTTATTATTTAACTAAACAATTACGTCGGGGGACATATATGGACTTGTCTGTTTGACAATTGCATAAAAACACAACTTCTGGTATGGAATCGCTACGTTTTCTAACAGTTTGTACCTGGTCACCACCTCATCTATCATTACGAAATCGAAGAGAGTTGACTTACAATAGGTCTCAATTCAAGAAAATAATCGTGTTTACATAGACGCTTAGAATTTCTTAGTTAATTCTGGAAGAGTATCAGTTTGTAACACATGTGATCTAAGCTGGCCTTAAAGAGGCTCGACAGTAATTGAATAAATTGTGGGTTAGACCATCTTGGTCTATGCATTTATCCACGGATTAAAATTTTCCAAAAAATACCCAAACGAGCGTACTACGATGGGCTTTCACTAAGTAATGCAACACATTTTTTTTTTCTAGGCCGATTTCTGTTGAAAAATTGCGAAATTTTTTTGTGGGGCGTTGTGGAATAATGCCGCTTCAGCCACCATAGTTTCATGAAGCTCAGATATGTGACGGCGCTATATGTGCCGCTGAAAATAAATTTCTATCCAGGCAAAGAAATGTCACTGAGTTTTTTTTTCTTTCTGGCGGGAAACCATAGCTTCGCAGATATTCATAGGCGCTTGTAGAATGTCTACGGTGATCTAGCACTGAACAAAAGCACAGTGAGTAAGCGGGGAAGGCGTTTGTCATCGCTTCAACGAGATCAAGCACACCTGTCCGATCTTGCGCTTGCCGGCGGGCCGTGCACAGGAGTCACTCCCGCAATGTTGAAACCTGCGGACCCACGCATTCGAGGTGATCGACGGATCATAACTCTGTGCAACAATGAAAATGTAAATCGAATGAAAATAGCCAATTCCTATCAGTTCTAATGCGCTGATCGCGAATATCTCAAAGACAATTGAAAATTAGCTGTAGTTTTCATTTTACACTCTTTTATTACGGTGAGATAATTATATCCGGATTTTTACGTTAAGTTTAAAATCAAATATAATGGTTTGTCAAAGTCATAATAACTAGTAACAGTGGATTATATTATTGTCCCCGGTCTTACTTGAGTGCAATATTTTGGATATAAACATTTTGATACACATTTTAGTGATCTTTTTGTCTCCCTTCTCTTCAACTTCAGTGACTTTATTAACACACGTAAGAATTTTTGCACATTTGTTTCCAGATTAACTTCCACTTGTTCAAGTTCACTGCTAGTGAAGTGAACAAAAATGCCACGAGTTTGTGTTAACAGTGCTGACACATTTTGCCGTGTGTCTGGAGAAGTGACATTTGCTTCACAAAAACAGCAAATAACTCCATTGATTAAAAAAACTTACAGTGGTTATTTTGGGTGATTTGCAACACTTTTGCCAGCAATCTCAGGAATTGGATGCATGGGAAAGAACGTTCAATGCCCTTTGCAGTGTCCATGATCTGGCGTGAGCCAACTAACCATGTCAGTGACTGCTACTTTTGTATGGTTCTTCCCATTAAGAAGGAAATGTCTAACAAGAAGAAGCGGACAGTGATCTATCCTAAAATTCCATCTTCCATACATCCTGTTGTACATGGGGTAGAACTGCCAATACCTAAACCACCGACAGAGTACAAGATTACTTCCGATAGGGATTCTGAGTGCCCTGAACCATGTACATCACAAGATCCAGAGTTTCTTCCAAATATATCATCAACTGATGATCAACAAAAATTGACTCAAAATAAGTTAAGCGATCGCATTAGAGATTTGGAGCTCTCTAAAGCTAAGGCTGAGATTTTAGCGTCAAGACTGCCGCAGCGCAATTTTCTGAAAAGCAATATAAATGTTTCATTCTGCCGCAGAAGAGAGCAACAGTTCACTCCCTTTTTTAACATGCCAGATAGTCTTGTGGTATGTTTAGACATGATTGGGTTCTCAGAATCAATTACAACCATGATGAGTGGAGATTCTTTATTGATTCGTCCAAGTTGAGCTTAAAAGCATTGGTTTTACATATTGGTAATGAGCTTCGTTCTATTCCAGTTGGGCATAGTTTGCATATGAAAGAGTCCTACCAAAACATGAAAATTTTACTAGAAGCCATCAAGACTCTGAATGGCAGATTTTTGGTGACTTGAAAGTGGTTGCACTGCTATTAGCTATGCACTTAGGGTATACTAAATATTGCTGCTTTCTCTGTGAATGGGGTAGCTGAGCTCGTGCATCTCATTACAGTAAGCATGAATGGCCCACCAGAAAATCTCGTCAACCAGGTATAAAAAACATTAAGAAGCAACCTCTAGAAGACGCTAAAAAGATTCTGCTCCCACCCTTGCACATGAAGTTGGGTCTCATGAATAACTTTCTTAAGGGAATGAACTAAGATGGTGACATGTTTAAGTACTTAAGGCAAAAATTCCCTTACTTGATGCCAAAGTAAATGAGGGCATCTTTGTAGGCCCACAGACTCGAGAGCTTTTCGGAGACCATGCCTTTGATGGAAACATGTAAGGTGATGAGAAACCTGCTTGGGAATGTTTTAAGACAGTCTGTTTACAGTTCTTATGGAACAAACGAGCAATAAATTACAAAGAGACTGTAGATAACATGTTGTCATCTTACGAAAAACTTGATTGCAACATGTCATTGAAAATGCATTTCTTACATAGTCATCTTGACTTCTTCCCCAAAGATTGTGGTGCAGTAGGTGATGAACATAGGGAGTGATTTCGTCAAGATATTGCCACATTTGAGAAGAGGTATGCTGGAAAGTGGAGACCTACTATTTTAGCAGATTACTGTTGGACTGTCATAAGGGATGTCCCCGAGTATGTGTATAAATGTCAAGCCAAGCGAAAATGGTCATCTCCTGAATTTATCTCTGAACAAAATATGTAATTGTATATACTGTACATACGGACATTTAACAGTTGTAATCTTTTATATACATTTGTAACCAGTTAAGTTATATGTTTTCTTTTGTGCTTTACATAGTTCTAGCACAAAGTAGACTTACTAAGTATTTTCATTCATGTAATATTATTTTCATTTTTTCTTAATATTTTACTTTTGTAGTTCCAGAATGGCATTGAAATTTATCAGTGCATAACACATAACATAATTCAAGCAATTATTCACCTAAAACTTGTTATGCTGAATCTTGGAACATGAATGCATATTTAGTTAGCGAGTGATTTATACAAATGTGTAGATTACTTTAAAAAAAAAACTAGAGCTAAATATTTATGAAGATGATGATTTTGTATCATCTTATACTGCAATAAACATAACTAATTCAAAATCATGCAATTTACACAATTTCAATTCAAATTTGTTGTACAGTGTAATCAAACACATCGCTGCTCAATTGGGCGTCTCTGTTGGTAGTGCTGATACATTCGTCCACTAGTTGGGGTACTTTCATGGTATGTCTCGCTGGGTTTCTCGCCTTCCGATTTCCATGTGTCTGGGCCAATGAAGGTTGCACTCCACGGGAAGCAATATGTGGATGACAGGGAGGTCATTGATGCAGCAAGACGTTGGCTCCGACGTCGACCGGTAAAGTGGTAGCCTCCCTCCCAGCAAAGTAGCTTAAGACCGTCGCATTAAACGAAGATAATGCTGAAAAATGGGTTTAGTAGTCAAAAGAGTGTGTAATTTATGGTGTATTGGAATATTGAATAAAACCAACCTGCTTTCAGGAAAAAAAATTAGTATTACTTATCGAACACTTCATGTATTAAATATCTTAATGTATTGTGGAGTGTTGGTACTAAATACCACATAAATCACTGAAATAACAAGCACGATAATGAACGTATAAGGCGATCACTTGAGAATTGGAAGTACAGTGGAATACATGTACTACACATGCACACACAGTGCGACTAACCATTCATCGCAAAGAAAGAAGTTATTCACAAACTCAAGAGAGAACGAAAAATCTCAAGTGGATAAGAGAGAAATTAGGCTAGATGGTTGAGTATTGGAACAGCAAACATTAAACAGGTATTTGTATCAAAAATGCATGGAATGACAATGAAGAAACAATGAACAGAAACTACGTTCTGTGAACAATTCTTCCTGTGATGGGAGCCACCGCAAATCAGTAGTAGTAACGTACATATCCGCTGCAAAGGAATGACGATTAACTACAAAATAGCGACAAGAAAGAACACGAGTCCAAACTGTAGGGCATGAGAATTTATTTATAAGGACAAACTGGTTTATTAGTGAATGCAGAATACCACGAACAAAGTCTGACGAACAGACACGCGGTAACGGCTATGCAATCCACGCGCAATGGAACTCACTCAAATCTCCACAAACCACACTGGGATTTTATTATGACAACCCCAATTTTAAGTACACATGCAGTGCTCCTAAACGTTGAATAACTGATTCAGAAAACTAATCCACTAATTCACCGAGCCTCATGCCCCTCTATCGCAAAGTTATAGACCAGAAGGAAACAATCCAATAAATTCCCAAATTCGTGAATTACTATCAATTCCTACATACGCAAGGTACTCCGAGCTAGTTTTTGATCTCTGAAACCTAGTAAGAGATGAATAAGAGACTCAATCAAGCTGAACAACCACAGTCACAAAATTACGAGCAGTAAGAACTAAAAGAAGGTCTCCGACATTTCTCTGGGCAGGGAAGCTACTCGCTCGCTCCGCAATACGCGCGTTCTGTGTGAGCCAATTTCAACCACTGGTCGCCGTGTCTCTAGGACTCAGAATAGTTTCCCTTAGCTTTAGATCAAAGTTGGCTAAGCTGTTCCTACATTCAGAGGAACTTATCCCAAGGCCAAAGATACAAATAGATACCTAAACGGACGACAAGCGCACTTCCAAGAAGACAACAAGAGGAAGTGGTAAAACGTAAGACGACGATGTAGATACATGACGACTTCTTTATCAGTTAATCCTTTAATAAGTATATAGTTAATATGGGAAACAAGTAAAATTCGAATGTAGTACTATAGTGGTGAAATACGAGTACCACTATGGCTGCCAGATATAGCACCCAGCTGATCATCTTTCTCTCAGTATGAAATTGTAGCAGCATGAACTCATAAGCTATGCTGTTAAGTAATGTAAAAGTGGGAAAAGGCCCTGAAAGTCAATGAAGCGACTTACACAGAGACGACTCAAAACGTAGGGCGCATGCAATATATAATAGTAAGAAGTATAGATAGTAGCTGTCGTTGAGAATGATCACACAATAGTTAGCATCATTGGCAGTGCAATAGAATTCTTGGTGACTTCGGGGAACTAATGTCCTACTTTTTTTTTCAATTTTAGCAGCATTATCAAAGCTGTTAAAATTTCAGAAGCACAAAATTTCGAAGCTATCTGTTTGAGGTTACAAATCTGTATGGGGCTACGAGAAATTATTTTATATTCTCAGTCCGTTTTAAAAACTTGTTATGTCAAAAATTATTTTAATTAAATAACTATTTTTCTGATTTTTTGTCTTGTATGTGCGAAATTTTTCAAGAAACATTTTGACGAGATTACAATACAGACACGTGGTAAATTTCAGGATTATTATAATTTCTTTCCACATGAGAAAACCAATTTATTGCTTCCTTTTACATATATATCGCGTTAAGGCCGCAAAGATAAAAATTAGAGACATTCATGCTCATTTGGAGGATTACCGGCAATTTTTCTTAGAGCGAAACATTCGCAACTGGAAGAGTAAACGGGGTAAATGGCAGTTGTACGCAAGGTACCCTCTGCCACACACCGGCAAGAAAGCGAGTTAATGTCGCTTTGTTACCCAGTTCTGATCTATGTTGATAATTTCACGTCTCTAGCTCATCGGGATGTTAGTTTGAAATCATTTGTAAGATTTGTACCAAATACACAAACAGTCAGAAAAACGAAGTACCCTCTCCACACACCAGACCGGAAAGCGAGTCAGTTTTACATTGTCATCCACTTCTGAGCTGTGTTGACAGTTTCAGGTCTCTAGGTCATCGGGAAGTTGATTTGGAATCGACTGAAAAATCTATATCAAACATACAAAGACAGCAAGAACGCGACCTAGTAAAAACGTGTTAAAAATAATTTAGTGCAAGTACGACTCACAAAATGTTTCTCGAGGAACAGAGGCTGGTTCGACGTATAGGGTGAATCGGGCCGTGAGAGATGGGTGTGGTGATGATGCAGACGACGCTGCAGATCTGACGAGCTACTGACGTGAGTGCAGCCGGCCAACGGGACGTCGTAGTGGTACTCCGGCCGGCTGCATTTAGCGGCTGCGTTTGGTGATTTGTATTTGCTTTCGAGAACGCCAGTTCTCCAGACACAAAAACAGCATGTTCAGCAACAGGTAAATCGCTTTTACGCCAGAACGGATCTCACATTGCATTCTCGTGCAAATAACGTAAAGTCAGGTTTGTCAGGTGTCTTGCTAGCAAGTATATTAATTTTCAGTGACAGTGTTAGTAATTTGAAACAGCTATTTCCTTCTGAGTAAAGCAGCAATTTATTTCTGTGAATTTTCTTAGTTTAACATTGCACTTCATATCATACGTCATTCATAATGTGCATCATTACTGAATTTTAGTTATATAATTTCCAATATTCCAATAAGCATACGATTAGTTTCTTTTGGCATTTAATCTGATTCAGTTTCCTTATTTCAAATTTTGTATTTCATGAAGTTTAAAGTTTTATTCCGCGACACTGCCCACATGTAGAACACGGGGCCAACCAACAATCAGTTTTTCTCAGCAGTTGAATCCGTGATCTAAAGTACATCTCACATGAGGAGAAAATTTTCGAAATCAGTGTATTCAGTTTTCTCACAAATAGACAATTTTTTTTATAGAAAGCTCACAACAAAGGTTCAAAATGGCTCTGAGCACTATGGGACTCAACTGCTGAGGTCATTAGTCCCCTAGAACTTAGAACTAGTTAAACCTAACTAACCTAGGGACATCACAAACATCCATGCCCGAGGCAGGATTCGAACCTGCGACCGTAGCGGTCTTGCGGTTCCAGACTGCAGCGCCTTTAACCGCACGGCCACTTCGGCCGGCTCACAACAAAGGCTTATAACAGTTATGACTATAGCTCAATTTCATCGCTTGACACCTCTCAGACAAATCCATCTCCAATTTCCTGGCGTCATGTTACTGTCAGGATCGTCGATGCTGCATGGACCTAGATGAGGTGGCCGGCGATACGGGGTAACTCGCCCAAAGCAAGTGCCGCAAGGCGCAGAAATGCTGCCAGTCGATCCTCCTGCTTGCAGATATGTTACGTCCATTACATTTCACGCTACATGCACAAAAGACGTAAATTTCCACAAACAATACGCCGATCAAAACCGACTAATTCCCTAAAGGGAAAAACGAATGAAAAGTCACGACCATACTTCATCAACTAGAGTGGAAATGGGTAACATATCGGTTCCCCAAACCGATAATTACACCTTAGTACATCCAGATACAATTCAAATTCAGACTGCTGCGTGGAGAAGAATGAAAGGACGCACTTCGGGAATTACTAGCAGAGATAGGAAGACAACCAAAAAGAGATCGGGGAAAATATTGAAGTGCAAAATACAATTATGACTGTGATGAAAAGAAACTGAAGATGAGCTAGACATGTTGGCTGACGATTGTATGGCAGATGTACCGAGGAAGGTCGTTGCTGAATTATGAGATCTAGGAAAAGAGCAAGATAACGTGGGGAACTAACTTGGGTGTATGTAGCCGAAGACTGTAATAGAAGGAAGATATGGAGGGGGCATTCATCGAGAAGTTAATGCCTAATAGCTGATGGCGAAGGAAATTTATTTAATCCAGCTCAGGCTGTTCCAACGCTGCCCTGTGGGATAAAGGCGACCATGGGCGCCCTTTTCTAGATTCTGTGCATGTGTGAGCTACTTGGCTACATCAGTGCCATGTACCTGCCGTTCCCCTAAACTGATAGGCAACCCCTCAGACACTAAAGCATCACGCGTTCGCATATGCATAAGGCTTTGCCTTCCCGGACTGCGCCGATTGCAACAAGGACGACAGACAGCAGGACAAGCGTCACCGGAGGTTCTCTCTGTCAGGGGCTATTTTCTCCACCGTGTCACGAGTGCGGAACTAGATCAACACGAATTTCTCGGCGCCCCAGCTATATAGGACGGTGCAAGCCAACATGTTGGCATTTCGCTCCACAGCAGCCCTGGACCAATTCGTGCGCCGGCTCTTAGCAACCTGTCAATAAGAGCCCGGACGGTAGCCACCGCAACAGGCCTTACAACTTTCCAGTGATATTCCGAAATGCCCCTGTCAGTCAGGTACACCGAACCCTTAACCTCCGTCGTTACGAATTATCAATGGCATAGTCTTCATGTTCCACTATGGTTATTCACTGTATTTTCCAGGCGTATGCCTGTTAGTGTGTGAGAAGTTGTATTATTAAGAAAAGTTTTCCTTTGTTATTAAATATTTCTATTGTGGTAATAATAAACGCTTGTTTTGTTATTGTTTCTTATCAAGTATCTCCCTGTGCGAATTATAGCACCCTGCTCGCGTGCTCTCAGCCAATGCAGTATTATAAGGCATGCTGTGGCCTGGCTGCAAGTCAGCTGTTTGTCCAGCCCTCTCACCTGTGTGAGTGTCCAGCTGCTCTCATAGGTAAGCACACGAGTGGCAACAGTCAGGTTCAGCTATTAGGATATTGTTTCATGCACATTATACAATACTCAGACAGACAGCTTGGACTCTAGCAAGCGGGACTTCATCCGTTTCTACGAAGGTTTCATACAACAAGGTCTTGATGTAACCCCCATGAACATGCAGCTTGAAAACACTGTAACCCTCGCACTCGCGAGTACAAACAGGGTTCTCAAACCTTTTGGGTGAAACTGAAACAAATGATAGTGGGTTCACAACCTATTCTATTGAGATAGGGAGCAAATGGCCGGAAATGCATATTTATTATGTTATGGACATACACAAGGTGCACCGCATAACAACAATGTTGCTAGTACTGCTTGTTCAGAGTGACGACCGCCAGTCTCAGTGCAGGCATGGCAACAGTGCATGAAGCTCTGTCGGAATCTCTCGAAGATCCCTAGTGTCTATTGTACCAGGAGACAGACAGCTTAGACCCCAGCAGGTCTTCATCCATTTCTATGACGGTTTCATACGCTAAGGCCTTGACGTAACCCCAAAGGAAAATGTCTGGAGCTGTGGGATACAACGATCGCGCTAACAGGACCTCTCCTCCCAAACATGATAGATATAGAGCTACGCCGGCCGCTGTGGCCGAGCGGTTCTAGGTGTTTTTAGTCCAGATCCGCGCTGCTTCTACGGTCGCAGGTTAGAATCCTGCCTCGGGAATGGATGTGTGTGATGTTCTTAGGTTAGTTAGGTTTAAGTAGTTCTAAGTTTAGGGGACAGATGACCTCAGCAGTTAAGTCCCATAGTGCTTAGAGTCATTTGAACCATTGATAAAGCTACCAGAGTTAACATCTAATGTCATGTGAGGTATTTGAACTAATATGTATTCATATTATTTCCAAATTTAGCGCCAAATTATGTACGTAAAATTACCGTTGATAGTCCAAACCGGCCACTATCTGGATAACCAACCAAGTATTCAAGTAATGATTATTATGCGATCTTAAAATAACTATGAGTGGAACTAAAATAAAAAATCTTAAAAAAGTTTGCTTTTAATCTTAATATGTGTAAATAGCAAACGACCCAAATGGTTCAAATACCTCTGAGCACTATGGGACTCAACATCTGAGGTCATCAGTCCCCTAGAACTTAGAACTACTTAAACCTAACTAACCTAAGGACATCACACACATCCATGCCCGAGGCAAGATTCGAACCTGCAACCGTAGCGGTCGCGCGGTTCCAGACTGAAGCGCCTAGAACCGCAGCAAACGACCCACTTGACATAGGCAAGAACTAGTAACCACTGAAATAAATAGACACAGATTCTGCACGTTGACTATAAAAAAACCGGCCGATGTGGCCGAGCGGTTCTAGGCGCTTCAGTCTGGAACCGCACGACCGCTACGGTCGCAGGTTCGAATCCTGCCTCGGGCATGGATGTGTGTGATGTTCTTAGGTTAGTTAGGTTTAAGTAGTTCTAAGTTTTAGGGGACTGATGACCTCAGATGTTAAGTCCCATAGTGCTCAGAGCCATTTGAACCATTTTTTATAAAAACCCTTTGCCTGATAGTAACATTAATCCCAATGACAAAGATTACACGTGTAATTATATACAGCTGAAGTACAGGGATCATCACTGATGCAATGGCAGCTCATGGCACACCAACTAAGCAAAGAATGCATGCAAAATTAAAATAATTCAAAAATTTAGGTATTTTAACCCATTTCAGTTTTCTTTAACTCCGCTATGTATCGAAAGATTCGTGAATAAGCACAGATCTGTCATATCCCGAGAGGGAGTGAGAAGGATACTGTTCATTGACAAGGTTTTCTGATTTTAACTGTTCCACTCACAGAGAGGCTGTTCGTGTAGACAGCTTGCAGCTCTCCAACTGTAAGGAACCTTACTAGCTAATTCGAATGAGCAGGGACACGGAATTCGGAGTCAATCTCAAGTAAGTCACACCCAATGAAACTCTCAATAAAACGGCTTAAAGAGGAACAGTACTCTTGGCGCTACCAAAAGAGATTTAATTAATTTCAAGGGTGACTATAACGTAATCGGCGAGGCAGCTTCCCAACTCAGATGCATCTAGCTCGCGATTCCCAGTGTATCTTCTGCTTGACGCTCTGACGATTCTAAGTTCGTAGCCCTGCGCTGACAGTCACAGCGATAGCGTCCCTTGACGACTACCTGACTGTGTGTTGTTCGGGGCTGCGCCTTCCGTACGGCGTATAGACTTCGACTGTGAGTGACGTTACCGTATTAGGAACGGATCACGAGGCACAGACGTCACGTTCATCGACTCGTTGCAGGGTTCACGAGTCAAAAGTTACCAGTCCTGTAACCGCTCCGGGCACTGGACTGAAGGGCTGTGACTTCACACCGCATATGATGGAGAGGCTGATCATGACATACTCCTTTTTCATCGGACAGAACGAGGCTGCATTTATCAGGACACGTGAACTCGCGGAACAGTGACCCATGCGGTTCAAAAGTTCTCATCACTTACAACACATCTACAGCCTCTGCATGTTGTGGAAATAGGAATGAGTGTGCAGTAAGCGCAACAAGAATTATGGAGCTAATCTTCTCCACCAAACCATTGCTACACATGTGAACTTTTGTCAAAGAACTAAAACCTAAAGAAGAAACTTTTGCTTATTTCGTGCTGAACAATGCAAGAACACACAGAGGCGGTGTATCTGAGACATTATTACGAATTCTATCATCAAAAATTCCATGATGCATAAAGTGCTACAGCCAGTTGCAGTATGGATATCGAGCAACAGTATCGGCATTGGTGAACTAGTACAACTTGAAGAATATCTGCTGATAATACACATGATTCACTTGACATATCGTCCGCCCAATATATCCACCCACTACGACTCCACAGTGATGTCTTCCTTCGACTTATTAATTTTAATTTTAATAATTAAGAGCCTCAGTTGCACCGTTTGCCTAGAATTTACCTAGGTTTCAGTCGGGATAACCCAACCCTTTCAGAATAACCGTAACTACCGTCTTTCCATAGTGGACATCGTCAAGCTAAAACTACAAATCCATAAATTATCGTCAGACTATAAAACTTACCTGGAACTGCCTCGGCCCCACCTCACGACCGCGATGCGGCAGCCACGAGTGCTGTACTGGAACTCCAGAGTTGACGATGAAAGACAGTAGTTAAGGTTATTCTGAAGAAAGTTGGGTTTTCCCGACTGAAACCTAGGTAAATTCTAGGCAAACGGTGCAACTGAGGCTGTTAATTATTAAAATTAATATTTACACAGGGCCGCGAAATGTTCAAGATATTCTTTCTTCGACCATCAAATGCAGTCTGCTTCCTTCCAAAGATATTCCACATACACCCTAAGCCCTGGGGTATTCTCTTTATTAAATCTCTTACATTAACGTCTTTAAGGAAATTATTCATCACACAATTTTTTTAGAAGAGCAACAAAAAGTTTTCATAACACATGAATTCATAACGAAGTTCTTATTGTGTTTAGAGATGCATGTAGTAATATATTCCAAAACTAATATACGTAGATATTTCACTGCTAAAATCGCGACTAAGGATAAAATCAAAAGATATCAATGTTGTGTTGCACGCTGTGGGATACTAAATCAATTCTGACAGCCAGTTATCACAGAAAGACTCTTCGTACGAGTTCTAATAAACAGATGTAGTCACTCAGTGTGGATGCACCCCGACATTTCACAGAATCTCCAAAGCATCAAATGATTTCTGAGATCGTAACGACAAAATATATACAGTACATTAAATCATGGACTATAGAATCCCAGAGACGTAAAAAAAATTCGTGGATGGATAGTATTAGACGCTACACAAGCTGCTTTGCGTGAGACGTCTAGATGTGCGTATGGATGTAAAAATAAAGGGATGTTTCATGTATGAGAATAAATTTGTAAATTAAAAGATACCAGATCGAATCTTGCCAATCACAACGCAGTCTTTTAATGCGAAGTACTGCGTGTAAGGTTTCCAGTTCTCGGGCTCTTCACTGATACATCATTCGGTGATTGTTATCTTTGGCTCTTAGGTTGTATAAATGTTGCATAACATTCTAAACGCATGATTTCAGTGATAAACACACGCACTAACTATATCAGAATTTTGTGCTCTTCATACATTCTCAAGTATAAATAAGGTTTGTGGGTGTACCAGACACAAAGAATGATCAAATACACTTATCGGAGCACGTATACCTATTGGCTCGCACAGGGGGTCTGGTCTCCATACAAGTTTTGTCTTTGGGGAAACTGCTCGTTATCCATTTTCATATCCACTGCTAGCAAAAGCGATTAACAGCTTGCTCGCAACGTCAAAGTGCTGCATTAATGCGTCACCGATTCTTGATGGAAGTTGAAGACATAATGACTGTATGACGCTGTCACTACTTCCAATGCACAAAAAGACAACAAACGTCCAGTTCACCTAGACGATGTTTGTCTTTCTATGCTCCATTAAACAGTGTTAAGTACGAGACAAACTAATAGTAAATGGGTAGCCTTCGTAACGTAGTGACAGTTGTCTTTATTACAGAATATGACTGGATTCCACTCTATATTCAACCACAGACTACTGTCTTTTCTATCTGATAGCACTACCAATAAAGATGGCGGCCTGCAGCATAGGCCAGCGTTGTTAAAGAGGCCGCAGCAGGCGGGGGATGAAAACACTGCCACATAAGGTGATGGAATGAGCAAGAGTGACGTCAGAGATGGATTACAGCCAAATAAGAACGGGGCAGTAGCTACACGGCATTCAGTTACCGCTTGACAAGCTCGTGAACGTATATCCACCTGACTCGGCTGGAAACGCGAGGTTTGTTTCGCCTTCATTACTCTCATGAATATTTCGTAACATGTTCTGTTAGTTTGTGACAGTATGCAGGAGACATAACAAATCGATAACCTGATTCATACACTGAAGCGCCAACGAAACTGGTATAGGCATGTTTATATGTAAACAGGCGGGATAAAGCGCTGCTGTCAGCAATGCCCATATACGACAAAAAGCGTCTGGCGCAGTTGTTAGATCGGTTTCTGCTGCCACAATAGCAGTTAGTAAGATTTAATTGAGTTTGAACGTGGTGTTGTGGTCGGCACACCAGTGATGAGACACAGTCTCTTCGAGGTAGCGATGAAGTGAGGATTTTTTCGTACGACTATTTCACGAGTGTATCGTGAATATCAGGAGTCGGATAAAACAAGAACTCTCCGACATCGCTGCGGCCGGAAAAAGTTCCTGCAAGAACGGGACCAACGACGACTGAAGAGAATCGTTCAACATGACATAAGTGCAACCCTTTCGCAAACTGCTGCAGATTTCAATACTGAGTCATCAGCAAATGTCAGCGTGCGAACCATTCAACGAAACATCACCGATATGGGCTTTCGGAGCCGAAGTCCCACTCGTGTACTCTTGATGACTGCACGACACAAAGCTTTACGTCTTGCTTGGGCCCGTCAACACAGACATTGGAGTGTTGATGACTGGAAACATGTTGCCTGGTCGAACGAGTCTCATTTCAAATTGTATCGAGCGGATGGACGTGGACGGGTATGGAGACAACCTCATGTATCCATGGACCCTGCATGTCACCAGGGGACTCTTCAAGCTGGTGGAGGCTGTGTAATGGTATGGGGCGTGTGAAGCTGGAGTTGTATTGGACCCCTGATACGTCTAGATACGAATCTGCAAGGTGACACATACACAAGCATCGTGTCTGGCCACGTGTATCCGTTCATGTCCATTGTGCATTCCGACGAACTTGGGCAATTCCAGCATAACAATGCGACACCCCACACGTCCAGAATTGTTACAGAGTGGCTCCAGGAACATTCTTCTGGGTTCAAACACTCCCCACACATGAACATTTTTGAGCACATCTTGGATGCCTTGGAACGAGCTGTTCAGAAGTGATCTCCACCCCTCGTATTTTTACGGACTTTAAGGTGTCAGTTCACTCCAGCAGTACTTCAGACATTAATCGAGTCCTTACCACGTCGTGTTGGGGCACTTTAATTTTACGTTTTGTCAGTGATAATTATTAATTGTCTTGATTATCACTAACCAAGACTAGGGTCCTGTTCCTATCATTGTAATCAGCAACCGTCACATTAATGGAAAAGACTAGCATTTTAAATTCATGAAAGAACCAGAAATTAAATCTTATATTTTACTATGTCTGTACAAAAGAGAAACTATATAATTTAACTGACAGTGTTGATTAATTTCTGTAGATTTAACTACTTTCATTAATCTTCTGAGAAATGGATTTATTGGTTAATTAAACCACTGTTTCTGGCAATATTGTAGTACGTCTTTTATTTCAACAGTGTTCTATTATCTTATGTATTTATGTGTATCTTTCGTGATTCTTGGCTTTCAAACGTTCGGCATTTTCTGTTTCCAATGCTGCCGATAGTGACGTACTCATTATTCTTTTATTGTGCTTCCGGTAATGAGCTTTTCTTATTTAAAGGAAATGGTCAGTGAAACCTAAAGACAGCCCATATTATAGTGAAATAACGTCACATTTAATAAATGTCTCTTGATTTTGAGTTATTACAAAGTATTTCGTGTAATGCAAATTAACTTTCAATCATCTTATAACATATCTCTTTTTTTTTTCTTTTTTTTTTTTTTTTTTTTTTAACCGAGCTCACCTACGTGCAGTGATCGCTACCATTTACGGATATTTCATTAATTACTATGTAAAATCGTATTTTCTCTCAAAATAATCAGCTTCACAAACCATGCTCAAACATGAGCTGGTGACTGCATTATTTGATAAAGGAACTTCAGTCTTGCTAAATTACTGTTAAAAATTAATAACATTCTCATTAACAATTCAAAATCAATTAACACAGTTGCGTAATTACTCTGGTCACGAACACTATTAGCGCAACGTTTTTCAGTGGTATAAAACATTCAGTAGTACAGTTATCTGCATTTTATCGGTATAGAATTTTTCATAACAGACGTCTTTTTCAAAAATTACAGAACATGAGATACACGTGTCATTAATAACCGGAGAATAGTTCTTGATATTTATTAAAGACTGTATACTGAGGGTAAAAGCACAACCTTCAGCATTTCAGTACCATGAAGACATTGTATTTGGAAGCTTAACTGTGCCCATTTTTTGTAACGAAATTATTAAACACAAGTAGATAGTTTTTAATAATGGACAGTTACCTAAACATTGTGTTAACAAAGAGGTTAGACATATTAATTTTACAGGAAAGTACTTCCGGATGTGCATGCTATCAGCTCCTGATTCGTGCTATATTACTAGATGCCCCACATAATGCCCAGTGACTCGACGTGCAAATGTCAGTCGTTCACTCACACAGATTTTTGATTGTCCCTAACGAAATAACCTGTAACCCTTTCAAAACGTAAGTATTGTGCGAAGGAAACCGGAAATGACGCATCCATCCATACATGTCTACTCTCTTTCAACGCCCAAACCAACAATAAAAGTACTCTCGGTGATTTAACAACTTCTGGAGAATACCCCAAGGGACTCCCTCTACGAGCTTTTTAAAAACCACCCATGGTTCTTTTCGCTCAGCGTTAGAAGTCCCATCAGAGCATTCGTCGAGCGTACAGTGCCCTCTGCTAATGAAGATTAAATCCCTGAGCCTTACCTTCCATTTTCTCTGCGATGTTTCTTCATTTCGATAAGAGCACACGAATCTGCCAGGGCGGACTTGCAGCCCATTTAAGAGCTTAAATGTTTCCAGAAAGATGGAATTAAAATGCGAAGGTACTGGTTCGCGCCTACTCAGAAACCCGGTTGCAAGACAAAGAGAGCCTTCTAGCCCCGTACTTAATCACAGCTTAGTCTTCGTCTGGTGGGGCGTTAAATTTCCGCCAATTTTAACATCAACTCTGAAACCACTTTCGTTATTGGCCGGGAATAACTACAGAATTTGATTTTGCTTCTGGGAATAGCGACGTCGAACATTTAGTCCATTAGCAGATATTAAGATCAGCTCATGACATTTGGATAGACAGGTTCTATGTAACCATGTAGTTGATTGACGCTTACGAGATTCTCGCAAATCTGCTTGGAAATACATCCTGTTCATGCTTACATTACAACTATAAAACTCTGTCGCCGTTTTCTGTAACTGGGATTCACCTTATCAATTCAAATCTTCTTCGTACTTAGCCTACGACATGTCTATTCACTACAAAAACCGACTCTGTGGTGCAGTCGTTAACAATCGCCACTCCAGCAGTATCTGGTTCATACCCTGGTTGCCTAGGGCATTTTACTCAGCAAAATTTCTGTACAAATGGCAAGTATTGTTTCAATGTGCAATATCCCATTGTCAGCTGGAAACCAATGCTTTGGGTTGAATTACGAAATCTTTTCTCTTTGTCTCACTCAGAAACTACATATGTACAGCTGTTGCCGGTTCTTTCATTTATGGCCACCCTAGGCGTCCTCTTGTTTGAGGTAGAGGAAATTGTATTTTTGTAGTGGCTCAAACAGCCTTCCTTCCGTCTCATCGTCAGACACTACGATACGCTCAACAAGCACTTGTTTCCCTCACTTGTAACATACCTTTTCTCTGTCTTAACATATGTCTCAAATTTCGGTTCGTAATATATTGGTGGTGGTACGGATCTCGAAGAGAAGGTAAACTACAAGCATACATTACATAATTGCCCTGCCTGTGTTTCTTGGTGCAAACGACTTACTTATCTTATAGTTTTAATGACATGCCGTACGTAAGTAACGAATTGTGTAATAAAACACATCATGAAAGTTAACCTTCGTTGGTTCACTAAGCACAGTCAACACTTCATCTGCATAGCTCAGCTGTTTCTGTATTCACTTTATCTCGTTTTAATAGTTTCTTCATTTCACACAGGAGTTTACCATTGCTCGAATTATACAAGAGTGTATTGAAAAGTATTGCCTCCCAATTTTTCAGGTGAAAACTCTTAAAAAGTCTTAAATAAAACATACGTTATTAACATTCTACATCTTTATTCTTAATGTCTACCTATTTTCAATCCTCTGCCGCTAAAGACCTCCGTATTGTAGCGTGTGACATGGCGGTGTGCAACGTAACTACGTCGGTACGTGATAAACAGCGTGCTGTAATCGACTTTTGAATTCGTAGAGTTCATCCACACATGGAACATTCTCTATTTCAGTACGACAATGCCATACTACCCATTAGCGCTGCGATACCTGCAACAAACCGATGCCTTCGGTTCACCATACAATTTTCATCTGCTTCCAAACCTTAAAGAACACCAGAATGAGATTTTCACTCTGCAGCGGAGTGTGCGCTGATATGAAACTTCCTGGCAGATTGAAACTGTGTGCCCGACCGAGACTCGAACTAGGGACCTTTGCCTTTCGCGGGCAAGTGCTCTACCAACTGAGCTACCGAAGCACGACTCACGCCCGGTACTCACAGCTTTACTTCTGCCAGTATCTCATCTCCTACCTTCCAAACTTTACAGAAGCTCTCCTGCGAACCTTGCAGAACTAGCACTCCTGAAAGAAAGGATATAGCGGAGACATGGCTGTGGCTGGAGAACCAACGATATACGCAGCGTCACTGTGTTGCAACCAGTGCAAACGGCGTGCATGGCAAACACGTACTGTGCAACCGGCACTCCAACCCCACACCTTTCAGACAACGACCCGTTTTTTGTTTGATGTGTGATCCTCAACGCTCCACACGCTGCATATTAGTACATTGGGATCAATGCAACCTTATAACGAAGTTCAAATTAAATATTTGAATAGTTGTATTTTGTCTGATAAAGTTCTAAACATGGAAAGCATACAGTTCAGAATGTTTTGCATCCAACAATAACGTGTTCCGTTTTGATTGTTTCATTGCCAATCAACGCAGAGTGACAGCAAACAAAACAGCAGACGCAAAATAAACTCTTTACACTTTCGTTGGGTTAACTCACCTGGCACAACGAGAGTGCTTCCTTCTAATACCCAAAAGCTACGCAGAAGTATTTCCATACCTAACTCTTATTAAACTGTTGCATATCGCAGTCCAGTCCGAATCTCCTCACAATTATCTTTCATATATCTCCGCCTCCTTCGTATATTAGTGCTCTCCAGTTGTTTCCATTCTTCATCTCCTTCTTCTTTTCCTATCGCCACCACTTCCTTCATTATTTCTTTGACAACTCCTTTTTCTTCTGTTTGTCAAAAAACTGCACTTACAAATAAATAGCGCCAAAGGCTCACTGCCTGTCCGTCGTGTCCCAGTTACTCCACCGTATAGATATCAGTACTCTTACACACTGAAGTATAGTGATCGCATTGCAGCTTGTGTCAAACTGATAAGCACGATAGGCCGATTTTTATCCTTTGGTATCCCGCGAATACAGTGATATTCTTCACAGCATTTCGCTTGTGACTTTTACAAGCTACTAAGAAGAAGGAACTTATTTTGGTATACTGTGTGCGTTTTAGTTTAAATTCTTAAATATTTTGTGTGTTTATGTGTCCAGTAGCCACAGTTTTGCGCTGTAATAACTGTCGAGTGTGTAGTTCTGCCGTCTTTAGTTTGGATAGGGACAGTGATTGTTGCATTCAGATGCAACCTGATTTCCTACACTTAGCTCCAGGTTGTGCTGGCTTCGGTCACGCAGCTTCAGGCTGTTGCTAGTGGGCAGCATTGTTGTGGGCTAAAGGCGCTGCAGTCTGGAACCGCGAGACCGCTACGGTCGCAGGTTCGAATCCTGCCTCGGGCATGGATGTTTGTGATGTCCTTAGGTTAGTTAGGTTTAACTAGTTCTAAGTTCTAGGGGACTAATGACCTCAGCAGTTGAGTCCCTTGGTGCTCAGAGCCATTTGAACCATTTTTTTGTTGTGGGCTGGACATGGGCATCTGGGGAATATCCATCATGTCCCACCTATACTACTATTGGTCCCCTACTGTGACTACCTTGGCGACTGCCTGCATTGAGGATGATTTCTCACATGTGGCCGAGTGGGAGTCATTTCAAGATGTGACAGGCGGTAAAAGATTTTCTGGGGCGCCAATCTGAAGACCTTCCCGGTTCGTCTAACAAACAGATGTGCTTGAAAAAATCCTGATACAGATGCAGTCTGTTTCCATTTTTCAGAGCAAGCGTCGTGGCCTGCAAGACCTGGGCATTCACAGAGGGTGGGATTACAGATAGTTGGGAGCGCCAATGTTAAGTGCACAATGAAGCCCCCTTAAGGACGTTGCTTCCAAGGAGCGGAAGATATCTGTTGTGCACCGGGAGACTCATCCCAGATGTGGAATGGCTGCTTCCAGATGCCTTGAACAGCTGAATGTGCAGCCAACTGTAAGTGCTGAGTCATGCCAGATTTAATGATGTGAACCGTTTTGGATCAGAGGAGATTCTCTATGGTTTTCGGCAGCTATTTTAATTAGTGAAGACTGCCAGTCTTGCTTGCAAAATGAAGGTTGACTCATCACCTGTAGCATCGTCGACAAGACCGACTGCAGCCCTTTGGTACAGACCCGCATGGAGGGTCTGAATCAGAGGGTCAGATGGTGCTGTAGATTTCTCAGCTGGCGCTGTAGGGTGGTGAGGTTTCGGTTTTTACTCTAGGTTCGCTACACATAGGAGGTTGCTACACGGGTAGCAAGTGCTGTGTGGAACTGAATGGACGATATTTGTAGTTTAGTTGGTCTCGGAAACTACAAAAAGGGCTTCTGTCTCAAAGAGTGCAGGACAAATGCAAGACGAGGGTATACATAACAACAATGAGTACTGCAGTTGTAAAACTAGCTTCGATTCAAAGAAATAGTATCGGCGGAAGTTGAGAGATTCATACCGAATAAATTAATAAAAATATGGTGCTGATCGGTCATGATTTGCAAAACAAGTCAGAACACTGTTACAGAGGCATCGAAAACAGCTTGCGAAATTTTAAAGAACGCATTATCTCCAAGAAACTAGAAACTTAGCGCAGACTTCGCTGCGAAATATTTTTAATAGCTTCCACAACGAAACTATGTCTCGAAATCTGGCAGAAAATGCAAAGAGATTCTTATCATGTGTAAAGTATGCCAGCAACAAGACCTCACTCAATACTTTCACTGCACGATACCAGTGTTAATATTTCCAGTGACAGTGGCACTGAAGCAGAGTTACTAACAGTTTACAGAAACTTCTTTACCGAAGAAGATGAAGTAACTATTCCAGAATTTTAATCAAAAACTGCTACTAACGTGAGTAACCTGAAATATATAGTCCCGGTGTAGCGAATCAAATAAATCACTTAGCAAGAGTTAGTCTTTCGGTACAGCTATGTTTCTTTCAGGTATCCTAATGCAAGAGCACCATACTTAGCGGTTATATTGAAGCGTCCGCTCGACGAATGATACGTACCTAAAAATTTGGAAAGTTACACAGGTCACACCAATACTCAACAAAAAAATCAGGAGTAATCCGATCAATTACAGACCCATATCACCGACAATAATATGCAGTAGAATTCTGGAACACATACCTTGTTCGAATATTATAAATTAACACGAAGAAAATGTCCTATTGACACAGTCAGCAAGGCTTCAGAAAATATCGTTCTTGTGAAACACAACTAGTTTTTTATGAAATCTCTAGATTTCCAGAGGACTTTTGACACCGTTACTCACAAGTGGATTCTAATCAAATTGCGTACCTGTTGAGTAGCGTCTCTATTGTGCTCCTAGATTCGTGATTTGCTGTCAGAAATATAACAACCCGTAGTAATCAATGGAAAGTCATCGAGTAAAGAGAAGTAATATCTAGCCTTCTGCAAGGTAGTGTTATAAGCCGTCTGCCGTTCCTAATCTAATTATAGGAGACAATCTGACCAGTCCTCTTTGACTGTTTGTAGATGATGTCGTTTAATCAAGTTACCAGAAGATTAAAAAATTAGAAAATGACTTACACACACAATGGAATATAACAAACGCAAATGACTGTAGGCAGAAAAGATTGCAGTGTGCATTATAGAGACAGAAGCTCTAGTACTGGATTGGGAACGAGGTAAGGATTGACAGTGCTTTTGTATAAAGCAGCAGCCGACGCAGGAAGAATTTAAAGTTGACTAACGAAGTCACTAAAAATAGTATTACACATAGAAAAAGCATTAAAAACATCATAAATATATTTTATAAAGGTATTTAAGAACAGGCAAAATGAATTAAGGTTATTCAATGACACTGAAATTCTTTCAGAGACGGCGCAAAGCCCTGCAAAACGGATAATGACATGGAAAGAAGTTTTATGATGATCATCACTGAAGATAAAACAAGGGTGATGAAACGTATTCAAATAAAGTCAGATGATGCTTGGGGACGGTGTGGCCGAGCGGTTCTAGGCGCTTCAGTCTGGAACCGCGTGACCGCTACGGTCGCAGGTTCGAATCCTACCTTGTGCATGGATGTGTGTGGTGTCCTTAGGTTAGTTAGGTTCAAGTAGTTCTAAGTTCTAGGGGACTGATGACTTCAGATATTAAGTCCCATAGAGCTCAGAGCCATTTGAACCATTTTGATGTTTGGGGAATTAGGAATCGCTTGCTTTTTTTTTGCCAGCAAATTGACAGACAAGGATACGCGTAAAACAAAAAGTCATAAGAGTAAGGACATCTTTTCTGATAAATATAAATTTGCTAACATCGAAAAAGATTGAGGAAAACTTTTTGAAACGATATGTCGAGGGTATGTGTTAGTGGTAAACGTACAGATAGAAAGACAATAGTGTGGTGTCGAGCCCACTCGTGTCTTACAGGGTGCCTAGAAAGCTGTTTTCTCGGATAACTAGACAACATACAAGCAAACCATATTAATGCAGTTCATTACGGTCATTGAATTGATAATACACATATCAAAAAAAGCTTTGCATTACCTCGGTTACGAGAGTTCCGGCACCTCTACAGAAAATTGGAATAGAGATCAACATAAACATCATTTCCGACCTCTTCATTGCTCATGAAAACTACACATAGCATGTTGTACCACCATACAGCGAGACCTTCAGAGGTGGTGGTCCAGATTGCTGTACACACCCGTAGCTCTAATACCCGTTAGCACGTCCTCTTGCATTGATGCATGCCTGTATACGTAGTGGCATACTATTCACAAATTCATCAAGGCACTGTTGGTCTAGATTGTCCCACTCCTCAAAGGCAATTCGGTGTAGATCCCTCAGAGTGGTTGGTGGGTCACGTCGTCCATAAACAACCCTTTTAATTTATCCCAGGCTTGTTCGGTAGGGTTCATGTCTGGAGAACATGCTGGCCACGCTGGTCGAGCGATGTCGTTATCCTGAAGGGAGTCATTCACAAGATGGGCACGATGGGGGCGCGAATTGTCGTTCATGAAGACGAATGCCTCGCCAATGTGCTGCCGATATGGTTGCACTGTCGGTAGGATGATGGCATTCACTATCGTACTGCCATTACGGCGCCTTTCATGACCACCAGTGGCGTACGTCGGCGCCACACAATGCCACCCCAAAACAGCAGGGAACCTCCACCTTGCTGCACTCGCTGGAGAGTGCGTCTAAGGCGTTCAGCCTGACCGCGTTGCCTGCAAATACGTCTCCGACGATTGTCTCGTTGAAGGCATATGCGAGACTCATCGGTGAAGAGAACGTGATGCCAATCCTGAGCGGTCCAATTTGCATGTTGTTGGGCCCATCTGTACCTTGCTGCATGGTGTTCTGATGACGAAGATGGACGTCGTCATGGACGTCGGGAGTGGAGTTGCGCATCAATCGTCCTATTGCGCACTGTTTGAATCGTAACACGACGTCCTGTGGCTGCACGAAAAGCATTATTCAAAATGGTGGCCTTGCTGTCTGGGTTCCTCCGAGCAATAATCCGAAGGTAGCGGTCATCCACTGCAGTAGTAGCCCTTGGGTGGCCTGAGCGAGGCATGTCATGGATAGTTCCTGACTCTCTGTATCTCCTCCATATCCGAACAACATCGTTTTGGTTCACTCCGAGACACCTGAACACTTCCCTTGTTGAGAGCCGTTCCTGACACAAAGTAACAATGCGGACGTGATCGAACCGCGGTATCCACCGTCTAGTCATGGTTGAACTACAAACACGAGCCGCGTATCTCCTTCCTGGTGGAACGACTGGAACTGATCGGCTGTGGGACCCACTCCGTCTAATGGTTCAAATGGCTCTGAGCACTATGGGACTTAACTTCTGACGTCATCAGTCCCCTAGAACTTAAAACTACTTAAACCTAACTAACCTAAGGACATCACAAACCTCCATGCCCGAGGCAGGATTCGAACCTGCGACCGTAGCGGTCGCGCGATTCCAGACTGTAGCGCTCGGCCACCCTGGCCGGCCCCTCCGTCTAATAGGCGCTGTTCATGTATGACTGTTTGCATGTTTTTGCGGGTTTAGTGACATCTCTGAACAGTCAAAGGGACTGTGTCTGTGATACAATATCCACAGTCAACTTCTGTCTTCAGGAGTTCTGGGAACCAGGGTGATGCAAAACTTTTTTGATGTGTATACTCTGTATTTACAACGAGTTGTCGCAAGCAATGGGCGAAATTCAAATAATCAATGTCCTTCGACGTATACAATTCTCATGTAGGCAATGAATGACATGTAGGCATAAGTTCATAAGTACCACAAGTCACGGCTCTTCTAGTGCTCTCTTCCAGTCCGTGCCTACTAGTGTTCGTCTTCTACTGTGCGGCTGAGGCTGGCTGGAGCGGCGTTTGTATTCTCTTCGGATAGAGGCTGCTCCTGCCGCGGTGCGGTCCCAGTCAGCGTACTATTGCCTGACGTCGTCTCACAGCCTTCTCTGCGGTTACGTTCGATCTTCGTACCGGCGCTTGTCGTTACGCCGGAACAAATAGAGGCTTTTTAAATGTTTTGTTGCAGAAGAATGCAGAGGATTAGTTGAGATGGAAACTAAAAAGGACGTTTTGAATTAAAGTAAGACTAAAGGAGATTTGTGGGACAACGAGACTAAAAGAACAGGTACTTTGACAGGACACATCTTGAGGCCTCAAGGAATAGTTAATGTGGAGGTGGGAAGAAGTTAGAGGAAGAGCAGTACGAGGTGCGGCTAGAAAAAAACCGGACTAGTACTGGTGAAACAATAAAACGAATTCAATAAGGCTGAAAGTCGCGTGGCCTGTCACGTGACTCTCGCTCCGCCTACTGCTCGAGTTTCATCTGCCTCCTGCACTCAGTCTGCCCGTGGCGTCTGTTTTAAGTAGTTGGCGTTTTGTCTGTGCGTCGGAAAATGTTGAGTGTACAGAAAGAACAGCGTGTTAACATCAAATTTTGTTTCAAACTAGGAAAATCTGCAAGTGAAATGTTTGTAATGTTACAACAAGTGTACAGCGATGATTTTTTATCGCGAACACAAGTGTTTGAGTGGTTTAAACGATTTAAAGATGACCGCGAAGACACCAGTGATGACACTCGCACTGGCAGACCATTGTCAGCAAAAACTGATGCAAACATTGAAAAAATTGGTAAACTTGTTCGACAAGATCGCCGTTTAACAATCAGAGCAGTGTCTGAGTTAACAGGAGTTGATAAGGAAAGTGTTAGGCAGATTCTTCATGAAAGTTTCAACATGAACAAAGTGTGTTCAAAAATGGTTCCAAAGTGTCTCACAATTGAACAGAAGGAACGCCGAAGAATGATTTGTTCTGACATCCTGGAAAACATTGAAAGTGATCCCACCTTCTTACAAAATGTTATTACTTGCGATGAATCGTGGTTTTTTTACTTACGATCCCGAAACTAAACGCCAATCGATGCATTGGAAAACTCCTGGTTCTCCACGACAAAAAAAAGCACGAATGTCAAAATCGAAATTCAAGGCAATGATGATGATTGTTTTTTTTTTTTTTTTTTTTTGACATCAAAGGGATTGTGCACATTGATTGGGTACCAGAGGGACAAACAGTGAATCAGCATTACTACATTAGCGTCCTGGCTACCCTACGGAGAAAACGGAACGATTTGTGGAGAAAAAAGTCATGGATCCTTCACCAAGACAATGCCCCAGCTCACAGTGCGTTGTCAGTGAAGACGTTTTTGGCAAAACACAACATTCCCATCTTAGATCATCCACCCTACTCACCTGATTTGGCCCCCTGTGACTTTTTTCTTTTCCCTAAAGTCAAGTCAGCTTTGAAAGGAACTAGATTTGAGACTGTTGAAGCAGTAAAAGAAAAAGCGACGGAAGTAATGTATGGACTTACCGAAAATGATCTGCAGCATTGCTATGAACAGTGGAAAATTCGTATGGAGCGGTGTAGAGACCGAGGAGGAGAGTACATTGAAGGAGATAACATGAAATTGTAAATAATTGTAAATAAATGTTTTTTCCAGCATCAGTCCGGTTTTTTTCTAGCCGCACCTCGTATGTACTGTAGAGAGAGGCCAAGGCTTGATTACATTGAAGACACTTATGTGAATGTAGCTTGCAGCAGTTACGCAAAGGTGAAGATACTTGCAAGCGATTACTAGCGCGGAGTGCTTAATCTGATTTACCTTCGGACAGAAGACCATAAAAGAACAAAAAAGTAACTGAAATTGCTAATACACCGTACACTATACTATGATTAATCGACCTGATTTTATATTTGTCACTTGGCGCTACGTCGGTGACACATTTTCTGTCTGCTGCGCACCTATTAACGTACTGATGTATTGTCGAAACACACAGAACACAGTTTCGTCCATTGCAGCTGGCGACAGTTAAATCAGCAGCAGATAATTGTCTAAAACGAATTACACGTACACACAGCATTACTAGAAACCCACAAGTTAACTGTCACTTCATTGTGGTGAATTGGCAAAAGCAGACTGTGAATGTGACGTTGAGAGCTTTGTTTACAGCTTTGCGTCTCAATCATTTTCAAGGGGTTTGTCAAAACAATTTTCCATAATAGTGGGTTTGGAGATTACACCTATTACTGTTTCCTTAGTTTCTGCGGCTTTGTCTTAATACTAATACTAATAATAATTATTATTATTTTAAAATTGAACTGTTTTATAAGTGTAACATCAGAATTTTATCACATTATTTCTACAACAAATTAATTGAGAGCTGGTTTGTCACGACGGGGCAGGATAAGGTTGCGATTGTGGATGGAGCCGTAATCAGTTACTCTCTGTTGCACAACAAATACGTAAATGTGATTTACAGAAATTAAAATTTTAAAACAACCCATTAAAAACATAATAGACTGTGTGACGGCTCATCACAAAAAAATTCCAAAATGATAGGGCCGAAGGCCACCAACAATAACCTCAAACAACAAACGGCTGAAGGCCTGAAGTAAAAGTCAGAAGCTCGCCGGTGTGACTGAGCGGTCTAGGCTCTTCAGTCTGGAACTGCGCGACCGCTACGGTCGCAGGTTCGAATCCTGCCTCGGGCATGGAGGTTTATGATGTCCTTAGGTTAGTTAGGTTTAAGTAGTTCTAAGTTCTAGGAGACTGATGACCTCAGCAATGAAGTCCCACAGTGTTCAGAGCCATTTTTTTAAAACTCTGAGGAACAATTCCAAATAGCACATATTAAGATAAATACTTTGCTTTAAAACAAACCGTAACACGGCTGAAGGCCTTATTATAAAAGAAGTGAAATTATCATTCGGCTGAGGCCACAAACAATTTCAAATAACAAATGGCTGAAGGCCTGAATTAGAAGTCAGGAAAACAATTCCAAATAGCACACATCTCAACAAATACCTTGCTTTTAAAACAAGTTTGCTTTAAAAAAACTTATTGTAACACAGCTGAAGGCCTTATTACGAAAGAAGTGAAATTATTGCTCGGCTGAAGGCCACACACAACTTCAAATCACAAACGGTTGAAGACCTGAATTAGAAATCAGAAGAACAATTCCCAATTCAACAAATGCTTTGCTTTTAAAACAAGTTTGCCTACAAAAAAACTGTAGCATGACTGAAGACCTTATCACCAAAGAAGTGAAATTATTGCTCGGCTGAAGGCCACACCAACAATAATTAGAAAATTACAAATATCCTTGAACCAAACTCACAATCTATGGAATCAGAACAAGTGGTTCTCAGCAAGTGTTCCAAGCGTCGGTCTGGGAAGATAGCTCAAACATAAGGTAAGGTGAGACAGGCAGCCAAGAGTTGTATTCACGCCACTCAACTAGGGGCAGCTTCAGCGCTGACCGACCGACAAACCAATCCCCCTAACGTCCAAAAATGTTCAAATGTGTGTGAAATCTTATGGGACTTAACAGCTAAGGCCATCAGTCCCTAAGCTTACATACTACTTAATCTAAATTATCCTAAGGACAAACCCATGCCCGAGGGAGGACTCGAACCTCCGCCGGACCAGCCGCACAGTCCATGACTGCAGCGCCAGACCGCTCGGCTAATCCCGCGCTGCCCCTAACGTCCGATCAGCGGTACAACGATGGTATTTTTAGGCAAGGGCGAAGAGACAGACACCACTACGTCTTCAGAAAAGGCCGAAGGAATCACTAGAACCAAGGTAGATCTCCCTCTCTCCCTCAAAAAAAAAAAAAATACACAATACATTACAAGAGGCTGACGATCTACTCGCCGTGAAGGACAGCATCAACACGACAAGGACAGGTGCACCGCCGGAAAAGTACACTGACCTCCAGGGCAGGTAGCTTGGGCGTTAGCGGTCACAAGGCAGAAAATACAGCAAGTTGCACTTCACTGGCCGAGCGGTTCTAGGCGCTACAGTCTGGAACCACGCGACCGCTACGGTGGCAGGTTCGAATCCTGCCTCGGGCATGGGTGTGTGTGATGTCCGTAGGTTAGTTAGGTTTAAGTAGTTCTAAGTTCTAGGGGACTGATGACCTCAGAAGTTAAGTCCCATAGTGCTCAGAGCCATTTGAACCATTTTTTTTGCACTTCACTAACAAGAATAGTATTAAATTCAATGATGGATAACAAATAGAGAAAGACGGCTGCAATATTTCACCACCTCTAAACACTTCATTCGTTGCCGCCAGGCTCAGCGGTCCTGGGAGCAACAACCCGTCGACGAAAGGCGAGATCTCTAAATAGTCCAGGTTGCATTAGCAGTTAACTCTTCACTTAACTTAAACGTCCAGGGTTCGATGTGCAACGAAATCGTCGCTCTCTCAGTTACCCCTCCTGGATCCAGCAGCGGCAGCACGCCGCCAGCGGCCCCTTGCGCTTACCCTTGGCGCTGCAACGACTTGCTCGCTGCTGCGCCCCAACCGAACCATCTCCGTTCGCACCCTCCTCACCAAATCCAGTACGCAGACAGCATTAAAATAACTGCTCATTCAAAACCAAAAGATACACACGGATCCAGGAAAACAATTCCACCAACAACTCACAATACTAAAACCAGTCACTGTGAAACAACATGGACGAATTATAAGTTGGCACAAACACAGAGAAGTCAAAAGCAGTCGGAAGGCCAAATACACGTCGTCCGCTGCGACGAACGACCGAACGACCAACGAACGGTCGTCCCCACTAAAGTCAGCCACGGGAAAGATCCCAGTATAAATCGTCGACTGACAACTTATTGCCATGAGGGCACTTCGACGGGCGGACACACACACACAGGTGAAAGTTGCACTACCCGAATATCACGGTCCATTCAACTAAAACTCGCTGAATCCGGTCCTTGACTTGGTCGTGCACTCTCGCGACCACATCCTTCCATCGGACAGTGCATGTGTGTCGCTAGCGGTCGGGCGAGTACTGGCTGTCCGGACCTCACTGCTACTCCGTCCCAACTCAACTTGCTCGACACACGACGACCCGGAAATACCCGAGGCCGCTCCAAAGATGGTACCACAGTACACGCTATCGATAAGCGCTGCTGCTGCCACTCACGCACAGACAAGGCGAGCAAACGTAGTGGCGCCAGTGAACACACTAAGAAAACGAGACGCCACTATCGCTATAACAAGATGCCAAGCTATGAACGGCATCAACGCGAGCCGCACACGCCTCATTAATATTTACGGCGAATGCCTGATTTAAAGTTACGAAACAACGTTAGGAACGCATTTGATTTCGCCACAATGGAAATTTAGTCTTCCAGTGTCTTTGTGTCCTAACAATACTGACAACAGCACCGCGACTCCACTATGGAACGGTTGCATGGCGGCGACGCCTTTGATTTTTAACAACTGCCTACTTTTTCTTTCGTTGTGGTAAATGCAGTAAGTTGTCAGTTGTGTATGAGAATCGTTTCCACTCACATTAAAATGAATAACTCGTTGGAAAGGGGTTGTTTGAAGGGAAAGAGGGTTTAACAAAATCGCAAATTAGTGTTGTGCCACCAGGTCATTCATCTTCTAGTGATGTGTGTCAATCCGACAATAGTGAACCCGTGTGTAAGCAACTTAAACTATTACGATAATTACATTAGGTTTCGGTTTTCATATATGGGTGACAATGACTGTCCAAGACCATAGTGTGTTGTCTGCGGCGACATTCTTGCTTACAGTTGTCTGAAACCTCCTCTACTTAAACACCATTTAGAAATTAACCACCTCACCCATGTAAATTAATCTGCCGATTTTTTTTTTTTTTTTTTTTTTTTTTTGCACTGAAAGTTGAGTCAAAAAGTTCTTTAACTAATTTTATACCACAATACGATCAACCGCCGCACTAAATACATGGCATATTACGTCGAAAATGAAACTCTGTAAAGAGTTCGGCCAGTTGTTTTGCAGTTCAGCTTGACGAATCGACTATGTTGCCAGTTTCGTCCGCTATATTATTGGGGAGTTGGTAGAAGAGGAACTGCTATTCTGCATATCCTTAAAAGAGAGAACTACGGGAGGAGATATATTTAAGTTACCAGACGAATACTGTCGCGAATATTGAATAGATTGTACTCGCTGTATAGGCATTTATTCAGACGGTGTTAAAGCTATGACGGCGTTAAAGCTATGCTGGGTTTATTGCCAAAGTGAAATCGATAGTACCGAAATTTTTTGGACACTATGTTGCACTCACAGACAGGCTCTTGTTTCTAAACGCATGCCCTGTGGATTGAAATCTGTGCTGGACGTTGCAGTGAAAATTAATTTTATTAAGGCTCGCCCTACAAATTCCTGCGTGTTTACAGTGCTTTGTGAGGTACTAGTGTTTATTGTTTCACAATGATGATAGGTGGCTACCTCGAGGCAGAATTGTTTCCAGACTGTATGAGCTTAAAGACGAAGTTTACGGTTTTCTCAGGGGCCATGGAAGATGAAATCTAGCTTCAGACTTTAGCTTATCTGGCAGATATTTTCTCAGAAATTAACGGTTTAAACTTATCTCTCCACGAGTCAGATACGACCGTTCGTATTCTCCAAGACCGTATCGAATTATTAATTAAATAACTTAAGTTTTGGGAAACGTGTTTCATTAGGAACCAAACAGAGTGCTCTGATACCCTTCACGACTTCTGCACGAAAAGGTCAAGAACATGTTTAAGGAATATTTGAAGGGACTTGCAAATTACTTCTGAGGATATTTCTCTGCTATATCCAATAATAACAACTTGTTTCGCAGTACCTTCGAAGAGTCAACGATTTTAAAAGTCACATTAAGCATAAATGAGAAAGAGCGGCTTTTTGGAATTTCCGTTGATCTTCAGTAACAGGAAAGCTATATATCTTTGTCATTAACTGGATTATGGATAAGTCTGAAGGAGCTCCTAGTGCCAGTGAATAAAGCCATAACGGCTTTATTATCCTTTTCATTCACATATTTCTGTGAAACGTCAGTTTCTCCATATGCCTATTTATAAAGTAAATACATAAACAGACTTCGTGCTGAAAGTGATTTGAGACGTTATTTAACTTCTGTGGTCCCTGACTTCAAAGCTCAGTGCCATGGAAAGCAGCGCAACCTTCTCAGTGAATTTCAAGTAAGAGGTGAATAATTACAACGCATACTTGTATTTTTTATTGCAACTAGGTCTGCACACTGTGTAACTTCTAAGCCATAACTACTATAAATTTATGTTGTAACCGTTAAGGGCTAAGTTAATTTAAGATTATTAAATCTTTTGCTTAGAATTAAATTTTATGCATGTACCTGTATATATATTTAAAAGTCAGTGGTTCATCCAGCTCAGATAATTGTAGAAGGGGTTTGCGAGTCGAAAAAGGTTGGGAACCGCTGGTTCAGGGGAACTGAGTTCCAGGGTGTGAAGTTTCAACTAGCAAATAATTTTAACCAGACTGCAAACGTCTTAGTTTATGTAAGTAAGTCCATTTAAGCTGTGTATCAAGGTAATCCGTTGTGTACAATATTGCTTGATTTCTGAAAATCGGCAACACAGTTTTTTTTTTTTTTTTTTTCAAGACAAAGGTAAGGTATGGCTACGTTGGGTATCGAAAGAAATTTGTGACAAGATTGAGAATTTCTTCGTAGGGAGCATGCAGCATGGTACCTCGGATGAAGAGTCATCGCCAGATATAGAACTTCAGACGTTCCTCACAGAAGTGTGTTACGACTTTATGGTTCGTGTAGTGTGTTACTGACCTGGTGGACAACATTATTACCAATCTTAGACTTTCTGCAGATAATACAGCTATCTATAATCAATTGCTATCTCACAGATCTTCATAAATATTCAGTCATATGTTGACCAGCGGGAAAACGCTCCTATCGGAGCACAAAAAAGGGCGAATGTCCTCCTGTTTAAAAAAACTCTGCGAAGTGGTGTACCAGTTGCCTCATTCTACCTTCCTCAGCAGCTTTACAAATTTCCCAAAAATTTTGGCATGCAAACATATTCGTTGTACTTTTAACATGCTTGTCACTTCTCACTCCCCTAAGCTCAAACCCACAAGTAAGTCACTCCTACACACCCAATCCCTCTTGCCGTTTCTCACTTACATATTAAGCCCAAACCATTGTCACTATCTCTTTGTGTCTCTTCAACTGTCACTGCCTCATGTCACGCAGCCACAGTCTCCTTCTGCTCTTCTACTACTCTCTCCTCTCACTGCATGTTGCTCTCTGTTACTGCCACTATCTGATTCATTCCTTCCCACTGTCTCTTCTCACTATCACACTCTCTCTTTTCCACGTTGTCATTGGTATAGACTCTCTCTCCCTTCATCACTGCTTCTCTCCCAATTCCACTTCTCTTTATTCCTCTCTCACTGGTACTAACTCCTTCACCCTTTTCCCACTGCTGTTTTGTAACTGTCAACTATGTTCCACAGCGTCCCTCTCTTTCTCTCACATAGCCATTGTCTCCCTCCCACTTTCTATACCACAACCACTGCATACTAACTTCCAGTATTTCTTACTTTCACGTTTCTTTTCCACTGCCGTTATATCCTATCTTACCATAAAAATGCACGAATATATTCGCATTGCAAAATTTTTGGGAAAAGTTTTAAAGGTGCTGAAGAAGGTAGATTGAAGCAACAGCTACCCTACTTTTCAGTCATGGTCTTTTCAGAAGGAGTGTATTCGCTCTGTTTGTGTCCTGATACGAGCATTTTCCCGCTGGTTCCCCTCCTTGCCACGGTACAAAGGGTCGGAAAAACGTTGATAAACTTCTTACGTGCAACTGAAGTAACCAAAATCTTACATCTCAAACCAGATTTTACGTGAAAAAAATTTTGCTCTTCTGTATCTCGGAAACGAATAACGATATCAAGAAAATTGTCAAGGTTGCTCGAGATCGGAATGTTAGGAACTGATCGTACAAATTTCAGCTATCGACTATGCATAGCCATCTTGAAATCCACTCTAGCTTGATACACAAAAACCAAGATGAAGTATAAGAATTTTTGAAATCGGCTAGATGGCACTTCTAGACAAATGCCCAGAGAAGTAACGATTACATTTCGGAGAGTTACCGGGAATAGTTACATAAAAATCAGATGTTTTTGATCACGAGAATGGCAGGTCGAAAACGCGGACGTACCACCAACATACTGGGTATAGGCATTTACAAATCAGATGTTAGCGATCACGAGAACGGCAGGTGGATGACCTTTTTTTTTTTTTTTTTTTTTTTCTAATGGACTTGTAGTCCGGGGTGAATATGTTACAATACAGCATCACCGGTCTATTGCGGTCTAACTGTGTTGGTGAGGCAGTAAATTTCCACAGGGCAGTGACTCCGTCACTGCAATTCACTTTGGAGGTGTGGAGGTGGGACTTGTAGTCCCGTACCACCCTCTGACGGTGATAGTACTACGTGAGTCAGACAGAAGAATTTCGCCTAACATGGGCAGGTGAAGGTGTGGCGGTGGGACTTGTAGTTTCGTACGCCGGGGCGAAATAGTGAGGTGAATGACGTGAGCGAGTAACTATTTGACACGAGTTTAGTAAATCTTAACTGCGAGTTTGAATTAATGCAAGCTCTCGATAGCACACAACAAAGTTAAGATCTTTAGTGGTTACCTTTTCAATTACATATTGAATTCCCGTTGGCCCTGAACTGAGCTGAACTTCCGCGAAGTGCGGGTATAAGCCAACTGCTGTGACGTCACATGTTCTTTGCGAGGTCAGAAATGAGCACCGTAAATTCTCTTTAAACTCTGCATCGGATACTATGACGTCATTCCCGAACTCGCCGTCTCCGCATGGTCGAGGACTCGACTCGCCGGTCTCCATCGCCGCTCACGTAACCGACAACATATCACTTGAGGCTGTTGGCGGATGCAAGTGTGCACGCCAGCGAGGAAAGGAGAGCAAGTACATATCTTCGCTATTGTAAGCGAGAATCGCAGGATTTCTGACTGTTGGACAAGACGATTAACTGTACACATTACACGTTAAAGGCCCCCTCCACAGTTCCTCTCTGTATATGAACGCTAATCTCAGGAACTGCTAGAGATTTTGATACGGTTATCACCGACATACTAATGTGGAAGATTTATGTACGTAATTCATTAGCGCAACGCCACACAAGCCGTATGGCCGTTGGCACTTCATGCCACCAGTGCTAATCCAGAGCGAATCGCTAGTTATTTACTAATACTGATCTGTTATCAGCGAATATTGTTTGTGTACGTGTATGTATACAGGGTGTTACAAAAAGGTACGGCCAAACTTTCAGGAAACATTCCTCACACACAAATAAAGAAAAGATGTTATGTGGACATGTGTCCGGAAACGCTTAATTTCCGTGTTAGAGCTCATTTTAGTTTCGTCAGTATGTACTGTACTTCCTCGATTCACCGCCAGTTGGCCTAATTGAAGGAAGGTAATGTTGACTTCGGTGCTTGTGTTGACATGTGACTCATTGCTCTACAGTACTAGCATCAAGCACATCAGTACGTAGCATCAACAGGTTAGTGTTCATCACGAACGTGGTTTTGCAGTCGGTGCAATGTTTGCAAATGCGGCGTTGTCAGATGCCCATTTGATGTATCGATTAGCACGGGGCAATAGCCGTGGCGCGGTACGTTTGTATCGAGACAGATTTCCAGAACGAAGGTGTCCCGACAGGAAGACGTTCGAAGCAATTGATCGGCGTGTTAGGGAGCACGGAACTTTCCAGCCTATGACTCGCGACTGGGGAAGACCTAGAACGACGAGGACACCTGCAATGGACGAGGAAATTCTTCGTGCAGTTGACGATAACCCTAATGTCCGCGTCAGAGAAGTTGCTGCTGTACAAGGTAACGTTGACCGCGTCACTATATGGAGAGTGCTACGGGAGAACCAGTTGTTTCCGTACCATGTACAACGTGTGCAGGCACTATCAGCAGCTGATTGGCCTCCACGGGTACACTTCTGCGAATGGTTCATCCAACAATGTGTCAATCCTCATTTCAGTGCAAATGTTCTCTTTACGGATGAGGCTTCATTCCAACGTGATCAAATTGTAAATTTTCACACTCAACATGTGTGGGATGACGAGAATCTGCACGCAATTGTGCAATCACGTCATCAACACAGATTTTCTGTGAACGTTTGGGCAGGCATTGTTGGTGATGTCTTGATTGGGCCTCATGTTCTTCCACCTACGCTCAATGGAGCACGTTATCATGATTTCATACGGGATACTCTACCTGTGCTGCTAGAACATGTGCCTTTACAAGTACGACACAACATGTGGTTCATGCACGATGGAGCTCCTGCACATTTCAGTCGAAGTGTTCGTACGCTTCTCAACAACAGATTCGGTGACCGATGGATTGGTGGAGCCGGACCAATTCCATGGCCTCCACGCTCTCCTGACCTCAACCCTCTTGACTTTCATTTATGGGGACACTTGAAAGCTCTTGTCTACGCAACACGGTACCAAATGTAGAGACTCTTCGTGCTCGTATTGTGGACGGCTGTGAAACAATACACCATTCTCCTGGGCTGCATCAGCGCATCAGGGATTCCATGCGACGGAGGGTGGATGCATGTATCCTCGCTAACGGAAGACATTTTGAACATTTCCTGTAACAAAGTATTTAAAGTCACGCTGGTACGTTCTGTTGCTGTGTGTTTCCATTCCATGATTAATGTGATTTGAAGAGAAGTAATGAAATGAGCTCTAACATGGAAAGTAAGCGTTTCCGGACACATGTCCACATAACATATTTTCTTTCTTTGTGTGTGAGGAATGTTTCCTGAAAGTTTGGCCATACCTTTTTGTAACACCCTGTATATGTGTGACTCTGAAAGTACGTATTATATACATATTTATGGATCCGGTTTGGTAACCCACCGCTGTCTGGGCGTCTCGAGACACGTCTTCGCTAGTGATAGGGGCTCAATTCGAAGATGGACTCATTACTGAAGACAATTCTACTCCATTCAGTGAGATTCCAGGTCGCCCGGTGGTGGGATACCAGCCTGACTTGGGCCCGCCATACAGCTCGACAACCAGGAGTGGCGGTCTGCGGTGTCGTTTCATTTCATAGCAGGACTCCTCTGGTTGTCATTTGCAGCACCCTTACAGCACAGCGGTACGTCGACGATGTTCTGCGCGCCATTCTGTTGCCCTCCACTGCAAGTCATCCTGAGCTTATTTTTCAGCGAGATAATGCCCCCGCCGCACACGACGAGTGTTTATACTGCTTGTCTTCGTGCTTTAAAAATCCTGCTTTGGCCAGTAAAGTAGCCGCGTCTCTCCCCAGTTGAGAAAGTTTGGAGCGTTATGGGCAGATGCGTCAAATCAACTCAGGATTTTGACGATGTAACACGCCAGTTGGATGGGATTTGGCACGATATCCCTCCAGGAGATCCAATAACTCTATCAATTAATGTCAAACCTAATAACAACTTGCTTAAGGTCCTCCAGAGGGAGACCAACGCGATATCGACTTGATCGATTTGTGAAGCTCTTTCTCTTGAATAAATTATCCAATGTTTTTGAAACTATAATCGTTTGTTTGTCTGTACACACACATTACATCTTTCCGATTTCCGCCCCATACGGATCATTCCTTCATAGTGTGTTTTTTTCTTTCCTTTTTTCATAGTGTGTCCATAAACACGCACGCACGCACGCACACACACACACACACACACACACACACACACACACACACACACACACACACACAGACGGGGTGATTCACGATTTCTATTACAGTTTTCTAGGGCTTGTGGAGGGGACTTCGTAGATGAAGTTTTGATGAATAACCCATGTCCGGGAATGAACCGTTTGGAGACAAAATAAATTTGAAGGTCGGAACACTTTCAACTCTCCAGTTTAACGGTACCCACACGGCGTATACAATAGGCTCTGAGTTGTGTGCTGTAATAGCACCTCTTCAAAGTCTAGAGTGCAGCACTTTTGTGGAGCAACACAGCCAACCCTCCTATTTTCGGACATAGTAGAAAGAAGGTGTTAAGTGATGTCAAAATTACAACAGGGACTGACGACTGCGCCCTATTCTGAGTGTGAGTGCGTAGCGTGAAGTGGGATATTTGGAAGCAATCCGATCTTCAGACTTATTTTACATCCATACGGCACATTTCTGGACATGTGTTCCTTATCTAAACTTCATTTAGAAGAACTCTTCTACAAATCCTGTCAGTCTGTAATAGGAATTTTGAATCACCCTGTGTGTTTGTGTGTGTGTGTGTGTGTGTGTGTGTGTGTGTGTGTGTGTTTCACTATGTTTCCGAAGACTGCTGTACATTTAGTTTAGTATATGCTCTCTATTCAGAGGAAGTGTAACAATTTCGCTGGTACACACAGATTTTCCACAAGTTACCATGTTTGTGGGGACAGTGCAGGAAAACGGTATGCGAAAATGGGGTAGTTTCTCTGAATCGTTGTAAAATATTAAAATAAGTTTACAGCAGGTTTCGAAAAATTACAGAAATGGGTGATTCACTGCACAACTCACTATTAACCCACAAAAACAAGTTACATAAGAAAAAGAATACACAAACTGACACACTTGACTTATTAGTGTATATTAGTAGTTTACTTCCAGTAATGTTGTACAAGGCATTTCACCTTTCGCAAGCATAGAGACAGCCATAAAATGCCTGTTCCTAGCTTCCTGGGTTAAAGACCAGTATGGCATGATTTAACGACGCGCGAGCAACGCGACAACACTGTGTCGTTGGTCGTCGATACTTTATTGCTGGGAGACGATGGTCGGCCAACTAGGCGTTTTTATGAGACAGTAGGAAAAAATCTTTAAATGTAAATAACATTATCACATAAGATCACATTGATATTTGAGTTGTATCGCCATCATTTACTTTACGTCACGAGAATTTAACAGACCATTGTTGCCGTGAACCATTAAAATGTCACCCACAGCATCAGGATCCAGGCGACTGCGACATAGGGTAGCAACCAAATGTGCACACTGTCGTTACTCCCACTAGGTCCACTTGAGACTGGAATGCATAGTATGTTCCTAGCTACACTTGCACACAAGGTGCTGTCTTGACATGTTTTTTCCACCATCCAAGAATATCCGAGGTACAACGTTAGTTCGCGATGTTAGTCCGCATGGTCCAAACTTCTCGCATACCTTTGGAACTTCAACGGATACGCAGTTTCGGTGGCCCTCATGTAGTTTCTTGTGAACCACTGGTAACTAGAGAGAACGGAGGTCGCAGCATCCGCTCGAAATCATGTTCCAAGAGCATAGCAAAGTCGGCAGATATATTTGTTCACTCACTTGAAATATTTACACGCAGAGTACCAACCACTTTGAAAACATTACCTCTGTTTTCAGTGGTCAGCATCAAAAGAACACAATATGTGAAGGACACAAAAATGTTGCGATCTTGTGGTGCAAGTGCAGTTTAGTCTTATCAATCCTTCCGTTCACATAACTTCTACATTTTATTTTAAGTAGTGCCTTGAGATCACCATCTAATTCCTTAGTGCTCAAGTGCTCATCAAAAAGTTCATACTGCCAGAGAAGTACCAAATTAAGAGTTTGATAATTTTCTGGTTCTGGATTCTGGATTTTCAGTGGTCAGCATCAAAAGAACACAATATGTGAAGGACACAAAAATGTTGCGATCTTGTGGTGCAAGTGCAGTTTAGTCTTATCAATCCTTCCGTTCACATAACTTCTACATTTTATTTTAAGTAGTGCCTTGAGATCACCATCTAATTCCTTAGTGCTCAAGTGCTCATCAAAAAGTTCATACTGCCAGAGAAGTACCAAATTAAGAGTTTGATAATTTTCTGGTTCTGGATTGTAACTGGCTTCCTTCCATGGTTTCTGGAACATGATAAGCTCATTTAGGTTCTGGTCATCTATATTCTGCAGTCTACTTAACACTTTTTGTCGCATGAATTCTTTGAGTTCTATCGAAGTATCACGTACTGAAACCAGCATGTCTAACAAAGTGTTCCAACGGACTTCGACCTCTTGTTTGAGCGATTTTGTGAGTCTCTTTGAAAGACGAGTTCTCTTAAAACTTGCCACTACTGTTTTACACGATTTTATTGTTTCTCCTACATGAGTTCACGAGTAAGTTGTGGTTGTGGTGCTAAGAACTCCCACTAAAAGATATGTTTGGACGAAATGCCGAGACTCTGAGAAGCGCAAGGAAGTCTAGTGAAGTCTTTCGGAGCTGCCACTGCGATAGAACGTTGATTTGCTTCAAAGGTCTCGACTTCATTAAGTACTCAGAAATTTCCAAGGACTCGAAACGGGGATCGACCTGCGACGAAACGTTACCCGCTGTTTGCCTTATCGGAAGCGAGGTGGTAAGCAGTATTCTGTGCTCCATATGCCACGTTTCACTAATAGTGGATACAGTCATTGTAGTGTAGGTTATTTTACATACTGGTTTGGAAATAAGCTCTTTTATCCGTAATAGCAACAGCAACTCGTGGAACCAGCTCTTTTTTGATGGCTTCTACAATCGAAATTACTCGATTCTTAACCGTTGTCGGACGAGGTTGTATGGCCTCCATATCAACTTCACAACCGATTTCTGTTCCTGCAGAAAACAGTGCTTCGGCTACGTTTCTGAACCTGAAACCATTAACCATGCTAATGGTTTAAGATCTCCGCAGCAGACTGTAACACGCCCGAGAGTACAAGTGGTGGGGGACACTTAAACGTAATACTTTGATCGTGCGCCCTGTCAACGCCACGTAACTGATACTCCTGCGGCGGCCATATTAATTCTGCTCCACACTGCTGCTGGCTTGCGTGAAATTATGTATATAAATATAAAAACGGATTTAGGGGAGCCACTCAACACTAAATCCTGTCCTACGTCTGGTATGAACAATTATATTCTGGGACGATAAGAAAGTCGCAGGTTGCACTGTTTACTCACTAAGTCTTAAGCGTTGATTCAGTTAACATTCTTGCTTATTTGAATAGAGGTCATAATTATCATTCCCTTATTACTGTACAATATTCACATCTTACTCTGGCCGAACCTTCGGTGATAGATGCACAGGCGATGCTGACGATTATCTGTCCAAATTTATCACTTGGATGAGCGTACGCGTAATCGACACTACGTGGGTGATTGTTGATAATCCGGAAACCGAATAATCGAACGAAAGTTCTCACGCTCGTCACGTACACACAGATATCTGGTACCAGTCCTTCTTGACACTTGTAATAATATAGCACTGTTCATAAAAGTTAATTTACAGTTCACAGTTCTCACTTGTACGAGCTTGCGCTTAACCGCCGCGACGCGGCTGATTGTTGATGATGCGGAAACGCGATGACCGAAAGCGTGTTCTCACGCTCGCTACAAGACACTAGCATTTATTGCTCTCCTTTGTCGTAAGCTATTTTAGTGATTCTCATTAGTTCAGTCTGGGATGCCGAACACGTTGCGGATGATTGATGTACGGTACGACAAGCAAACGTGCCGGTACTCAAATACGTTATCGCCGGCACTGCTCAAGTTTAATTACTTCTTTACGTACTTTTCACTGAATCCTTTCCGTATCTCATTATTTCATAGTAATAGCACTTGCAGCCACATTTGAACTTCCATAATAATGCCTTTCCCATGCAGGGAGACCGACAACACAACTTAGCAGCCGCCCGGTGTGGCCGAGCGGTTCTAGGCGCTTCAGTCCGGAACCGCGCGACTGCTACGGTCGCGTGTTCGAATCCTGCCTCGGGCATGGATCTGAGTCATGTCCTTAGGTTAGTTAGTTTTTTGTAGTTCTAAGTTCTAGGGGACTCATGACCTCAAATGTTAAGTGCTCAGAGTCGCTTGAACAACATAGCAGCTTCGTGTTCCGTGCTCGACTCTGCAAAAAATGCAGCTCCTCGCGAAGATACTTCGCAACCAAGCTAGCGATATGACTATACGCTTACAAGACGAGTGCCACTGAAACACGATTTATTCGCTTTTTGGTAGCAATGACATATCAGTGGCGTCGCTCCGGCCCCTGTTTTCGTTTAATGGATCACGCTATATTTTCTCAGGGTGGAAACGTCACTCTTTCTTTTCTGGAGCACAATGGCAATTATGTACATTCCATCATTTAATTTTCATTTTACATCCTCTACTGTCTCACACTTCAAAGTTTTGCTAGAGTCCATCTGATCCCGAGAGCCAGTCATTCTCGCACTGTCAGCGCTACAAAACACTGAAAGATCGTGCACTCAAGTTAGGTACCACGTCATGGCTAGTCTTACATTGCTGCACGCTTCAGTAAGAGGTAACAAGTAGACAAGTAGAAAGTGACCGCAGTGCCACTCACTATTCTCCGACTCGTCATTTTCTCGAAACTACAGTGAGGAGGAGAGCAGCCAGTATAGGCGCCAGTAACAGCGGCTCCTCTTTCTACTGTATGCTACCCTCAATACTGGACTCGAACTCGCTCCGTTTCTGATCCGTACTTTCTTCACGCTCGTTCTAGCTTACCATATTCGAATTTCCTGAGCATCCCTTCTAGTTTCCCGAATGCCACTCAGTCCCCTCCCCCCCCCCCCCCCCCCCCACAAGAATATAGAATCTGAACAGGAGGTGAAGGAGAATATGGTAGTGAAAGTTGATTCGAACGAGTATGTCCTGAGTATGAAAGACGATTGTCATGAGATTTTCATTAGTGAATGATAAGGGTGAAAATCCTGTCAGCTGACTGCACTGTTGGTAGGTGTTCTGCGCCCCTGTCCCACTGATCCTCTACCACACATCTGAAACCACATATCAACAGAATATGGCAAAGTGTAAGTTCTGAACGATAACCAGTTTCAGTGAAAGCTATAGTAGCGCAAAGAGTGTGTAGAAATGTGTGCAGAGCTCTTCTCTCATCTACATTGAAATCAAATGGAGGATTTCGCGCTTGTAAGGAAGTTGTTAATGGCACATGTGGGCTATCAAACAGTTTGACTCATTCTAAGAAAAATGGAACTTCCCAGACAAGACGACGAAATACAGGCGATGATGATGCTCAGTATTCTTCAGGCGTGAATGCATGGACATGTATACCTAAAATGTGGCCCAATACATATTGGGAAACTGTTACCTTCTATTACTGCATACTTTATCAAGATTAGGTACTGTGCAATATGGTATTGAGGCAACTTACTTTCTACGAAGAAAAAAAATCTGGTGAATTTATTAAGACCTTCAGCGAGGGAACGTTATTTAACTTAGGATAAAATGCCCAGCTTTTTTCTAAGATTTCATTTTTCAGTGACCAAGGCGTTAATATATTCAAGGGACTGCAATCCTTTCAGCATTATGCCTCCATTGCAAATGTTTTGAGCATAGTCCTGAAATACATTTTCTAGTATCTGTATTTGAAAAATGAAGTTTCTGTAGTTTATTCCACGACCTGGGTTGCCAAATATACTACCTATTTCATGAAGGAACATGACGTGAATTTTAATCAGACAAGAAACAAGAAACGGAAACTAGATGGAATAAACAGTTTGGTATACGACAGTCTGCGGTTAGGCAGTACGACGAAATCATGGAAGTACCTGCCGAGAAGGGCTACTCTAAAAAATCTACTGATTACGACAACGACACTGTAAAAGAACTTGTGAAATTTTTAGAACCATTCAAAGATGCAACAGAAGTGATCGAACAGAGAAATATGCTACAGTTCACTGTTGTGAGTGCATAAACTGAAAAGCTGTTGTATCGCAGTCTGAAAGTAAAGAAGTTCGTTTACGTTACTGTAGACCGAATTTTCTTGTTTAATACACGCTGCGTGTTCAGCAAACGAAAGCTGTGCTTAATTACGAAATGCCAGTTTCAGTATCACTTTTTTTTCAGCAGCACAGTAGAAATGTCGTGTTATCTTCTATTGACTATAGATACTACGAGCTCCGAAAGGGCGCTGTCGCCATCTCATAGAGGATGAATTTTGAATTAGGGCTTTGGACGGAATAGTAGCATTTCTGTAGTCACCATTCCGATTATTAAAATGGTTCAAATGGCTCTGAGCACTATGGGACTCAACATCTTAGGTCATAAGTCCCCTAGAACTTAGAACTACTTAAACCTAATTAACCTAAGGACATCACACACACCCATGCCCGAGGCAGGATTCGAACCTGCGACCGTAGCAGTTCCGCGGTTCCGGACTGCAGCGCCAGAATCGCTAGACCACCGCGGCCGGCTTCTGATTATTGAAAATTGTGTTCGTTTCTGATAAGGATGAGAGGTAGCATATTGTACGTCAAATTTTTGATGAAATATCAGTTCCATGTAAAGTTAGAGCAAAAGTATAATGTGACAGGAATGTCTTACTATTTTTTATACCTGTAACTCTTTATTCAGGGCCAACGATAGAATGTCAGCACTACTCAACAACCAAAACAGTGTTGCCTCTATTTTATAAGTGACTAGACTGTAGGGCACATCATACTCAACCTACCAATGACGTCGACGTATTTAACCAGAAATGATATTGATGACGACGGCGATCATTTTGAGGAATGCACGTATAATGGTACTCTCTTTCCCAGGCTATATAATTTAGCGAGAAGAGTGTTTTGTGTCCCAGTCTAAAATGTGATAAGCTAAAATGTATTATCTTTGACAGTGAAAGCAGATGTGACCCCGAGCGAGTAGATGAAATCTTGACAAATTTTTCATTCTCAGAGCAACCATTATTAGAAAAGTTGGCAGTTATTTACGTTTCCTGTGAAACAACGTTCAAAAACTTCCGATACTGTATATAACAAGCTATTTTCTGTTACGGATTGTAAAGATGTTGGGACTAGACAGTAACACCCAGGAAAATACGCCTAAAACCCAACTAAATTGATGTGAGTGTAGTTCCACCAGGTGGTGGGCGTATGTTAGAATTAAAACCAGCCTGCAGGCACACACGGTGTCACAAAAGCAGCGCGGCGAACGCGCCGTGCCGTGCGACCTCTGCCCACTCAAAGGCGTCTCGTTCGAACCTAACCTGACCGCTCTAGGCGTTCACACTCGTGTACGTCATGCCCGAGCGCAGTGCGTTCGAGCAAGTATGACCGAGCAAAATGCCCAATTTGCAGACCTCTGCGATTGGATCGGGGACGGACCCTAACATGCGGTCCAGTGTGAAGTACTTTCAACCATGCACTTGACACTGGTTTTCCGAACGTATGTTTCGAGTTAGATTTAGAATAATGGGAGAAGGAACGAAACCCAGAAAAATAATGTTGCCAAAATTTACTTTGGTTCCCGTCATATTTTGTCTGTTTGATTACTGCAGCCTCGTTAGAAGACTGCGGTGCACGGTCGCCTCTACGTGATGTAAACCAGACTGTATCAGGCACAGACTGGATACTGTCCCGCACCACAGAGCCGCAGGGTAGTCTAAACGCAATATCAGGAGCCTAGCAGCCCAGTAAAGACCCACTTGCAGAGTCATAACGAGGGATTTCGACTCAAGTGAGCAGAAGAGAACGTGCCATCACAGTAGGATTACACTGCTGGAGATGCGGGCATCCTTCGTGATTGGTTTCCGAAGTTATTTGAGGTCTAATATTAGTTACTTTATGTAGTTCGCATAATGTGAAGCGGCTGATGTCAGCCACGAAATGTCAGATGAAACGATATTACTGTATATTCTTTACAGAATAAAGGTCCACTCCAGATGTTATTTCAATTTATCATTGCAGCTGTTCCTTGGCCTTAGTACATGTTACATTTTCATAACAGTTTTCAGCAAATGCTGGGCTACGTTTAATTTTACAATCACTGGCTGCGTGTTGCTGTCAAATAATTGAAATCTTCTTTTCTGACAGTCTTAAAGATGTCTTAAGAGGACATTTATGTATAGCAAGCCAAAACTCTGCTATATTCAAATACTTTCTTTAATGTGTTTATTTTCTGGCAATATAAGCTTGTTTCGGATCGTGGCTATTATTGAGCTATCAGCAAACATATGCAGTTGTTAGTCTATGGATCTAGAGAGTAACAACTTCGTCTGCGGTACACTTGACTTGCAAAGTAGCAGACAGCGACAGCTTCAATTATGTCTAATGAAAATAAGTAAAATGACAGATATATACAATATTGCTATTTGTTGCAGATAGACATAGATACATGCACTAACAACAACACATGTTTGCAGATAGTTTGGTATGAAGACGAAAGAGCTTATAGCTCCAAAAAATAACATCTTAATGAAAAGTCTGAATACAGCACAGTTTTTTTTTATCTTCTTAAGCATATAATTGAAGAGTAATTTAATATTTTATGCTAGAGATGTGATAAGGTACATTGTAAGTAAGAAGACAGTTTTAGGATTCAAACAAAGTTTGTTTAGTAGCAGTGACATACTGTAAGTCTATCGTCCCTCAAGATGCATGTCCAGAATTATGATGTTGCGACATGACATACATGTGCGGCTAGACGCGCGCCGGTTTGACAGGTGATGAGGCGCAGTGCGGCGAAAGCCGCGTCACAGGCGAGCATAGCTTATGAGGAGGTAGCGTGTAGAATTGTCTGTTTGATCAGCAGACGACACTAAGACTTCTACTACTGGTAGAGTATGAAGGTTACGAAGTAAGCTGGCTATCATAAGAGCAGCAAGTAGTCTAAAAGATGACTGCAAGTTGTTTTCCTTGGGCGAGTGGCTGTTCTTAGTCTGAAAGTGCTGTGAGGGTGCCGCCATGGCACAAATTCAGAGGCTGCAAATTATTTGACGCCTTATGTGGCCTTAACGAAACAAGTGCCAATGTATAGCTCTTGAACAGCGCTGTCGGAAAACAGCTTTACAATTTGTATGAAAAAAAATTCAGTTTCTAGCTGTAACGTTGATCCCATGACTAAACACTTATTTTAGTGCAACATAAATTGCATAAAAATAAATGCAGCGGCAGTATTTATAATAAATTACAGTAACTACTCTTAACGGTAAATAATTTGAAAATTCGACTACGTCCTATGTCGTGTATAATACTTACTGTATCGACAAGTTTAATGTAATATGCAATATATATATATATGTGTGTTTAAATGTTTACCCCTCGCCTTTAAATAAGAGCCAGATGAAGCACTACTCAAAGGAGTGGCAAGAATTTAACAGCCTAGAAATGGTGCAATTTAGAACAATCTAACTGCCGAAGTCCGGAAGCAAAATTCAGTGAGGGTGAATGAGTTTACTGAGAAGTGCACGCTGTAGTGTGTCACAGGAAAATTCCTTGTTTTAACATAACAGTTTACCTTATTGAACTCCACCCTCTTTATTATCCGCAGATCTGCGTGGTATTAAGCCACTGAGTAGGCGACAGATGTCATTGTTTCGAAAACGTAATCAGACCAGACTCGCGTAGTTTTAACTGCAAAATACTGCACACAGTCGAGAAATATGCAAATAAACATCTCACGGAGGGTTCGGGCACGGAACTGAAAATAAATTAACGAAAGGACACTAATGATATCAGATCGTTCGTGTCCGAACATTCCGGCTGAACATCACCTATTTTGCTTGTTCAATGTGAAGGAAAGAGCATAAATAAGTAAAAGACGAGGTAATGGCTTGAATTAATTACAGAGCCAACACAACAGATAGATTTAAATAATCTTTATCACGCAAATGTTGATATACACTTACATCTGCTAGTTCGAGCTCTAGTGACAGAAAGTCAATAGTACAAGCAGAAATAGAAGATCATCGTTTTTTTTATTTGTTCTCAGTGGCTTTGCATTCACCACTTTTATTACATCTGCAGGTTTCAGTATGTTAAATACAAGCTTCGAACATATATCAAAATCGTAGTTCTCTGTGTAAATACATTATGAATTATGAGAATAAAAATTTAGGGCAAAAAAATTAATGAACATTTTAATGGCCAGGTGTCATGTTAGCCTGGGTTCAGTTCGACTTTTGGGGTCGGCGAGTATGGACTTTTGGTGATGAACTGCATGTTAATTACGATTAAACTGTTTGAATTTTTTGGGCAAGAAGTCCAGCGACTAGTAAAATTTCTTTAGAAGTTCTGGAACTTAGATAAGTTTTTATCAATTGCACTCGTGGACTTTAATTCGGAACAGCAGATCAGTTAACGAAATGTGAAATTTCCGTATATCTTCATAAAATTTGAACTGCAGCATCGTGTTAAGAAAGTTATGAAATTTCTGAGTAGATGCGTGGGCTTCGGAAAGTTATCCACAACCAAGTTTTTAAATATTAACTTTGAACAGCGAAGTGATGTCCTGGCCTTAGTGGACAATCGAGCTAATGATTCAATACGTTATTTGCTCTCACGACAGCAAGACAGGATTCAATAAACATTGTTATTTCAGAGCAGTGCTTTTAGGACATTTGTTCATGTTAACAACTATATTACTGCTTGCGATTTTCATCAAGTTATAGGAAGAAAAATCTATGGTTCTCGGAAGAATGTGAGAATAAAGTGAAAGAAAGAATAGTATCAAAGGAAAAACACATATAGGCTGGTTCCAACGAACGCAGGGAAGCATATGAAAATGTTAACAGGGAAACCAAAAATTTTCTCAGAACGAAAGGGAGAGAGAGAGAGAGAGAGAGAAAGCACATCGAAAATCCGAATATCTAGTGAGAAGAGCAGAAGAGGATAAACTGCTGGGGATGAGAGAAATGTTATAGGTCAATTAAGTTCTTGAGAAAATGTTACACACCATGGATGTATAGCATTAAATATAAAAATGGCAATACAGTTATGGAAAGAACAAAAAATATGTAACTTCGGGAGGAATGTTCTGAGGATCGTTTAAAAGTGAATAAAGACGTACAGACAGGAAGGAACAACATAAATCAGAATGTAAAGCCATTAGATACATAGCCGACATTGAAAAAGAGTGCAGAAGCAATAAAAATATTTAAAAAAAACGGAGCTCCAGGGAGAGATGAAATAACAGCTGATTTACTGGAGAAGGGAGGAGACACAATTGTGAAACAAGTACACACAGGGCAGAGAATATTACATGGCTTTAGAAATAAAGACATGGGTTAGGCAAGGAGATGTAAGTCACCAATGTAATAATACAGAAAGCACTGAACGCGAAAAGTGAAGCAGAGGAGGGAATTAGCATAGGAATTAAAATGAATGTACTGATCTTTGCGTGTAGCATTTAAAATCTAGACGACCTGAAAATACTGGCAAGAAAACTACTTCAAAAGGCTAAGGAAGTCGAATCACAGGAAAACGATGAGAAAACAAAATTCATGAGGATAGAAAGGGATTATAGGCCAAAAAGGAAGGAAACCATACAGACTGATGACCACATGTTTGAAGAAGTAGAAGAGTTTACATATATGGGAGTCGAAGTAAGTGACAGAAATTATGAGAAACAAGAAACAGAAGCGAGAATAAAAGTGGCATCCAGAGCATAATATTCACTCAACAGACTACTATTATCCTCAATTTTATCAAGAGAAACCAAAATGAGGCTACAAGAAAACCATAAACAGCTGAGTATTACTGTATGAGACAAAAATATGTAGAAAATAAGTACACAGAGAGAAAGATTAACGTTTTTGAAAATAAAATCCTGCGGAAGACCATGAGGGAGAAGAATAGTGTAGAAAAAAAATGGAGAGCTCTGGCAGTTTTACAATCAACCATACATTGTTCTGAAAGCCAAGACAATGGGACTGAAATGGACTGGTCACCCTCTATAGAAGATAGCAGAGAACACGACTGAAAGAAGTCTTGGAGAAGAAACCCGAGGAGCAAAGACCTTTAGGCAGACCGAAAATAGATGGAGAGACCAGATGGCCAAAGGACAGAACACTGTGGAGGAAGCTGATTGATGATGCCAAAAACCAATTGCGGTTTGCAGGGTCAGAGAGTTAATGTATTGCATGTTAAGAGAACAATGGCACTATAGTATGTCGCATATGTGGGCTTGTGTTCCGTGATAGCTCGTGTAACGAACTGACTCGGTACGTAGTGTAGGATTTCGTGAAGGCAACGACAGGAAGCAGCACTGGTATAGCCGCCAACGAGCAACGTTTCCTGGAGCGCATTCTAAATATCCCTCAGCGGAAATCAGACTGCTGTTGCACTCAACATGTGCTGGCTGCTGCCAGCGGATTCAAGGTTATCAAGCAATCGACAGCGGTCACAGTAAACGGCGAGTAATGCATGTGAGCGTTGCAATTCATCTCGTCACGAGGGAGCTGTTTAAGGTATCGGCACAGAGTTACGTGTCGCTAAGTATAAGTTACGTAAAGCAGCGGCAGGTATTCGTTATTTTTCTGTGCTCTTTTTAGCTACGCCGATGGAGGAAGAAATAAAGCACCCACTTAGTGATTGAATCTGTTACTAGTGGAGAGGAGCTGGAGAGTACACAAAGGCCTGATCAAGTAGACGAAATTTCGATGGGTTCAATGTTCATTTCGACTCTGAGCCAACTAAACGCCACAACAGTTCATCTTAAAAACGAATCGAATAATGATATCTACTGTTCAGAGGCGAATTCGAAAAATGATTCAAAATCGAATTAGATAACAAGACTGGGAGAACAGAAAACGAAATTGATTATATGAACGTAAAAATTGGAGTATCAGAGCAGAAATTGCCGTCCTTAATGGGATAGATGGTTATGAGCAAATACAATTGTGATCCAATACATTTACAAACTGCTCTGAGAAGCGAAGTGTAAACTGAGCTAGTAACCCGAGCAAGATGATGACGAAGTCAGTGTCAAAAACGGTGAATAAGTCAATAACAGAATAAATGATTTAGAAATGGATAATGTCGCTGCAAATGTAGGGTGGTCAGCTATGTAAGTTCTATAACTAAAAGCTTCGCATATAGTAAATATGCGGTTGATTTTTGAATTCTTGTAAGGACTGAGTCGTCAATGGCGTGAGTGCTGCATAAAAAACTAAATTTGTTAAGACATTACTACAGAGATCAGAGTAAACTCTGACTAAACAAAATTCTAATTTACCTAATACTTATTAATTACGCAAACAATAATTTTTAAGTAGATACAGGACCCATTTAAAGCGATCAATCTTCGAAATAAATTTTTGAATTAACCTGTGTACAGGGCACGAATATATGCCACAAGAGAATTATTGGGGAGAATTAAGGAATTTAGTACACCTCGGTAGTCTCCTTGGTGCACGGCCAGAGATCTCAGCATTAAAAAGAAGATTGTAAGAGCCTGGAATGTGGGAGTTAATAGACTGCCCTACTAACTCAGATGAAAGTTTTTTAGAATTTTTTGAGAAGATGGATTTTTGAGAAGATAGACCCAGTTGTAAAAACAATTAAAACAATAGCCAAAGAAACCAGACAGAATAGCTAGTGGGAATGTAATACTAACAGAAACAATGATTATGATGGGAGCTAGAGAAGCCATAGGGAAGATTTAATTATGGAGAAATAGGAATCAAAGGGGCCATTTGGATAATAATACCAGGGTTGATTGCAGGCAGATTTCAGATAATGGGCACCAAAACTATGAGCCCAGTAGTGGAGAGCAGCACAGACAAGAATCAGTAAACTGAAAACTGTTCCTACTGCTGTACAAGATGAGACAAGAAATTATTAACAGGACCAAGGGGAGGAAATTTAATGGCGCAGCAGTACGGAATTTTATAATAATAAAGAGTGGAAATAGAGAAGGATCTGTAAAATGAGTGCACTTAGGAGAGATAGTGATTCATGGCAAAGTTGGTTCCAACATAATGGCAAAATAAAAGAAAATAGTAGTAGAGTTTACAGAAAATTAAAAAGTCAGGAAGAATGTTTTAATATTGAAAGATTTACAATGAGAGCAGTAATGTTGCGGAAACTGAAGTTAATACTATGGGCTGGACAGCTTTAATGTCACATGAAAATTCAGAGTCTAAACCAGCTGTGGCAACAAGTGTGCAAATCTCTGCAGTAATGAGGGGAATGTGACTGGCAACATTAATGATATTGTGGACGCAGTGGAGTCACCACCAGTTGTGGCTAATGCAAGTTGAGTACAGGTGGAGGAGCCCCTCTCAGATGTTTTTCTGGACAGAAATGTACAAGGAAGTGCATGTTCTAATAATGAAGTGATGTAACGGAAATTTGAATCAATGGGCATGTACAGGGAAGTGCATGTGTCAATAATTTTGGGTTGTGCAGAGTGTGGATACAGTTGATGATGATGTTGTGAATACAGAGAGTGTCACACTGAAGCCTATTAATGCTCATAATGCTGCATTTGGTGTTGATGAACATGAGATGTAGGAAAATTTATTTGTTGATGATAAAGAGCTAATGGATGTGGATGACGTCTTGAATAGTGACTGGATGGGGAAAGTTGGAAATAATGAGGCCAGCGTTTCGATACCTATACTGAATACTATTAACTTTTAATTCCTAAATCCCAGGAGATAAAACAGGTTTCTTTTATAAGGAAGCTATTGGAATTATGACTTACGAGATACTTTTAGTGTAGTATTTTTCTTGGAATAAAGATACAGAAGTGTTAAAGGAGAAACGGATGTATTCAGTGGTTACGGATTGCATCTATAAGCAAGAGGAGATTTTTTTTACTTACTGTAATGCTGATAGAAGGTGCTTCACAATGGATTCAGTCTCTAATTAATATTACAGTGGATAATACGAGAAAAGGTGTTCTTGTAGATATGGCAGTACTACATTTAGTCCATAAAAACATTTATAAGTATATAAAATAAAAGATAATTTACTACTGAAAAATAAAGAAATACTACTGTAAATTAAAGTGAACCACAGCAGATATACGTTGTAATAGATGTAGATCTAAAATTGGGCCAATATAATCTATCTTTTCTCCTAATTCATACAGTGAATGATTGTATAGTTCCAGGTATATATTTTTTGTGGAAACAGAAAGCAAGCATTAGTGTTAGAGATAAAACGTGCTTAAACTAAATGCCAGTGATGGCAGCAAAGAATTGAATTTAAAAAGACGCTCACTGGATGAAACCTGTTTAGATTTATGAGTTTGTAAGTTTATTATCAGACAGTGATGCAAGTGAATTAGCTACTAGCAAGTATAGAAAGTGGAATTATCTGGAGACAGAAATATAGCAAATGTGAGCAGAGATACCAAATGTTCTAGATGTTAAAGTAATGTTTTTTTTGTGTCTGTATCCATTGGATTATTTGTTTTTGTAGTGGATAGCTGCTACGTTAAAGTGATATTTGGGAATTGGGAAAGATGTTTACGTATTTTGTAGTGTTAAGTATCTTTTGTTAATTCTTGTGTAAGTTATTGCTAAGGAGAATTTATTGGTGCAAATGGTAATGAGAAGAGAGTATGTTGGTTTTATTTATAAACTGCAATAGCAGTAATTTGTTTTCAGTGTTTATTTTGTGTTTATTTTGTCGTGTGTTCAAATGGCTCTGAGCACTATGGGACTTAACATCTGAGGTCATCAGTCCCCTAGAACTTAGAACTACTTAAACCTAACTAACCTAAGGACATCACACATATCCATTCCCGAGGCAGGATTCGAACCTGAGACCGTAGCGGTCGCGTGGTTCCAGACTGAAACGCCTAGAACCTCTCGGCCACACCGGCCAGCTTTGTCGTGGTGTGCTTTATTTAATGTCAACAGACAACACGACATATAATATCAAAACTTCATGTTATTCAACTATATTTGTATTTTCATATGCATCTTTTTGCGATTACCTTCTGTTTTCAACACGTGTAGGGTTGTCTATGCAAGAAAATAAAGTAAGATCACATGTCGGCTGTGTGTCGTGCGAGTTCTTATCGATAGCGGTTGTTTGCTATTATCTGTAGCAGTTAGTCAGCAACAGGTTTGTCCACGTCCCATGAGAGGGCGTGACATGTCTGCCTGCGATGCTTGTAAAAGGCACGCAGCACAGCCTGGAATTATATTCTGTTTCGGCGTTCGGGCAGGAGCGGATGGGCAACGCAGTTCCTGCTAAGGGCAATGCGCAAGGGATGTGCAGACTCGCAAGAAGAATCGAGCGTGCTGTCAGGATTCTGTTATGCGGAATTTTATGGTACTACAAGTGCACTGGCTGGTGGCAGACGGAGGAAGGAGGGACTGAGGAAATCGCCTCTGCAGGCTGCAACCTATGCATCAGCTGCTTCCATCACCAGGAGAAAGAAAATTGGTGAATACGTTTCTGAACATTTTCTCCAGAAGTTTCTGTTTTCTGCACACCGTGCTGCCGTATAGACTGTTTCTGATCCTATATTCTGTGCTTGGCCCCGAATTGGCTCCTGGTTATTGTAGAGCCCTGTGAGCTTGGATTAACTGGGGGCTGTTCTGTGTTTTGGAGCTTGCCAAACTAACTTTACCTTGTGGTTTTGCTAAAGTTCAAAATTGATATTTCATTCATTTTGGTGGAAGTTTTACACCTTAACAAACTGATTCACTTTCTATTTGTCTTCCTGGAGTCAGAATTGGAATCTTATTAATTATCTCGTGCATTAATAAAGGTGATTTTATGAGTTATAACATGGCAGTTAATATTTATTGGTATTTTATTAATTTTAGAGGCTTTTGGATCTTCGGGTGTTAGCCCAGTCTATTTCGTCTAAAATTATTGCGCATAGTTTTTAACGTTTATTTATTTTATTATTAATGTCATATTACGCTTAGTTACTGCGGGTATTTAGCCTGAGAAACGGGCAGAGTGCACGTCCAGTGCTGGTGACTTGTGCCAGCTGCTGGTTGTGTGGATTATCCATCGTGTTATAAGTGCTTTTGGTGTTCTTTGGCACGACGTGTTTATTGTAGTAAGCTTTTCAGCAACTATTCGTGCTTCTTATTTGATTAACGAATTGCTGGCCTGAGTAAGTTTTGGCTCCTTTTGAAAAAATGTGGTTTTGTATCGGTGAGGCGTCTCCCGCTCCTATCTACTAGCTCTCTGCATTTGTTGTGAATGTACAGTCGTGGACAAAACGAGCGAGACCCCTCGCCTTTTCGTTTTATGCTGATCCGCACTTCTTTAAAGTCTGTTACACAGCATAACAGGCAAGGCGACGAAGTGCTACCAACATAGTATGCACAGGTGCGAAACAGAAAAACTATCCGAAATTTGTAAGACTGTTTTCAATCATGCGTAAGACTATATAAATGCTGATTAGTGTCTTAACGACAAAACCTAAATATAAGATATAAATGAAAGAAGAAACGCTAATTAGTATGAACTGTGCTAATAAAAATGAATTTCAGCTTATCGAGATAACATAACTGTTTTAGTAAGACAAAGTACTCCAGATCGTTACGAATTAGCAAAATATTATGCGCATTCGGCCGCGAAATGGTCTGTGTCAACGTTCAGACCAGTCATACTGGATTACCGTTGCTGACCTACCATGAAAGTGTGCAAATTTAGCAATGCGTAAAGATTCATAACGAAATTCAGTTAAAATCATTCAGTGTCACACTTAAGTCAATTCAATTATTGACAGAAGCGGAAAAAGTAGGCAGTAACAAGTATGAAATTCTACAAGAGTTTCATATCGACATCCACAGGGCGCCAGTACAAAATAAAGGTAGCAATAAAACCTATTGGGGGTGCGAGAATTTCTTAAAACTCCTTTAGTGATAGTCTATCTGCCTCTATCGAGATTAGAACCGAAAACAAACCAGACCTCCCTTGCAGTAGCAAACACCTTACACTACGCTAGCAGACAACCAGGCAAACAGCCCTCTGTTATTACCGAAGACATGAATAAGCCGGCAATTTCGCAATGAAAATGGCAAAATGATCTGCATTTTCTGTTGCATAGAGCTTTCTGGACTCAAGAATATGAATTGTCTACCTTTATTTCACCGCTTATGTGACAATTATTCGGGATGTTTATCAAAATAACAAAAAACTGTTATTAGCGAGTATATTTAGTAGGATAATTCTGCACCACCCCAGGAAATAAACGGCGACGTAGCTGTCAAACGTATTCTACAATGTTTCGAATTCTTCATTAGACGTGCCACAGCCAGAAAACGTTCATTAGCCGAAGTGTTCCTCAAGGTAGCTAGCAATGGGAATGCTCGCACATCTAAAACGCGGTGGCATTAACAATGGGATCTGAATTACCACGTGTATAGGCAAATGGATTTTATTTGCATTTCTGTAAATGTGATTTGGATCGAAAGCGTAGCTACGATTAATATCGTGATGTATCGACTGTAACTGGAACATTTCGAATAAAGAGTAGGGGAAATTATTATGCGGTTCCATCTTCAGTAACTGTGGTAGCTATTTTCGTTGTTAGGATTTAGTCACGTAAATCGATAAAAATGGAAACCTACTAGTCTCACTTTCTCTACCGCGTGTCTGTCTACTCAACCCTTAAAACTCGTTTACCTCGAGTACGGGTGGGCATAATAAGCGGAAATCTATCGCACTTTCTGCGGTATACGGTTCCTTGGTGATGTAAAAAGTGAGCTATGTCAACGCAATCTAAAGATACGGCCGTTTATGTAAAGAAACTTTACTTGATAGCTCAAAAAATTCATCTAAAAACTACGCGACCAAACTGCTTAGGTCATCAGTCCCCTGGACCTAGAACTACTTAAACCTATCCAACCTAACACACATCAATGCCCGGGGAAAGATTCGAACTGACGGCACAAGCAGCCGCGCAATCCGCCATATGAAGCCGTTGAGCGCACGGCTAACCCGCGCCGGCCAGCTCTTAACATCATCTGGTGCTACTAAAAAGTTATTCACTTCTGGTGAATGATTTTCTGCGCAGGTCATTTAAGAAAGAATAACTAAAATATATTTGATGTTACGGAAGAGGAAGGACGCCTAATTCATTTCCCCTTGTCTTTATTCATGATGTTAGATTCACAATCTGAGCATACTTACTATCCATAACCACACTTTAGCTCCATGTCATAGTCACAGATATGTGAATACTACACATTGGGTTATATTTGAGGTATTTCGTTTCCCACGAAGTGGTGGCAGACGATGCTGTGGCGTCTTCAAAGCGCGAGTTTCTCCAGTGCTAGCTATCTCAGCACGTCAGCTGAGCGAAGTGGCATAGTACGTTGGTAGCACTTCGTCGCCTTGCCTGTTATGCTGTGTAGCAGACTTTAAAGCTGTGCGGATCAGCATAACGAAAAGGCGAGGGGTCTCGCTCGCTTTGTCCACGACTGTACATTTACAGAGATTTATTACCATATGATTTTGAGTCAGAAATAATCGTAGCTTCTTAAGTCTGTTGCTTCAGATATACTCGATTTGTGAGTTTATGTGCATGTTCCATACAATTATGAATAATGGCCTGTGGGTTATTAATGATTTGTTCTTGTATTAAGTTCACTACAATAATAATTAATGTTTTCACTTCTATACCATACTTGAGGTCTGGAACGGCTTTGTCGTTTGCAATGGGTAGAAAGATAATTTCTCAGAACTTGTTTATTTACAGTAGGAAAGTAGAGGTTGCTAAGAAGAAAGTTTTCACATGACGCTAATCATCGAAAATTTATGTTATTTGAGCTTTTTTTACTCCCCATCTTTGTCTCATTGTGACTGGAGAGGCTTTATCTGTGTCCTGTACAGTTTCAACGGTTTGAGTTCTTTTACACTGGTCAGACATGGGCTGTTGAAACAAAACTGAAATACCTCTGCTTGAATTATTAGTTGTGAACCTTACCAATCTGCTTGTGCATTTCAGATTTCCCACTGAAGCTGTTTTCCAATACTGCTGTTCAAGAGCTAGCGTCAGTTTATAGAGTACTACTGTATTTACAGTGTGAGTGTTTAGACATGTTTGAATTTTATTTATATCAAAGCAGCACAACTTGAATTATGAGAAGAAATGTTGATTCTGAGGGCTGTAAAAAGGATTTTAGTGTAAAATAAATTGCATACCAAGTAATGCAACGGCAGTATTAGATAATGGACTGCTATAGCTATCTGTAGGCTTTTAGTTCCGATTTGGTTTAGTATAGAATGCTGCTGCTTAGAATTTCACTGAATATGGGGCATATTGTCCGTAAACCAGTAACCCCGGCAAAAATTACTGCCACAACGGAAAATTTTGTGAAACTATAGTCATAAATCATGTATAATAATTATAGTAGCGGTAAGTTTTATTCGTTATAACTATGCGGTGCAATCAACGAATATTTTTTAACATCTGCTATGAATCAGCACACAATCACACTTAATTTAAAGAGTTGATACGTGCAGTTTTTCTAGTGTTATGTACAGTATGTGTAATTTTGAGGGATATGTAGCAACAGATCGAATCTACATAAGGGCAGGGGCCATGTCGGCTTAGGGGCAGTCTGTTTTGACACACTGGCTACTACAGACGTGTATCGATGAGTGGCGTGTCAGCCGTGTTTAAATCTATCGGGCAGGACAGCAAGCAGAAGCCACATGGGTCGTCTGTTATCTTGTTGAAAGACAAAGTTACAGAGATCTGGAAGACGGGGCACAGCCACCGGCCTTCATACGCCATAAATGTGACAACTGTGATCTACTTAATTGCCGCTTTTTGAAGCAGAGGTGATCGTGTTGCGTACCCAGTACAGTGTGTAAGGAAGTCCAGACATCTTAAGAGTGTTCTCGTACACGATCATAGAAATATGATCATTTTTCCTTGCGGGTTAGAGATTGTGTACATGATTGGTAAGCAGTGGTCTTCTACTGCATAGTGGCGCTATTAGCTGAATAGAGGGGACGTTGGTGGAGCAGGCAGAGTTAACGCGAGTTAATACCAGTTAATAGACTACATTTGTTTAAGTGGAAACCAGAAGTGTTTTGATTTTCTGGTGATTCTCGACGTCTGTTATTCGAAATGCTACCTGAGTTTGCCTTTGAAGGGATTTCTTTGGACGTTGCATGGAACAAGATGAGGGTGACATGTTGTCTGTTGAAAGTACGTTTCCCAGTCCTATGGTCAGAACGTAAATGTTTCTGAATGCAATTTGATTGCTACGCTGCATTCATTGTTGGATTGGATTAGAGAAATTCTAGCCCTTACTCGCTTTCATGGCAACGCTGAATACCTAAAACAGCCTATCAATGACAGCCTAAAAACGTTTTACCATTAGCTCGCAACGTTTTTAATCGTTTTATTGGAGATTAATCGGATGCTACAGCAGAAACGTGGAAAATGTTCATTTTGAGATTATGCTATGCGTCTTGTTTCCAAAACAGCTATATGTGAGGGAAAAAACGTATCATATGCTGTTGCCTTTTCCCACCTTCTGTTGACAGTTTTGTGTACTTCTAAGAAATAATGTACCTTTTCGCAGTAATTTAAACGGCCATGTTTAAACATGCCTTTCTCGTTTATTGTGATAATGAATACAATAAAAGTTTCTCAATAAGAATATATAACTTGAGTAATTCAATAATTACAACGAAAATGCACGCCCCACTGACGATGGCGTAAATTTGTCAATCTAAAGTTTAGATATTTAATTGCCTTATATCACCAAATCAATAAAATTTAATGTGAGGCTGTATCAAACCAGTGAGTGTTTGGGCTGATGTCATTGTTCCACAATGCCTGGCCGAACAATCGAGAACAATTCTGACGAGGAAATTACGTAAGGTAATGGAAATGTTCGCCAAACTAAATTCAAGGGGGTTCCCTTACGTTTAACGAAGAGTTAACCAGAGAACACGAGTAGTGTTGGTTCGTTTCATCATCGAACAATCCGCTTCCAACTCACTGAATCTGAGCCGTGAAAATTATAGAACACAATAAAAATTAAAAGGAAAGTGCTTCTGACATGAATTTTTTATTGCCTTGATTGCCTTTTATTGCCTTGCCTTGACCCTTCGATAGGGCTAAGCTGCTATCTTCAGATCCACAGAGTACAGGTTACGTGGATCTGAAGATAGCAGCTTAGTCCTGCCGAAACTAGTAATTCAGTGTGCATACATGAGAATAATTCAATAAAAACCTTCGTGTCAGAAGCACTCTGTACATTGAATTAATTGATCGTTCTCCAGTCAATAATGTCAGGTATTTATAACAAAAATTACTTTTATGACAAAGAAATCAGAAAGGTGATTTAATGTTTCAAGTTATTAACACTTCTACTTATAATAAATGATGTGATTATTTGCCAGCAACCAGGAAGAACAAAACTTACATCCAATGTATAAGAGCTCACACAGACGACAGGTATGTTCAAAAAATGTTCAAATGTGTGTGAAATCTCACGGGACTTAACTGCTAAGCTCATCAGTCCCTAATCTTACACACGACTTAACCTAAATTACCCTAAGGACAGACACACACACCCATGCCCGAGGGAGGACTCGAACCGCCGCCGGTACCAGCCGCACAGTCCGTGACTGCAGCGCCCTAGACCGCTCGGCTAATCGGGCGCGGCACGAAAGGTATAAATGTGAAAACATGATAACTGAAGATCAGTCTCTTCACTTGCTGTCAGCGATATAATATAGTCGTTTAAGAGAATTTTTGAAGCTTCGTCGTGAGTAAAATGCTTTCTGTGATTACAAAACCGAGTTCTCTCACTTTCTAGCATGGCACACAAAAAGAAATACTCTACAGAATACACTTATAAATGCATTTCTTTTTCTTTAACCACAGGGCAGGTTTGAAATATCAATTAAGGAGGAGAGGAGGGGGAGATTAGTGTTTGACATCCCATCGACAACGAAATCATTAGAGACGGAACACAAGCTCGCATTACGGAAAGACAAGGAAGGAAAGCGGGCGCGCCCTTTCGAAGGAACCATCACGACAAATGCCTTAAGCGATTTAGGGAAATCATGGGAAAATTAAATCAGGATGGCCGGCCGTGGGTTTGAACCGTCGCCTCCCGAATAAATGTCAATTAAAAATAAAAGAGAAAATGAATAAAAAAATAACGCTACACTCTCCATCAATTATTGACACTCGCGGTCAGTAATTTGGAATTCCTGTAGGAAATGTTGTAACGTGTGGAAAGTAGGATAGAGATTTTGGCAGAAGTGGAAGGAGAAGAGGAAGGGGGGAGGGGCTGGCGATGCCTGAGTCGTGGCTGCATATTGCTCATGGAAAGCAACGTTCTGGATTCGAGTTCGGTCTTTCAGTCATTTTTAGTTAGCCAGCAAGTTTTAAGGTTAATAATGGAGAGCAAGAAAAACAGCTGCAGCTTCAAAGGCTTACCACATCCTTTCTTTCTTTCTTTCTTTCACTGGTGCCATGTCCTACACTGACGCAGGGTCGGCATTGTTGGGAACGGATTTGGCAAGGATGAAGGGGTGGCCGGATGCCCTTCCTGCCGCCACTCTGTACCCCCCTCCCCCCCTCCACCCCTCCACCCCCCCCCACCCCCCCAGGGACGGAATTAGTGTATCCCAGCTGTCTGCATCTTGTGTAATTTATGGACTAGTGCGAACGTGTTCAGAGGTCGGCGAGTCTTGTAACTGCGGCAGAACGTGGGGACCAGCCCGGTATTCGCCTAGTGGGATGTGGAAAACCGCCTAAAAACCACATCCAGGCTGGCTGGCACACCAGCCCTCGTCGTTAATCCGTCGGCGCGCCTACCCGAGTCCAGGATGCAGCGCGTTAGATCTCTCGGCTATCCTGGCGGGTAAAGGCTTACCACATCCAGTGGTAATGAAATGCGAACACTCCATGGACGGTACTAAAGAATGGAAAAGAGTGCACTTTGCTAAGGAGGACTTGCGTCATATGCTCCTCACACGAATATCAAGAGTCTATGATGTTGAATCTACAAAGAGAAAAAGTCACTGTGGGAAAGTTGACTGACCAGAAGAAACGTCATCGCTACATACCTGGCGTGTGTCGTACATCCCGTGAATGAAACGTCTGTGGAGGGTGTTAGTGAAGAAGATGACAGCTGCGTTGCTGACGCTGAAGAGGAATAAAGCAGCAGCTCCAGTGGTGGTAGCGAAGAAAATGCTGGGGTTCAGTAAATGTTTGGATATGGCTTCATTACTTCTACGTCAGTCAGACCTGTTGTGCTAGCAATCATGAACATAGGTCCACAGGGTGTTTTCCAACAGGATAATGCTCGCCCACACAGCTGTTGCAACCCAAAATACTCTACACTGTCAACATGTTGCCTTGGCCAGCTCGATCACCAGATTTGTCTCCAATACAATACTTATAGGACATGATCGAACGACAACTCTCGTGCCGTCCATAACTGGAATTAACCATTCTTGTATTGACCGACCACATTCAACAGACATGCAATTCCATCCCACAAACTGACATCCGGTACTTGTGCAACACAGTTCAAACACATTTGCACGCTCGTATTCAATATTCTAGAGATTACACCGATTATTATTGTACCTGCATCATTTTTTTGGTATTGCGGTTTTTTCCGTCAGTTTATAATAAAATGATGATTCTCATATAGAGTATTAACAGAGCTAATCGTAAGGGTAATCATCATCTAGCGAATACGAAGTGGGTAACTATTTGTTTGTTTGTTTGCAGGTACGTGACTGCAGCCATGTTACGCACTGCAATCCCTGCACGACAGCAGCGCAGCCCGCCGTTAGACGAGGCCCAATAAAACGGCTCCGTCCACTAATGAAGTGAGTTACTCTGTGCCATTTCGTATCGTCTGTTCTAGCGACCTACTGCGGTACCGTGCTGCGTGAGTTTCGACGTAGACGTCGACTTTACACATAGAGAGCGTTTGTTTTAAGACAACTATGTTTCAGCTGTATAAGAGCTTTTACTTGCAGGAGCACGAACAGTTTCCTGATATCAGTTCACTTATTCAGGTGTACGTCTACAAGATAGGAAACATACACTGAGGTGACAAAAGTCAGGGGATACCTCCTATTATCTCGTCGGTCCTACTTTTAACCGCCATAGTGCAGTAACTTGACGTTTGGCACGGACTCAGAAAGTCGTTGGAAGGTCACTGCAGAAATACTGAGCTATGCTGCCTATACGAAAATGGTTCAAATGGCTTAACATCTGAGGTCATCAGTCCCCTAGAACTTAGAACTACTCAAACCTAACCTAACTAACACACACATCCATGTCCGAGGCACGATTAGATCCTGCGACCGTAGCGGTCACGCGGTTACAGACTGAAGCGCCTAGAACCGCTCGGCCACAGGGGCCGGCATACTGCCTCTACAGCCGTTCACAATTGTGATAGTGCAGTCAGTGCAGGATTTTGTACACCAACTGACTTCTCGATTGTTTCATAAATGTTCGTTGGGCTTCATGTCGGGCGACCTTGGTGACCAAATCACTGGCTCGAAATGTTCAAAATATTCTTCGAACAAATCCGAGCAACTGTGGCCGGTTGACATGGCGCATTCTCATCCATAAAAATTCCATCGTTATTTGGAACATGACGTCCATGAATATCTGCAAATGGTCTCCATGTAACTGAACATACAGAGGACATAGTCCATTCCATGTAAATACAGCCCACACCGACATGCAGCTACAAACACTTTGCTTTGTTGACTACTTGGGTACGAACCCTACCAGCAGTTGTTAATAACATACAGAGGACCTAGTCCATTCCATGTAAATACAGCCCACACCGACATGCAGCTACAAACACTTTGCTTTGTTGACTACTTGGGTACGAACCCTACCAGCAGCTGTTAACAACTGAAGTTGCGACTCATCTGACCAGGTCACGATTTTTCAGTCGTCTAGGGTCTCATCGATATGTTTACGAGCGCAAGAAAGACGATGCAGGCGATGTCGTGCTCTCGTTCAAATGGTTCAAATGGCTCTGAGCACTATGGGACTCAACTGCTGAGGTCATTAGTCCCCTAGAACTTAGAACTACTTAAACCTAACTAACCTAAGGACATCACAAACATCCATGCCCGAGGCAGGATTCGAACCTGCGACCGTAGCGGTCTTGCGGTTCCAGACTGCAGCGCCTTTAACCGCACGGCCACTTCGGCCGGCCGTGCTCTCGTCAGTCGTCTGCTGCCACAGCCCATTAGCACCAAATTTCGACGCACTGTCCCAGCTGATACGTTCGTCATACAAGCCACATTGATTTTTCACTGGGTCGTTAAGTGAAGGCCGTCGGCCACTTCTTTGTCAGTGGTGAGAGCTAATGCCTCGGCGTGCTCTTGACACTGTGGATCTCGGAATAGTGAATTCCCTAAGGATTTCCAAAATGGAATGTCCCATGTATTTCGCTCCAACTACCATTCTGAGTTCAGAGTCTGTTAATTCGCGTTGGACGTCCGTAATCACGTCTGAAACCTTTTGACACCAATCACATCAGTATAAACGACAGCTCCGCCGATGTACCGTCCTTTCATATCTTGTGCCTGCGATACTACCGCCACCTGTGTATGTGCGTATCGCTATCCCATGACTTTCAATGTACAATCGACATTGTGATAAAAACCTGAATACCTCCGCAAATCATCTAAGCTGTATGACAACCAATGAGAAATACTCACACTTCAGTAAAATATTACGACCATAATGCAGGAAAGAGGGGTACTCAACCTTTACGAAATAAAACACCATTAGCCTCAACAAGCTGCAAATCATAAATTAAATTGACCAGTTGAAAAACTGGTATGAAATGAGTTTTCTTAACCATCTGGCTTTCAAAGTTATTAGTTCTATTTTGTGTTATTTTTCTCTTTAGATTGCACGTTCACGTGCTAGTAACATATCATTTTTAAGCTGGTCATTGACATCCATGACTACATGCTTATTGCGAGTAACAGTATTTTATTTTGAGAAGGGTGATTCCCCCTCCTTCCAGTAAAATGGGCATAATGTTTTACTCTCATGTGAGTATTTCATACTGGTTATCATAGATCTCAGATAAACAGCATAGGTATCGGTTTTTTTTCATAATTTTCGACTGTATGTTCACTATTTTGTAGATGTTGCCTGAAGATGTGATCTAATATCACGAAACTGGTCGCGCCCTTGTAAATAAAAGTTCATACACTTCTGGCTATATAAACTGCTACACCACGAAGATGACGTGCTACAGACGCGAAATTTGATAGACAGGAAGAAGATCCTGTGATATGCAAATGATTAGCTTTCCAGAGCACTCACACAAGGTAGGCGCCGGTGGCAACACCTACAACGTGCTGACATGAGGAAAGTTTCTAGTCGATTTCTCATACACAAACAGCATTTGACCGGCGTTGCCTGGTGAAACGTTGTTGTGATGCCTCGTGTAAGGAGGAGAAATGCGTACCATCACGTTTCCGACTTTGATAAAGGTCGGATTGTAGCCTATCGCGATTGCGGTTTATCGTATCGCGACATCGCTGCTCGCGTTGGTCGAGATCCAATGACTGTTAGCAGAATATGGAATCGGTGGGTTCGGGAGGGTAATACGGAACGCCGTGCTGGATCCCAACGGCCTCCTATCACTATCAGTCGAGATGGCAGGCATCTTATCCGCATGGCTGTAACGGATCGTGAAGCCAAGTCTCGATCCCTGAGTCGACAGATGGAGACGTTTGCAAGACAACAACCATCTGCACGAACAGTTCGACGACGTTTGCAGCAGCGTGGACTATCAGCTCGGAGACCATGGCTGCAGTTACCCTTGACGCTGCATCACAGACAGGAGCGCCTGTGACGGTGTACTCAACGACGAACCTGGGTGCACGAATGGCAAAACGTCATTTTTGCGGATGAATCCAGGTTCTGTTTACAGCATCACGATGGTCGCATCCGTGTTTGGCGACATCGCGGTGAACGCACATTGGAAGCATGTATTCGTCCTCGCCATACTGGCGTATCACCCGGCGTGATGGTATGGGGTGCCATTGGTTACACGTCTCGGTCACCTCTTGTTCGCATTGACGGCACTCTGAACAGTGGACGTTACATTTCAGATGTGTTACGACCCGTGGCTCTACCCTTTATTCGATCCCTGCGAAACCCTACATTTCAGCAGGATAATGCACGACCGCATGTTGCAGGTCCTGTACGGGCGCCTTCTGGATACAGAAAATGTTCGACTGCTGCCCTGGCCAGCACATTCTCCAGATCTCTCACCAACTGAAAACGTCTGATCAATGGTGGCCGAGCAACTGGCTCGTTACAATACGCCAGTCACTACTCGTGATGAACTGTGGTATCATGTTGAAGCTGCATGGGCAGCTGTACCTGTACACGCCATCCACGCTCTTTTTGACTCAATGCCCAGGCGTATTAAGGCCGTTATTACGGCCAGAGTTGGTTGTTCTGGGTACTGATTTCTCAGGATCTATGTACCCAAATTGCGTGAAAATGTAAACACATGTCAGTTCTAGTATAATATATTTGTCCAGTGAATTCCCGTTTGTCATCTGCATTTCTTCTAGGTGTAGCAGTTTTAATGGCCAGTAGTTATATAGCTGAAAGAGGTCTATTTCTGAAACATGGATTACTTCAGTTGCGACTACCCTCAAGAAAAACTATTTGGCTAGGTAAAAAGTTAATATTGGTGAAGAGGACATCTGCATGTGCTACAACTGACCACCTTCTAACATCTCCCGCAAAGGTGAGGTCAACTTTGTATTTTCTTGTGTTCTAACGGTATAGGCCTATTGAATCCTGTGTCAAATATGATATTTTCAAAAAGTTTACAACTTTTAAGACAAACTCCGACAGCAGACAGCTACTAGTTTTATATGATGAAATTAAATGGTGATTAAGTGAATCACATTTACTAGACAAAGTAAAAGACTCCCACTTTGATTAAAGATAAGTGTCATTTTACGTCGTACATCTTCCGAAGAAGACGGTTTTAAAACCGTCGAAGCCATGGAAAATACTTAATAAACTTATAATTTGCAACTAATTAGCTGTTATATCTAATGCATTGAAGCTCTTGCGTATACAGTTTCTGAAGCGTAACCATTTCAAAATCTTTTGCATTTTATCATGATAGTCGTCATGACATATTAAAGCAGTTGCTTTACCTTTATCAGCTGGAATAATCCCCGTTTGAATATCCTGGTGAAACTTACGAATTGCAGCCCTCCTGGCCACAGATATCCTACTCCTATGTGGGCTTTTCTGCCATGTGAGGGGAAGCCTGTCGTCAAAAACAGAATGGATCCTCAGCAAACACAAAGAGAAAGTGAGTTTTCACCGTGCACCAAAGACAACAGAGCTCCTGGGTTCCAGTACAGATGATTTGGTGCTTCGGAAGCCTGGAATTTACAAGATCCCCTGTAAATTTGTCCTTTCATACATCGGATACACAACACGTACAACCATAAAGACGCATAAAGTACCACAGGTACATTCGGCTCTTACAACCTAATAAATCGGCGGTGGCAGAGCACTGTATTGACACTGGGCAGCCTATGGTGTACGAAAACATGGAAATGATAGCCTCTTTCTCTGATTCATTAGTAAATCAGTGAATGAAGCAATTGAAATGCGGTTCGCGATGAGTAACAAAGATAGCTGCTTCAGCTTGGATAAATCATGGAATCCAGCACTTTCTGTAATAAACCTAGAATGACGTCCCCACAGTACAATTCGCAGTATTACATCGGTATCCCAGGGTAGATCGACTGCGCAGCCACGGATCTGATTCATGCATCTGTTGTACCTCTTTGCAAATCGATCAACGTCTCTGGTCCCTTGTGTATCTGTGGCCGCATGCGCTGTGGCGTGGTCCGCGAGTTTAAAAGGATGGAACGAGTGCTGGTGTGTCTGTCTTTAGCTCAGCCTGAAGATGGCTGAACGTTATACAGATGAAATATCGAAAGAAGTGGAATTTATGCGTCAGCACGCCCGAAATTTAACAGAGCAGTCATTGCGCCGCGAAAACATGAAGATGTACATCAAGCATTCAAATGGGCTTGTGACTCACCACAGTCAACCCCGTGGGGAACGGAAAACTTCATTACCGTAGATATAGTAGGGGTCAATGATGTAAAGTGGAAAGAAGACAGAAATTTCTGGTCAGGTGAGTATAGGGTAATATCAACAGTAGCAGAAAATAGTATAACGGGAGTAGGATTCGTTATGAATAGGAAAGTAGGGCAGAGAGTGTATTACTGTGAACAGTTAAGTGATAGGATTATTCTCTTCAGAATCGACAGCAAACCAACACCAAGAACGATAGTTCAGATATACTAGCTGACGTCACAAGCTGAACGTGAAGAGATTGAGAAAGTATAAGAGGACACTGGAAGGGTAATTCAGTAGATAAAGGCAGGTGAAAATCTAATAGTCATGGGGGACAGGAATGCATTTGTACGGGAAGGATTAGAAAAAATGATTGTGGGGGAATATGGGCTTGGTACTACGAATGAGAGAGGAGAAGGTCTGATCGAGTTCTGAAATAAATTTCAGCTAGTAACAGCGAATACTCTGTTAAAGAATCACAGGAGGAGAAGGTACACTTGAAAAAGGCCGCGAGGTACGGGATGATTCCAGTTAGATTACGTCATGGTGAGTGATGAAAAGCAGGCTGAAGTTTAAGAGCCTAGTCAGGAAGAATCAGAAGTGGGAAAAGGAGAGTGCTAAGGAATAAAGAGATGCGTTTAAAGTTCTCTGAGGCTATAGGTACTGTGATAAAGTATAGCTCAGCAGGCAGTTCAGTTGAAGGGGAATGGACATCTCTAAAAGGGGCAATCACAGAAGTTAGAAAGGAAAACCTTGGTACAAAGAAGGAAATCGAAAAAGAAACGATTGTCGGAGAGACTGACTCAGCAGATACAAAAGTCAAAGCAACCTTCGGTGAAATTAAAAGCAAGTGTGGTAACATTAAGAATGCAATGGGAATTCCACAGCTGAATCCCCTCTTTAAGGGGGAAGATTTCTTTGAAACAGGAGCCGATGTAGAAGAGATGGGGATGCAGTATTAGAAGCAGAATTTAAAAGAGCTTTGAAAGACTAAAGATGACATAAGACTGAAGAGATGACAACATTCCATCACAATTTCTAAAATAATGGAGGAAATGGCAACATAACAATTATTCACATTGTGTAGAATGTTGAGTATGGTGTTATACCGTCTAGCTTTCGGAAAGATATCATCCACACAATTCCGAAAACCAAAGAGCTGACAAGTGCGAGAATTATCGCAGAATCAGCTTAAAAACGCACTCATCCAAGTTGCTGACAATAATAATATACAGAAGAATGGAGAAGAAAACTGTGGATGTGTTAGATGACGATCAGTTTGGCTTTAGGAAAGGTAAAGGCACCAGAGAGACAGTTCTGGCGTTACAGTTGATAATAGAAGAAAGATTAAATAAAGATCAAGACACTTTTATATGATTTGTCTACCTGTAAAAGGCCTTCGACAATGCCAAATGGTGCAAGATGTTAGAAATCCTGAGGAAAATAGCTATAGAGAGAGATGGGTACAAGAGCCAAGGGGGAACAATGAGAGTGGATGACCAAGAACGAGGTGCTTGGATAAAAAGGGTAAGACAGGGACATAACCTTTCGCCCATACTATCGAAGAAGCAATGATGGAAATACGAGTAAAAGAAAGGTTCAAGAGTGTAAATAAGACGAAACATGGATGGATATCAACGATAAGATTCGCTATGACGTTGCTATCCAATGAGTACAGTATATGAATTGAGAGGTAACTGAAGAAAGACGAAAATAATGAGAAGTAGCAGAAATGAGAAAAGCGAGAAAGTTAACTTCGATATTGATGATCACGAGGTAGATGAAGGTAAGGACTCTGCTACCTAGGCAGCAAAATTACCAATGATGGACAGAGCAAGAAGGACATCGAAAGCAGATTAGCTCTTTCATTCCTGGCCAGGACAAGTCTTCTAGCATCGAAAGTAGGCCTCAATTTTAGCAAGAAATTTCTGAGAATGTGCGTTTGAATGGCTCTGAACACTATGGGACTTAACATGGGACTTAACATCTGAGGTCATTAGTCCCCTACAACTTAGAACTACTTAAACCTAACTAACCTAAGGACATCACACACATCCATGCCCATGGCAGGATTCGAACCTGCGACCGTATCGGTCGTGCGGTTCCAGAGTGTAGCACCTAGAACCGCTCGGCCATCCCTGCCGGCTGAAAATCTCATTCTGGAAACATCCCCCAGGCTGTGGCTAAGTCATGTCTCCCCAGTATCCTTTCTTTCAGGAGTGCTAGTTCTGCAAGGTTCGCAGGAGAGCTTCTGTAAAGTTTGGAAGGTAGGAGACGAGGTACTGGCAGAAGTAAGGCTGTGAGGACGGGGCGTGAGTCGTGCTTGAGTAGCTCAGTTGGTAGAGCACTTTCCCTCGAAAGACAATGGTCGCTAGTTCGAGTCTCGGTGCGGCACACAGTTTTAATCTGCCAGGAAGTTTCAGGTATACTTGATATTTGCTGATTTCAGCGCTGTCTACCACTAGTAGGAAACAATGGTTTGTGTAAACCGTGTGTGTGTTTTGGCGTACAATACGAACACGAAATATAAGTGGAGGCTCCCCATTCTAAAATACAAAGTTGACTCGCGGCGCCGTTATACGGGGAGTGGTTAGAGGGCAATAGTTGTAGCAGACACAGGTGTCCCCTTTACTAGTATTAACTTTTCACCTATAACAGTTTTTTCATACAGCATGTCGTTTTCTTAATATTCAGTTCTCTCACCATTGAAAAATACGTCCTATATACAAGCGAACAATTAAAAAAATGAATTACGTTACCTTTTTCCAGGTGGGGATATAAACTGTATAACTAACCCGCTTGTCTCCAATGAACATAACTGTGTTACTCTCGTTGGTCAATACGTGGAAATTATCAATTTTTTCACTCAAGTGTTCGGAAAGCTATCTCGTGGGGAAGCTCCTGCACTACAACAGGAAATCTGCAATCCTTCACGTCAGTGGAACGATATTTCATGATCTATTTAATAGGATCAATAAAATTGTTTTCAGTACCAAATTTTAACAGTGGGAAATTATTTCTCCGGAGGCTGTCAATTTACAAGCGCGCCAAGCATGAATTCTTTAATGTTGAATATGAGCCGATGTGTTTCGAGTGTAGCACAGGAAACGTCTGAATATTCCGGCAGCGAACACCGCGCCGCTGAACAATAACCACACAACTGGCTGCGCGCGTGATTTACGCCGGGAGCCTGCTGTTTTATTAATTCGTTAATTAATGCCCAAACTGTTTACTGCCGGCGTGCTCACGCTCGGATAAAAATAAATAATAGCGGCGCACAGGTGACGCTATTAATTTCTAGTGTGGGTTTAATCAACTCGGGACACGTGCGCTTACGTGGAGGTCGGCAGCAGGCTTGGCGTGGCGTACAATACATGCTTCCCTCAGGGCACTATGCAGGGGCCTAGAAGTCACGCCACCTCACTTCATTACTCAAGTGGCTCAGGAGCTGTTAGCTGTTCTCCCCATTATATGTTTCTACACTTACTAAAATGGGCCAGGAACGACAGCAATAACATCGAATGCCCCCATCACCTTCCCTCTGTCGCCATTAAAAGATGAATTCTCCGTTTATTGTTATACACACCTTCCACAGGGAAATCATGAGAAGTACAGGCGCTAGAAAAACGGGTTAACTCAGAACCTACCTTAGCATCTTCGTAACCAAAAAAATTGTGCAATACGAACTGCAACAGAATAGTGCTCGTAATTTGGCAATTTTATGAATAATTTCCGCGCCTATAACGCCAGCGTTCAAAGAAGATGGCACAGAGAAATTCCAAAATAGGCTCAAGCCATCAGTTTCAAGCACTGTCTGTGGCCTTTAGCGTCCATACGTTAGCAGTTGATTATGAAACGTAACAGGATAGCTACAAATTTTTGGGCGCACATGACGATGAAAAGTTTAGCAATAATAAACATATTATTTAATTTCCCAAGTAGACAATCTCAACTTTTCTTCTCCGTACAGTTTCTGCTTTTGGCAACAAACAAATGAACGTCGTAATATACTATGCATATCGCTGCTGTAACTCAACCGGTACGTTACGCTACGCTACGCTAGTTTACGCGGTACGCGCTATTTGTGAGTGGAACAGGATTAGAGGACAGTACCCTCCGCCACGCACCGTTAGATGGCTTTCGGAATATGATGTAGATATATTAATACCAGCAGCGAGAGTATATTGCGTTCAACAATTGGCATAGGTAAGCTGACTGCGGTTTTAGAGAATATATGACGCCTTTTTATTGCTCCAATATAATATTTACTTTCTAGATGCATTTTATTTTTAACCTTAAAGGTATTTTGAACGGACTTTTTAGTTACTTGTCCGTACTGCCAAAATATGCATTTACTCTCATCTGCTCGTAGACTTCCACTTCACTTAGTTGAATTATCTAGATATCTACATTGAGGCGACTTGATTTCTTTGTTTTCATAGTTTGTTTTTCGCTTAAATAAACTGATGATTTGTAAAGAACTTGAGATTTATATAACGAGAACTACGGTAATTTTTTGCCGCTAATGAAATTCAGACTTGTCGATCCAGAAAAATGATTTACCTCTGTAAAATGGTGTAAGATTATTGAAATACTCGGAAAAATACGTACATGCTGTACGAAAAGAATGGTACATGCAAGATTTTCTGTAACCAAGAGTGTGGAACGAAAACGGACTAGTAGTGATCGTCTTAAATGACCGTGACAGATGACTACAATCTTGCCCCTCTGTTCAAAACGTGTATAGGAAATGAAATAAAGTGTAATATGGGGCCTTAAAGCAGTATCTATGATAAGATGTACTGATTACATTGCAGTCCTCTGCGAAAGTAAAGAGAAATTACAGGATCTGTTGAATGAAATAAAGATCCTACTGTGAACAGGATATGGACTGATAGTCAAATAAAGACGGACGTGCTGAAGAGCAGCAGAAATGTCTTCCCCTGCAATTAATATTCTTTTTAATTACATTTCTAATTAACTATCCTATTGTTTACATCTCACAGTTTTGCAATTTCCAGAATTTGAGGAATTATTTGTTCGTTCTATGTATTTAATCGTATAAAGCACAAGCTCTCTACTACCATTACATATTAGTAACCAAATCCAAACTGTAATTAATTACATAACTAAAATAATACGAGAGACATTATTGTAATTAAAGTTCAGAATGGTTTTCTTATGGACAACTAAAGATTTTACTATAAAAGATTGTCATTTAATATTGTATTTTATACCTTCTTCGGTTGTACCATCAGTTTCTTTACTTTTTGTAAATTTTAATTGTAACATCAGAATTGTACAACATTAATAATGCTTTATTTTGGAAATTATTGTTAAAATTCTATATAAAGCGATGCTGCGAGTTAGTTGTTGACTTGTTGTTTTGTCAGTCAGTTTTAAAGTTACTTTTGGAAGTCAAAGCAATCAGTGAAGTCTGCCCGTGCTTTGTTTACATGACGAGTGTGCAGTTAGGATGTGAATTAATGTGAATAAAGTTTGTGAAGCATGAAAATTTTTCTTCATTCATCAATGGACCAGGCAGAAGAAACTTAAGTTAAGTAACATTCAACGTGAATCGTTACAATAGGACACAACGAGAAAGAATTCTGTAAGCTTACAACAAAATAATGCCTTGCGTTCTAAACAAGGAGTACATAAGGAGACAAATATCGACTTTTGAGGAATAAATTTCTGAAGCTGTTCATCTAGACCACTGCAACGTGCGGAAGTAAACCATTGTTAGTTACAAAACAGGAAAACGAAACAATCGACCAGGTTTCAATGTGGTGTCACTTTGCATAGTAGACGAGGAAAACATGGAAAACTACTTCCAAGAAAGAAAATGATCGTGTCAAATGTTAGGACACCTGGGAATGCCATCCATTGTAGTAAAAGAATTCATATAGAGCAAAAAGTGTAGGAGAAGACAGAGAATAGAATATATCCAACAAATAAATGAGGATTACATGAAAATTATTCGCAGTTGCAAATATGTGCAACCATCAGCTGTGTAATGAAATGATGACAACGAAACTTTTCGTAGGACTGAGAATCGATCCCCGATTTCGCGCTTATCTTGAGCGGTCGCCTTACCATTACTCTATCCGGGTATGCGGCACTGACCCACCCAAACATCCATATGTCGTCAACCATGAGACCACTATCTACAGCGGAGATGAAAATATAGGCACAAGGAAAGAAATATTGGTGGGTCTAGTCAAAATATTCGGAAGACCAATAACCGAATAACATGACTTAACAGAATGAGATTTTCACTCTGCAGCGGAGTGTGCGCTGATATGAAACTTCCTGGCAGATTAAAACTGTGTGCCCGACCGAGACTCGAACTCGGGACCTTTGCCTTTCGCGGGCAAGTGCTCCACCAACTGAGCTACCGAAGCACGACTCACGGCCGGTACTCACAGCTTTACTTCTGCCAGTACCTCGTCTCCTACCTTAACATGACGTAAGTATTCCGTCACAATATGATACAAATAGTTACTTCCATATATACAGTATTGAAAGAAAATGATGGCTCTCGTTGCTGTTACTGTGTTATCCAGTCTGAAGACATTTTCATCGGTTCAACTACTGCAACCTCCGTTCTTCTGAACCTGTTTACTGAATTCAAACCGAGGTCTCCGTCTACAACTTTTACTCACCACACTTCACTCCACTACCGGAGTGACGATTCGTTGCTCTTTTGGGACATTTCTGTTAATCGATCCATTCTTTCAACCACAATTTTTTTCCAGTTCGATTCAGAGCTCCTCATTAGTTATTGAATCTACCCTATATTCAGAACTGTGTCGTAGCAGCACATTCGGAAGCTTCTATTCTCTTCTTGCCTCAGCTGTTTATCGTTATCGATTCACTTATCCATAAGGCTAAACTCCAGAAAATACCATCATGAATGACTTCTTAACATTTCAAGTTATTTTCCATGCCATATTCCACGTAAATTTCTGTTTTTCACAAACGTCTTTCTTGCTTTTACCAGTCTGAATTTATACCCTTTTTACTTTACCTAACATCAGTTATTTTGCTACCCAAAGAGAAAAACTCGACTGTTATTTTAAATATCTCTAATTCTAATCTAATTCCCTCAGTATTACCTGGTTAATTGGTTTTTATTACCCTTGATTCTCCTATTTTCGTATTCGCCTTACAACCTCTTTCCAAGACAGACTGCTCTGAGTTCAACTAATGTATGCCTTCTCTTACAGAATTATAATATCATGCACAAACCTCCACGTTACCTTTCCCCGTTTACCCTTGGTATCGTTTTTTGCTTGCTCAATGCACAAATTAAATAACATTTGGGACAGAACAAAAGTTTGTCTCACACCCCGGTCAATTACGGTTCTGCTTACCTGTTGTGTCCTTCGGCTCCTATAACAGTGCACTTGGGTTTGTACGAGTTGTAGATTACCTTGCACTCCTTATATTTTACCCCAAATACTTCCAGAATTCCAAAGAATTTATTTAGTCCACATTGTCAAAAGCTTTCTCTAAATCTGCAAATGCTTTATTTGCCTTTCTTCGGTCTATCGTATAAGGCTGTAGAGTCTGGTCCCGCATTTATCCCATTTCGGCTTCTACCAGTTACTCCATACATCAGTAAATAATTCATGTCAGCACTTTGCAGTTGTTTCTTACTAAACCGATGATTCTATAATATTCATACCTCTTTACTGTATTCAAACTTTTGTCTCCCTCTACAGTTCCTCCGCCTCTCCCCCACCCCCTCCCCCCCAACACACACATACTTCCCTCCGCAGCCAAATTGACTATTTTTTGATGCCTCAGGATATGTCCTAGTAAATGATTCCTTCTTTTGGTCAGGTTGTGCCATAAATAAGCTTTTTCCCAAATTAGATTCAGAATCTTTTCATTAGTTACTAGCTATACCCACCACTTCTTCTGTACCCATACACTTCAAAAGCTTTTATTCTCTTCCTGTTTGAAAACTCCCTTGGTTTCAGAAAATAAGGGACCTTAAAACGCGGCCCCTAAAAGTACTAATTTTTACAAAATGTTAATATTTGCAGCGCTTTCTCCTTGGGTGCTTTTTCAATTATGCTTTATCGTATTTAAGAAAAAAATCCGTCTTGCAGTGTAATGTTTTATTTGTGTCTACCAAACACATTTCGCCTATTAGGGATAGGCGTCTTCAGTGGTCTATAATATGCAGAAAGTTATTTAATTACTCATATTTTGATAGCAGAAATGTAGTGACTCTTTGAATTTGATTTACTTAAAATCAGTCCTCGTCGTCTAGTGGTAAAGTGATACGTCAAGTGATCGAATCCTGGTCGAATAATGGAAATTTTTACCTCTCGACGTTGTGAGGAATCACCAGGAACGACAAGTGGCTCATATCGACGCTAAACTGAGGGCCCTCTTGCCTGGATGAATAACTAGGATAGGTTAGGGACACGTAAGTCGCCAAAGTTGTTTCCAGCTGAAGACTTGCACTCGACCATTCAGCCACACACAATTACTCTTATTATTTTTTAGTCAATCAATTACCTACGAATACAAGATTGTGTGTCGTTACACTTCCATTCATTTTTACGTCTCTTTATTTATCCACGCGTTCTTCTGCAGTACTAGATGCGCTCAGTACTCATTTCCAATTGACAGGACACATTTAACCGTTTCACCACGCACCATCCTATACTGTAGCTCGCTGCACATAGTCTTGCTCACACGCTTTACGGCTGACTGAGAGGTTGTAGGAGCAGTAGGGGGTGAGTTTCAGGGGAGGTGTGTGTTATGGCACTGAAAAGAAACACAGCCATATATTTTTAAATAGATAATTGAAATGAATTATACAGAGTCACTCTATATCTACCAAAATATGTATCATTAAATAATTTTCATAATATTATAGACAATTAAAGATGTCTAGCCCTTAACTAGCGAGGTGACTTTCCCGTAACGTATACCATGAGGTGGGGTCTCTGGGACCCTTTTGTTTAAACCGGAATTTAAGGCAAAAGTCGTTTGAAATTTTTAATTTATGCTACCTAACATTGATTTTTAGAACTGTTTGTGTTGTTTAAATGCTTCTAGCTCATTTTACTGCACTAAACAAAACATGCAGCATTTTACTCTTTATCATACAAAAGCACATAATTTAGTGTGGTTCTTCTAAATAGTAGAAACAAATAGACTGTTAGAGTATTGAATTTTACGTTCTGAAAAATTATACAATCTCTGTAGCAAATAAATATCCAAATAAAACTAAATTCCAGGGTTTAAATTTTCGCATAAAAATTCCACCCAATAGGTACAAAAAGAAATTCTTTCAAATTTACATTCATTGCTGGGAACTACATTTTTGTCACCACTCAGAACACATTCGATTTTAACAGACACTTTCAGTATTTCATTGAAGAAACAGACACATCCTCATCACAACTTTCCTGGAGTTCTGCCTCTGAACGATACTCTTGTTCGACAGCAGAATTATGATCACTGGCTAATGTAAAATCGTAGTCTTTTTCGTTTATTTATTGATCTATATCACTGACTCAATTTTTCTCTGTCTGACCATGATGTAATCTAATTGAAATCTTCCCGTATCTCCCGGCCTTTTCCAAGTATACCTCCTCCTCTTGTGATTCTTGAACAGGGTATTCGCTATTACTAGCTGAAACTTGTTACAGAACTCAATTAGTCTTTCTCCTCTTTCATTCCTTGTCCCAAGCCCATATTCTCCTGTAACCTTTTCTTCCACTCCTTTCCCTACAACTGCATTCCAGTCGTCTATGACTATTAGATTTTCGTCCCCCTTTACATACTGCATTACCCTTTCAATATCCTCATACACTTTCTCTATCTGCTCATCTTCAGCTTGCGACGTCGGCATGTATACCAGAACTATCGTTGTCGGTGTTGGTCTGCTGTCGATTCTGATTAGAACAACCCAGTCACTGAACTGTTCACACTAACACACCCTCTGCCCTACCTTCCTATTCATAGCGAATCCTACACCTGTTATACCATTTTCTGCTGCTGTTGATATTACCCGATACTCATCTGATCAGAAATCCTTGTCTTCCTTCCACTTCACTTCACTGCCCCCTACTATATCTAGATTGAGCCTTTGCATTTCCCTTTTCAGATTTTCTAGTTTCCCTACCACGTTCAAGCTTCTGACATTCCACGCCCAGACTCGTAGAACGTTATCCTTTCGTTGATTATTCAATCTTTTTCTCATGGTAACCTCCCCCGTGGCAGTCCCCTCCCGGAGATCCGAATGGGGGACTATTCCGGAATCTTTTGCCAATGGAGAGATCATCATGACACTTCTTCAACTACAGGCCACATGTCCTGTGGATACACGTTACGTGTCTTTAATGTAGTGGTTTCCATTGCCTCCTGCATCCTCATGTCGTTGATCATTGCTGATTCTTCCGCCTTTAGGGGCAATTTCCCACCCCTAGGACAAGAGAGTGCTCTGAACCTCAATCCGCTCCTCCGCCCTCTTTGACAAGGCCGTTGGCAGAATGAGGCTGACTTCTTATGCCGGAAGTCTTCGGCCGCCAATGCTGATTATTTATTAAAATTTTGGCAGTGGCGCGGATCGAACCCGCGACCGAAGACGTTTTTATTATGAATCAAAGACGCTACCCCTAGACCACGGGTACACAATAATAATATACAGAAGATTGGAAAAGAAAATTGAGAATGCGCTAGGTGACGATCAGTTTGGCTTTAGGTTGGTTGTGGTTAGTGTTTAACGTCCCGTCGACAACGAGGTCATTAGAGACGGAGCGCAAGCTCGGGTTAAGGTAGGATTGGGAAGGAAATCGGCCGTGCCCTTTAAAAGGAACCATCCCGGTATTTGCCTGAAGCGATTTAGGGAAATCACGGAAAACCTAAATCAGGATGGCTGGAGACGGGATTGAACCGTCGTCCTCCCGAATGCGAGTGCAGTGCTGGCTTTAGGAAAAGTAGAGGGACGAGAGAGGCAATTCTGACGTTACGGCTAATAATGGAAGCAAGGCTAAAGAAAAATCAAGACACTTTCATAGGATTTGTCGACCTGGAAAAAGCGTTCGACAATATAAAATGGTGCAAGCTGTTCGAGATTCTGGAAAAAATAGGGGTAAGCTATAGGGAGAGACGGGTCATATACAATATGTACAACAACCAAGAGGGAATAATAAGAGTGAACGATCAAGAACGAAGTGCTCGTATTAAGCCTTTCGCCCCTACTCTTCAATCTGTACATCGAGGAAGCAATGATGGAAATAAAAGAAAGGTTCAGGAGTGGAATTAAAAAAGGATATCAATGATACGACTCGCTGATGACATTGCTATCCTGAGTGAAAGTGAAGAAGAATTAAATGATCTGCTGAACGAAATGTACAGTCTAATGAGTACACAGTATGGTTTGAGAGTAAATCGGAGAAAGACGAAGGTAAAGAGAAGTAGTAGAAATGAGAACAGCGAGAAACTTAACATCAGGATCGATGGTCACGAAGTCAATAAAGTTAAGAAATTCTGCTACCTAGGCAGTAAAATAACCAATGACGGACGGAGCAAGGAGGACATCAAAAGCAGACTCGCTATGGCAAAAAAGGCATTTCTGGCCAAGAGAAGTCTACTAATATCAAATACCGGCCGTAATTTGAGGAAGAAATTTTTGAGGATGTACGTCTGGAGTACAGCATTGTATGATAGTGGAACATGGACTGTGGGAAAACCGGAACAGAAGAGAATCGAAGCATTTGAGATGTGGTGCAATAGACGAAATGGTTCAAATGGCTCTGAGCACTATGAGACTCAACTGCGGAGGTCATTAGTCCCCTAGAACTTAGAACTAGTTAAACCTAACTAACCTAAGGACATCACACACATCCATGCCCGAGGCAGGATTCGAACCTGCGACCGTAGCGGTCTCGCGGTTCCAGACTGCAGCGCCAGAACCGCGCGGCCACTTCGGCCGGCCATGGAACAGTCAACTGCACATATGCAGATGTCGGTAGTATCGCATACACGAGGTATACAAGGGTTGTTCAACAGTGGAGCTGTAATTTGTAGTCACGTGACTCATGTGGAAAGGTTTTCGACGTGATTATGAGCACACGACGGGAATTAACTGACTTTGAACGCGGAATGGTAGTTGGAGCCAGATACATTGGACATTCCATTTCGGAAATCGTTAGAGAATTTAAAATTCCGAGATATACAGTGTCAAGACTTTGCGAGACTACCAGACTTCGGATCTCTCACCACGGACAACGCAGTTGGTCGGCGGCCTTCACTTAACGCCCGAGAGCAGGGGCGTTTGTGTAGTGTAGTCAGTGCCATCAGACAAGTAACTCCCCCTGAAAAAACAACAGAAATCAATGTGGGACGCACATCGAACGTATCCGTTAGGATAGAAGGCGAAATTTGGCGTTAATGGGCTATTGGCAGCAGACGACCAAAGCCAGTGCCTTTGCTAATAGCACGACATCGCCCACAGAGCCTCTCATCGGCTCGTGACCATATCAGCTGGACCCCAGACGAATGTAAAACCGTGGCCTGGGCAGATGAGTCCCGATTTCAGTTGGTGAGAGCCGATGGCACTATGCGAGTGTGGTGTAGACTCTACGAAACCATGGACACAGGTTTTCAACATGGCACGGTCCAAGCTGGTGTGGCTCCATAATGCTGTGGGCTGGGTCCTCTGGTCCAGCTAAACTACTTGAACACCGTGCAGCCATTCATACATTTCACGTACCCAGACAAAGATGGAACTTTTATGAATGACAATGCGCCATGTCACTGGGCCACAATTTTTGCGATTGGTTTGGAGAACATTCTGGACATTTCGAGTGAATCTCTTGGCCATCAAGACCCACAACATGAATTCCATCGAACGTCATAGGACATAATCGGGAGTCAGTAAGTGCGCAAAATCCTGCACTAGCAACACTTCCGCTGTTACGGACGGCTATAGAGGGAGCATGGCTCAATATTTATGCAGGGGACTACCAACGACTTGTTGAGTCCATGTCACGTCGAACTGGTGCACTACGCCAGGCAAAAGGAGGTCCAACACGATATTACATTACGCTGTATCCTGTGCATTTTGCACCCTCAGTGTATTTTATGGCATTGTTAATTCATTTGAATTGATGTTCAGGGAATGTGACCCGTCACAATGACACATTAGAGTGTCATTTCGCTGTAGAGTGGGAGACACTTAAGACTGTGGGAGGACGAGTAGCCGGCACTGAGGGACCATCAGCGTCCCGTCTCCACCCCACTCCCTTACCGGACTGTGATGCATGTGTTGCACGCCACGTTTTGCCGGAGTGCACTTTATATTGTGACGAGAGATCAAAAAAAAATTTTAAGGGGTAATCTGACCTCTATCTGATCTGATGAGAAGACGGTAAATAAAATTATGTGTAGTGTTTGGAGTTCAGCATGAGCTTTTAGGATGGAGATTTTAGTGTTAGCCACAACGTCTACACTATTTTAAATCTTTCCACTGATTTTAGCTTTTCGCTGCAAATGATATATATGATAAAATATGTGATTTTCTTTGTTTTGGGAATGGTACATATTTTAGGGGGTTATGTATATTTTTTATTTCTAGTTCAAATTGTACTATACCGATCAACACAATTAAAGGATCATTTTTTCGAAACCTCTTAACTATCTCCCAGTGCGACGCATAAGTTTGAAATTTGGCTCAAAGATGACTTAAACCTTCCTCTGTAATAGCGAAAAAGCGTGGCGCTCTGCGACGTTACATTCGGGCTCGGGTGAAGATTTAAACAACAAGGTGTCCGCGAGTGTGAAAATATGCCAGAGATGAGAAATTCATATGAAGTGTAAGGTGTCTTAATAATGTAATATTGGCGAAAAAATTTTACCCCAATCCTTCCCAATTCCCCAGTGGTCGTGTTGCACAGTGGGAAGATCGTAACACCCCGGCTTAACCACGTTTCACCCCATCTTTTGACGTCTCCGGGGTGGAATTCAGAACCGCTACGCGCAGTGTTTCAACCATCGGTTTTCTGATGAGTGGACGAAGGAAACATTTCAGAGACACCGACGCTGAGAATTGGCAGAATCGGAGAATCGGCCTCAGGGGGTGACAGGAAGGACGTCAACGATATTACCCCTTCCCTTGGATCGGTGATTCTCACAAGTTTCGCGGTGGAAAACGAGAGTTCGAAGTGTGATGAGCACGAGGAGGACGTTCTTGACAACTTTCGGCACTGCTGACACTCCCCGGACAATTCAACCCTTCTTTAAAGACATCGGTAGGCTGCAAGCCCACTGAACGTGAATGCACCTCTTAGGAATGGAGCGCGACCGCAATTTTTTCTCTCGCAGACGGGGTATACTAGAAACCGCTCAAAACGATTTCACGAAACTCGAATGTGATCCGAAACAACTAATGTTTGTGCCGTTTCGGCCCTCATTGTTGGTACCTGTCTGTGGTGAGATCACAAGGGAGTGCAACATTGAAACATGCGTCAATAACACAGGGCCCATGGCGGCTGCAGTGCAACACGTGTTAAGTTCGGCTCGCGAAATTTAGTTGATTTCGAAAGTGTTCTCGCAGGTGGTGCTGTCTAGTACAAGTGGAAATCGTGTAAACAACAGTGTTGTGTGCAGTAATGCTATTTTTTTTTCTGTGCTCCGCCAATATCTTCGAGAAAATGGTAAACAGAAGAGTGAACAGCAGCGCGTCCAGCAGCGGGGAAGCCGCAGGTGCGGCGGGTCTGCTCTCGCCGGGAGGTGCGGCCGCGGCTCCCGGTATAGCGGAGCTGGTCCGCTCTGAGGTAAACGCTGCGCTTCGCGATAAAAACAATCTCGATCTGATAGCAGGCACTATATCAGATACTGTAACGCCAGCAGTATTGGTCAAAATGCGTGAAACTGTTGAGGCCAATACTGCCGAAATTACAGCACTAAAAAAGTCGATGTCTGAATACGAGAAAAAGACACGAGAGTTAGAAGTGAAACTATCTGCCGCAACAGACGAGCTAGAACAGTACCAAAGGCGAAATAGTCTACGACTGTTTGGAGTAGCAGAAAATAAGGAAGAAGACACAGACAACCTGCTTATAGAGGTTGCGCGTGAAAAATTAGGTGTTGAAGTGACCAAGGCAGACATTGACAGGAGCCATCGGGTGGGACGAAAACTACCAGGTGCTACCAAACCTCGTCCAATAATAATTAAATTTCTCTCGTACCGGAAAAGGGCAGAGATCTTTACCCAGAAGAAGAAGTTAGCAAGGACAGGGCTTACAATAAGGGAAGATCTATATCCCATTTCGGTCTTCAGAATGTGTGGACTCAGGATGGCAGAGTAATCATTAAGACAGCAGCTGGAAAGAAGACAGTCACAAACATGACAGAACTGAATAGTATTAAGTGAAGCTACTCGAGCCAAAAGTGCAAACTTAACACCATTTGCAAATTGTAACAGCCCTATACTCAGATATAGTCTTGTAACTGTATTAACTTTTCAATTATACCCATATTTGTACCTTCAACTAATTGTTTTTGTAACTTTATTAACTTTCCACTATTTTTTTGTGTCTGTAGCTCTAACCATTACTTAATTTTAGTAACTGCTAATACTTTTTCTCAGTTTATTCTCTTCCTTTCTGTAATAGTTCTATTGCAATTATTAGTCTCTCCTTTAGTTCATTAATCACCCATCTCTTCGGTTTAAATTGTTCATAACAAAAATCACCATCAGTATCACTTTAGCAAATTTCAATCTAATTGTAGCTTCCTACGATAATCACTACTAGTATCACTTTAGTAAATTTCAATTTAATTCTAGCTTCCTACGATAATCTATTAATTATTAAGCTTACTCCTCTCTGCTGGCAGCATCGGCCTCTTAAATCACTCCCCTTTCCCTTATTTCCACCCTAACCCGTTTCAAATACGCTAGTTACATTTCTCCTCTTACGACATAGGATACACAGTGACACACGTCCGTCACTATTATTGGTCATATTCTCCTTGCACCGAATACCACTAATCCATTTTCTATACTCCCGCAACCTCAGGAAATCTCTTGCAGTCGCCTTTCTTTCGGCACTCGCGGAGTCACAAACAGGGCGCGCAAAATCTCGGACACCCCTGTGTTATGTCACTTGGCGGAAGCACCGGCCAGTGCCCCTCGCGGCAGGTAGTGCCTAACAAAGGGACAAACCAGTCTGCCACCCTACTCCAGGCTGCTCAGCGGAACGCGTCAGAGCTTTTAGCAGCTCACTGCAACATCCAGTCTTTACCTGCACATTACGAAGAACTTAGCTTCCTCTTCAACCAACTAAACTACCACGTAATCCTCTTATCCGAAACGTGGTTGAAACCACACATATCCTCTGCATCTATTCATCTCCCAGGGTACACATTTCTTAGGACAGACAGATCAAAAAAGCGAGGTGGTGGGGTCGGCGCGTATATACGAACAGATCTCAAAGCGAAAGTCGTATGTACGTCAAATCCTGCTGAAGAAAAAGAGGCTGAATTCATGTTCATTGAAATAAATATACAAAGTCGGAAATTCTTGACTGGCGTCGTGTACAAGCCGCCAAAAATAAACTCAATGAGTTCCTTCCAGTCGGAATTACATTCACTCCAGTGTCAATACGAACATGTCATCGTAATGGGTGACTTGAACGTAGACCTGCTAAGAGACACTCCCTCCACAATAAACCTAAGAAGATTGTTTAGTTGCAATAGCATGAACATTCTTCCATTACAACCTACACACCATACGGCGCACAGTCATACTCTTATAGACGTAATCGCAACGAAACAGACTGACAAAGTAAGAGATGTTGGTCAAACATCGGCCCCTGGCCTCTCAGCACATGATGTAATGTTCCTGGCCTACTCTGTGCAGCCCCCAAGGATCAAATCGCGTTACATAACTTGTAGGAACATGAAACATATTGGCCTTGACGCTCTAACAGCCGATTGCTCAAAAATCTCATGGCATCAAATAATCAGAGAACCTACAATCGACGGCAAAATTAATGAACTTGGTGATAAACTCACTGCCCTCTATGACAAACATGCACCTGTGCGCACAATCCGTGTAAGAAAATCTCCTGCTCCATGGCTGACAGCTGAATTACGTCAAATGACGACTAATAGGGATGCTGCCCACAGGCGTTCCAAGGCAGATCCGAAACCCGAGCGTTTCGAAGAATACAGAAAGCTACGGAACAGAGTGAAACAATGCATTCGCAATGCTAAAATCAGGCACGCTCGCTCCCTTGTATGCAGCGATCTGACGCCCACGACTCTATGGAAGAATCTCCGTAGCTTGGGGGTCGGAAAGGCAAAATCGGAAACTACTTTTCATGTGTCAGCTAACGAATTAAATGAATTTTTCTCTGCACCTCTGAATACCAGCACGGCTGATAATTACCGTCCACAACAATCCCCAAACAGGATAACTAAAAACGATAGCTTCCATCTAAAACATGTAACAACAAATACGGCAAGAAAAGCAATAATGAGAATCTCTTCTGATGCAATAGGCAACGACAGTATCGGTATAACCATGATTAAGAATGTTGCCGATATCTTAGTACCTGTCTTAACTGACATATTTAATTTTTCCCTCGTGAACGGAATATACCCCACTGCATGGAAAAGAAGCATAATTCCGCCCATCCCTAAGATCGAAAACCAGCAACTGCCTAGTGATTACCGACCAATTAGCATACTGCCTGCTGTTTCCAAAGCACTCAAATATATTGTTCATGACCAAATCACTGAACACTTGCATGAATTCAGCCTATATGACAAATTTCAATCCGGCTTCCGTAAACATCACAGCACAAACACTGCTCTAATTAAAGTAACAGATGACCTGAAATGTGCCATCGACAATCGAAAGGCAAAAATATTGACGCTACTGGACTTCAGCAAAGCTTTTGACACTGTTAACTTTGACATATTGCTCAGAAAAATGCAACAGCTTAATTTCTCTGATAGTGCAATGAGATGGTTTGAAAGCAACTTAAAAGACAGACAGCAATGTGTTGTCTGCGTAAATGAAAAGTCTTCCTGGAAACATGTTTCCTCGGGAGTGCCACAAGGATCAGTCTTAGGACCACTTTTTTTTTCTTTATATGTCAACGATATTTCGTCGGTTCTGTCCTCCTGTAAATATCATTTCTATGCCGACGACCTCCAGCTCTACCAAAGCGTCAGACCTGAAGACGTAAACACTGCAATCGCTCAGATGAATGATGATCTGTCTTCGATAGTGACATGGGCGAAAAGCCTGGGGCTTAAACCAAATGCAAAAAAGACACAAGTAATCTTAATAGCCCATCAGAAATTAATAAGTTCAGATTTCCACGAACGGTTACCTCCTATTCTGCTCGACGGTACTCCAATACCATATCAGAAAACAGTGAAGAACTTGGGTGTAACTTTGGATGAGCATCTCAACTGGGCGGAGAATACAGTCGCAGTGTGCCGAAAGACGTCTGCTTGTCTCTATGCTCTCAAAAAGTTTCGGAACATATTTCCACAGGACTTGAAACGCCAGCTCGTGCAAGCACTCGTTCTACCGAACCTCCACTATTGTGATGTGATTCAACAAGGCACTAGTAGTGAAAACAAAGGACGGCTAGAGCTAACCATGAATGCCTGTGTGCGTTACACCTGCAACATTCGCCGATATGATCATGTTAGTGCTTCATACTCCGAGCTAAAGTGGCTGCGGCCGGACAAATTGCGTGACTACCACACTCTATGTCTACTTCACAGACTCCTCGTCGCGCAAGCACCCCAGTACCTTGCTTCAGAGATTAAAATCCTGTCATGCCATCATAATCGAAACAGGCGGTCACTCTTATTTGGTATCCTAACTGTGCCCACTCACAAAACAAAAACTTTTGCAAACTCCTTCTCAGTTGCCGCTGTCCGCCTCTGGAACAAACTACCCCTTACCTTGCGCAAAATTCAATCTCCTGCTGCTTTTAAGAAGAAGTTGAAGCATTTCCTACTATCATCCTCATAAAGTTCTCCACAAAATTAATGTACCAGGCCAATCCTCTCATCTGTCAAATAGCAAAGCTAGCGTCTCCTGTCTTGCTCCTGAGATGCCTTCCCCTTCATCCATCTCTATTAGCCAGGCAATCTTCTTTTCCTTTATATTTCCTTAATTATGTTTCATCATGTCTATTCTTCTCCTCCCTTCACCATGAGTCTCCCTCATACTCCCTGCTGCCAGCACTCCTATCTAAAATTTGTCTCTTCAATAATGTCTAATTATAACAGTACTTATGATCTACGAATATAAACTCTATATGTATGTATTTTTCCAGGTGTACCTTTCTAATTGTTTATTTCACTTTTTGTACTAGATGTAGTTTAACATGCCTACTAAAACGTATGAATGTAAAATAAGTAGAATGCCTGGTTAGATGTAAGAGAGGGCCTGATGGCCCTAATCTTGCCAGGTTAAATAAATCAATAAATAAATAAATAAAAATAAAAATAACACAGCAAATGTTCCCTTTAAGACCCTCGGTTCGAAAATACCTTCGATACCACCTGTGCACCTTTGTTGCACACTTTAAAAATATTCCTATAAACAGACATCAACATCCATTCACCTGAGTGCCACTCCGCTACTGCTCTAGTGCCCCTTTCGAAACGTCTTAGATTTCGCATATCTGCGTCGCAGTAGGATTTCAAAGAAGTGATCCTTCAATTGTGTTGCCCAATGTATTTTATCGTTGTGTACTTTTATCCAGACTCGTCTCATAACGTTTTAGGACGGGCACTAGTGTACTTGATGTCGTGCACCCGCACCAGTATATTATCATTATCAACATGAAACTACGCCACAGAGTTAATAACTTGTGGCACTTGTCCATGAAAACTTGCTTCTGCTGAAAGAAAACATGATTCATTCTCTCGTGGCTCCGTCTAGCGTTGAAACCTACGGCAAAAGGCAGAAACCAGAAATATTAAAATCTCGTTTTGAGATGTGTTTACCCATGAGTATCAGGGTTTGAAGGCCCCACAGACCTAGAATTGATAGATGTAAATGGTAGCACCTCCAGAATTGAAAAAGGGAACAATTAACGCTCTTAAGGCAAATTGGCACCAGGCTTTGATGGAGTTATAGCTAGATATCGTACTGAATACGCCAAAGAGTTACTCAGTGACCATATGCCCTATGGATTTTAACGTTTTAACTAAGAAGATACTGCCTTCTATAGCCTCCGTCATGTATTTTAACATGCTTTAATGTTTATATGCAGATGTTTCCACTTGACCAACTTTTTATTGCCGGCCGCTGGTGGCCGAGCGGTTCTGGCGCTACAGTCTGGAACCGCGCGACCGCTACGGTCGCAGGTTCGAATCCTGCCTCGGGCATGGATGTGTGTGATGTCCTTAGGTTAGTTAGGTTTAAGTAGTTCTAAATTCTAGGGGACTAATGACCTCAGCAGTTGAGTCCCATAGTGCTCAGAGCCAAATTTTTATTTATTGATTGTCCGCCCCAAGGGCATTACAGTGTTAATTGTGAAGGTTGGGCCTTGTATGGTCTTCGTCCTGTTGTATACCCTGTTTCAATGTTTATATGCATGTACTGATGAGGCAGTAATCCACGAAACCGGTAATTCCTTAATAAAATTGGTTCACAATACAGTTTTTGTGGTTTCTTTGCTATAATATGTAATTATTTCACAGCGAATAGTTCCGTGTGACTGGCAGACCCATATCGAAAAAGTATGTGTGTTGCAGATCCCTGAAGTGTACTCTAAGCTCAAGCATCATGACTTTCCTGGAAGGACACAAGCCTTTCTCAAAGAACCAACACGAATTCAGAAAGACTATTCGTTGCTGTATTCATAAACGGCATGTTGCAAACAATAAGAGCAAGGGAACAGAGCTAATACGCCTTCCGGCTTTTCCATCAGGAGTTCGACGTTTTATCACACCGTCGACTGATAACCAAGGTAAGATCATACGCAATACATCTGTAATACACAGACGGAAAAGGAATCGCTACACCAAAAACTTATTAACTGAAACCTGATAGTCAAGAGGAGGCAGGATTCGGTTACGATTGTGGACCGGGCCGTAATCAGTTACTATTGGTTGCCTTTTACAGTTACACACATTTATTTTTAAAACAGTAATTCCAGACTCAACAATAAATAAAAAATAACACATGTTATTAATGAGGGAACAAACAACTGTGTAAATAATAGTGTTTTCAGTGCGTTACAATTTAGCAAATCACCATAAAATACAAATACAGATAATGTTAAAAAAGAAAGGAAGAAAAAACAAGCCACTGTGATCACGCCTGAAGGCCTTGCACGCCAAGAATGGCAGTAAATTAAAAATATTTAAGAACTCACAGCAATTACAACTTACAGGTATTGAAATATTAAAAGGTAAATGGCCACAAACACAGTAAAAAGGTATCAGACGCCAGGAATGGCAGTAAATAAGGTTTTAAGCTTTACTGCTAAAATACAAATATCGAATTATTTTTTCAAAGCAAATGACCACAATCACAGCTGAAGGCCAGGAACGGCAATTATACAAAAAATTTAGAAACCTGCTGTAAAACAGCAAATACAAGCAAAGGTTAATTAAAAGAAAAAAGCAACTCATCACCAAACACGTGAAATAAGATGATGGTAACCTTGTAACACAGCCCTTACACTGCTAGGTTTATTCCAGAAGGCGAGCAGAACTATTAAATAGACATACATAACCTTTAATGTAGGCATAAAGCCGGAACCGGCGGACTGCACTACGCCCCAGAATACTGTGTTTAGAGCGCCCAGAACGAGAAAAGAACCACTACCAGATTTCCGTCCTATTCGACATACCCGAAAATCTGAATCAACAAGTCACAGTACAGAACATCAGACTAACTAACAGTAACTGAAACCTCACTCGATAAGCGTGCGAGGCAAAACCGAAATGTAACCCACCAGAATCAGCAACCACACGTCATTGCGGAAACAATAGCAAAGCGAGCCAAAACCAGGCACCAAATGAGTGACATCAAATTCATTAGGCACACAAACGCACACTGAACTCACTGTGACAACTCTGACGACGGTTGGCAGAATGAAACAAATCTCTTCACTGCTTTATTAATTCACAGTTGAGTAACCACACTGAGCAATGGCCAGCTCGCGTTCATGCCGTTTGTTCTTTGGCATTTTGTGGCAATCGAGTGGCGTCTTATTTCTCCCTGAGTTACTACCATAACGAGTTGCTGACTTGCCTCCATCAGTGGCAGCAGCAGCGCTTATCGATACTAGTACTGATGTACCATCTTTGAAACAAATCTCTTCACTGCTTTGTTAATTCGTAGTTGAGTAACCACACCGTCTAATCACTGAGCAAAGTGGTTTTAACACAGTAGGGTTTCAAGTACTAAGTGGTACACAGATCCACCAAACTACACATGACGGCGCGATGATAATCGGTCACAACATCACATACGTACTACAGAGCCCACGCGGGTGACTGACTCCGCTCTACTTGGACTGAAATGCACTCATCTTAAACCTTGCTGGATCCATTTTACGACGAGGTCGTGCGCCCTCGTGACCACAGCCCTTCCATCCGTTAGTCCATGTGTGCCGCCAGCGGTCCTGGCGTGTTCTCGCACTGTGCGGACCTGGCTCCTCCTGAGTCCCCAACCGAACTGGCCTACTCACACGACCCTGAGAAACAACGACGTCGCCGCAAAGATAGGGCAACAGTTACTAAATATCGATAACCGCCGCTGCTGCCACATGCGGACAGGCAACACTTGTGAAACGAGTGGCGCCAGTCAACACGAGAAGAAGACAAACGACGGCAACCATGGCAACTAAACGATACCGTCTGGCCTCCAACAGAGGGCGTAGATCTACAAATAGCACCAACGCGAGCCGCAGCACGGCAGATTAATGTAGAATAATGAAATTTCGAGAATACATTTGTCTGGGTTACATGTAATGCAAGTGCAACATAAGCTATTGCAAATGTGAAATGCTAGTACGTTAATAATTATTATAATTATTATAATCGGTGTAACCACCAGAACGTTGAGTGTAAGCATGTAAAGGTGCATGCATTGTGTTTCATCGGTACTAGATGTCAGTTTACGGAATGGAGTTCCACGCCTGTTGCGCTTGGAAGATCACTACAGGGATTGTTAATACTGTTTGTGGATGACGCGTGAGTTGTCGTCCAATAATGTCCCAAATGTGCTCGATGGGAGACATATTTGACGAAGGAACATCTTGGGTTACAACAGCGGTAAGTGGGCGAGAGTTACCCCTTTGTAAAACACTTCCTAGAATGCTGTTCATGAATGGCAGCACTACAGTTCAAATAATCAGATTTACGTTAAAATTTGCATCAGTGTCCTGGAATAACCACGATAGTACTCCTACTGTCCCTACTGTCCATGACTCCAGGTGTAGGTCCAGTGTGTCCAGAACGCAAACTGGTTGGCTGGAGGCCATCAGCTGGCCTCCAAACCAACACACGGACATCACGTGCTCCGAGCCATAACCAGAAAACACAGCAGACCACCGCCCTGTCCTCCGATGAGTTCTCGCTTGACACCGGTGAAGACGCAAATGGCAGTGGTTTGGGGTCACTAGAGTGCACGTTACAGGGCTTCTGGCTTGGAGCTGTCCCTGAAATAACAGATTTGTAACCGTTGTGTCATGAGGTGCCAACTGCTGCTCGAATTGCAGCTTCAAAGGCAGTACCATGAGCCAGAGCCATACACCGCAGACGATGGTATCTTCTCTATCTAGTGGCACGTGGTCGTCCGGAGCCGGTCTTCTGGCGACTGAACATTCACGTGATCACCGCTGTTAGCACTCACGTACAGTGGCTACATTCCTGCCAAGTCTTTCTGCAATATAGCAAAAAAAAAATGGTTCAAATGGCTCTGAGCACTATGGGACTTAACTTCTGAGGTCATCAGTCCCCTAGAACATAGAACTACTTAAACCTAACTAACCTAAGGACATCACACACGTCCATGCCCGAGGCAGGATTCGAACCTGCGACGTAGCGGTCGCGCGATTCCAGACTGTAGCGCCTAGAACCACTCGGCCACCCCGGCCGGCTGCAATATAGCAGAAGGAATGTCAAACTCCTCGTAGCCATATTACACGGCCTTGTTCAAAGTCACTGAATTGCTGATAATGGCGTATTTGTCTCCTTAAATGCACCAAGCCCAATCTCATAGGTGTTTAACGGTCGTGACAGTACGCGTGTTTAAAGCAAATCTGATTCGCATCCTCATACTGATATTGTTAGCGTCACTCGTATACGACTGGCGCGAATTTGAAATCATATTTCAGATGTAGAAACACGCCTACCGATATGTTTACGTCGCACAACTCTTTCTTACAGTTCTGATTTTTTTTCAGACAGTGCATGTAAATGTCTCAAGGAATATTTGATAATACCCAGTTCGTTACACTGGACGTCGAATGTACCATAGAAACAAAAGTAACATCAGATGTGCCTCAAGCAAGCGCATAGGCTCCTCTAGCATTATATATATAGATTTGTACCCGGAGAACTGTCAGGGGCATTGGCTTCGGTCTTCCAGCAGATATTATCAATTTCGATTCTCTAGCGTGTAGCTGGAGTCAGCCCACACAAACATTGCTCATCGCGTCCTTCATGCGACGCCCAGTGTCGACGGAAAGCATCGGTTTGTTTCCCGTTACTAATAAAATGTTTCTTAAAAGCGGAATTTTTCGTGCCCATTCGATAGAGCACTTCCAAATTTATTATTTTTATCGATATGTATTAACAGCGAAAATAAAACAGAAGAATAACACCTACTCCAGCAGCGACAGTAGCAGCCTGTCCATCGCTGACTGTTGTCGCCATGCACGAGCGTTGCTTCAGTTGCTGCTAGAGTACTGGTTATTCTGCGTGTTTTACTGTCCCTGTTGATTCATATCGATAGAAAGAATATTGCACTAGACGAATCTGGGACCGTTCCATCGAATGGGCACGAAATATTAGGCTTTAGAACTAATTATGTTTGCAACGGGAAACAAGCCAGTGCACTAGGCGTAGCATAAAGATGTGATGAGCAGTAGTTATTTGGGCTGAATCCAGCTACATATTGCAAAAACTAAATTAGAAATATCTACTGAAAGAGCAGAGAAAGTGCGTCTGACGACTCTTATGAGAGAAAGTCAGATTATGTCAACAATTGATCAGATAAGACAAGCGATCCTAGAAGAATGTTCGCTGATGATGCACTTGTATACAGGAAAATGTAGCCTCTGCACAGAAGTTCGAAATATGGCGCGTACTTCAATGTGAGGCGCTTTTAATAATTTCCACAACGAAATTCTGTCTCGAAATCTGGCATACATAAAGCACACCAGTGGCAAGACGCAATCAATACCTTCACTGCGCGATAACAACGGTGAAGTCACTGATGACAGTGCCACTAAAGGAGAGTTATTAGACACTGTTTTCCGACACTACTTCACTAAAGAATATGAAGTAAATATTCCTAAATTCCAATTAAGAACAACTACCAAGATGAGAAACATAGAAGTTGATATCCTCGGAGTAACGAAGCAGCTTAAATCACTTAATATAGGCAAGGCCTTTCTGTTGGCACCCACTTACATAGGGAGGAATGATCATCACAATAAAATAAGAGAAATCAGTGCTTGGACAGAAAATTTATGTGCTCGTTGTTCCCGCGTGACGTTCGAGAGTGGAACGGTAGAGAGACAGCTTGAAGGAGGTTAATTGAACCCTCTGCCAGGCACTTTATTGTGAATAGCAGAGTAATCACGTAGATGCAGATGTAGATGTAGATCGCAAAGAATTAAAGGAATACTTGGACAAAACTGAGTGCAGCTCTCTTTCAAGTGTGGGTCAAAGTATCACAATGATTATAACAAAGAGGAAGAACGCGATAACATCCAATTACGTCATAAGTGGCGAGCATCTTTAGCACGTCACAACGTGTAAATATACAGGGGTGATACTAAGAAACTATATGAAAAGCGAAGATCACGTAAAATCAATGTTAGGGAATGGGATTGCATAGCTGGAAGGTTAACAGAAAAATGCAGTGCACCTGTAGAAGAAATCGCAGACAAGACGCTAGTGTGTCCAGGTCTGGAGTATAGTTCCAGTGTTTGGAGCCCTAACCAAGTGGGTATGTCTACCAACATTGAACGATTTCAGAGAAGCGCTGCTAGGTTCGTAAAATATTTACACGGGCCACCTGAAAGTGTAAATGAAACGTTTGACCAACTTGAATGAGAAGCGTTGGAAGAAAGACGACGTAGCTCACACGAAACCCTGTTGGGTCGATTTACGGAACCTGTATTCAAAGATGAGGGTCCGACCATTATCCTGTCACCATCGCATCGCGTACGGATTATGAAAATAGAGTAACGGAGATTACAGCACGCGCAGAGCGCCACACTGCGGTGAAGTAACGTGTCGGATCTCCGGTGTGGTGCAACAAATCGTTGGAAGTCCCTTGCAGAAATATTGAGCCTTACTGCCTTTATAGCCGTCCATAATTGCGAAAGTGTTGCCGGTGCAGGATTTTGTGCACCTAATGACCTCTCGATTATGTTCCACAAATGTCCAACGGGATTCACGGCGGATGATCTGGATGGCCAAATCATTCACTCGAATTATGCAGAACGTTCTTCAAACCAGTCACGAATAGTTCTGGACTGGTGACAATTTCATCATTGTTTGGGAACGTGAAGTCTATGAATGGCTGCGAATGGTCTCCACGAAGCTGAACATGACTGTTTCCAGTCAGTGACCAGTTCAGTTGGACCAGAGGACCCAGTCCATTCCATGTAAAAACAGCTCACACCATTATGGAGGTATCACCAACTTGAACTGTGCCTTGTTGGAAACTGGGTCCATGGCTCCGTAGGGACTGCGCCACACTCGAACGCTACCAACAGCTCTTATCAGCTGAAACTGGCACTCATCAGATCAGGCCACAGTTTTGCATTAGTCTGGGGACCAAACGAAACGGTTACGAGGCCAGGAGAGACGCAGCAGGTGACATCGTGCTTTTACCAAAGCCAACCTCGTCTATCGTCTGCTGCCAGAGCCCATTAACACGAAACTTCACGACATTGTCCTAGCGGATACGTTCATCGTACGTGCCAGTCAGGGTTTTTCGGTTATTTCACGCGGAGGCGCTTGTCTGATAGCAATGACAACTCTACGCAAACGCCGCTGCTCTCGGTCGTTAAGTGAAGGCCGCCGGCCACTGCGTTGTCCGTTGCGAGAGGTAATGCGTGAAATTTAGTATTCTCGGCACACTCTTGGCACTGTGATTCAGAATGCCCCATGCCCCATGCGTCTAGCTCCAACTACCACTCCGCGTTCAAAGTCCGTTTCTTCCCGTCGTGCCGCCATAATCACGTCGGACACCTGTTCAAGTGAATCACCTATGTACAAATGACAGTTCCAGTAATGCACGGCCACTTGGACTTTGTGTACGTGATATATGCGTATCGCTGTCCCATGAATTTTGTCGTTTCAGTGAATGGGCTGTCACTTTTCCCTCAGTTAATAAAAGAATGGAATAGAAGAGAAAATGGAGTGTCAGAACAACATACCTTACTCCGTATCCTGTGCAGTGGCTTTCTCAACATTAAGTATACATTTAGACGACATTATTAGTGACATATACGTGGGAATACCCTTTCATCTCTTGGCGTATTACGTGTGTATATTATTTCTAGAACAAAAGCAGTGTTTTGATGACTGCCTCAGATACTAACTTTAAATTTCAGTTACGATAACAGACTATAAAGCGGTACTTTTCTGGAGGTCAAGCAAATCTATAATCCAAATTGTTCCTGTCCTCCGTCGTTCCAACACCGTTTCTCCCAAACCCTCTTGTAACATACGTAAAACTCATGCAAAAAGTTGAGTCAAATTTGCCAGCACTTAACTACTTCCATTGCATTTCCCACGTTGACTGCATGCAAATGTAATGTGAAGATACTATGAAAGCAAGTTTTGCTCTGCGGAGGACGAGGGACGCGCAGTAGGGCCGTAAACTACAGACACTTGGTCCCTCACCCCCAGTGCTATTTGCAGAACAGCCACTCATCCGCTAGAGAAGGGAAACACCGGGCAGGTATCGCATCGGCCTGGGCCGTGTTTTGAAAGGAAGGCGCTCTGACGCCGACTGACAACTGTCCAAAGCTATAGAATGTAGAAACCGTCTCCATGATGTGCGTGGGCTACAGAGATTGTTTTTAGCAAGCTGGTTTGGACTTGAACAAATGGTAGCCGTTTTTACATGGTGTTATACTATTTGGTTTTGCGGTGTTGGCATCCCACGATCTTCAAAGGATCTCTAAACTTTCTGTTCCCATTCTACTTTCTACGAAATTGTCTTAACAGCACGTATTTTTTGGCGAATTTTGAATGCTCGACAGTGGCAATTCTTATGGAGTCTGCCGTTAAGCGGCACACTTGTGTGTGCAGATGTGGTATCTACTCCCTCCTGCGACCTACCAGTGATTCATTGCTTCCATGCCACGACGTGTCACCGCTTTTATCCGCGCAAAAAGTGGACTTACCAGCTACTAGGTAGACGGTCATAATGTTCTGGCTTATGACCGTGCATGTAAAAGGACCACCATTCCTACACTACTCATTCAACAAGTAAAATACTTATACTAATTGACAGATTACGTCATGTCGCGTCGGTGGCACCAACTCCCATCATTTTTAATTACGTGTCTCATTAACATCAACATATTTGTGCTTACAGCGCACCCTTATTCATGAAATAATCAGCATTAATCACAGATTAATAAATCGGTTCAGTAATGACGACATACTGCTTCACTTTATCAGTGTATGTGAGGGTAAGGACATGTAAATTTAGTATTATTGAATATTTAACAACACTGTGACATTTGTTGTTAGCTACGCCAATGGCTATTCAAACAAACAAAAATGTGTGTGAAATCTTATGGGACTTAACTGGGAAGGCCATTAGTCCCTAAGCTTACACACTACTTAACCTAAATTATCCTAAGGACGAACACACACACCCATGCTCGAGGGAGGACTCGAACCTCCGCCGGGACCAGCCGCACATTCCATGACTACAGCGCCTAAGACCGCTCGGCTAATACCGCGCGGCCCGATGGCTACTGTGCAATGCCATTACTGTCTTATGGTTTATTGTGTATCCTAGAATCATTTATCACTTGTTGTTGTTGTTGTTGTTGTTGTTGTGGTCTTCAGTCCTGAGACTGGTTTGATGCAGCTCTCCATGCTAATCTATCCTGTGCAAGCTCCTTCATCTCCCAGTATCTACTGCAACCCACATCCTACTGAATCTGCTAAGTGTAATCATCTCTTGGTCTCCCTCTACGATTTTTACCCTCCACGCTGTCCTCCAATGCTAAATTTGTGATCCCTTGATGCCTCAGGACATGACCTACCAACTGATCCCTTCTTCTAGTCAAGTTGTGCCACAACTTCTCTTCTCCCCAATCCTATTCAATACCTCCTCATTAGTTACGTGATCTACCCACCTAATCTTCAACATTCTTCTGTAGCACCACATTTCGAAAGCTTCTATTCTCTTCTTGTCCAAAATATCTATTGTCAATGTTTCACTTCCATACATGGTGACACTCCATACAAATACTTTCAGAAACGACTTCCTGACAGTTAAATCTGTTCTCGATGTTAACAAATTTCTCTTCCTCAGAAACGCTTTCCTTGCCATTGCCAGTCTACATTTTATATCCTCTCTACTTCGACCATCATCAGTTATTTTGCTCCCCAAATAGCAAAACTCCTTTACTACTTTAAGTGTCTCATTTCCTAATCTAATTCCCTCAGCATCACCTGACTTAGTTCGACTACATTCCATTATCCTCGTTTTGCTTTTGTTGATGTTCATCGTATATCCTCCTTTCAAGACACTGTCCATTCCGTTCAACTGCTCTTCCAAGTCCTTTGCTGTCTCTGACAGAATTACAATGTCATCGGCGAACCTCAAAGTTTTTATTTCTTCTCCCTGAATTTTAATACCTACTCCAAACTTTTCTTTTGTTTCCTTTACTGCTTGCTCAATATACAGATTGAATAACATCGGGGAGAGGCTACAACCCTGTCTCACTCCCTTCCCAACCACTGCTTCCCTTTCACGCCCCTCGACTCTTATAACTGCCATCTGGTTTCCGTACAAATTGTAAATAGCCTTTCGCTCCCTGTATTTTACCCCTGCCACCTTTAGAATTTGTAAGAGAGTATTCCAGTCAACACTGTCAAAAGCTTTCTGTAAGTTTACAAATGCTAGAAACGTAGGTTTGCCTTTCCTTAATCTTTCTTGTAAGATAAGTCGTAAGGTCAGTATAGCCTCACGTGTTCCAACATTTCTACGGAATCGAAACTGATCTTCCCCGAGGTCGGTTTCTACCAGTTTTTCCAATCGTCTGTACATAATTCGCGTTAGTATTTTGCAGCTGTGACTTATTAAACTGGTAGTTCGGTAATTTTCACATATGTCAACACCTGCTTTCTTTGGGATTGGAATTATTATATTATTCTTGAAGTCTGAGGGTATTTCGCCTGTCTCGTACATCTTGCTCACCAGATGGTAGAGTTTTGTCAGGACTGGCTTTCCCAAGGCCGTCAGTAGTTCTAATGGAATGTTGTCTACTCCAGGGGTCTTGTTTCGACTCAGGTCTTTCAGTGCTCTACCAAACTCTTCACGCAGTATCGCATCTCCCATTTCATCTTCATCTACATCCTCTTCCATTTCCATAATATTGTCCTCAAGTACATCGCCCTTGTATAGACCCTCTATATACTCCTTCCACCTTTCTGCTTTCCCCTCTTTGCTTAGAACTGGGTTTCCATCTGAGCCCTTGATATTCATACAAGTGGTTCTCTTTTCTCCAAAGGTCTCTTTAATTTTCCTGTAGGCAGTATCTATCTTACCCTGAGTGAGGTAAGCCTCTACATCCTTACATTTGCCTGCTTAGCCATTTTGCACTTCCTGTCGATCTCATTTTTGAGACGTTTGTATTCCTTTTTGCCTGCTTCATTTACTGCATATTTATATCTTCTCCTTTCAGCAATTAAATTCAGTATTTCTTCTGTTACCCAAGGATTTCTACTAACCCTCGTCTTTTTACCTACTTGGTCCGCTGCTACCTTCACTACTTCATCCCTCAGAGCTGCCCATTCGTCTTCTACTGTATTTCTTTGCCCCATTCCTGTCAATTGTTCCCTTATGTTGTCCCTGAAACTCTGTACAACCTCTGGTTTAGTCAGTTTATCCATGTCCCATCTCCTTAAATTCCCACCTTTTTGCAATTTCTTCAGTTTTATCACTTAGTAAGCGTAAATATTTGTGGTGGAATGAATGCTTTGATTGTAAATAGGTTTATGATTGTAGTTGGTAATGTTTATACGATGTATTTGCATTCTGTTGATTAACTTAATGCCTTTGCATTTAATGTAGTCTTCTTTCTGGAATCATTTCAGGTTATTAGAGTGTGTGCTACGTCTGTGTTTAGCCATTCGTATACGCTACTTAGGGTCCAACTCCCTGCAGTCCAGCGCGGCTGACCTGCGGCAGCCTGTTAACGCCCTGCCGCTAAAACCGGGTCGCTCGCCCGCGTTATTCTTCTATTGTCCGTAGGGCCTCTCCGTACCTGTTCCAACGTTCTAGATATCTGTTCATATTTAACTGAACTCAAATCCCACCTCAGCCTTTTGTTATTTTGCAGAGCAGCCTCGGGATTCTCTCGTGACTCATTATCTTACAGTCTTGTATTGTAGGCACTTGCTGAGCGGAAACAATACATCGACCCCTCAACAGACATTAATTATTGTTATGCTAAGTTCCAGACAAAGGTTTCTCCCTGGACTCTTTACGTCGTATTTAGTATTTTCTGTCTGTATGTACTAACCTTCGGCAATCACGGCACAACTTTGGATGTAAATACTTTGTCCACATACATGTTCACTTGACTTACATTCTAGGTCCCGTACATAAATTTCCAAAGCATTAATCATTCAATTTCAATGTTCGTTATATTTGTTTATTGTGAATTTAACTGCGTGCATGTGAGTCTGTTGAAATCTTTGTCTCATATCGTAGTACATCAGATGAATTCGCAATTGCGAATAATGACCACCATCAGTTGTAGAATGGAATGACGACAATGAAAACTGCGAAGTCACTTGATGCGTTTAGTAACGGATGTGGTCGCCGCAGTGCATCGTCGTCGGAATGACACCAGCACTGCAATATCGTATTTATCAGCCGATACCGGGCGTGCGACTTCTGATCTGTACGGGAATGCACGTAGTGGATGTGCGAGTACACATCGTAGGCGTATGGTTGACGACATATGGAAGTTTGGGTGTGGCCGTGAGTAGTGCACGCATAGCCAAATGACGGTCAGCTTTCCTCAGCGCTGCGGCGAGAACGTCCTCTTTACGTCCCGTCCGCGCGGTCGCGAGTGCCCGTAGTCGTTCACTACTTGGTCGCCGCTAGTTTAGAGTCCATCACTATCGACGTAATATGGCACATTCATACAGACAAACCACTATCAAGGTCAGTTTTCAACCCAATCAAGCACGGCCGCGAGCTTTCGAAGTGGAACGTTTTATACGTGACGACGTTAAAATTGATCCCTAGGACGTAATTGGTATCCATTTCTCTCACGAGCAGTGTTGTCTGCGTCAAGATAGTAAGTGCCGAGGTGTGCAACAGAATCGTGCACGCACATGCGAACGATCTTAAATTCAAACATTCTGATGGCGATATTGGGGCAGTCTCTATCGATCCGCGGGGTTTGGACTCCGCACGATAAGAGTCTTCGAATTCCTGTTCGAAATACCACCGGACGTAGTCACCGCGGCATTCCAGCCTTACGGCAGAGTGGTCAGCCACGTGGCCGAGAACTGGGCCACATTTACAACGTACCTTGTTCTTAACGGGGTACGATAGATAAAAATTGAACTGACAAAACATGCATCATTCTGTCTTGTCATCGGCGGATGTAGGGCGATTATTATGTATGACGCTCTTCCTCCGGTTGTGGCCAAGAAGGACACGACAGGTCGGATTGTCTCCGACGACGGCTTGTTCAAATCCCGACAGGTGAATCTATGCCTTCTTCTGCGGAGACGACCCTTCCTCTCAATTATGCCAGAGTTGCACGGGCGCCCACCCTTTCCGCTGCCGACCACATTCGTCCGATAGCCGCCCCCGATAGCGAGACCACGATGGATTCTGCAGTACCGGATCCAGCCACTACAACGACGCCCCTTCCTGAGGACAACCACCGACCGACCGTGCAAGAAATCACGGATGACAGGCTGGACGTTGACCCACGGGTTGTGCCGACAGCGGCTTTTCTTCCAGACACCGGAGCAGCTGAAGAGATCCACGCACATTCGGATACTGAAACACACGTCCGTAAACATCGTTCCCGCGGAAACACAAGAGACGGCAGCGTGCTCCAACGGACGAGTGCTTGCAGCGATCGTCTGATATGGACTGTGGACGATCCGATGACGGTACTGGCGGTACAGAGGCCGCAAGAACATCCCAGCCAACAGATCGCCATGGTGAGGGCTCTAGTTCCTCCGACCCCACAAAGCCGCTGCCGATTACCAGCCAGTTGCGCCGAAGGAGTCTGTGCCGAGTGCCGCAGCAGCCACCAACAACCAACAACAGCCGATGGAACTTCATGGGGATTGGGCGGACGACGGTGAGGAAAACTACTTGCTCATCGTGTCGGACGACAAGCGGGGGAATTCAACCCACCAGTGCTGATCCTTCTCCAACATCAGTGCAGCGATGCCCCCTTACAAGGATGTTGATGGCCAACACGGGTGCTATGGACAGACGTCAAACGTGTCGTGTTGCGACTATAAACATCAATATGCGCGCTAAGTTATCCATGCTCCAGCATATGTATTCCATCGATATAGCCATACTGAAGAAGGTGTACGTCGACTATTTCCCAGGCATGTACGGTTATGATGCATGCTTCTCTCCAGCTTCCCCCACAGGCAGCGGCGTCGCTGTACTTCTTCGAGAGGATATCCTCTTTCTGCCTGGGGCAAGGGGAATGGCACTCACAGTACTGGGTGTTCGCCTTATCAATATCTACGCACCTTCCGGGACGGATAAACGTCGCGAACGTTCACGATTCTTTGCGGAAGACGTAGCCCCGCTCTTCCAAGGCCCCCACGCCCATCTGGCGTTGCGTACTGGCATCGAGAGACCAACTCCCACAACATAATCCTTGCCCGGAGCTCGAGACGCTAATCCGAGACCTGCAGATGGTGGACACTTGGGAACATCTTCATGGCCACTGACCGGGATTCACACACTTCTCAAGTCACTCTTCCAGTCGCAACGACCGTATTTGTCTCACGCACTCCTGCCGCTGGGACACGGGATGCGGAACTGTGGCCTGCAGCTCTCTTATACCACTCAACCTACATCTGTGCCATCACCCTGCGGCGACAACAACTGTGGAGAAGCGGCAGCCCATGGAAATTAAACGTCGATCACCTGTCGTACTCGGATTGCCACCAACCCGTTGAGGATACCTTGCATTCGTGTGAATAACACCTCCATGCATATCCCACAACGATCCGCTGATGGTTGTACTGCGCCAAACCGGCACTGAGGCGAACGTTGATAACCTACGGTCACGACCACACTTCTTGGCGTAGACGTACACTCGATTTTTACCTCAGGTACTGTGAGACTGCGATGCTATGGCGCTGTCTCCGTAGCGACAAACGGCGGTCCACCGTGCTAGGGCTCAGATCATCGCTAATATTCGACGCCGCCTAGTGCGGGTGGTCAAACGCTCGAAGACGCAGGATAGGATGGCGAGCGAACGCCCATCTATGTTCCGCGTACTTCGTGAACGTGAACGACAGCAAAGAGCGCTGATACGCTTCGTCGACACAGAGGAAGGTCGTCGGCTCACCACGCAACAAGACATAAACACAGCATTGTACGATCATTATTCTCAGTATTCAGCTCAGACTCATGATCAGACAGCACTGGAGGACGTGACTTAGACGATTTACGGCACCGTCACCCCGACAATGGAAGCGGCTTTGGTGGAAGAAATTACGGAAAAAGAAGTGACCGACGCAGTTAGAAAAGGATCTGTAAACAAATCTCCGGGTCTTGATGGCCTCCCCTTGGAATTTTACCGGACGTTTCAATACTTATTAGCCACCCGATGGCCGGACATCTGTCGCGAACTACTATCGCCAGAAGTGCCACTTTCTGCGGCCCTTGTACAAGGAATGATTATTCCTATTCACAAACCGTCCGGTGGCTCACTGACCCTATTGAATTGCGACTTTAAGATCTTTTCTCGACTGTTGACGGTGCGGATACACCAGACCTTACAACACATCATCTCACCCGATAATAGGTCATTAGGAGGCGACAATAATATTCAAACAGCACTCAGTGAATATCGTGACTTGATCTCACTGGCGAGGGCATGTTGTCTGAAGCGTGCGCTGGCGGCAATCGAGTCCAGTCAAGCTTTCGATCGCGTGGAACACTGCCATTGGGATGTTTTCCTCCAACATATACGATACCCACAGCCATTCGTCACTGTCGTCATGCGACTACTCCGTGGCGCGACATCCAAGGTGATCGTCAACGGCCGACCTACGCAGCCCCTCACCATTTCTCGACCGATATGCCAAGGCTGCCCTCTGTCCACTTTAATTCACGCTGTGGCTGTGGAACCACTCCTTTGCGGCCTGCGCCAACAACTAACGAGAGTGAAGTTACGGGGCCACACTTTACAATGTAAGGCATATGCTGACGACCTGGTGATTGTCATCCGCAAAGACGGCGACACGCCAGCGCACTGCACTGGATAGCTACACACAGCAAGGCCACTGATAGTCGTATCAACGTCGCAAAGTCATTGGCGATGAACATCGGGGTCGGACTTCCAGAGAACAGCGTCACCCCCTTAAAGCTCAGAGAGAGTTTGAAATGCCTCGGCATTGACTTCACAGACTTTCCACGAATTTTAGGAAATGTTCAGACTGGGATAGCCAACAACAGCCTACGAGCACTGGACATCGTCCAACTGAAACCAGTAAGTCAACACACATTTAGAGTCACGCATTCCGCACATCGTCCAGATATTACGTATACCGGTGATGTTAGCTCATCGAATACTGGCGGCTTTTGGGTACTTCGTGAGTTCAGGAATGCTTTTCAAGATCAAATATGAGTCTCTCACCCTTCCCCCGGATCTGGGAGGGTTTGGCCTTTATTACGTTCATGACAGAGCGGTCGCCCTATTTCTGAGCACGTTAGTCAAACTATGGCACCGCCGTCCGAACAGTCTGACGAGTTTGTTATTAGAAGAACTAGCACCGCCCTCCCTCTCGCCACCCGTGCCGATACACCACGTCCCCTCGTCACTCTTCTACATCGGTGTCTTTTACCTCGAACTCAGTTAAGTTCGACTTGCCTTACCAGCGACTCGACTGGCGAAGGCACCGACGGTTTATTGTGCCCTGCTGCGTGGATGAGCCGATAACATCGTCGAGGGGAAGAACCCGAACGTCAAGAACGTCAGCTGGCGAGTGTTGTGGAGGACAATTCACCACGTAACACTGGACACTGCCGTCAAGGCGATGTGGTGTATCACTGTCAGTGGTAAGTGGGTGACCAGATCAAGGCTACATGCGATCAACATGGTAGACTCACCAATGTGCACGAGCAGTGCCGTTCCAGAAAACGATGAACACCTTCTTAGGTGTGGCGAGCATATGGCAGTGTGGCACTTAGTAAAGCAAATGTCAGCGTACTTCATCCGAGTGACGCCCAGTCATATCGAACCCAAGACTACCTATGTTATTCCTTATGAGACGTATTACCCACTTACGAAAACTAAAACCGTGACGTGGCTTCGTGAACGTGCAGTGCATTATTTGTTTCAAGACGGCAGTAAGGACACTTTAGACTTTTGAACTATTTGCAGGAGCGACATTGCAGGATCCTCCTCATCCCAAGGTTTCGGCAATATTTTTCCAGTTATTTGTGGAGTGCGTTCCACGACACTCCACGCAGCTGGATCCTCACGGGTAAAAGATGCTAAAATTACATGACGATGATAGAACACTACACGGTACAACGTGGGATCTACCTCGTTGATTGAGAGAAGTCATGCCTGGAGGATACAGCAGATGGAGAGTTTCGTCGGGACCCCTAGCACTGTGTAGCAGTATTTGCTCCCTTTCCACTTTTTGTCCTCAGTGCGAAAGGTTCTTTTCAGTTTTTGTTTCCCATCCGATGCAAGACGTAGTACCAGTTAATGGTGGTACGGATTCCACCCTTAGGTTTTATTTAATGACTTTCTTAATCTCACACTTTGCTCTCTTTCCTTTTGCCCTTTGCTGCAACTATGTTTTCAGTTATGTGCGTCCACAATTCGACGCAACGAGTGTACTATTAGTCACTTACTGCTTAAAAAACTAATTAATTAATTCAATAAAATAAAAAATTATAAAATAAACTAAAACAATGGTAAGGCGACTGCTCGCGAATAGCGTAAAATCCGGGTTCGAGTCTCGGTCCGGTACAAATTTTCACTGTCTTCATTCCATTCTACAGCTGATGATGGTCATTATTCGCAATGGCGAATTCATCTGATGTGTTTAGAAACGGCCGTGGTTTCCGCAGCGCATCGTCGTCGGAATAACATCGGCACTGAAATATTGTAATTTCATAGTAAGATATATTCCCTTAGCATTGTTTTGATGTCGATTATGTAAAGAGTGTTTCAAAAAGAATAACCTGATTCCAAAACTCCACATTTATTGATAAAAACGTACTACAAAGCAGAGATGAATTGCAAAATACTCAAAAAATCTTAAAACTTTAGCTATGTTAATACAAATAATTTATGCGTGACCAGCAGCAACGCGAATAAAATCTAGACGACAGCTAAATTCATCATACAGTTTACAAAATTTATCTGATTTTACAGAAGTTTTGACGGCTGTTATCGTGTTCCTTACTTCTCTGTCACGAGCTAAAAGGGAGATGAACACATTCTCCTTCACAAATCCTCACAATAAAAAATCGCATGTTATGTCTGGCGATCTTGGATGTTAAGAATGCAGGGCTGTGTCTCGGGGTCCCATGTGCGCTACCCAGCGTTGAGGCGGAGTGTCATTGAGAAAGTGACGTATGTTTTTGTGCCAGCGTGGTGGAGCTCAAGCCTGTTCGAAAATGAAGTCATCGGAGTCCTCCTGAAGTTGTGGAAAAAGGCAATGCTGCAGCATTTGGAGATAGCTCATTCAAGTAACGGTACCGAGCGAGGTGGCGCAGTGGTTAGCACACTGGACTCGCATTCGGGAGGACGACGGTTCAATCCCGTCTCCGGCCATCCTGATTTAGGTTTTCCGTGATTTCCCTAAATCGTTTCAGGCAAATGCCGGGATGGTTCCTTTGAAAGGGCACGGCCGATTTCCTTCCCAATCCTTCCCTAACCCGAGCTTGCGCTCCGTCTCTAATGACCTCGTTGTCGACGGGACGTTAAACACTAACCACCACCACCATTCAAGTAACGGTAAGGGTCTACGGGTTGCTTACAGCCGTACGGTACATTAACACGCGCTCGCCAGCCGACCCGTCTGGAATGCTGACAATTTAAGTTACGTTGTGCAAGACGCGACAGTTGGCTGCGACTGCGACGCTGCCCCCTCCTCTTTTCCCACCCTGGCAGACGGCGACACGGCCGCAACACGACTGGAGTCGTCGCTGTTTCCCAAGCTCCGGTCGGCGGCGGCGGATTCAAATACATAAGAAAAATAAGAATTCTGATTTTCTTGCTGTAAAAAATACTGTATGTTAATGCAACAAAGTTACATCGGCTCCCAGAGTTAGTTTTTCGATAAAGATTCTCCTTTTACTTTAAAAAATTGAAAAGTATCTCTTCCGGTTTTGCGTGTTTTTTTCGCTGCATATTACTTCCCTATTAATTGTGAGGAAAGTAAAAGGCACAAAAAATTGATGTTTGCGTATCTTACAGTTTCACATCACAGCTTGATAATGGGGTGTTTATTTTTCGGATATTCGTCCCAGTTATTCCGGTACTTAATTTACAAGTAACCTACTGCATAAAATTTGAATTGTGTACAGTGAAAAATGTGGTCGCTAGCTACTTTACGTATGGTTCACGTTAGGTCATACATCGTTGCCGATGGAAAGAAGCTAACATATCGAAATTATTTTTAAAGTTGAGATCAGAAAGATATCGATCTCCGTTTCCGAGATTTGGGCTCATATATCTCCGGGAGCGTCGCGACTAGCCGCCAATTCTGTCGACGCGCAACGAGAATCGTGTGGTCTTCACACGATAGAGAATGCATTTGTTTTGTTTCGCTGACACATTTGGACCTAATGAAACCATTTTATGTCATATTTCTCCGGTATGAGTTACTAATATTTCTCCATATGCTCTTCACAATTTCATTTAAAATGCCACGAAATGTAGGTTTCTTAAAGCCAAGTGATCAAGCAGAACCCATTTTCTTGGTTTTGCTGAGGCATCTGAACCTGTTCCAAGCTTTCTTTCACGTTTATTTCTCTGATACGAGTCCCGAATATTCCTCCATCTGTTTTTGCACATTTCACCTAAAATTCCAATGAAAGATAAGTTTATTAACAATAAGCGCACGCTAGCGTCATTGCATTGTTTCAAGTTCTTGACAACAAGATAGGGTTACACCTTAAACATTTCTAGAATTTTGATTCGGAACGTCTATAGTATACATTGGCAGAAATGTGGAAGAAATAATGTCCGTGCTTGTTCACAAAATTTCCCCAAATTATACTTGTCAGTTTCTCCCATGCAGAAACTTTTGGAACAAGCTAAGGCAACTTTCATAACTGACTGAATCTTTATTCCCATCCAAATGAACTTCCATATTCTTATATTCTGACAGCATACATCGTTATGGATGACATGAACATTTAATCTTGCCAAGCTGCACTCAAAAGATGACTCCAGGATTTACAAAAGACGAATTTCAATTGTGAACTGAGTCAGACCAGAAGGGCCTTGTAAAACAGTAGTGCACTTTTGGCACAAGTTTTTTGAGCACCATCTTCTACCAATGAATTGAAGTGAATGTGACAAATTACTTATTGCAGCATACTGTTTGCGCAATCTGTTGAGAAACGCCTTCCTCAAAAACGAACATCTATTGATTACAGAAAGCTGTACAACAATCTGGTGGTGGTTTTTCACAACTAGAAGGTATCATCAAGACACCAATTTACCGTTTACTTTCAAAGTGAAGGTATTGTAAAATGTAACTTTCTCGTTGTACTTCAGATTGTTCATTTTATAATGTACTTGCCGTTTTCAATTTTTATCGTCACAAAAAAGAGTAATGCGAAAATTGACCTTCAAGTTCATTTTCATCATTCTAATTCTACATCTGCATGGATTACACTGATTTTCATAACAGGCCTGAAAAATTTGCATTAATGGGAAAATATTATATATTTCACTCACCTGCCAGTTTCAACTGTGCACCAATTTCTTCCCAAATTCTGTCTCTGAACATAGTGTCTCTATATTTAGGGTTCTTCAAATCGTAAAGGCAGAGCATCACATCCTGTGAGTGGCTCATTTCAGTTTTCCTTGACTGGCTCGATATCTTTCTGGCAGCCGTACGTCTTTGTGTCGTGCGACTTCCGTCGCAACACTGCTCACTGGTGCAGTGCTGCGGCAGCTGCCGCAACAGTCGCGCGTCTCATCCCAAACTCGAACTGCGCATGCGCCAGCAGGCAACTTCTGACGTCACATAGCGACCCGCCGCAGTCGCTAGTGTGCGTCGCGTCTTGGACAACGTACCTTATTAGTTGGTCAGTAGGCGCGCTTCCGGCCGTACTGCGACGTGAGTACGGGAGTGGCCGCCGTCCGCAGTGAGCCGTATTAACTAGCGCGGCCTTCTCTTAGCTCACCATGAAGCCTTTCGATGCTACCGTAATTAGTTCATGTTAGGATGTCAGACAGTGATGATCGGTGCGCGTAGCGTGCGTGTTTTACAATCCGCCTTTGTTAATAAAACTCTTTAAACTTACTTCTCGTGTTCGCGTATTGCCGTACCTCAAGGACCCACCGCATACAAATCCTGACAAAATATTCGTGTAATCATCACCCGGGGCAACAACACAAACTACCCCCTTATATAACTTTGCTTTCCTCACAAATGAAGGTACCGTACGCTTTTTTTAAGTTAAATGGCATAAAAGCCTTCACTTTAGGTGAGTCTTTTTCATGCTCAATAATGTCACGAGGGTTCTGAGTCCTCACATGCGCCCCATATGTCGGTTACCGCTAACACGAAACGTTGCTTCAGCATTGAAAATTGACATTGGTAAAAATGTTTTCCATGTCCTCTTGCAGAGCGTTGCTGAAGTCATCCCATTTCCTTTTATCACCAACCCAAAGAGCTTGCACTAATTGTAGTATGAATGGTTTATAGACGAAACGAGGCCTTAACATTCGTGAGACAGTCCTACGAACATTGCCAGTGTTCTACTTGTGCGGACTTTCGTAGACTCTGCTCAACCGTTTGCCGAATTCTTTCCGACATGTCAGCAGAAGTGCGAGGTCGACCCGGACTCTTTTATTTACACAAGCATCCTGTCTCTTCAAATTGGTGATACCAACGACGAATTGTTTTGGCTGTATGCAGATCAATAACAAAACGCCGACGAAAAGCACAGTGGACCGAAATCACTGACTCACACTTTGCAAACTGCATCTTACTTCTGACTGACTGGAAACTGAGAAGACTCATTGACACACGGTCTAGGCCACGCCCATTCAAACAGCATACTTTTTCTTGCCGGCATGTTCCATGTTTCGTAATTATTATCGTCCATAATCAGTTAATTCTTTTTGAAAAACCTTGTGCTTGCGTCAGATATACAGGCTGTGTTGGATAACTATTTTGGCTTTAGGAAAGATAAAGGTATCGGAGAGGCGATTCTAACGTTGTGGGTGATAATAGATAACAGCTAGAAAATTTGTTGGGTCTTGCTCACTCGTCTCGTATAGGGAGCCTAAGGGGTACTGCGTTCTCGGAATGCTATACAACAGTTCAAGCAAATAACATTAGTAGTTTTATTTCTATAATGCAGATTGACAATACTCAACATTAATGAGCAAAGGTGTCGCAAGCGGTGGGTGACATGCAACATAAGTCCGAGTCCTTGCTATACACAAGGTTCAAACTAGCAATGGATATGGATCACTACAATCTGTTCTCGTAGCACTCTCTACAAGGCCGCTCTAATACTCCTCGATTACTTTCCACTAATGTCCGGCGAAGCTGGCATGAGCGGCGCTTACATTCACTTCTTGCAGAGGTCGCTCCAGGTGCGGCGCGGTCCTTGTCAGCGGGCTGTTGGCTGATGTTCCCTCACCGCCTTCTCTAGTCTTGCGTTCTTCCTCTTCGTTCCGCTGCTTGTGATTACGCCAGGACAGACTTAACATCAGAATTGGTGGAGTGGATGAAGAACGAGTTCTTCCACCTAGGCAGCAAAATAACCCATGAAGGACGGAGTAAGCAGAACATCAGAACTATAAGGGCATTTCTCGCCTGGAATAGTCCACTAGTATCAAACATAGGCCTTAATTTGAGGAAGACATTTCTGAAAATGTACGTTTGGAGTACAGCAATGTATGGTAGTGAAACATGGACTGTGGGAAAACCTGAACGGAAGAGAATCAACTGAAATGTGTTGTTGTTGCAGAAGAACGTTGAAAATGAGATGGGCAGATAAGGTAAGGAATGAGGAGTTTCTCCGGAGAATCAGCGAGGAAAGGAATATATAGAATACACTGACAACAATATGGGACAGGATGGTAGTACATCTGTTAAGACATCAGGGAATAACTTCCGTGATACTGGAGGGAGCTGCAGAAGGTGAAAATTGTAGACGAAAACAGAGATTGGAACACACCCAGCAAGTAATTGAGGATGTGTGTTGCAAGAAGTAAACTGAGCTCAAGAGGTTGGCACAGGAGGGGAATTCGTAGCGTGCTGATTCAAATCAGCCAGAAGACTGATGGCACAAAAAGAAAAAAAAAATGTGGAGCTAATTTAAGATTACCGTCAAAAGTGCTCCTCCGACAAGCCACGTATAAGGCGGATCTTACACCATTCACACACCAATTCTTGCAATCCGCTTGCATAAATAAGCATTTGGTACGACTAGTACAAACTGGCATAAAATTGTCCGTTTAACTTTCGGAGCATTTTACTGCCCATCTCAGAAGTCCCTTGTTTAGACAGTGAGAGATTTGGCGACGCTTAATTCCTCATCGCTGTGGCGCCACCTAATGAGGGAACAGAGCCGCGGGAAGCAATTTTGCGGCCCGCCACTGTTTCCATTAGCGTCGGCCTCGCCAGGCTCTGCCTTGCCTTAACTTTTCTCATGAATCCGGAATGGCAGCCGCTCAGTATTCCCCGCAGGCGCGGCCGCAACTTGCTGTCGCCAGGTGTCGCCCGCACACTTAATGCCGACAGCCGCCGCTCCACACCCTTTGACGGACTTGTCCGCTGTAGCAATACAGCAGCTGGCTCCACCGTGGCTCCTGGTTCCAGTTTGTGCCGCTCCTCATTTATTGTCTATATTACTAACCAGCTAAAACAGTCACCCACTCCCAGTTCCATGTTGCGTAAATGACGGCTTCCAGGGAAACGAAAAAAATTGATTTTCAGCACTTCACATAACTACTTATCGCATTTGAAAGTTTAAAATGCTGTCATAAGCCAGTCCTTAAGGAATGTAAACTTACACTGAGACGACTTAAGTCTTGGGATAGCGATCTACACGCACACAGATGGCGGTGGTATAGCATACACAAGGTGATATGTCTGCGGAAGCAGAAGAAACTAACGATCAAAGTCCGAAAACAATTTACTGGACTATTCAATTACCCAAAACAAATTCTCCAAGTATAACATCAACACAAGACAGTGATCTGTCTTCGAATCACAACTACATACAAGAATAAGATAGAAAACAACTGAAATAATTTCCTACTAGTCTCCACCAGAGACTTCTCCGATATACCAAGTCTAATCCAGAGATCAACGAGAATATCCAAGGCGGGTTGCCGGGGCGGCAGCTATCCAAGTCTGCTGGCGGTCGATGAACTGCCGATGTGCGGCCGAGCGCCGGCCTTTATAACGCTTCGGCGGATGAGTACCTCGGAACTATTTTGCATCAAGTGGTTTCACGCGTGAAAATAGTTCTGGGATCTGCAGCGACCTCTTCCTTATGTTTATGTGGGCCGGTAGTGGCCCCTGGTGGCCGATGGTGTCTTTGCTGTGGTGTTGTTGATGTGGTTGTTGCTGTGGCTGTTCATCAAAAACAGTAGAGGAAGGCAGAGATTGCAATACATCCATCAAATAATTGAGGACGTAGGTTGCAAGTGCTACTCTGAGATGAAGAAGTTGGCACAGGAGAGGAAATTGTGGTGGGCCACATCAAACCAGTCAGAATCCTGATGACTCAATAATTTTTTTTTAAATAGCTGTCTATGGGCTTATCGTTCTGCCACGACTTTTGTCTGAGTGTATTGTGCTATGTGGTGCATTCCCTGGCCGGCCGCTGTGACCGAGCGGTTCTAGGCGCTTCAGTTCGGCACTGCGCTGCTGCTACGGTCGCAGGTTCGAATCCTGCCTCGGGCATGGATGTGTGTGATGTCCTTAGGTTAGTTAGGTCTAAGTAGTTCTATGTCTAGGGGACTGATGACCTCAGATAGCCGCGCGGGATTAGCCGAGCGGTCTAGGGCGCTGCAGTCATGGACTGTGCGGCTGGTCCAGGCGGAGGTTCGAGTCCTCCCTCGGGCATGTGTGTGTGTGTTTGTCCTTAGGATAATTTACATTAAGTAGTGTGTAAGCTTAGGGATTGATGACCTTAGCAGTTAAGTCCCATAAGATTTCACACACATCTGAACATTTTTGAACATCAGGTGTTAAGTTCCATAGTTGTTAGAGCCATTTGAATTTTGTATTCCCTGCGCTTCCACGGCACCTGTGGTGGTAGTCGAGGGACCATGACATCTGCGGACTAAGTGTTGATCGTTGTGAGCCACCTGCATAGTTGTATGCTATACATCTCCGCTGACATCGCTATCTCACATTAACGTAACTGTTCTTGTTACATGGCCAGCATCATTCTACAGTATTTTGAGGAGTATCGTAGCTGATGTTTGGCCACTGACTACGTCGGGTATAAACGCAATGTAATAGATCTAGGAGACTATCAAGTGCCAGTTCCGTGCTGTAGAGGGTCATCTCGTACCACATATCTCCGGAAAACTGATAAGTACTTATCGAATTCATGCCACTCATAATCAGTGCTGTACTGCGTTTCAGAGGTGCACTAACACCCTGCGAAGCAGGTTCTGAATGTTTTGCCTCATCAGTGTAGGTTAACTTAGAGTGTCTGTAGAATCATACACTGAAGTGACACAAATCGTGGGAGAGCGATACGCACATATACAGGTGGCGATAGTATAGCTTGCACAAGGTATGAAAGTGCAGTGCATTGACGGAGCTTCCATTTTTTCTTAGTTCATTCATGTGAAAAGAGGTCTCGCGTAATTATGCCGCACAATGTGAATTAACAGACTTTGAACACGCCATGGAGCGCTAACACATTCTGAGAATCACAGTGTCAAGAGTGCCAGACGTACGACGAACGTATCCATTAGGACAGTGCGGTGAAATCTGGCGTTAATGGGCTATGGCAGCAGACGACCGACGTGACTGGGTTTCCTAACAGCGCGACATCGCCTGCAGCGCCTCCCCTGGGCTCGTAACCATATCGGCTGGACCCTAGATCACTGGAAAACCGTGGGCTGGTAGGCCACGAAACCATGGACCCAAGCCGTCAACAAAGCGCTGTGCAAGCTGGTGTTGGTTCAAATGGCTCCAAGCACTACCGGACTTAACATCTGAGGTCATCAGTCCCCTAGACTTAGAACTACTTAAACCCAACTAACCTAAGGACACCACACACATCCATGCCCGAGGCAGGATTCGAACCTGCGACCGTAGCAGCAGAGCGGTTCCGGACTGAAGCGTCTTGAACCGCTTGTCCACAGCGGCCGGCGCTGGTGTTGGCTTCATAATTGTGTGGGCTGTATTCTCATGGAATGGACTCGGTCCTCTGACCTGACTACAATAACTGACCGGAAACGGCTATGTTCGGCCACTTGGAGACCATTTGCAGAGTTCACGGATTGCATGTTCCCAAACAACGGTGAAATTTTTATGGATGACGGTTCAACATGTCACCGTACCACAATAATTCGCGATTGGTTCGAAGCAAATTCTGAACAATTCGGGCGAATGGTTTGGCCACACGGGTCATCCGACACGAATCCCATCTAACGTTACTGGAACGTAATCAAGAGGTCAGTTCGTGTACAAAACCCTGCACCGTCAACGCTTTCGCAATCACGGGCGGCGACAGAGACAGCATGGCTCAATATTTCTGCAGCGGACTTCCGCCGATTTGTTGAGTCCACGCCACGTCCAGCTGGCTGCACTGTGCCGGGCAAAAGGAGGTCCGGCACAATACTAGGAGGAATCCCATGACTTCTGTTAGAGTATATTTACAAAGGTAATGCAATATGTGAATGCAGGGTTTCTCGGCACACTGCATTGATGAAATCTTCTCAGGAAAACGGCCGAGTAAGATAAGGGCCAGTCAAATGAAAACAAGACAGCTGGAAGAAAAGTAAGTAAATGTTTATTATTTAAAAAGTAATCGCCATAACTGTTAACCCACTTATCCCACTGAGAGAAGCTGGTCAGTGCCTTCGTGGAAAAATGTTTGCAGTTTACTGAGAAACCATGATTGTGCCCAGGCATGCACCTCTTTGTCCGAAGCAAATCGACCGGTACGAATGTCTTCTTTTCAGGCGTCATGGAGTTGAAATGGCTAGGAATGTTGACGGACGGCATCATTGTTTTGTAGGATAATGCCAGCGCCGCGCGGGATTAGCCGAGCGGTCTAGGACGCTGCAGTCATGGACTGTGCCGCTGGTCCCGGCGGAGGTTCGAGTCCTCCCTTGGGCAGGGGTGTGAGTGTTTGTCCTTAGGATAATTTAGGTTATGTAGTGTGTACGCTTAGGGACTGATGACCTTAGCAGTTAAGTCCCATAAGATTTCACACACGTTTGAACATTTTTTGATAATGATGCTCACATGTTTCGCAGAAGTTTTGCTGCCAAGTCCTCACACATCTTGATCTCTCCCCATGCGACCTCCACATTTTTGGAGCCGTGAAGAAAGACATTCGTGGCCGACGGTTTGCTTCGGACGAGGAGGTGCACGCTTGAGTACAATCATGGCTCCGGAAGCAACCGCAATAATTTCCCGTGAAGGCACTGAATGCCTTATCTAACAATGCGAAAAATGTTTTAAAGGTTACGGAGATTACTTTTGAAGTAATAAACAGTTTACTTACTTTTTCCATCCATCTCGTTTTATTTAACCGACTCTTACATATTCGATACCTAGCAATGTACCTTATTTGTCATCTTCCGTCGAATTGCTAATTACCTAATTTCTGTCTTCCGTTCCTAAACTAGTATACGCTAAAGCCATTTGATCTTCGAGCTATGTATGGTGTAAGTTCGAAAACCTCTTGTCGACCCCTATTCAATAGTCTGGGAATTTTGACATTGCCTTCACAGTATGTATTTTCTTTAATGTCGTTTGTTGTTAGCAATATTAGCTTATCCCAAGAGTTAGCAGCTTTCACTCAGTTAATACTAGGCAGAAATCAAATCTGCATGTGGAATGCACTTCCTTGACTCTTGTGCAGAAAGGAGTGCAGTATTCTGCTGCATCCATTTTCAATAAGCTACCACAAGAACTCAAAAATCTTAGCAGTAGCCCAAACACTTTTAAGTCTAAACTGAAGAGTTTCCTCATGGCTCACTCCTTCTATTCTGTCGAGGAGCTCCTGGAAGAGCTAAAAAATTAAGCAAATTCCAGTGTTACATTCTTGATTTTCTTTATTTAAACTAACGACTTGTCGCCTGAATATGTTTCTTATATTTCATTTTATCTGTTTCTACAATCGTGTTATAATTTCATGTATTGACTCGTTCCATGACCATGGAGACTTCTCCTAAATGTGGTCCCACGGAACAATAAATAAATAAATAAATATGCTAACCATGCCACTTACGTTATTATTAAATGTTGCCCTATTTTAATGTCATCCAATGTGTGCCAGTACGGTGAGACCTGCTTTTAGTTTACTGCTGAGTTTAGGTTACAAAAAGCGAGACCCGATCAGCAGATTCTCAGATTGACAAGTCCTGTGGATATATTTATTCTGTGGTCGTTGACTGCTGTAAAATACGGACTGAGTATTGTCCGCACATAGACTTGTGAAATGGACGTTTGTCATTATTTTGAACTGTCATGCCTTGAAGGTATATTCACAAAATAAATATATAGCTTTTAGTGCTTGCAGTTGGCTTCGTTGTCTTCTTATGGAAGTGTGAAAATGTCTGACGGTCTGCTGTGTGCGGAGAACGTCTACTGATGCAAAAATTCTGATAGTCTGATGAATCATTAAATACTAAATGAAATAAATACCTGCACTTTTGAATATTTGTATTTTAACTCTTCAAACATCGAAATACCAAAATTTAACATTCATTTGCTTCTTTGAGCTATCAGTTCCCACTAAAATATCTGCTTACTACCGTATTATAAACACGACTTGTCTTTATTGCTCCACAATTTCCCGCCAAGTGTACAAAGTGGAAGCACAAGGATAATATGCGAAGCAAATTGATGTTAAAAGCATTAAATAATAGACATTTATCAGAACATGATAGATTCAGATTTACAGATTTTTATGTTAAGACTTCAAAATGTATTCTGGATAGATAATATATGTATAGTTATGCATGGAATAATGTATTTGAATGGATTTAGTTTAATACTAACTTTTTGATCTATATAATTAACTTACTGATACTCTCCGGTATCAAATAATTCAGAATAGACCCCACGCTTGATTACATCACAGTGCCCAGGGTTGTACGTCCATGGACTCATATTATGATAGAGTTTTTAACCTGTAACAAACACAAGCTTCGTGCAAGGTTCCTTTATTATTGTTCACTGAAGAAAGATTAACCCTCGTGCGATGCCTTGAAATATCTCACTGCATCATTGTTGCCACCTACACATCAGGCAAAAACAATACAGCACCAACTAAAAAAAATTGTACATTTACTGCTGGCAAAGCATCTGCTTGATGCACCCGTCTATATCCTGCTCCTCAGAAGCGCCCACCTCCAGTTAAGAGCGCATCTTTTCTCTGCTGGCTTTTGATGTCATTCTCATAGTGTAAAACAAGCTCTACTTCAGAATTAGGATGCGTCGCAAGAATCAATCTAAGTTTAATATTGTTTTAAGTTATGCTGATGACCGTTTATACAGATAATTCATTATATCCAAATGATATTGGGAATTCCTAGCTAATTTCCGGTTGTGTTCACATGGAAAGCTTGTTTGTTGAATATTAATTAAATCGGGTTCGTAGAAGATGGAAGGGCAAAAACCAACAAAAACAGAAAAAGGCTGAAATAAAAATCACGCGGAATGTTATCGTTTGGTAGGAGCATTGTGAAATATAAAGTATGAAGTACAAAGAGAGTTATCGGTACAATTTATTGGTGTTTTAATTAAATAATAGCATATTAAAACGTAGTGTTTTAGATAAGCCTACTGACCACAACGAGGTATTCTGATCTCGTGCTTCGACTGAAATTCCTCAACTGCTTTGGTGTCACTGAAAAAGTTTCAAAATTGACACGAGACTTATTCTTACACTAAGCTTTGCAGGATTAGTTGATGGAAGCTGTCTCCCACAAAACCTACTAGCTATGTCACTACCAGAAAGATGTGATTCTGACTTTCAATAAAGTAAAGCTTAAGATAATTTGTAAAAGATAACCCAATTATGAAAACTTCAATTTCATTGCGCAGTAAGCTGATAAAAACAAGAAAAAATGTGAAATTAGAAAGGACGGATAATATTAAGCAACTCTGTGTAGTGACCGATAGTAACTGTTGTCAAAATCAACCATTATTGTGTAGAACTTAAGATTTTATTAGGTCGGTACATAAGTTTGTAGCATTTTTGTTTTGCAGGTGGGATTCCGCTGCTAATGGTTTATTTAGCAATTGTCATCTTTCATTTGTAGTTCACTGTCGGTATTTGAGTCCTTTGGTCATTTGGAAATACTGAGTGGAGTTATGACTGAAAGTGGAGTGTCAAATGACGAAATCGGAACATTTCCGACAATTTCTCTGTTTGAGTTCAGCATAGGGGTGGCAGTAGCGGGGGCAGCGATAAACATTTGCGCCGTGTATGGGGATGATGCCATGGGACAGAGCATGGCAAGAAAATGGTTTGTTCGTTTTAAGGAGGATTTTTTTGACATGATTGAGTCTCAACGTTCAAGAAGACCTTTGGGGTTTGATGAAGATCGTTTAACCACATTAATCCACGATGATACCAGTCAGTCTACTTGAGAACTGGCAAATGTGATGACATGTGATCATACCACCATCGTGTGACATCTGCATGTGATGGGGAACGTTCAAAAATATGGTGTGTGGCTACCGCACGCACTCATCCAAAATCCCAAAAATATGTGGCTGGCCATATGTGCATCTTTGCGAACAGTACCGGCTGTTCCTGTCTTGTATCGTTACTGGTGACGAAAATGGTGTCTTTACGCTAACATAAGGAAAAGAAAGGAATGGTTGAGCTTAAACAAAGCAGCAACTCTCCGTACAAAGATCTGATCGCATCCTCAAAATATAATGTTATGCATTTAGTGGAACGGCAACTGTTTGCTGAACTAAGAATTGCTTCCCCGAGGTGTAACTGTCACTGCTGACATTTACTGTCAACAACTGAGACGTACTGGAGACACAGCCGAAGAACAACGACTAGGAAGATGGAGTGAAGTGATGCTAGTCCACAGTACATCTACATCTACATCTACATGATTACTCTGCAATTCACATTTAAGTGAATCAGGAACAGCAGAGGTCCCAGGACGCTTCCCTAGGGAACACCTGATATCACTTCAGTTTTACTCGATGATTTGCCGTCTATTACTACGAACTGCGACCTTCCTGACAGGAAATCACGAATCCAGTCGCACAACTGAGACGATACCCCATAGGCCCGCAGCTTGATTAGAAGTCGCTTGTGAGGAACGGTGTCAAAAGCTTTCCGGAAATCTAGAAATACGGAATCAACTTGATATCCCCTGTCGATAGCGGCCATTACTTCGTGCGAATAAAGAGCTAGCTGCGTTGCACAAGAACGATGTTTTCTGAAACCATGCTGATTACGTATCAATAGATTGTTCCCTTAGAGGTGATTCATAATGTTTGAGTACAATATATGCTCCAAAACCCTACTGCAAACCGACGGCAATGATATAGTTCTGTAGTTCGATGGATTACTCCTACTACCCTTCTTAAACACTGGTGCGACCTGCGCAATTTTCCAATCTGTAGGTACAGATCTATCGGTGAGTGAGCGGTTGTATATGATTGCTAAGTAGGGAGCTATTGTATCAGCGTAATCTGAAAGGAACCTAATCGGTATATAATCTGGACCTGAAGACTTGCCCGTATCAAGCGATTTGAGTTGCTTCGCAATCCTCGAGGTATCTACTTCTAAGAAACTTATGCTAGCAGCTGTTCGTGTTTCAAATTCTGGAATATTCCATTCGTCTTCCCTGGTGAAGGAATTTCGGAAAACTGCGTTCAATAACTCCGCTTTAGCGGCACAGTCGCCGGTAACAGTACCATCGGCACTGCGCAGGGAAGGTAATGAACTGCGTCTTGCCGCTTGTGTACTTTACGTATGACCAGAATTTCTTCGGATTTCCTACCAAATTTCGAGACAATGTTTCGTTGTGGAACCTATTAAAGGCATCTCGCATTGAAGTCCGTTCCAAATTTCGCGCGTCTGTAAATTTTAGCCAATCTTCGGGATTTTGCGTTCTTCTGAACTTCGCATGCTTTTTCCGTTGCCTCTGCAACAGCGTTCGGACGCCCGCCCACATACTTCTGGAGTGACAAAAAACAACATTCACCCTTTGGGTCGGTAAATCGTTCCTAACCAGCTGATCTTCCCCTCTCACATTTTCACATTTCCTGCTGTCTATCGAACAACCTTCAAGGCACTTCCTTTCCGGATGAAAATGTGCTCCGAACGTGGCTTGACGAGTTAATCGCCTCAAAACTACGTGATTTGTGCAGTCGCGTTGGCAGACTGTTGTAAATAGTGAATGAAAACATATTACTGATGACTAAAGTCTCTGTTATGTGTATCTATCTGTTGTGTTTATTAAATTTATGGGAAAATGCTACGAACTTATGCACCAAACCAAAATTTTCAAAAGATAAGGTAATTTTCACCGGTTATCTCGAAAGCGTGATTGCATGATGACCTTTCAGCTTGTAATAGCAATAATCAGGCGAGTGCATAAAAGTCAGGAAGAAGTGCGAGAAGAGTACTCAGTTAAGCAAAGTGCTCGGAAGCATACAGCTTGATAGAAGACAGAAGAACATTGCATCGTATTATATTGTTCTGAGTGAAAGTAATAAGGCAAGTAGAGGGGGCCGTACCGCAACCGGAACTGAAGAGCTGCGGGGAGAAGTTGTCGGCAGAAGGGAGGAGCCCAGAGGCCGGATATAATTACGGGTGACAGCAGGGCGCGCTCACCAGCTAGCCCTGAGCTGCCGGCCCTACGCTGGGACAGCCGAAGGGGCCGCCACCAACCTCTGTTACACAGTGCCGGCTGCCACTGCTAACGCAGAGTTCCATATCCGCTGTATAATATAGAAACGAAAGTGCTGTCGAATGTCCCCCGTTGCAGTAAAGAACGACCTCTACTGCCGAGCAGCTGTATGACAGTTTTGGAAGGCGGGTACGTTTGCACGAGGGTCATCAGTTCACGGGAAAAAAGGTTGGTTAAAACACTAAAAAGTCGACTGGTCGCCTTGGAGCTCTGCAGTACAGTTGTTCCCAACCTTTCTAAAACCATTAACCTTGAGTAGATATTAGCTAATACTCTTGTCTCCACGTCGAAGCATTTTACTGCGCTCATTCCATATAACAGATCAGAGTATAAAAACTTCACCGCCGTGATTTAACGTCAGAAAAGGTGGGTGAAAAGACCTGTCGGTCCCTACTATACATGTATGTTTTACAGCAATGTTCCCAAGCGTGGGGTAATGACCCCCGGGGAGGAGGAAACATGTAATGTCCTGAGGGTTAAAACAAAATGCTTGTAGCGAGGACCGGTTTCAGTGAGTGTAAGTGGTGGTCGGATTGAAAAGGGTGTAAGACAGGAATGTACTCTTTCGCCGCTACTGTTCAATCTGTTCAACGAAGAAGCAATGATGGAAATAAAAGAAAGGTTCAGGAGTGGAATTCAAATTCAAGGTGAAATGATATCTATGATGCGATTCGCTGATGACATTGCTATCCTGAGTGAAAGTGAAGAAGAATTACATGATCTGCTGAATGGATTGACCATTCTCATGAGTACAGAATATGGATTGAGAGTAAATCGAAGAAAGACGAAACTAACGAGTATCGACAGAAATGAAAACAGCGATTAACTTAACATCAGGATTTATGGTCACGAAGTAGATGAAGTTAAGGAATTCTCATACCTAGGCAGCAAAATACCCAATGACAGATGGAGCAAGAGGACATTAAAAGCAGGCTTGCACCGGCAAAAAGGGCATTCCTGATCCAGAGAAGTCTACTGGTTTCAATCATAGAACTTAATTTGAGGAAAAAATTTCTGAGAGTGTATATTTGGAGCACAGAATTGTATGGTAGTCAAACGTGGACTGTGGGAAAACCGGAACAGAATGGAATCGAAGCGTTTGAGGTACGGTGTTACAGACAAATGTTGCAAATTTGGTAGATTAATAAGGTATGGAACGAGGAGGTTCTGCGCAGAATCGGAGAGGAAAGGAGTATGTGGAAAACAATGACAAGGAGAAGGGGCAGGACATATGTTAAGACTTCAGGGAATGACTTCCATGGTACAAGAAGGAGCGGTAGAGGGCAAAAACTGTAGAGGAAGGTAGAGGAAGACAGAGATTGGAATACATTCAACAAATAATTGAGGACGTTGGTTGCCAGTGCTATTCTGAGATGAAGAGGTTGGAACAGGAGAGGCATTCGTGGCGGGCCGATTCAAACCAGTCAGAAAGCTGATGACTCAAAAAGAAAGGTGGTTCAGGGTTCAGAGGAGAATACATGCTCACACAATATTCATTTATTTTCTTTAACAACCTTGCCTTAAAGAAAGGCGTGAGACAGAATGGAATACGTTACTATCAACATGAAATTGGAAATACACTCCTGGAAATGGAAAAAAGAACACATTGACACCGGTGTGTCAGACCCACCACACTTGCTCCGGACACTGCGAGAGGGCTGTACAAGCAATGATCACACGCACGGCACAGCGGACACACCAGGAACCGCGGTGTTGGCCGTCGAATGGCGCTAGCTGCGCAGCATTTGTGCACCGCCGCCGTCAGTGTCAGCCAGTTTGCCGTGGCATACGGAGCTCCATCGCAGTCTTTAACACTGGTAGCATGCCGCGACAGCGTGGACGTCAACCGTATGTGCAGTTGACGGACTTTGAGCGAGGGCGTATAGTGGGCATGCGGGAGGCCGGGTGGACGTACCGCCGAATTGCTCAACACGTGGGGCGTGAGGTCTCCACAGTACATCGATGTTGTCGCCAGTGGTCGGCGGAAGGTGCACGTGCCCGTCGACCTGGGACCGGACCGCAGCGACGCACGGATGCACGCCAAGACCGTAGGATCCTACGCAGTGCCGTAGGGGACCGCACCGCCACTTCCCAGCAAATTAGGGACACTGTTGCTCCTGGAGTATCGGCGAGGACCATTCGCAACCGTCTCCATGAAGCTGGGCTACGGTCCCGCACACCGTTAGGCCGTCTTCCGCTCACGCCCCAACATCGTGCAGCCCGCCTCCAGTGGTGTCGCGACAGGCGTGAATGGAGGGACGAATGGAGACGTGTCGTCTTCAGCGATGAGAGTCGCTTCTGCCTTGGTGCCAATGATGGTCGTATGCGTGTTTGGCGCCGTGCAGGTGAGCGCCACAATCAGGACTGCATACGACCGAGGCACACAGGGCCAACACCCGGCATCATGGTGTGGGGAGCGATCTCCTACACTGGCCGTACACCACTGGTGATCGTCGAGGGGACACTGAATAGTGCACGGTACATCCAAACCGTCATCGAACCCATCGTTCTACCATTCCTAGACCGGCCAGGGAACTTGCTGTTCCAACAGGACAATGCACGTCCGCATGTATCCCGTGCCACCCAACGTGCTCTAGAAGGTGTAAGTCAACTACCCTGGCCAGCAAGACCTCCGGATCTGTCCCCCATTGAGCATGTTTGGGACTGGATGAAGCGTCGTCTCACGCGGTCTGCACGTCCAGCACGAACGCTGGTCCAACTGAGGCGCCAGGTGGAAATGGCATGGCAAGCCGTTCCACAGGACTACATCCAGCATCTCTACGATCGTCTCCATGGGAGAATAGCAGCCTGCATTGCTGCGAAAGGTGGATATACACTGTACTAGTGCCGACATTGTGCATGCTCTGTTGCCTGTGTCTATGTGCCTGTGGTTCTGTCAGTGTGATCATGTGATGTATCTGACCCCAGGACTGTGTCAATAAAGTTTCCCCTTCCTGGGACAATGAATTCACGGTGTTCTTATTTCAATTTCCAGGAGTGTAGTTGCAATAATTAAAAAGTAAGAAGTAAAATACATAATATCAATGAACATCCAGAATAGTAGGCACTTGTTCTCCTTCTTAGCACATGAAATCAGAAATGTTTCAATAATTTAAAAATAAAAACTTAAATACATAATTTCATTGAATATCCAAAATATCAATGAAATATCAGTCACTTGTTTTCCGTCTTAGAAGCCAACAGGTACCATAATTTAAAAACTTCAGGCCTCAAATGCAAACAATCACAATATATGTCACACAGTCACAGTTCAACACCTGTACCATACTGTCTGCTACCCAACAGCTTTCCCGAGAACAGTTTCAACGTATCTTGACAACTCAACTTTACACACGTTCCCGAAGCCTGTTGCAAACGGCTGCTATATAGTGCCAAAAAAATGGTAATTACAAATGTTCATTCGACAGTTCAGGTTTTCAACTCTTGCGCAGTTACCAAAACTACCAGGAAAAAAGCTTATAAATGACAAATCATCAATACTGACTTGCTCCGAATTTCATTTGTCGCCAACACAACGATCTGAGCCGATGTTCCTAATTACACCTTAATTGCTGATCCGCCGAACAACAAACACTTCAAATAATTCCTAACCGCCCAAACAATGTGTTAGGGACATGCAAAATCACAATTTCCCTGATCAGACCTTTCCACGGGGGAGTTCTACAACAGTAGTAACTTCAACCAACCTCCAAGGATACAGAGGCATGTACAGGCATAACATCTTACGTACTATACCCCAAGGAATAAACAACTATAAATAGCCAGTAACTGACACATGGAAAGACCACAGCAGCCCGATATCTTAACTACAAAGCTCAGTTAGAACAACAACCTAACAAGTTAACATATTTGTGGACAATTTCCGGCGCTGATGACCTTGCTGTTTAGCGCCCTCCGCCATAAATCATCATCATCGACAATATCCATCCATGAAGTCACTGCTTCGGCACAACTAACAAGTATCGTATAGGCTTCACTTTACTTTCAATGCAATGCAAGGTTCCATTTTCCATGCCTGTAGAAACACAGGTACCGTGCAGCAGCAGATGCAAGAGAACCCTACAAGTTCAGAACACATGATCTACTGCAACAGACAAGTTCGTCAATATACACTACGAACACCGTCACCGCCTGGGACAAGATGTTGAGACACTTAGAAATTTAGTGCCCAAGGCAGAGTGCTTACAGCAGAACAACGTTTCATCCCAAGAGAGCGGAAGTCAGCAGCATATGATACTTTCACTAATTTTGACGTCATTCTACCCTATCGTCTGCACCGACCATTTGCCATCGCACGTCCACAACCCGGATCCCCACAGCCGACATCCTCACACGTCCTCCGTTTGCCTCACGTCAATGTGCAGGGCCCGTTTCTTCCTGCCTGGACGACGACCGTAATTCTAATCAGTTCCTCCTTACCGAGCGCCGAACTGCCCCGCGTCATCCGCCAGAGCGCCCTCTTTTGCAGCCAGACAACAATCGCTGCCCTCCGAAGGCGCTCTCTTCTCAGTTGCCAGTGGCGGTGGGCAGTTCAAACACAACGAGATTTGAAGCCTAGGAACGAAGTGCTCAGATTGAAAAGAGAGTAACATAGACATACTTGCTTTGGTACCTGTTGATCAGTGTACACTGAACGGAAAGAGAAGTAAGGTTCAAGTGTGCGATTAACATTCAGGGTGAAAAGATTACACTGATATGCGCACTGAAGGTGCAGAATAATTATAAGTTTTATTGAATGAAATGGGAGAAAACCGGAAAGGACGAATCTAATGAGAGATAGCAGAAATGAGAACAGCGAAAAACTTAACATCAAAATTACTGGTAACGTAGTAGACAAAGTTAAGAAATTCTGCTACCTTAGAAGAAAATCACCGTTGACGGATGAAACAAGGAGAACATAAACAGCAGACTAGCACAGGGAAAGTGAACATTCCTGACAATAATAAGCCCGCTAGCATCAAATATACGCATTAATTTGAGGGAGAAATATGTGAGAGTGTACATTTGGAGCACAGCGTTATACGGTAGTCAAACAAGGATTGTAGGAACATAGCAGCAGAAGAAAATAGAAGCGTATGAGATGTGGTGCTACAAAAGAATGTTGAAAATTAGGTTGACTGAGAAGGTAAGGAACGAGGTGGTTCTCATCGGCGAAGAAAGGAACATATGGAAAACACTGACAAGAAGAAGAGACAGGATGATAGGACAGGTGTTAAGGCATCAGGGAATTATCTCCATAGTGCTAGAAGGACCTGCAGAGTGTAAAAACTGTAGGGGATGGTAGAGATTGTAATATATCCAACTAATTATTCCGGATGTAGGGTGTAACTACTACTCTGAGATGAAGAGGTTGCCACAATAGAGCTCTGTCTTTTTGAATGCATACTTCATTCTAAAATCGTTGTCTTGGAACATCATTTTATAGAAATAGTTACTCTGCCCTTACCATTGTTTACAGAAGGTTTATCATTATGCATAACCACCTTGCACCTTGAGGCAAGCAACAGGATGAATATTGTTTGCAAAATTTTATTTAAAAATAGAAATATAGCTTAGCCGCTGCCTGCTTGCTGTTTGCTGTTGTGCCTTAGAGAAAGCGCAACCATGTTGTGACGAAGCGAGGTAAGTGGAAATTTTTATTAGGGCCAGAGAATTGTTTCACTTCAGTTGCGCATTTAACATAAAGACAAGTTGTATTCAGAGCAGTTACAGTACAAATCAGGTTTTGTATAGGCGAAGTATAGCACACAAGTTTAAGTTGGATAACAGTTTGTGGGTACATAGTTTTGGCAGTACGTAGATTTTTTTTTATAGACTGGGAGTTGAAGTTGGGCTAAATTTCATACAGAAACCTACAGTGCGGAAGTTACAGAGTTTCTCTTACCAGACAAGTCCTCTCCCTCGTAGTGGCCTTCAACTTTGGTACTATTTCCACCTACCTGGTCTTCCCTCTGCGTTTAACAGTGGAATTCTCTTAATATTATCGCCACCGCTCTTAATTTCACCGGAGGGTGATTTAACTTTACTATACGCTGAAGCAGTCCTTCTCACGATCACTTCTTTTTAGATTTGTTGACCTTTTTTTACTGTAGCCACTTTGCCTTGGATGCCCAGCACTTCCGACTTGTTTCAGTTCTAAGTAATTGATACTGCTGTATTCCCATCTTTCCCTGAACGTATTTGTACTTCTTACTGTCACTTATCAACTGAAATATTCCTTTGGTTACCGAAGGTTCCTTTGCAATTAAGTTGTGTATCCCCAGTGTTGTATAAAATAAAGTCTCGGAATAAACTGCGAGACAGAACCACCCTTAAGAATCCGTGCGTGATCAAACGTGCATAACGGACTAAATTAACGCTTTAGAAGATTGAAGCAACAGTGTAACTTAGGATACTCACAAGTCATCACTGAAAAATACTAATCATGACAGAGGATTTGCTAACTACGTCAATCAAAAGCACGATTTCAATCGGCTCTGAATTTATAGCAAAAATTTAATGCAGAAAAAACATGAAAAAGCATAACATGATATAGCTTGATGCACAGTAAAAGTGGGGACTTAAAATTTGCTAACATATCTCGCTAACCTTATTAATTTACCCCAACCTGCATACGCATTAATAACAGCGATGGTGTGGCTTGAAAGAGGAGCTGAAGTTATTCCTGCTACTGTGACGGTACTTTCGAACGTGGGAAGGTTGATCTGAAAATGATGCTGAACCCCTAAACTCCCTTCGTCCTAATGCGTCGGTGCTGCAAGTTACTCTCACCACACTCGTGGATGTAACTTGAGCAGACCGCTGTTGTTGTGGCTGGTTGCCATCAGGTGCACACCTAGAAGTGCCCTGCTGTAAACTCGAACATTGGGCTGCGTCAGTCTCCGCCACAGTGAAGAGCTGCTTTCGAAGACTGCCGTCATGGTGGAGAACGAAGCTAAGAGTCCACCATATTGTGTCACCTAAGAAGCCAGAGTCCCTCGCTTTTCAGAAGTTGAAATGAAGACTGTCTGCGATTTGCACCTACCAAGCCTCAAACAGTTACATGTTCTCTGCCAATAGCGTAATTTTTTTGTTGTTAAAATCTCCTATCAGAAACCAGGTAAAACGAGAAATCCAGTAATGTCGCTTTCCGCCTCTATATTCTAAAAAAATCGGTTGGAATGCTTCGTCAGTCTTACTTCATTCTACCGCCACTAGCCTGTGGTCTAAAAGTAGCCAGCGCGGTTTTCTCTAGCCATGGGAAAAAAGAGGAAAAAGGAAAAAGTTACTTCGTTCCCCAGCATCAGCCTGCCAGCCACCTGTTTCCCTGTTTTTGGAATGGATAAGAGTTGTCTATCTTGCTGAATTTTTCTTTTACATAGACCCAACTGCCGCCCCCTGATCCTTGGAGTTCTTCGCTGCAGAACTAAGAGGGCAGGGTCCCTAAAACGCACCATCCCCACCACGACGATAAGGTCCCTGAGCCTGGTCCATCCCGTTTTTATGTGGACAATGGGTACGAGCCCAACAGCCTCTACCTGTGTCAGCCACCTGCCATTTCTCAGAACATCTCGTTCGTTATCTGCAGCACGCCACATCTAGAAAGCTTGCGCAACACGGCAGGCACATTGCCTTGACTGACGGCACGTTGGTAAACGTATAACAAGGCGTAAGTGATCGTACGTTTTTGGGACAATATGCACTATGTTAATTCTTGAACATTAATGAATCGATATTGTCCCTTACAATCAGTATTACAGCTTTATCCAACATGAAAAATGCGTTTACATGATCTACATGAGTTTAATTGCGTTAAATCGAAGCTACATATCAAGATGATTTTAAAGTGGCCATCGGAAATAGCTTGACGCTTTTCTACTTCCCGAGTATCTAAGCTGCCTTTCAAGCATCTGTGATTGCTCTTCTTAGAAACGTCGACTCCTCTTCAACTGATCTGCCGACTGTGATATTTCTAATCAAAGTATCCACATCTTTCGCAAACTTCGAATGCGTCCCATCGTCGCCCAGTACTCACGTTTCCCATTTCCACACTGACTATTCAGGACGATTCTCTTAAGCTTTAGTCTATTCTTTCTCATTACGAAATTGTTATCCGAGTCTATATCTGATCCTGGGTACGCCTTATAAACCAGAGTCTGATTTCGGAATTTCTGGCCATGAAATAACCCAACTGGAATCTTCCCATGCCTCGATCTCTCTTCCCAGTAGATCTCCTCTTGTGATTATTGAACAGCTGTCCGTTTGTGATTTTTGAACTTTGTATTTGCCATTATTGCAGAACTCAATTAGTCTCTGTCTTTTCTTATTCCTGCTACCAAGCCTATATTCTTCAATAACGCTTTCTTCTGTTCCTTCCCCTATAACATCATTACAATCCCCCATGATTATTGGATTACCATCTCCCATTACATACTGAATTACCCATTCGGTATCCTCATGTGTTTACACTATTTCTTCATTTTCTGCTTGCGATGTCGACACCTGTACTACTCTTGTCGGCTTTGGTTTACTGTCAAATATGGTGAGAGCAACCCTATCACTGAAGCGTAAACAGTAACTCACCCTGTATCATAACCTCCTATTCACAAATAAACTTACTTCCGTTACACCATTTTCTGCTGCTGTTCATATTACTCTATTTTGATCTGACCAGAAAATTTTAACTTCTTTTCATTTCATTTCACTGCCCCCCACTACACCTAGCGAGTCTTTGCATAGCAATTCCGATGATGGAATCGAAGATCGAGAGGTGGTCGTTAGGTCCCGTGACGTAAGCGGCCAGACCCACTGAAGTGTGCCGGCACTGACAGTTGTCCATCAGGATGCTAGTGCATGCTGAGTTTGCAGTTGGCAGATTCACGCTGTGGTCAGTACAGCAATCAGCAGAGTACAGTGGTAGCTACTGGTGACAGACAACAGGAAGTAGCCTCGGCTGCTGGCCCGCTTTAGTAGCTCGGCCGAAAACACACCAGAGCAGGCGGTGCTAAATGACGGCCTCTGACATGCCTGATGGCGATGGCGTGTGTCCGCTCTAGACGATGAACACCAACGACGTATGCCCCTTAGGAGTAGTGGTGGCAGCTAGATGACAGAGATTCGAACCAACAGCCCACTGGGGAGCTGGCTATAAACAAATGGTAGTTACCCAGTAGGTGACCCGATGGTGTAAGGGCGCTAATTAGACTGTAAACAGACTCAGCTCAGGCGGAGGCTTACAGCTACTTGCAGCAATGTCTGATGGCAGAGGCTGGCTGCTTTATTTGCGTCGTGCAGTCTTCAACGGTACACGAGAGGGCCTTCAGCTCCGAAATCCCATAACGGTGATGTTTCGTTGAATGGTTCGCACACCTACACTTGTTGATGGCCCAGCACTGAAATCTGCAGCAATTTGCGGAAGGTTTGCATTTCTATCATGTTGAATGATTCAGTCGTCGTTGGTCCCGTACTTGCAGAATATTTTTCCGGCCGCAGCGGTGTTGAAGATCTGATGTTTCACCGGATTCCTGATATTCACGATACACTCATGAAATGGTCATACGGGAAAATCCCAACTTCATCGCTACCTTGCAGGTGCTGTGTCCCATCGCTTGTGTGCCGACTAAAATACCACGTTCAAACTCACTTAAATGTTGATAACCTGCCATTGTAGCAGCAGTAGCCGATCTAACAAGTGCGCCAGACACTTGTCGTATATAGGCGTTGCCGGCCTCAACGCCGTATTCTGTATTTGAATACGCATGCCTAGACCAGTTTCCCTAGCGCATCGCCCGCATCTCGTGGTCGTGCGGTAGCGTTCTCGCTTCCCACGCCCGGGTTCCCGGGTTCGATTCCCGGCGGGGTCAGGGATTTTCTCTGCCTCGTGATGGCTGGGTGTTGTGTGCTGTCCTTAGGTTAGTTAGGTTTAAGTAGTTCTAAGTTCTAGGGGACTTATGACCACAGCAGTTGAGTCCCATAGTGCTCAGAGCCATTTGAACCATTTTGAACCTTGGCGCATCAGTGTAAATTAGGCGAATTGGCTATGATTTCTCAGACAATAGCACCCCTGTCTGTAACTTCCAACGGCCTGGGATAGCCAGGCGAAATCATTGGGGAACTATGACTTTATTCACCCAGGTATTCCTGTTTGGTCAGCTCCGCCTGAAGCCCTGTCAGAGCTGTGAGGTGTCACAACTTCGACTTTTAAATGCGGTGGCTGGCATCGTCTGTATCGTCATCATACAGAATACGTGCTCTTGCGTACTGAATACAAGCTCTTTTGTCATGACACCTAATTATCAAGCTGACGTGTGCATCTCTCCTCATGGTGTCATTCTGCTGAATCGATGCAGGAGCTGATTGTTACCCCACGTGTAGCTGTGGTGCATCAGTGTGATGAGTTGGGCTGTTTCTGCTCATATATCTGTGGATGACTGGAAAGACAAGAACGTTTCCACATCATCAGAATTGTAACAAGGGGGTCAGTTACACCGATATCGTTGCTTACTGTTTGGAACGATATAGTAGCCTTCCAAAAGATATTCGAGTGTCAATATAAATTGCTTCTCAACGTTTACTGTCGTGATATGTTGCATGGAACAGTATATGTATCACAAAGTATTTAGTATATGTCAACTGATGATTTAAATAATAAAACACTGCACCAGCGTTTTCCTCATTCATAGCATGATGCGTTTAAGGAATTCCAATTATCAAGTGCAGCTCTTTACATTGCTATTATATGTGATGCCTGCGTTTGTTTTGTTCTTTACGGTTTTTAGGCACTGTGCCTCCTTCATTGTGTTGAAATACACACACATACAATCCCTCACTCAGACGGTTTTTCAGGCGACGTTCAGTTAACCGAATAATTTTTACTTAAAGAAATTATTGTTTTGAAGTTTCGCTTTGATAGGTACTGTACTGAAATTCTGCGTGTCGCCTTTTCGCAGCTGACGTTTAATTATACTTAACGTTCACTTCATTGTGCAAGTCCTTGTGTTGAATGGCACACTGGTTTGGTCTAAATAAATAACGTCACGTAACAATTTTTTCGTAATTATTGCGGTTACATTAAGTGATGTTAGAAATTTTGATTTAAGTGTGGTGTCACCGCCAGACACCACACATGCTAGGTGGTAGCCTTTAAATCGGCCGCGGTCCGTTAGTATACGTCGGACCCGCATGTCGCCACTATCAGTGATTGCAGACCGAGCGCCGCCACACGGCAGGTCTAGTCTAGAGAGACTCCCTAGCACTCGCCCCAGTTGTACAGCCGACTTTACTAGCGATGGTTCACTGTATACATACGCTCTCATTTGCAGAGACGACAGTTTAGCATAGCCTTCAGCTACGTCATTTGCTACGACCTAGCAAGGCGCCATATTCAGTTACTATAAGTCATATCTTCAAGAATGTCTTCTGAACAGATAATATTGTGACTCATGTACCGTCAAGAGTGACGTTCATCATTAATGGATTAAAGTTAAGTATCAAACTAATTACGTCCGCTTTCTGAATTCTCATTCCTTGTCACGTTCCAAACCTCACGTCAGTATAGTTCTTCCTTCCTCGCGCCAGCCTGCGTGAGCTAAAACGCGTGCATTTCGGCCTCCATTCGTAACACGGTGTTGGCTCTTCTGCTAACACAAAATTAAGCTAATCCCCCAGTCATTAAACTGGTTTCGTTTCATTGATTCCTCAGATTTCTTACAGACTGATTCGCATAGATGAGAATTACATTATTTTGATGACATATATCAAATGGACTATTCCAATGTTACAACGTAAGTGTGTGAAGTTGCTTCAGTCAAGGCAGTCGAGTGCAATTAGAAGTCTACTTTTCATTAATAATGTATTTATTTGTATGATCATATTGAAACATTAATTTCTATATTAATATATATCACAGGAAGATTTTAATTCCTGGAACAACCTTCACACAGAAAATGCAAGTAGTTGTTATACATCAACAGATGATGTTTACAATAATGTGTCTATAAATGTCATCTGCTTCTTCCAAATCTAGTTCAGTCAAATAATTACACGAGTGCGTGGTAAAAAGTAATGCCTCCAAATTTTTTATGTTACACGCTACTATTCGGAGCCCTTTAGCGGCAGACGGCTGCAAATACGTAGATACGAAGAGTAAAGATGTAAAATGTTAATAACGTGTGTTTGATTTAAAAATCTTTAATAGTTTTGACATAAAAAACTTGGAGACATTCCTTACCACCATGCTCTCGAAAATCGTGGTTCTAAACCAGTAAAACTGACATATTGTAAGAGACATCTCGTAAAACTATACCTTATTAATCTATGTTTGATTTCCAGACTGTGACTCATTGTTGATTCGGTATAAGACTCTACCTTCTAATAGAGTTAGCTGAGGCAGAAATCTCAGCAGTTCCTTAACTGCGATAAGAGCCAGACTATGGACATCTTTACTATCAAAACCGTGATGCACAGCAGAGGGCGCTCCCAGTTATACCACGTATTAAGGTTTTCTCTTGTTCCGTGCGCTTATGGAACGCGGGAAGAAAGATTGCTTAAATGCCTCTGCGTGCGGTGGAATTAGTCTAAATTTGGGTTCACAGTACCTACGAAGGAGAAAGAGGAGATTAGTGTTCAACGTCCTGTCGACAATTAGGTCGTTAGAGACGGAGTACAAGTTCGGATTAGGGAAGGAAATCGGCCGTGCCTTTTCAAAGGAACGATCATGGCATATGCCTGAAGCGGTTTAGGGAAATCACGGAAAATCTTAAATCTGAACGGCCGGACGTGGGTTTGGGTTTGAACCGTCGTCCTCGCGAATGCGCCATCTACGGGAGCGATATGTAGGAGACGGTAGTAGATTCCTAAATTAATACTGGTTCTCGAGACTTTGCAAGTAGAATGTTACCAGATACTTAGCGCCTATCTAGAAGCGTTTGAAAGTTCAAATTTTGCTGTATCATCGTGACGTTCTCCTGCGAATCAAGCAAGTCAGTGACTGTGGAAGATTAAAACTGTGTGTCGGACCGAGACTCGAACTCGGGATCTTTGCCTTTCGCGGGCAAGCGCTCTACCGACAGAGCTACCTAAGCACGACTCACGACCTGTCCTCACAGCTTCAATTCTGCCAGTACCTCCGCACACTACGCTGCAGAGTGAAAATCACATTTTGAAATCAGTGGCTGTTTGTGCTGACCGTCTTTGTATACGTTCAATATACCCGGTTGGATTTATTTGGAGCCACACACTTGAGCAATATTCTAAAATGGATCATACGAATCATTTGTAAGTGACCTCCCTTGTGGACTGATTATGTTTCCCAGTGGCCTACGAATGAATCGCCTTCTGCCACCTCGTTTACCAACGTGGAGATTATCTCTTAGTGTGTTTAGGTTGGGAAATTATCAGCCATGCCGATTGGTAATAGTTTCTGTTAACGATATAAGCGTGTGGTAGGCTGATAGTGCCGGCCTGTGTGGCCGTGCGGTTCTAGGCGCTTCAGTCTGGAACCGGTTCGAATCCTGCCTCGGGCATGGATCTGTGTGATGTCATTAGGTTAGTTAGGTTTAAGTAGTTCTAAGTTCTAGGGGACTGATGACCACAGACGTTAAGTCCCATAGTGCTCAGAGCCATTTTAGGCTGATAGTGATCCTTCCTACTACTGTTTAATTTACTAGATTGTTCGTTCCTAAAAGAGTCAACTAATATATTGTTTCTTTATACAAGTAGCGGAAAAGTAGGGCTAAAATATAATTAATTTGTCTATACATTCATACTTTTTGCTGATTGTAGTATTCATTTATTCCAGTTGCAACGCTTGATAATGGCCTAATCAAGAACTCTGGATAGTGTAATGGTATAATAAAGGATATCATACAGTCAAATGGCGTTATATTTCTGGTCAGATGAGTATCGGGTAATATCAACAGCAGCAGAAAATGGTATAACAGGTGTAGGATTCGTTATGAATAGGAAGGTAGGGCAGAGGGTGTGTTACTGTGAACAGTTCAGTGACCGGGTTGTTATAATCAGAATCGACAGCAGACCAACACCGACAACTATATTTCAGGTATACATGCCAACGACGCAAGCTGAAGATGAACAGATAGAGAAAGTGTATGAGGATATTGAAAGGGTAATGCAGTATGTAAAGGGGGACGAAAATCTAATAGTCATGGGCGACTGGAATGCAGTTGTAGGGGAAGGAGTAGAAGAAAAGGTTACAGGAGAATATGGGCTTGGGACAAGGAATGAAAGAGGAGAAAGACTAATTGAGTTCTGTAACAAGTTTCAGCTAGTAATAGCGAATACCCTGTTCAAGAATCACAAGAGGAGGAGGTATACTTGGAAAAGGCCGGGAGATGCGGGAAGATTTCAATTAGATTACATCATGGTCAGACAGAGAGTCAGAAATCAAATACTGGATAGTAAGGCGTACCCAGGAGCAGATATAGACTCAGATCACAATATAGTAGTGATGAAGAGTAGGCTGAAGTTCAAGACATTACTCAGGAAGAATCAATACGCAAAGAAGTGGGATACGGAAGTACTAAGGAATGACGAGATACGTTTGAAGTTCTCTAACGCTATAGATACAGCAATAAGGAATAGCGCAGTAGGCAATACAGTTGAAGAGGAATGGACATCTCTGAAAAGGGCCATCACAGAAGTTGGGAAGGAAAACATAGGAACAAAGAAGGTAGCTGCGAAGAAACCATGGGTAACAAAAGAAATACTTCAGTTGATTGATGAAAGGAGGAAGTACAAACATGCTCCGGGAATATCAGGAATACAGAAATACAAGTCGCTGAGGAATGAAATAAATAGGAAGTGCAGGGAAGCTAAGACGAAATGGCTGCAGGAAAAATATGAAGACATCGAAAAAGATATGATTGTCGGAAGGACAGACTCAGCATACAGGAAAGTCAAAACAACCTTTGGTGTCATTAAAAGCAACGGTGGTAACATTAAGAGTGCAACGGGAATTCCACTGTTGAATGCAGAGGAGAGAGCAGATAGGTGGAAAGAATACATTGAAAGCCTCTATGAGGGTGAAGATTTGTCTGATGTGATAGAAGAAGAAAAAGGAGTCGATTTAGAAGAGATAGGGGATCCAGTATTAGAATCGGAATTTAAAAGAGCTTTGGAGGACTTACGGTCAAATAAGGCAGAAGGGATAGATAACATTCCATCAGAATTTCTAAAATCATTGGGGGAAGTGGCAACAAAACGACTATTCACGCTGGTGTGTAGAATATATGAGTCTGGCGATATACCATCTGACTTTCGGAAAAGCATCATCCACACAATTCCGAAGACGGCAAGAGCTGACAAGTGCGAAAATTATCGCACAATCAGCTTAACAGCTCATGCATCGAAGCTGCTTACAAAAATAATATACAGAAGAATGGAAAAGAAAATTGAGAATGCGCTAGGTGACGATCAGTTTGGCTTTAGGAAAAGTAAAGGGACGAGAGAGGCAATTCTGACGTTACGGCTAATAATGGAAGCAAGGCTAAAGGAAAATCAAGACACTTTCATAGGATTTATCGACCTGGAAAAAGCGTTCGACAATATAAAATGGTGCAAGCTGTTCGAGATTCTGAAAAAAGTAGGGGTAAGCTATAGCGAGAGACGGGTCATATACAATATGTACAACAACCAAGAGGGAATAATAAGAGTCGACGATCAAGAACGAAGTGCTCGTATTAAGAAGGGTGTAAGACAAGGCTGTAGCCTTTCGCCCCTACTCTTCAATATGTACATCGAGGAAGCAATGATGGAAATAAAAGAAAGGTTCAGGAGTGGAATTAAAATACAAGGTGAAAGGATATCAATGATACGATTCGCTGATGACATTGCTATCCTGAGTGAAAGTGAAGAAGAATTAAATGATCTGCTGAACGGAATGAACAGTCTAATGAGTACACAGTATGGTTTGAGAGTAAATCGGAGAAAGACGAAGGTAATGAGAAGTAGTAGAAATGAGAACAGCGAGAAACTTAACATCAGGATTGATGGTCACGAAGTCAATGAAGTTAAGGAATTCTGCTACCTCATCAAAAGCAGACTCGCTATGGCAAAAAAGGCATTTCTGGCCAAGAGAAGTCTACTAATATCAAATACCGGCCTTAATTTGAGGAAGAAATTTCTGAGGATGTACGTCTGGATTACAGCATTGTATGGTAGTGAAACATGGACTGTGGGAAAACCGGAACAGAAGAGAATCGAAGCATTTGAGATGTGGTGCTATAGACGATTGTTGAAAATTAGCTGGACTGATAAGGTAAGGAATGAGGAGGTTCTACGCAGAATCGGAGAGGAAAGGAATATGTGGAAAACACTGATAAGGAGAAGGGACTGGATGATAGGACCTCTGCTAAGACATGAGGGAATGACTTCCATGGTACTAGAGGGAGCTGTAGAGGGCAAAAACTGTAGAGGAAGACAGAGATTGGAATACGTCAAGCAAATAATTGAGGACGTAGGTTGCAAGTGCTACTCTGAGATGAAGAGGTTAGCGCAGGAAAGGAATTCGTGGGGGGCCGCATCAAACCAGTCAGTAGACTGATGATCAAAAAAAAAAAATCGTCCCGGAAGTTACAGATGACTGTGGCTCCACAACAAGAAAATAAATCTTCAATATATTGTTTTTCCTTCATATACCTCGCGAAAGACTACGAAGGTAAAATTGGGAAATGAGAGCTCGCACGGTGGCTAATTAACAATAATTCTTCTCGTGCTTTCACGGTGGCTAACTAACAATAATTCTTCTTGTGAACCATTCGTAATTAGAAATAAATGGGGGAACTGATCGTGGTACACAAACTACACTCCGCTACATGCCGTAAGGTGACTGGCGGAGTATGGATGTAGATATCGACCCGCATTAAGGGATCACTTCCATAAACTGCGAACCTCACGCCATTAAACTGTGAATAGCGCTACCGGGGCAAAATATATTTTCAGAAATGTGCAGATTGACAGTCTTGTGAAGTTCACCAAGCACATTGTGACACAAAAACTTTTGAGAACTGGCCAAGAACGCCGAAACCGTAATTGAGTTCCTATTGAGTAATGGTTTGTCGGGAGAAATATTATGGAAATATTATGTGACGATAATATTGCAGCAGATGTGGTGATTCCTTCGTAAACATGCTGGTATCTGCATCATCATTTGTGGTAATGGTGATGCTGCTGCTGTGTAAGACTTGAGGGTTTTCTGTAGCCTCTCTCCTTCGTGTAAGGGGCGGGATCGGCATTACGCGCCATCCCTTCAGTGCTGTTTGTGTGTGTGTGGCAAAATTTTGCAACGGCACGCGCTGCGAGAAGGCATGTGCTCTTTGAGAACAATTAGAGCAGAAACAGGAGGCGTGCGCACGCAGAAGCGAGGCGAGCGTCGCCTGCCGAGGAGGAGTCGCAGAGGATGGCTCCAGTGCGCGTCGCGCGACACGAGCTGGCGGGGTGGCGTTGCCATCGCCTACGGACCTTCGGCAGGTCGTGTGTATGCCCCTTTTCCCATGGCTGTAAGGTGACTGAGAAACAACTTCGCTTGCATTGTATCACACCATTCTCTGGAAATTTACTTGCCAAACAGATAGCCTTCCCTAATTTATTTGCTCACTTTCTTACAAGGAATCTCTTGAGTGCGAGGTCGCAAAAGGCTAATGATGTTTACGGCTTTCGGCGCCCCACATTTTGTCTGTCATGCAGACACAATATCCGCTGCTAATGGCAACTGGAGGTATCCAGTGGAGAGCCCAGCATGAGGCTACGATGCGTAGTTGAACTGCTTCGTCGACAAGTAACTCACAACAGTGCTACAGTTCTGGTGGTGTTGATGCAAAGCCGAGCAAAGCCAACGATTAACAAATCAAATGTCACATTATGTCTACAGCAACATTTGCCGACGTTGAGATTTTATCAGAAAGGAACCTAAGGAATTACGCAGAGTGAGCAAGAGGTGGCAGATGAAATATCAGTTTTCCTGCAAGATGAGTCAGTGGAATTTTTGGTGTCCTATACGCTCGACTATGCGGACAGAATACGTGAGGAGTACAATGGACGATCATCCACACCATAGTAAAAGCCAATTACGAATAGATTTCGAATAGGGCGGCAGCAACATTACCGTGTAGTGCAAAAGGAAAACTGCTGACATTGTTACAACAAATGGTGGTTACGCGTTTTAATGATACTCGATACAATTTACAGGCTGTACATGACAGTGACCTGTTACGGTATGCTCATAAAATTGCGCGGCACATAGCTTGCAGTGATATCAAAGGAAGCAGTGGATGACTGCATAACTTAAAGACGGAAGATAATGAAATTTCAAACAAAGCATCAACTTGACGATGCACAGCAAACTGCGGAATCGGCCCGAAAATTTGAAATTGAGGTAAATAAACTTATTTCTTATGTATTTGAGGAGGAAATCCATATTAAAGAAACCATGGAAATCAGAAATACCAAGAGAGTTGTATCAAGATCAACTAACATCAATGCCTTAACACAGTATGGTGACTGTTGATCTGGATGGTACAGTGACTGGAAAGTTACCTATTGTGCTGCGAAAAGTTGGAGGCGTTGTGCCTCCTAGGATTCTTTCTTATGTGCGTGATCTTGAAAGGGCAGTATGACATATTTACGTCACAGCAAGAAAGATTGAGAAAATGGGCGTAAGAGAATTACTACTATGGTATGAGCTCTGCTTTTGGCCAATAGCTGGTCGAAATAAATTACTTTTGTCTCACTCCTGGTCTGCGTATGAATTTTATACTGCTTTAGAGCAAACTATCCCTCCTAAAAAATGTGTAACATAGTAGTTCATCCCATCTGGACTCACTGGACATATTCAGCCTTTGGATGTTTGTTTTCTCTGTGCCTACAAAACATATCATTGCACTGTATGCAGCTACTCCTTAAAAGATAGGCAGCTTCACGGTAAGTTCCACGACATACTGTTTCACATGTGGTTGCATGCCATCACATTCCATCAGTTCTCGTCATCCCATTGTACCAATATGATTCCATATGCATTCTTTAAGAGTGGATATTTGGCAGAACGTCCTGAACGGTTTTTAACTCCCAACGAGTTTGCCTTCGATGTTGATCGTGCGAACCTTTATGATCGCTGTTGCACGTCATTTTTCATTCGGTGTCCATGGTGCAAGTTAATGGTTTGTTTTGAACATTTCTCGAAAAGCGACGATGTCGATTTTGTGAAGTGTAATACTTACATAAAAAGCTGATCTCTGCACCTCCCGGATATGCATTTTGTGGTGTCACCGCCAGACACCACACTTGCTAGGTGGTAGCAATTAAATCGGCCACGGTCCGTTAGTATACGTCGGACCAGCGTGTCGCCACTATCAGTGATTGCAGATAGAGCGCCGCCACACGGCAGGTCTAGTCTAGAGAGACTCCCTAGCACTCGCCCCAGTTGAATAGCCGACTATTTTGAACAGATAATATTGTGAATCATGTACTGTCAAGAGCGACGTTCATCATTAACGGATTAAAGTTAAGTATCAAACTAATTACGTCCGCTTTCTGAATTCTAATTCCTTGTCATGTTCCAGACCACACGCCAGTATAGTTCTTCCCTCCTCACGCCAGCCTGCGTGAGCTAAAATGCGTGCATTTCGGCCTCCTCTAGTAACACGTTGTTGGCTCTTCTGTCAACACAATATATTTTATGTCTCTCTTGTGATGCGCGTGGTGAGTCAATAGTAGCTAATACTTTTCCCGTCATAATTGTTAATACACTTTCAAATGAGCCTTACTAAAGACTGAAAATGCGAACTCGCACTCAAAAGGTTCCTTGTTAGTGTCCAAGACGGTTTACGCTCGCCAAAAATTTTACAAATCGCTTCAAAGCCTTGATATAGGGGCACTTCCCCTCTCCTTTCTCATCCACCTATCTTACCCAACTCACATCCTATACCAACACATCTTATTGCGACACCTTCTTCCCCTGCCTTCGAACAGTAACCTGCACATGGTTACGTAAATAATTTATCTAAGGTCTTGCCATATAATAGTATGGGTATAACTGAGAGTGCGCAGGAGAGGTCATCATGAAACTTTTTCAGTTATAGGCTACGTGTCCTGTGGATACACACTACGTGTCTTTAATCCAACGGTTTCCACTGCTTTCTGCATCCTCATGCTGTTGATCATTGCTGATTCTTCCGCCCTTTAGGGGCAGTGTCACACCATAAGGACAAGAGCGCCCTGAACTTCCTCGAGCTCCTCCGCCCTCTTTGCCGCAAGTCTTCGGCCACCATTTCTGATGCTCTTTATTCAAAATTTAAGCAGTGACGAGTCTCAGACCCGATACCGAGGACGTTTCAATTACTAGGCAAAGACGCTAGCCCTACATCAATGGCCGGCTGCGGTGGCCGTGCGGTTCTGGCGCTGCAGTCCGGAACCGCGGGACTGCTACGGTCGCAGGTTCGAATCCTGCCTCGGGCATGGGTGTGTGTGATGTCCTTAGGTTAGTTAGGTTTAAGTAGTTCTAAGTTCTAGGGGACTTATGACCTAAGATTTTGAGTCCCATAGTGCTCAGAGCCATTTGAACCAAAAAATGGTTCAAATGGTTCTGAGCACTATGGGACTTAACATCTGTGGTCATCAGTCCCCTAGAACTTAGAACTACTTAAACCAAACTAACCTAAGGACATCACACACTTCCATGCCCGAGGCAGGATTCGAACCTGCGACCGCCATTTGAACCATTTGAACCTACATCAATGGTGCAGTGAACAACTGAAAGTGCTTAAACAATCACCACGTTTATAATAACCCTTTCCATAATAACAAGTATAAAGAAATACACTTCTGATTGAGTGCCGAGGACCAGTAAAAAATAAAAATAGAAAAAACTTTAACTACTTTCATCACAGGACTTCAGTACAAGTTAATTCGTTAATTCCAGTTATAAACATGAAGTTACAGAGAATCCCGCTAGTGCTCCCTGCAGAGCACGAAAATGCGAGCTGTACTACGGAGAAACGGAACTGTCACCTTCGAGGGGAATATCAGAAACCTTTAGTCTAGCCTGGTTTGTTTCTCACTCTAAACTTACATTCTTACCACTGCATTATTTCTGCTACAGCTGCTGTCCAGATAGCATTGTAAGAAACAATGACTGCCAAACACACAGGGTTTAATATGCAAACACTATGCTTCATTCATGGTCCCACTGGCATCGCTTTGCAACAGTGGCTGTACCCACCATTCGTTTATGCATTTTCTGTAATGCAGATGCTGTACGTTTTCGAAGATAGCTGTGATTAACATTACGGAGATTTCCTAATTTGGCTTGCGAGTTTAGATGGCAGGTTTACAAGAAACACGGAGCAATGGATAGGGATTAATATACAAGGTGTTTGTATGAATTCCTTCAAGATTTCAAAGTGAAGACCATATGAGACGAAATTTTATGAGCAATGCAGTCTGCAACAGCAAAGAGATGAGGTGTTTCATTACGAACGGCACAGTCATTACGTGCAGAAGGACGGAGAATGGAAACCTGTAGTTAAGAAATCAGATTTCAATCTCTGGAGAAAGGTATTAGTGGAAGAAGAGCTGCCATTGATTTTTTACGATTTGCATAAGAACGTTGTTCATAGCATTGTATTAAAATTTTTACTGTCGTGGAGAGCATCCCACCACGTAAAAGGTGGCAGATGTTTTATTGGACAAAATTGGTTTAACAGGGGCTCTTCATTCGAGTGCGAGAATTAAGAAAACGAAGCGACACACGACACTTTCTGATAGCGAGATCGAATATAATACCAGCTGGGGTAAATTTTCTGTGGAAAATACGTAACGTCAAGAAAGAAAAACATCGCCCTTTTATTTTTCTCGATCTGGCTGAAACAGAATCACACTGGGATGCACACCTGGCAGATTTCGAAGGCAATAGTGGTTTAAGAGCGCTACTGGCGCAGGAAATAGAACAGTTGCCTGTCATTCATGATCATCTGAATGACTATCAAAAGTTCGAACCTGGTATTTACATCCAAAAAATTCGACGATTATCATGAATAGATGAATAGTGATGTATTTAAAGGGAACGTCGTACCGAAAACTGTGTATTCAGAATGAAAGATGTGCAAAATTCACTTAATGAAGCCATTGATGATGTCAATGTGGAAACAAAGTGCGTGCGCTACACAGAAAACTGGCAAGAAAAATACTTTCTGGAGGAAATCATCCGAGAAAATTTCGTTGAAATTATTGAAATTACTTCAAATGCCTCCACGGACACGGATTTATCAGATAAACTTAATTCCTTACAAAATTACAATCGAACGATAAAAATGCATTAAATGTTATGTTTCTTATTGTTTCCCCTCCCCAAATTTGTAAATGCTTTTCTCTTTCTTACCTTCCTTTCTTACTGTATTTAGTTCCCTCATTCGATCCAAAAATTTACCGATGCGTGGCAGAGCGAACGATGTCTCCAGTTACGACTGCCTTGGCAGCAGGGACATCAAGATTCGGCCGTGGATCGATGGAAATATGTCACCTGGTCTCATAAATTACGTTTCTTGTTACTCGAGGGCGATGTTCGTGTGACGACAGGCCGTCATACAAGTGAACGGTTATTCAAAACATCAACCGCACAACGCACTGTTATCCTATATGGGACAACCACTTGGTTTTCATGCCATATGTGGTAGTAAACGGAAGCACAATGACAGCTGTGGATTCCGTGAACATTAGTGGAAGCTACCTGCACCACCCCCTCCTTAAGTCTTCCCCGATGACAACGGTATCATTCAGCAGGTTAACTGTCCGTATCACAAGGCCAGAATCGTTCTACAGTGGTCTCAGCAGCGTGATAGTCTAATGACAGTGACGTCTACGGGCACCATAGTCGACTAGTCGGAACCTGATCGGACAATTCTGGAAATTTTAATAAAGTAAGCAGTGTTGATCGCCAGATATTTCATTAATGGCAACAGGTTTCAATCTCTGAAGGTTATCATCAGACTATTAAGTATCTACTTTAGCGATCTGCGGAGACGAAACGTACACCGGAAGCCACATTCGTCAACGAATCTGTCTCCACCGGTTGCTGGACATGGTCCTCAGAGACTGAAACCGGTTACTGCGAATAAAATATATTGCGATCAAGACTGATTACTTTATTAAAATAGAATTTGTATCGCTGATTTCTAACCATGTTATCAAAAAACTTTGACTCCTGCACCAGCTCCGCTTCCGCAAACCATCGGCTTGTAATTTGCGAGAATTCAGTGACAACTGTCTAGACATCTGGTGTTACATACGTCCGGAAAGGGTTTGTCCAATAGAAGCTACGCAGAATCACTCTTCTACTGCTTTCGAAACTTAACAAACATGCTATTGGCTCATCAGTGTATTTACCTTTGGATTGCTGTGTTTGATACCAAGTACGCAGCATTTTTGATTCTGTTTGCTGAGTTAAATGCTTAACCGTCTTGATATTCTGATTAATTTATGTGTGATTCCTCCTAATGATGTAACTTTGGTGTGGGCGACGACATTCCCAGTACAACGTTATACTACGGTCAATCTGCTTACGAGGGTATATTAGTTCCTAAACCACTGTCAGAATCTTTCTTTCTCTCACACACACCGCAGACG